>NC_136123.1:608428-1200232 GCF_965212315.1 Lampetra planeri | reverse complement strand
CATCAGATCACACACCATGGTGACGACATCACACACCATGGTGATGATGACGACGACATCGACGATGGTTCTTCTGTGGGGGCCGGTGCCTTGACGCCGGAGCGAGGCGCGACGTGGCGACTTTCGCTTCCTCTCCTCTCGTGGCTCCCGCCTCTTCCACGACTTTGGTCCTCGGTGGCGCCGTGGACGCCACGCGACCCGCGACGACGAACCCCACATCTCTAAATCTCTAAATCTCTAAATCTCTAAATCTCTAAATCTCTCCAACGGCGACAAAATAAACGATCGCAGCGGAATAGCAGCAGTGCAGCCGGGGGACACGCCGAGTTTGTATTGGGGTTTGTGTTTTTGTTTATTTGCACAACACGCAGGAAATGTCCCAATTAGCGCGCAAGCGATCCGCAGTTTGCCTATCACGGCGTCGCTGCTGCTGCCACTCGTTCACATTTTACTCAAATGTATTCGACTGGGGGCATTCGGAGGCGCGACACGAAGAAGTTACATCGGCAGCAACTCGAGCAATCGGCTGCAACTGAGGCGCAGAGAGCAATGCAAAGTTGCCGAGTTCAATTATCAGCGGCGGAGGTGAATCGAGGCGAAGGTCACGGATTTGTCGACGTCTTTGCGACAGGACGCGGCTCACACAGACAGAGAGAGAGAGATGACCAAAGAGAGAAGGGTCACGGTGCAGTTCTGCAAAAACTGTTGGTGAGTGCTTTTTTTTTTGCTGCTGGAATTGCGCACTCCGAGAAGGCCGTGCGGCTCATGGGCGATGTAACAAAAATGTGTTTTTTTTGACGTGGAGAGTCGAACGTGTGAAGCAGATATTCTTGATGGTTTATTTTGTTACCTGGCGATGAGGGGGGGGGGTGCGAGGCGAACTCTCCATGTGGCCAAGCTGGCAAGCTAACAAGCTAAGCGGGTCCCGTGCACGTGCCCTTCTCTACTCCTTGCAAATGCGGCAGATACACCTGGACACAAGCCCGAACCACAACACGATTGCCAACCAGGCACCAGCCCTGACCTCTAACCCCTAACCAAATCTCCATCCCATGCAAACTCGAACGACAGCGGACGAGCCGACCAGACCGCAGCGTCAGACAACGAGAATCTCAAGGAGTCATCACCAGCGAAACGTCGTTTTACTCAAATTGTAAACGCTGTGACTTTACTCCCCAACACAGCGGCGGGCTGAAGGAGTAACTCATTTGCGCGTTTTGTTGACGTGACAAATCCCTTGCTGGCCGTGTCGGGTGGTGAATGGGTGACGACACAACATTGACACCGACGCGATCTAACCCAAGACATTTATTATGAATCGTTTTGGTCGCGAAAGCCTCCGTGTTAAAGTGAGAATCTCAATTCTAGATTTGAAGCTTTCGTGACTGCAAGGATTCATACTCTTAGTTCTTTCGGTAAAGTCACGTAGGTAAAAAAATTACATTTAAATTAATAAAAATAAAAATAAAATTAAAATCACGACGTTTCGGAGGCAACACAAGTCTCCGTCATCAGGTGGGACCGTCACAGCCAGATTTGCTGCATCAAGTGCTGCAGCGAATCTGGCTGTGACGGTCCCACCTGACGGTCCCACCTCCGAAACGTCGTGATTTTTATTTTTATTTTATTTTTATTAATTTTAATTTAATTGTTTTACCTACGTGACTTTACCGAAAGAACTAAGAGTACGAGAATCTCAACCTTCTCCGCCTCTCCGTGCGATGACATCGGCTCGACTGGCCGCCCAACTTCCACGATCTCGCGAGCATCAGGCCTCGTCCCTCGCTCCCCGGCGCCGCATGCGGCCCTCTCCACGTTTTGATGAATTCACGTTTGATGTTGGAGCGCTCCCTCGGCCGCGTAATGATTTATTGACTCATCGACGTTCTTTATTTAACCACAAGAGAGGCTATTTTCAAAAATCGTTATTCTGTTTTATGATTTAAAGGCGTGCGTGTCTGTGTGTGTCTGTGCGTGACTGTGTGTGTCTGTGCTTTCGGAGTCCCTGACCCTCTGCTCACGATCATTAAGGACCTTCATGATGGTGAGCGGGCCCGGGTAAAACTACGTGGCCGGGAGTCGGAGCCTTTCCCTGTACACCTTGGGGTGCGACAGGGATGTCCTCTGGCTCCCACATTATTTAACATCTATTTCGACTGCGTAGTTCGTGAAGCCTTCAATAGCTGTACCGGGGGAATTACCATTTGGTACAGATATAATGGGAGGCTGATCGACGCCCGGGTGCGATCAAGGGATGGCTCCCTATTGGTCAACCACGTTATGTATGCCGATGATTTGGTAATAGCTGCTCATTCAGAAGAGGAGTTGGAGACGCTGCTGCTGAGACTGGAGCGTGCCACTAAGAGGTGGGGCCTTACCATCAGCCCCACCAAAACTAAGCACCTGCCTGGGTATTTTGTACCATCGGGCACTCCACCCCCACAACTCCCAATCGGTGATGGGGCAGTTGTGGAGAGAGTGGAGAGTTTCCCATACCTGGGCAGTGTGCTTATGACCGGCTCCAGTTTATCAGCAGAGGTCTCACTCCGAATCAGTCGAGCGGCAATATCTTTTCATCGGTTGCGTAACGCTGTGTGGACGCTACCTGGTCTGTCGCTCCGCACGAAGCTTCAGGTCTTCTCGGCCACGGTCATTCCCTCCCTTCTCTACGCTTGCGAAACGTGGACCCCCCTAGTGGAGCATCTTCGCCGGTTGGAAACATTTAGGCTGGCCTGCCTACGATCCATCCTGGGTTTAACCAGGCTGGATTGTGTGAGGAGCTCACAAGTCCTTGAAAGATCTGGGCAAAGTCCCATCAGTGAGCTCCTCCGGCAGGCAAGGCTGCGTTGGCTGGGTCATGTAGCCCGCATGCCCAGCCACCGCATGCCTAAACAGCTTTTGTTCGGCCGGATCGAGGGGGCTAAACGGGCGCGGCACGGGCTAGAGAAGAGATGGAGTGATGTGGTACAGGAGGACGTGGAGCTGAGAGGACTTGCCGATGACTGGTACCAGCGGTGTCAAGATCGGCCTCAGTGGAGGAGGCTCGTGAAGGACGCTACTGGGCAGTTGGAGGCAGTCGCCCTCCAACAACAACGGAGGGCGGAGGAGCGACGCTCACAACAACGAGCGGAGCGCCGGGTGGCTAAAGCACAGCAAGTTGGCACAGTAGGGGGCACAGGTGGTGCATCAGCCAGTCATCTCGGTCATCTCGGTCAGTCGACCCGTGGCACCTGGGTCTGCCCCGTGACCTCCTGCCAGCGGGCGTTCGACACTTCACGTGGCCTCAGGGTGCACATGGCCTGGCACAAGCGTCGTGGTGACGTCACCGCCACTTAGTGGCGAATGGCGGTTGTTGTTGTTGTTGTGTCTGTGCGTGTCTGTGCGTGTCTGTGTGTGTCTGTGCGTGTCTGTGTGTGTCTGCGTGTGTGTGTGTGTCTACGTGCGCGGTGGAGCGGTGGTGTAGCGGTTAGCGCGCTGCGCTACGAACCCGGCGACCCGAGTTCGATTCCCGCTCACGGCCAACACCAGTGACGATTATCTGAACCGGTTCTGGGCCTCCCCAATGTCGATTCAACCTCAAATGTAGTACCTGGTGCGATGTGTAAACATCGTCACTGGGGAGGCAAAGGCGGCCGGGAGTGGTGTTGGTCACCCACCCTCTCGCGTGCCGGTAGGTGCTCGCTAACAGCACTTGCCCCAACAGTCTGATAAGGCTATACGGGGCATCTTTGTCTTTGTTGGGTGGTGTAGTGGTTTCGCCAACGAATCCCGGCGACCTGAGATTGATTCCCGGTCACGGGAGGCCCAGGGGCCCCAGGAGCCGGATTCAGGTGATCGTCACCGGTGGTGGCCGTGAGCAGGAATCGAACCCGGGTGGTGGCCGGGTTCGTAGCGCAGCGCGCTAACCGCTGCGTCACCGCTCCCCACTCTAACAGACAGACACCCTCCTCGCTCGCTCGCTTCGTTGTCGCTAATTTACCAATTACACAATCAACTCTCAGCAAGCACAGCTGCAGCCGCGAGAGAACATCTGCCCCCCCCTCCCCACATCGCCCCCCCCCCTTCCCACACCCCCCTCCCCCGACACACCCCCCCCCCCCTCCCTTGTTCCAGGTGAGTATTTTGGGCTCAAAGCTCCCTCGATGCCGTCGCTGTTCCATATTCCCTCTCGCACCTCCCGGACCGCCCCTCCCCTCCATCCCCTCCCCTCTTCCTCACCCCCCTCCCTATCCCCCCCCGCCCCCCCCCCCCTCCACCAGAGTCCGCGCTCACGTCGCTCTCCGAGCGATCCGCGCGCATCCGAGCGCCGCGACTGGCGCGAGTGGCGCGAGTAACGGCGAGTGGCGATGCTAGAACACGGGTTCATGTTCATTCAAAGCTGGCACTGCACTCCCCACCCATCTCCCCCACCCTCCTCTGCCCCCCCTCCCCCCACCGTCTCGAGCCCCCCACGATTACGATACTAGATCCCGATGTGCCTGTGTTTGTTCACCAGTGGAGGTAAATCGATTTGTATTCGTTATTTGTAGGATCGCGAGGCGGACCGACTCCACGGCTGCCGGTTCCGCCGGTACCGGCGGAACCTCCAGCAGCGGCGATCGAAGCCCCAGGGCTGCCCCCCCCCCAACCCCCCCAAATCATCCGACTAAATATTATTCAGAAGCGACGGAAGACTCCCCCCACTCCCCCCCACACACCGGTGGGGGGGGGGTGACGCCGACACCCCCCCCCCCCCGCACGAGGTTCCCTGCCGGCATGATTCAACTCAGATGAAGAACTCCCTCCTTCGCATCCTCCTGCTCCTCCTCCATCCAGGAGGCTCCTCCAGCTTTGACCGGAGCCCCGTGACTCCCCTCCCGCTGCTGCTGCTGCTCCCGCTGCTGCTGCTGCTGCTGCTGCTCCTGCTGCTGGAGGCGGCGGCGGCGAGTGGTCGAGGCGTGCGGAGTCTCCCTCCTGCTGTGGCCAAGGCGGGCTCCGTGTTGGCGACCCCGGTCCGCGGTGCAGAGGGCGCGAGTGTGCAGGCGGTGCAACTGCGCACCGCACCGGAGCTGGCGTGCCGGAGGCGGTCCAGAGGCCGGGACACGAAGAGGGGGGAGGGTGGTCATCTACGGGGGCTCAACCCGGATGCCCTTTGATGTCAACAACATCAACAGCAGCATCAACAACATCAACAACATCATGACAACAACAGCAGCAGCAGCAGAGAAACCGGGACTCGACCGCTCGCCGTCTGCGCTGTCCCCGCCTCTGTGTGCGCACGTGGCCCTCTGCGTGCGTGGCTAACGGGGGCCTCTCTCTAACGGGGGCCTCTCAGAGGGACCCCTGCGTAGGGGAGGGGGCAGGGGTGCCCGCGTGGTCCCGAACCCCCGCCCCACCGTCTCCCCCCCACCACCATCACCGTCTCCCCCCCCCACCACCACCGCCGTCTCCCCCTCCCCTGCCCCCGCATGATGAACGCGGAGGGAGGCGGTAGTCTGCTGTGACCCGAGTGGCACCACAGACGGAGAAAGAAGGAGCAGCAGTAGCAGCAGAAGTAGCAGCAGCAGCAGAAGCAGCAGCAGTAGTAGCAGCAACAGTAGGAGCAGCAGCAGTAGCAGGAGGATGGTGCAGACGCGCTGAGGAGTAAAGAGGAGCAAGGAGGTTGACGAGGTGAGTGCGACTCCCGTCCGTGTGTTTGTGTTCCACTGTAAACGCCACTGGGGAGACAAAGGCGGCCGGGTGTGGTTCTGGCCACCCAACCCCTCCTGTGCCGTACCGGCATTCATAGGTGCTACTCGCTAACAGTACTTGACCCAACAGTCTGTTGAAGGCTATCCGGTTGACCTTTATTTTGTGTGTTCCACTATGTGTGTGTGTGTTCCACTGTGTATGTCAGTGTGTGTTCCACTGTGTGTGTCAGTGTCTGTGTGTATGTGTGTCAGTGTGTGTGTGTATGTTCCACTGTGGGTGTGTGTTCCACTGTGTGTGTCAGTGCCTCTGTATGTGTGTCAGTGTGTGTGTCAGTGTGTGTGTGTATGTTCCACTGTGTGTGTGTGTGTTCCACTATGTGTGTCAGTGCCTCTGTATGTGTGCCAATGCCTCTGTAAGTGTGTTCCAGTGTGTGTGTGTGTATGTGTTAGTGTGTGTGTGTATGTTCCAGTGTGTGTGTCAGTGCATCTATATGTGTGTCAGTGTGTGTGTGTATGTTCTAGTGTGTGTGTGTGTGTGTGTTCCACTGTGTGTGTCAGTGTCTGTGTGTATGTCCCAGTGTCTCTGTGTGCGTTCTCTGTCTTTCCACTGCCGATGTTTACACATTGCATCAGCTACTCGACGTTGAGTCGACCTCGGAGAGGACCAGGATCAGTTACATTATTCGCCACTGATGTTGTCCGTGAGCGGGAATCTAACTTCACTTGCCGGGTTCATGGTGCAGTGCGCTAACCACTACACTACGGCTCCCCACGATAACGCACATACACAATGAAGCACATGTGTGTAAGTGGATGTGTGTGTGTGGGGGGGAGCGGTGGTGTAGCGATTAGCGCTACGCTGCGCGACAAACCCGGCGACACGAGTTCGATTCCCGCTCACGGCCACCAACACCAGTGACGATTATCTGAACCGGTCCCGGGCCTCCCCTAAGTCGACTCAGCCTCAAATGAGTACCTGGTGCGGTGTGTAAACATCGCCACTAGGGAGACAAAGGCGGTCGGGCGTGGGGCTGGCCACCCACCCCCTCGTGTACCGTTCCGGCCTTCATAGGTGCTCGCTAACAGCACTTGCCCCTACAGTCTCTTGCAGGTTATACCGGGGAACTTTGTCTTTGTAAATGTACAAGTGTGCGCGTGTGCGCGTGCGTGTCAGTTGCTCATCCTCGCGCACGATGCACGCGCGAGACGCTGAGCGCCTCTCGAGTCCCCCGTGAGCCCGAGGCATGGTGACCGTGCAGGTCAAAACTGGGGGCTGGTTGGGGGGGGGGCGGGAGAGACCGCGCCTTAGGGATCCCTCTAACGCCCTCGCCCCAAGCCCCCTGCTCCCCTTCCCAATGGGCTGGGGGGTGAGGGGGTTGGGTGAGGGTGGGGTGAGGGGGTGAGGGGGTGGGGATTCCTCCTGCCCGTTCGTTGTCGTTCGTGCAGGTTGCCCTCCTGCGTCGCAATGAATCCTGAAGGGCAGAGGGTCACATCAAATGAGAGGGTCACACCAAATGAGAGGGTCACATCAAATGAGAGGGTCACATCAAATGCTCTCCACCCTCAACGTCAACATCGCGATTCTCGTCACGGGAACTTCAATCCCGTAGCGAGGCGACCCCCGGGGCACAGCGCCTCGGGCTGTAGATACGAGATGAAGAGCTCGATGGGTTATTCTTTGTTTGAGTCGCAACTAGCGTTGTTCATGTTTCATTTCTTCCCAATTTGATTCCATGTTGTGCTGTCGATGTCATGCCCCCCCCCCCCTCCCCCCCCCTTCCCCGAGACACGGCAGTGCATCGCGACGTGACGACGGTCCCGCGGAAGGGGATATCGCTGAACTAATTCCGAGCAGCAGCGGCGGCTACGCACGTGGGCTGCCTGACATCCAGGGCAGCGGCGGCGGCGAGGGTTCGTGGACCACCGCACGCGGATTGTTGGGAATCCCCTCGCTGTGGGTGGGGGTCGAGGTGGCGCCGTGCCTGTCCCTTCTGTACGGGATCGAGCGTTACCCCCTCGCACGCGTGGGATGCCTCCGGGTGCTCCCGGTTTACTCCCGCGTGTAATCACTTAATTATTTATTATTATTTATTATGTATTCTTATTTGTTATATATTATTCATGATATATTCTTATTATATAGAGGATCGCAGAGCTTGGGGGGCACTCGTTGGTAGTGCTGGATCCTCACTGCTGCCTTCCCCGCTCATCGTCTGGGGTTCCACCTGACGCCTCAGAGTCGTCCCCTCTTTCTCTCTGAGTCGTCCTCTCTCGCTCTCTCTCTGAGTCGTCCTCTCTCTATCTGAATCGTCCTCTCTCTCTCTGAGTCATCCTCTCTCTCTGCGTCGTCCTCTCCCTCTCTGAGTCGCCCTCTCTCTCTCTGAGTCGTCCTCTCTCTCTCTCTGAGTCGTCCTCTCTCTCTGAGTCGTCCTTTCTCTCTGAGTCGTCCTTTCTCTCTGAGTCGTCCTCTCTCTCTGAGTCGTCCTTTCTATCTATGAGTCGTCCTCCCTCTCTCTACGAGAGCGCAGAGTGGATACCGTGCGATGGTGGCAGGACAGTGTTACGAACTGACTTCTTTATCCCAAAGTGCCTTCGACCCACACCCTGCACGTCCCCACGCCCCTCTCACAGAGGAATGTTCCCGCCGGACAGTCAAACCGATCGTTTGTAACTTTCACAGCTGGAATTTAGCCAAACTAAGTTATAAAAAAAAAGCCTCATTCGTGTCACGTGTGTTTTTGTTTGTTCAGCGACCGGGCCGAGACCATCAACCCTCTGCACTCGGGAACCCGGTGGTGTCATCACGGCGCGGCAAGAACCCGGATTCGAACTCAGGTTCCGAGCGGCGTCCTGACTCCAGACCCTCTGTGCGCGACGTCAGAACATTATAACCATCACCTCGTGGTCGCCTGACCTTGACATCGTTGACCCCCACCCACGTGTGCGTGCCGACCATGCCGATTCTGACGAGCGGCGGGGAGGCCACGATCGGCGACCTGCACTCGTACGGCGCCGACTCGGCCTTCCGGCGGCCCTTCGCCTTCCAAGAGTCACCGGCGGCCAAGGGCCTTCACTACCGAAGGGCCCGGCTCCTGCCCCACGACTCGGCGACACTGCTGCGACACTCGGCTCCTCCTCCTCCTCTGTCTCATCATCATCATCCTCATCATCAACATCACACTCCTCTCCAGCACCACCATCACCACCAACACAACCAGCCCCACCACCACCATCACCACCACCATCAACACCTCCACCACCAGCAGCAGCACATCCACCACCAGCGTCAGGTCGTCATCAACGTGGGCGGCATCCGATTCGCGATGCCGTGGACCACCCTGGAGGCGTTGCCGTCGTCTCGGCTGGGCAAGCTGCGCTCGTGCAGCTCGCGCGCGGACATCCTCGAGCTGTGCGACGACTACGACGGCTCGAGCAATGAGTTCTTCTTCGACCGCCACCCGGGGGCCTTCCGCCTCATCATGAGCTTCGTGCGCGCCGGGAAGCTGCGTCTGCTGCGCGACACGTGCGCGCTCGCGTTCCGCGACGAGCTGCGCTACTGGGGCATCGACGAGGCGAGCCTCGAGTGGTGCTGCCGGCGGAGGCTCCTGCGCCGCGTGGAGGACGACGACGCCGGAACTGCCACGACGACGACGACGCAGCAGCCGCAGCAGCAGCCGCAGCAGCAGCAGCAGCCGCAGCAGCAACAGCCGCCACGAACGCTACGGACGCCGCCGCCGCCGCCGCCGGCTTCGAGTGATGATGGTCCCGCGGGCCCGGCGCTGTCGCGTCGAGCGCGCGTGATGCTGATGTTGAGGGACATGGTGGAGGACCCCAGCTCTGGACTGCCCGGAAAGATCTTCGCGTGCCTGTCCGTGGCCTTTGTGGCCATCACGGCCGTGAGCCTCTGCGTCAGCACCATGCCGGACATGCGCGCCGAGGAGGAGCAGGTATTGCGACGATGATGGTGGTGGTGGTGGTGATTATGATGGTAATGATGATGGTGGTGATTATCGTGGTGATTATGGTGATTATGATGATGATGGTAGTGATAATGGTAATGATGGCAATGCTGATGATGATGGTAGTGGCGATGATTATGATGGTGATGATTATGGTGGTAATGCTGATAATGATGGTGATGATGATTATGATGGTGATGATGATAGTGGTGATGATGGTAATGATGGTGATAATGATGGTGGTGGTTGTGGTGGTGGTGATGATGGTAATGATGATGATGGTGGTAGTGATGATGGTAATGATGGTGGTGGTAATAATGATAATTGATCAGGGGCTTTATTGCAGCAGGAGTTGTCTGGGGCGAGGCTCCGGAAAATGTGTACCGGCTTCCTGCCCTCCAGCTCTCGCGGGGGAGTTTTGCGGAGTCCGGGCAGGGGAGGCTGCGGGTCCCGAAATACGTTCCACGCACAGTACTGGAACGTGCCCTCGAATCTATCTGAGTCGTCCTCTCTCTCTCTGAGTCGTCCTTTCTCTCTATGAGTCGTCCTTCCTCTCTCTACGAGAGTGATAAGTGAATAACGTGCGATGGTTGCAGGACATCTAGAAATGCAACCTCCACATTCATCTGGCAGGGCCGAGTCTGCGTTACCGCCACGAGTTACCCCGACAGAGTTATCGGCGATTCCTGTCTCTGTCCGCGTAGAGACACATCTGTTTATCTGCAGCCCTGGGTGGATGGTGGGGGGGGGGGGCTAAGTGGGGGGATGGAGTGGCTGTGGTGAAAGCTGCCAAATATTGCGACACCTGCAGATTTCCCGATGGAACGCGAGTGTCGCTATCGCTGATGGGACGTGAATTCCTCGTCCCATGAGACGCCTCCAATAGCGCGGTTGAAGTGACCGCCAGCTGTGATGGGCCCTGGTGATGGGCCCTGATGATGGGCCGCCGGGTTCGTAGCGCCCTGCGCCCAACACTGCGCCACCGCACAAACACGCGTACAAAGATCCCAGACTGTAGGGGCAAGTGCTGTCAGCGAGCACCTATGAAGGCCAGGACGGCACACGAGGGGGTGGGAGGCCAGCACCACGCCCGGCCGCCTTTGTCTCCCCAGTGGCGACTGTTTTTTACGCACAGCACCAGGTGCTCACTTGAGTCTGAATCGACCTAGGGGAGGCCCCAGGACCGGTTCGGATAATCGTCACCGGTGTTGGCCGTGAGCGGGAGCCGTGCCCGTGTCGCCAGGTTCGTAGCGCGGCGCGCTAACCACAACGCTACCGCGTCCCCAGGGTCGCTGCTCGCGCAAGTGCCGGGACGTGTTCGTCGTGGAGTCGGTGTGCGTGGCGTGGTTCTCGCTCGAGTTCGCGCTGCGCTTCGTGCAAGCGCCGGGCAAGTTCCGCTTCCTGCGCGACCCCCTCAACCTCATCGACGCCTTCGCCATCCTCCCCTACTACGTGACGCTGCTCGTGGACGCCTTCTCGAGCGAGGGCGGCTCCCCGACGGCCGGCGGGGGCCCCGGCTCCTACCTGGAGAAGGTGGGGCTGGCGCTGCGCGTGCTGCGCGCTCTGCGCATCCTCTACGTGATGCGCCTGGCGCGCCACTCGCTCGGCCTGCAGACGCTGGGCCTCACCATGAGGCGCTGCACGCGCGAGCTCGGGCTGCTGCTCCTCTTCCTCTGCGTGGCGATGGCGCTCTTCGCGCCCCTGGTCTACCTGGCCGAGACGGAGCTGTCCGGCTTCGGCGGCGGCGGCGGCACCGCCACGCGCTCGCGCGACTTCACGAGCATCCCCGCCTGTTACTGGTGGGCCATCATCTCCATGACCACGGTGGGCTACGGGGACATGGTGCCGCGCAGCGTCGCCGGCCAAGTTGTGGCCCTCAGCAGCATCCTCAGCGGCATCCTCCTCATGGCCTTTCCCGTCACCTCCATATTCCACACCTTCTCGCGCTCCTACGTGGAGCTCCGCGAGTCGCAGCTGCGCAGCCTCCACCAGCGGCCGCCCGACTCGGCGCTGCTGCGTGACAGCTGGGCCGCGTCGCCCGCCAGCGAGAGCTCCGTGGAGGACGCGGACGACTTCGCCCCGCGGCACGACGCGGTCGCCGCGTCGCCCGCGGTCACCGCCGTCGCCCGCTGAGCGCAACCCGCGGCGCCGTGGGCTCCGTCGCCGGATTCGAGTCGCCCGGTTCATTCCGTTGCGTCGACGGAGACGTTGGGCACGCGTTCGCTGTGCTTGCCGCTCGTGGGCTCCTCAGTCACTCGTTGGTTCGCTCGTTCACTCAATTATTTGCTCACTCGCTCACTGACTTATCCGTTCACCCACTGGCTCGTTCGCTCACTTATTCATTCTTCCACCGGCTCGCTTGCTCGCGTGCGCAATCGCTCATTCACCCGCGCCCTCACCCGGTCGCACGCTCGCTCACCCGTCAACTGGCGCACTCACAGAGTTCACTCGCCCACTCGCTCACTCGCTTACTCACCGACTCACTCGCTCTCTCGCTCGCTCACTCACTCTCTCTCTCGATCTCTCGCTCTCTCGCTCACTCACTCACTCACTCGCTCTCTCGATCTCTCGCTCACTCACTCATTCACTCAATCGCTCTCTCGCTCGCTCGCTCTCTCGCTCACTCACCCACTCACCCACTCACTCGCTCTCTCGATCTCTCGATCTCTCGCTTGCTCAGTCACTCACTCAATCTCTCGATCTCTCGCTCGCTCAGTCACTCACTCGCTTTATCGCTCACTCACCCACTCACTCGCTCTCTCGCTCACTCACTCAGTCACCAACTCAATCGCTCTCTCGCTCACTCACCCACTCACTCTCTTACTCTCTCGCTCACTTACCCACGCAATCGCTCTCTCGCTCACTCACCCACCCACTCACTCGCTCTCTCGTTCGCTCACTCAGTCACTCACTCGCTCATTCGCTCACTACCTATCTAGCTCACTCGCACGAGGAATCTCTCGCTCAGATAAGAAAGGCAAAGATCACCCCCCCCCCACCTCATAGCCTCAACAGACTGTCGGGGCAAGTGCTGTTAGCGAATAACACCTATGAAGGCCGGCACGGCACACGAGGGGGCGAGTGGCCAACAACACGCCCGGCAGCCTTTGTCTCCCCAGTGGCGAGTCGACCCAGGAGAGGACCAGAACCGGTTCAGATAATAGTCACTGATGTTGGCCCGTAAGCCGTCCTCGCGTCACCAACAACAACAGCAACCCCCTTTGCTTGGTCGTATCTGCTGTTCGCTGTCCTCGTCGCTGCTGGCCGAGGTTTATCTCCGCTTCCCCGTCGCGGACACCGGAGGCTGAGTCAATTACATCCGCTCGCTGCGCTTTGGAGCTCCGTCATTTCAAATCGAATAACGCCGCGGCCGCTCTGTGTCTCTGTTTACTTATTTACGCGTGTGCGCGCGCGCGCGCGCGGCGCTCTGGATTTGCCGAGCTCCCATTGATTAAGGGAGACAAAGGCGCAGCCCTGCAAGTGCCCTGCTCGCGCCACTGCTGGCGAGCGACAGCACCTGCCGCTGGAGGGAACTCTGCAGTGCCGGACTAAGCTAGTGCGGGGCCTGTAGCATGATGTTATAAAGGGGCCCGAAATAAAATAAAAACACGTAAATATTAAAACACAAATTTGTAACTTGCATAGTAAACAATTTATTTTCATTTGCTATACAGCCAGATAATACGACAAATCGCTAACCTTAAACACCGGTCGTTCATAAAAGTTGAAGGCAGTATAGTACTCTAGTAATAGAGCAAGTGCAGAATTATTGAACCGGAATTGATAGCTTGAAAGCATTTAGCGCGGGGCCCTTGAAAGTGCGATGCCCGTAGCATTTGTAGCTACTACACATGTAGCTACTACACATGTAGCTACTACACATGCAGCTACTACACATGCAGCTACTACATACGTAGCTACTACACACTTTTGCTACTGGGATAATCCGGCACTGAGTAAACCCGCTCCAACATTGACAATCAATTCCACCTCATTCGCTCGCTCGTCCAGTCGACGCGAGAGACGCGGCGACCCCCAATGAAGCTCCCCAGGGGGTGAATGTGTTGCTCGATCGCCCATTGGTCGACGTTGCACGCGCTTCAAGTCGACCGGCTGATTGTCTGGTGCCGCGTGCAGAGACTCCGATGCGGAAGCGGTGACGAGCGGGCAGCACGGGGCGCGGGCGGTTTGCGCGTGTCGCCGCTCTGCCATTGCCATAGAGGGGGTGGCTATAGGGGCTGCGGGGAAAAAAGGAGATCTCAGAGGAGAGAGAGAGACGAGGCAGATGACTTTGGAGATGTCAATAACTACCTGCAGTGGAGGCCAGCAGCAGCAGCAGTCGTCACAGCGAGCGGAAGCAGCAGCAGCAGCACCGGGAACTCCCAAGTCTTGTTGACGCGGTGAGTACAACCCGACTGCACGACGCCGGCTCGTGTCGAATGTTCCACCAGGGTCCCGACGCCTGTGGAAGACACAAAAAAGAGCTTCATAGCTCATCGGATTCATCCGCCAGTGCTCCATGAAGATGATTCTCGGTGTGAACACGGGGGGGGGGGGGGCGGGCTACCAAACTTGCGAAGTGGAGATGCCCATGGACGCCGCGGACTGCGGTGAAAGTTAATTGGCGAACCGTGCGTGCTGGAGTGCTGAGGTTGTGGTCGTGTGCGTGTGTGTTGCACTTCTTTCGCACAGTATGTGACCGACCCCGCAGCTAATCGGAAAGGACAACAAACTAAGTGCAAAAAGCCGTTCCAAATAAACGAGAGTGGCAATCCTAAATGACTTTAGAAGTGCATCATAGCGTCCGGTGGGCGTCCTCATATCGGAAGGAAGAGGCGTTCCAGACGGCCGCAGAGTCGCATCTGAGAGCGCCTTGAGTGGCGTGGCGCGCCGCCTGGCGGATTGTGAAGGCGGGGCCCCGTGGGTGACGAGGTTGGGGGGGGGCCGTGGGTGACGAGGTTGGGGGAGGCCCCGTGGTTGACGAGGACGTGGAGAAAAATCCACGCGACCACGGGAGGAGAGAGAGACGCAAACTCCAAATACACAGCAGCAGGCGTCAGGGTCGGGGTGGAACCCACGACCTCCTGCGTACCGGGCGAGGTAGTTAACATCTCTCCAACCGCGGCGCCCATAGTAGACACGCATGGTCCTACCCTCAAACTCACGTGTTTGATTTTATTTCCCCAAGAGAGTTGAACGATGTCATTAACCCCGCGGTGTGGTCTCTGATCGACGCGCCCTTCTGCCTGCGAGGGGTTTTAGTCGAATCGTGGCGCCTCCCCCGTGCGGCCTGGCGCATCGGTCAGTTTGTGTGTCCCACTTCTTCTTTTATCTTCGCCAACGACCCGCGCCTCTCTCCCAGACGATGCCACTCGTGTGGCCGTGGCTCCACCGGGGAAGGTGAGCAGTGGGTGGTGGTGGGGCGGTGTGGGGGGAGAGATGAGAGGTGAAGGATGGAGACGGAGCCGAGAAACGGGAGCACGGAGGCTCAGGGGAGACGAGGAGAGGGAGGAATCGAGACACTTTTGTGTACTCTGTAATTTTCCACGTGATTTTATTTGTTTATGTTTAGTAACTGAAATACCTTTTCCTATACTTTGCACTCCGATCGTGTGTTGTTGTATTGTTTGTTGTGACCTTCTGACCCCGTGCCCCTTCTTGGACATCTGTAAAAACAAAACAAAAGAGCTTAATAGCTCTTTGGATTCATCCTCCAGTCAAAATAAAGATTCTCATCCTGCAGAGGCTGCGTCAGAGCCCCCACGCTCCTGCTGCTGCTGCTTGCAGGGAGGAGCGGCGTTTGTCCTCGCAGCCGGCGGGGAGAGGTTTCAGAGTGGGGGGGGGCACACACACCAGTCACGGGGGGGGGCCCACACACCAGTCACGTGATTCACGGGATGCTTGACGCTGGTCGCGGCAGGCCGAGCGGGCTGATTGAATCCGCTCTCTGCTTCTCATCTTCGTTATCGAGATCAGCTCGCAAACACTCGCGGTGTCTTATCGCATCCGATCTCTGACAGCAGCCGTGTACACATAGCGGCCGTGTCTGTGTGCGTGTGTGTCCGTGTACTAGTGGGGAGCGGTGGTGTAGCAGTTAGCGCGCTGCGCTATGAACCTGGTGACCCGGGTTCGATTCCCGCTCAAGGCCAACGCCAGTGACGATTATCTGAACCGGTCCTGGGCTTCCCCTAGGTCGACTCAGCCTCAAATGAGTACCTGGTGCGATGTGTAAAAATCGCCACTGGGGAGACAAAGGCGGCCGGGCGTGGTGTTGGCCACCCACCCCCTCGTGTGCCGTGCTGGCCTTTATAGGTGCTCGCTAACAGCACTTGCACCTACTATATATGTTAAGGCTATACGGGGGATCTTTGTCTTTGCATAGAGTTGTATGCATTGTGGCTATGTGTACGCTCGATATTGTGTGTATTGTTAGTGCAGTGCGGTGTATGTGGAGGAGTGAATTGTTTAGTGTAGCGGTTAGCACGCTGCGCTACAAACCCGGTGACCGGTCTTGGGACCTCCCCTAGGTCGACTCAGCTTCAAATGAGTACCTGGTGCCGTGTGTAAATTTCAACACTGGGAAGACAAAGGCGGCCGGGCCTAGTGTTGGCCACCTCACCCTCATAGGTGGTATTCGCTTTCAGCACTTGCCCCTACAGTCTGTGAAAGCTACACGGGAATCTTTGTCTGTGTAGTAGTAGTACTATAGTGTAGGCATTGCGGCTGTGTAAACATCGGCCCTGCTGAAGGTACCACGCGCGCCCCCCCCCCCACCCCCTGTCCCGTCCTCCTTTATCTCCCATCCAATTATAGCGAAATGATTCACGCGGACAGCGACATGAATTGACAAAAGCGTTGGGGATGTGAGCGTTCATTACGGCGGGGGGGGGAGTGAGGTGGAGAGTGGGGGGCGAGGGGGGGGATTAACCCCCCCTCCGCCCCCCCCCCCCATTTTAACCCTTCATGCGCTGAGCATCACGGAGGTAGGTAGGTAATAGGGTTTGGGAGACGTGGTTAGGGTTTGGCTTTATGGACTGGGTTGTGGGTGTTAGAGTTTCGAGTCGGGGTTAGGAATAGCGTTGCCGATGGGGGTTTGTGTTAGGGTTGGTGTTAAGACTGGTGGTTGTGGCTGGGGTTGTGGTCAAGGTATTGACTCGGGTTGTATGCTAGTGGGGGGGGGGGGGGTGGAGGTTAGGGGCGGGGCTGGGTGAGGCCGCTGGGGCCGCGAGCGGATTGGAACGCCGGAGCGCGACGATAGGTTTGGCTCTCGCCATATTTGTGTTCGCAGTCGCGCCGTTTCGCTCCGAGCTTCCAATCCATTCACCGATCCGCGTCGCGCCGCCAGACGATGACGCAGCTCTGGGCAGCGAGTAGTGGCATCCCCTTGAGAGCCCCGATAAGCCGCGGGTCGTCTCTGTGGCTCAACACCGGATTCGAACCCAGGCCCGCGGCTGTCCCAGCTCAGCGTTTCTAAAGTCCCGCACCTGAATCTACCAGGCCACGTTTCCTGAATGTTTGTGCCATGCTCACGCCCAGTCCACTGCTGGATGAAGGCCTCCCCAACACCCTCTCCTCGCCCCACCACCTACCTGTCACCATCTCTCACAGCCCTGTAATGCAACAATCCATTTGGCACCGACAAGATGAGCTGATTTCATTGCTCCATCTCCCTCGGGGTTACACCCTCTCGTGCACCCCTCACGTACGTCTCCCTCTCTCTGTCTCTCCCTCCCTCTCTGTCCCCCCCCCCCCTCCTGTGTCTCTCCCTCCCTCTCTCTCTCGCCCCCGTGCGGAGAGGCCACACCTAGTGGTCGCTCCTGCTCCACCAGGTGAGCGGACAGAGGCCTGGGCTCAGGTGAGAGCCTGTGCCTGGCCTGAAAGGGAGAGTCATCGTTCTTTTCGTTTCCCTTTCTCGCTAAGACCTGCGGTTACTGCTGCCTTTCCACCATGGCGCAATATCCAAGGCTCGAGTGTCTTTCGCGAAGGAACGGTTTAATCTGCTATCCACCGCCCGAGATCACAGCCGACATCGTCGCTGCTGCTGTGGCCACGTGTGTGGGCCATGCGGGCATCCTCACCGCCCAAAGGCAAGATCGAGGTGTGGTGGTGTACGTGACCCGGGAGAGTATGGTGGCGCGCCTGGTAGAGACGGGGCTCGACGTCGGGGAAGGGCTGTTTGTGCAGTGCACCCCGCTCTCGTCGCCCGCCATCAGGGTGATGCTCTCAGGTGCGCCGCCATTTCTCAAGGGCACCGAACTGCGCCGAGATCTACAGCGCTTCGGCACAGTGATCTCGAATATAATTATGCTGCCTTTGAGGTCGAAAGACCCAAAGCTAGCACACGTTTTGTCGCTGCAGCGTCAAACGTTTATGATCTTAAAGGAAGGCAACACGGAATTGGATGTGAACTTCAAGTACACCATTGATGGTCACGTCTATACCGTGTATGCCTCCACGGCCGCGCCAAAGTGCTACGGGTGTGGTGGTGTCGGACACACCCGAAAACACTGCACGGCAAACAAACAGGAAAGGGGAAAAGCAGCTCCGCCTGCGCAGACAGCAGCAGCAGAAGTGCGGGAGCAGCAGAAGCAGCAGCAGGCGTCGCCGCCGCTGCAGCAGCAGCAGCAGGCGTCGCCGCCGCTGCAGCAGCAGCAGCAGGCGCCGCCACCGCGGCAGCAGCAGCAGACCCCCACCGACTCTGCTGATGGTCACGCGCAGCCAATGACTGACGGCGGGGAAAAGGGTTTCACCGCCGTTGAGTCGAGAAAGCGGAAGGCGAGAGGAGGCAATGCGGGGGGGGGGCGCGGTGGCACCTTTCCAAAA
This sequence comes from Lampetra planeri, assembly GCF_965212315.1. Lineage (NCBI taxonomy): Eukaryota > Metazoa > Chordata > Hyperoartia > Petromyzontiformes > Petromyzontidae > Lampetra > Lampetra planeri. Next base: position 1,181,781 of record NC_136123.1, on the reverse strand, counting down.
CGCGTGGCCGCCGCCGCCGCCGAGAAAGACAACAGCGACAGTGACGAACGGGACAACCGCCCGAACGCAACAGCAGGGCGCGGCGGTGAGGCCGAGCCACAGGGTGAGGTGATCGTCATTGACGAGGCCCACCGGCCGGTTGATGCCGAGGCAGAGGGGCGACCACCAGACCCGGACTCAGCTGCCCCGGAAGGGGGGGGGGTGCTGGAAGCCACCGATGAGCCTGCCGATGACACGGCGCTCGGGGGTGACGACCAGCTCACCTCCTCACCCGACCAGGTGAGGGAGGCAGAGGCCGCAGAGGGGAGCCGGCCCGAGTTGGAAGACACCTCCGATCGGCACGGTGCGTTGGAAGAGGTAACCACCGAGCCTCACACAAGCGTGCCGGGAGACTCAGACGACGGAGGGTCGGAGTTAGAGATAAAAGACAACTTGAGTGAGGGGAGCTACTCACATGTTAAGAAGAAACGAGAGTACACACCCGGCAAGATTGTCGAATTCCTCCGAACTAGTTACAAGAAGCGGGGGGTCGACATCGGAGATTATTTCCCCGATGCGCAGGCCTTCTTGAAGGTCGCGCAGACAATCATCAGCGACATGGAAAAGCACAAATGCACCCCGCAGGAAGGCAATCGGCTGAGGGGTTTCATGCAGAAAGCAAGAAAGGGGAGCATGTCCCAACCGGAGTGCCCCCCCGCTGATGCTGTTGCTGAAGCCGACGCCTAAAGCCATGGCTTCCTCAGGTGTAAGGATCGCGAGTTTAAACTGCAACGGAGCTCGAAGCGATCAGAGGTGGCACCGCATCTGCAGCTTCATTAGCGAGCAGAAAGCGGATGTGACGTTTCTGCAAGAAACGCACCTTGACGCAACTCTGCAGGCCCAGCGCCAGCACCTCTTGGGCAGTCAGACCTTTTTCAGTCACGGAGAAGACAACCGCGCTGGTGTTGCAATTGTGTTTAGTCCAAAGTTTCTCCCGGAAGGCGTGGCCTTCAGAGAGATCCAAAAAGGCCATCTGATATCTGTAGACTTCGTGTTAAACAACACGAGGCTACGGTGTTTCAACGTTTATGCGCCGAGTAAGACCAGTGAGAGGAAACGCTTTTTCTCCGGCACACTGCGGAATGCCTTGGAGGCAGGCAGTGCGGACGGGGTGCTCACGGTCGTGGGGGGAGATATGAACTGCACCCTCGACCCGGCTCTCGACCGCAATAGTGCTGAGCCCCACCCGGAATCCGCACGGCCATTAGCCGACATGGTGCAGCAACTGGGTTTGCTCGACACGTGGCGACTGCAACACCCAGGCCAGAGGCAATACACTTGGTGCCGCGCGGGCCTGCAGGGGAGGATGAGCCTCGCCAGGCTGGACCGGCTGTACATCAGTGCGGACAGCGCTAACCGGCTCGGGGGCAGCAACATCACCCCATCCGGTTTCTCTGACCACCACCTGGTCTCAGCACTGCTGCGAGTCCCCAGGGAGAGGCGTCGCTGCCCCTACTGGAAACTCGACGTGCAGCTGCTTGAGGACGAAAATTTCACGGAGGCATTCAGGGCCTGTTGGTCACACTGGGCAGCAACTAGGAGCAGTTTCAGCTCTGGTCAGAGATGGTGGGAACACACTAAAGCGCAAATTAGGGCCCTCTGTCTACAGCTTTCGAGCCAGCACGCCGCCGCCAAGGAGGAGACGGTGAAACACCTGGCGAGCGAGCTGCTGCTGCTCGAGGCTGAGATGGGCTCGGCCCAGGACGCGCACAACAACGAGGGCGAGGTGCTGCTGGAGAAGCGGCGACTTTTTAGGGCCGTCACGGACCAACAGGCACATAGTTCGTTTGTGCACAAAAAGGTGCAACACCTGGCACAGACGGACTCTCCCTCAAAGTATTTCTTTAGGCTAGGCAATAGACCCTCGAGCAATGAGAACAACATTTCAGGGTTGCTTACCCCAGAGGGGAAGACAGCAACTGCCGAGGGGGAAATTGCTAGGATCGCGAAGGACTTCTATTCACACCTGTTCAAGGCTGAGCACGTACAGGACGAGGCAGTTGAAGAACTACTAGCTGCGGGCCCTACTCTGGGGGACGCGGAGAGAGACAAACTGGAAAGCCCTGTCACCCTGGAGGAGCTGCACACTGCCATGAAAGGTCTGGCAGCTGGCAAATCCCCAGGGATCGATGGGCTGCCAGTTGAGTTCTACGAGACCTTCTGGGATGTACTCGGCCCTTGCCTGCTGGGGCTGCTGGAGGAGAGCCTGCGGGACGGGGAACTCCCGCAGAGCTGCAGGAGGGCGGTGGTCACCCTGTTGCCTAAGAAGGGGGACCTGCGTCGCATAGAAAACTGGCGGCCCGTCTCCCTCCTGTGCGCCGACTATAAAATATTCGCCAAGGCGCTGGCAAACCGCCTCAAAGAGGTGGTGGGTCAGCTCGTGCAACCCGAGCAGGCGTATTGCATCCCCGGCCGCTGCATCTATGACAACATCGGCACGGTCAGGGATGTGATCTCCCTCGCCGATATGCACGACATGGATGCAGGTCTCCTATTCATGGACCAGGAGAAGGCGTTCGACAGGGTAAGCCACGAGTACCTGAGAAGACTGCTCCTCTCCTTAGGGTTCGGCCAGAACTTCACGGCACACGTGCACCTCCTATATACGGGCATATCCAGCCTCATAAAAATCAATCAAAGGCTGGGCTGCCCTGTTCCCGTGACAAGAGGAGTCAGGCAGGGGTGCCCTCTCTCGGGGCTCCTCTACACCCTGTCCCTTGAGCCGCTCTTGCGACGCCTGAGAAACACCTTGTCCGGGTTCGTGGTCCCGGGGCCGGAGAATGCAGTCATAAAGCTCTCCGCATATGCGGACGACGTATGCGCCGTGATCAACGACGCGCAGGACGTCGCTGCACTCTGCCGGGCGGTGGAGGTCTATGAAAAGGCCTCCTGCGCCAAAGTCAACTGGCGGAAGTGTGAGGCGTTATGGATGGGGTCACAAGGTGCAGTGAGTTCCGTGCTCCTCCCAGGCGGAGTCACCTGGCAGGGTGAGGGCGTGAAGTATCTCGGAGTGTACCTAGGGAAGCCCCAAGTCGTTCACAAAAACTGGACCGAGATGAGCGACGTATTTGATGCTAAACTGAGAGCGTGGGCACATCTTGCCCCACAAATGTCCTTCAGGGGGAGAGTGCTCATAGGGAATAACCTGGCAGCCTCGGTGCTGTGGCACAGAGCCAAGGCCCTCCAACCCCCGGGCTGGTTACTCACGAGGGCGAACAGGTCGCTTGCCCACTTTGTCTGGAACGGCAAGCACTGGATGAGGCCAGGGGTCCTCTGCCTGCCGGTGGGTGAGGGCGGCCAGGGCCTGGTAGACGTCACCGCTCGAGTGATGAGCTTCAGGCTCCAGGCCGTGAGAAACTTGCTATATGAGCAAGAAGAGCTGCCCCGGACGTCGCTGGCCCTCGCCCTGCTGAGAAATGCGGGCGGGCGGCTGGGATATGGGAGGGAGCTCTTCCTTATGGACCTGTCCCTAGTCGATTGCACCGGACTGCCGGGCTATTACCAGAGCCTGTTGGAGGCGTGGCGGAGCCTGGAATGGAGCAGGGCGAGCCCGCACCACGGCCTTAACGGCTTCATGACCGAACCCCTGTTCCACAATAGCCTCCTCGATGGAATCAGGGAGGAGGGAACGCTGGCCCTCCGTTTCGCCTCGGCAGGAGTGCGAACGGTTAGGGATCTTGTGAAGAGCCAGGACGGCCGCTCCAAATGGAAGAACGCAGCTGAGGTGAGCGGCGCCGCTGGGCTCCGCTCCATGATGGCCGGAGAAAAGTTGTTGCGAGAGGCGATCGCGGCGATGCGGAAGCTGCGTTTGCAGCTAGAAACGCCAGGAGACAGCGGTGCCGCACGGCCGCCGCCCTCCTCCTCCCCCCCCCCCCTCCCCTCCCCCCGCTTTCCAGGAGTTGCGCGTCTCCTGCATCCAGCCCCCCGGGCGCTGTGAGGCAGGGAGGTTGCTCAAGCTCGCGAACTGCAGAGACGTGGCCCTCAAGGGTGCCTCCAAGCGGGTGCTGTACGACTGCTGCGTCAAAACACTGCGGTGTCGAGAGCTGGAAAACCTACCGGACACGAAGTGGAGGGAGTTCTTCTCTCCCTTGATCGACACCACCCCCCAGTGGAAACAGCTCTACAAGGCCCCCGTGGCAAAGCGCAGCGGGGACCTCCAGTGGAGGCTGGCGCATTGGACGCTGCCCTCGGCGGCGTGGATCAGCAAGGTCACCCCGGGGGCATCAGACCTGTGCGTGTTCTGTGGCGCGAGGGAGGACCTCGCCCACCAGTACGTGGGGTGCTCGCGGCTGGACCCGCTGTTCAGACTCCTGGGAGCCGTGTTTAAGAAATTGGGGGTGCCCTTCTACAAGAGCGTCTTTATATGCGGGGTACCGTACCGGGCGGACAAGCGCCACATCCTGGCAAACTTTGTCTGCGCGCAAGCCAAGATGGCAGTATACAAAACGCGAAAAAAGAAACTGCGAGGTGACACGGACGATAGTTGTTCAGCGGAGGCAACGCTGAAAGGTCTGCTGAAAGCGAGGCTCCGGCTGGAGCACGCGTACTTTTCCCAGGTTGGAGATGCGCACGCCGTGTTCCAGGAGCGGTGGGGGGCCGGTCAGGCCCTCTGCACCAACACGAATGGTGAACTGACCTTCACTTTTTAATGATCGAGTCGAAACGGGCGTTAGACGCGGCGACGCGGGCAGGACGTATGCGGCGGTACAGCGCGCGTGGTGGAGCGGAGCGCGTGACAGTCCGGCCGTGCAGCGCACGCGCCTGGCAGTGCGGCACATGTGCTGAGGTGTGGCGCACGCGGCGGTCTGAATAATGTGGTGTGTGCGCGGCGGTGTGGCGCGCTTGGCGGCGCGGGACACGCGCCGCGGTGTGTCACGCGGAGTGAGGCGGCGTGACGCACGTGGCATGGTGTAGCGCGCGCGGTGGTGCGGAACTCACTCAGCGGTGTGACGCACTTGGCGGCGCGGCACATGTGCTGAGGTGTGGCGCACGCGGCGGACCAAAAATGTGCGCACGTGCGCGGCGGTGGGTCGCACCAGGCGGTGCGGCGCACGTGCCGCGGTGTGGCGCAGGGCGTTGTGGCACGCGTACCTGTGGCGTGACGTGCGCGTCGCAGTATGGTGCATGCGGTGGTGTGACCCACGTGTCGCGGAAATCTCGCGGGGTGGTGGTGCGTGCGCAGCGGTGTGGCACATGTGACGTGGATGAATGTGCATGTGGCGGTGTGGCTCGCGCGGTGGCGTGGCGCACGGGCCGCGTTGTCTAGCGGTGGTGATGTTACCGATGACTGTGACCTCGAACCATCAGGGGAGGAAGTGTGGAATAAGCGGGGGGGCCCTGCCAAGCAAAGAGGTGCCAAAGCTCGAAATGACACAGCGCGTCGGATGCTGTTGCGCGGCCGGTGCGTGGGGATTGTAGTGCCGGCGTTGCGTGTCGCGGGGCGGCGGTGGGATGGTGAGCTGTGCTTTTTGGTGTGGCCATTAAGGCTTGAATATTGCGAAATTCCAGGGCATTTTGCCGCTGGTGAATAAACTTATAAAAGTCTCTGTCTCCCCCCCCCACTCCTGTGTCTCTCCCTCCCTCTCTGTCTCCCCCCCCCCCCACTCCTGTGTCTCTCCCTCCCTCTCTGTCTCTCCCTCCCTCTCTGTCTCCCCCCCCCCACTCCTGTGTCTGGTTGTAACAATGAATGGAGGCACGGGTTGGGATGTACCGATGCGTGACCCGCGCCGTGAGCAGCCACCCCGCCGCGTGTCCTCCTCCTCCGGCCGTGTCGATGGGAGGTCACTAATTCACGTGGTGGCTCCCGAGAGAGTCGTATCGATTGGTTGTGTTTGTGTGTGTAATGACGAGAGACGGAGAGAGATAGAGACGGATGAATTGATGCGCGTGTGGGGGGAGAGTTCGGCGGCAATACGCCGATAAAGACGCAGCTTGTGTCGTCTCGCTCGGCCGGGCGTGCTGCTGGCCACTCGCTCACCTCGTGCGCCGCGCCAGCCTTCATCGGTGCCCACTCGCTCATCGCAGTCGCCTCCTACAGCCTGTTAAGGCGACACGGGGGGAGGGGAGGTCGTTGTCTTGAACGGGAGTGCGTACAGCACTTGGCTCCAAAGTCTGCTAAGGCTATACGTGAGACCTTTGTCTGTGGTACGTGGTTTGTTTTGCAGTGCGAAACTAACCGGGCCTTGACGACAGTACCTGGTGCGGTGTGTAAACATCGGCACTGGGGATACAAAGGCGGACGGGCGTATGTATTGCCACACCACCGCCGCCCGCTCGTACGCCGTGCCGACCTGCATTCGTGCTCGCCAACAGCGATTGACCCAGCAGTCAGCGAGACTATGGGGGGAGATATTTAACTTCCTTTTCGTAGGGTGCCACCGTGGCTAGGAGATGTTAACTACCTCGCCTGGTATACAGGAGGTCGTGGGTTCAATCCCGACCTGACGTCTGCTGCATATTTTGAGTGTGTGTGTGTGTCTCTCTCTCTCCGTGGTCCTCCGGTTTTTCTCTCCGCATTAATAATCAACATCGCCACGCGCTCGGAGCAGTTGGCTGCTATAAATGTCCACGTGGTAATAAGCCACTTTCGTTGAGCTGTCATTTGTGGCCAGGTCGCTGCTGAAAACGAGCGATACAGCTCGGCAGGCCTGGCCTGGGTAAAATAACAACAAACTAGTAGTCAATCACGCATCCTAGTGGTGGAGAAAGGAAGAGTGGAGGGGGGGGGACAAGCGACTCCTGAGATTTCAGAATGAATTCCTCGTCATCTGCGCCGACAGCACATTGCGGCCGCGTGCCTCGGCAGAGCCTTGCAACGACAAACACGAAACAACCAAAACGCACCCGCCATGAGATTTTATTTTTTATTTTTTTATTTTTGTAATGAAACTTCGTGACGTTGCTTTCGGCCAGAAAACAAACGCCCCTCGACGATACAACAGCAAAAAAACGTGCAACAAAAATAGCCCTTTCGTTGTGTTGTCGTTGTCGTTGTTGTTGTGAGTAAGGCAGAGAACGGCACGAGTTGGCGGGACTCGGAGAGATTCGCGCTCTCTCTCTCTCCCTGGCCACCTCGCGAACATCGCCTCGTCCGGATTATAAGATGCACCTTCTTGTGTTTTAACAGCAACCGTTGCATGGTGCGTCTCGTGATCCAGGCGGGGTGTTTGTGCGTTTCTCTTTGGTGGGGAAGGGGGTGCCGTGGTTAGCGCACCGCGCTGCAAGCCCGGCCGCCCGAATTCGATAATCGCTCACGGCCAACATCGGTGACGAATATCTGCACCGGTAGTGAGCATCTCCTGTGTCGACTCGGCCTGAAATGGGTAAGGCTATACGGGGGATCGTTTGCCTTTGTGCGAGAGTACGTGTGTGTTTGTCTTGTATGTGTGATGGTGTGTTTTTGTCTTGTATGTGTGGTGATTTTTAAGCGGGTGTAACAAAGTGTGTGCGTTACGGCGAAAGTGCGCACGTGTGTGTGATATGTAAACATTGTCACGAGGGAGACAAAGGTGGCCAGGCGTGGGGTTGTCCACACACCCCCCCCCCCCCTTGCGTTCCGCCTTTTATTCGGCGTTGACTCACAGCCTCTTGCTCCAACCACCCGGGGTGGTGGCTTCGTCTTCGTGTGCCTGCGTTCGCGTGAATGTGTTCGTGCGACCCATGTTTGTAAGAACTTTTGACAGCAGGCAATAGTGTGTATGTGTGCGTGTGCTCTCCGAACGCGTCTTGTGATCCCGATAATACCGTGGACGATTAAGCCGACGACAGATACACCTCCCTGAGAAACCGCAATCAAACTCACAAATATATTATTAATAATACACCTGCAAAGCAGCTGAACCCATTAATGGTAATAATATCACACAGCCCTTTGTGTTAGTCAATCCACGGCTGGATGAAAGCCTCCTCCGTTAATCCGTATCGCTCACGGGAGGAGTTTGACCATACTTCACCACGCTGGTCAGTACAGTTTGATGAATGGGGGGGCGAGGTGGGGGTGGATGGACGCAAGCAACCCCGGTTCTGATACCACTCTGCACTGGCGTTAGCCGTGGCCAGGAATGGAACTCTCTGTTTGCTGGGTCGATAGCGCGACTCGCATCTCCCTTGACCAACGGTGACGTCATTCGCACGGATGGCCCCGAAAAGTTATAAATAATAAATAAATAACTGCGCTGTTCGATATCCCTGATGGGGGTGGGGTGGGGGGCTACGTTCACACAGAGGGGATACTGGGGGGTGCACACTGAAGCCTCTGGTTTTCAGCCTCCCCCCCCCCAATATAAATCATCGCCACCCCACCCTTCCCCACCACCTTCCAATATATATAATCATGGTTGTATGGCAAGATTATATTGCCCCCATAACAAACAATAACAGTGGCCGTAAAACATACCTCGAGTGTATAAAAAAGGTGCTCTGTACAGCCATGGCCCTTGTATCATATCACACGGCTGTTCTGTAGATGGCGTGCTTAGATGTTCAGTGTGCTGAAGAAGAGAGATTGCCTGAAACGTCGTAACCCATATATTTAATTCCCTTGCTTTGTTTTTAGGGCCAGAGTTGGCGAGGAATGTTGAGGTGGCCTGTGTTTATTATGTTTAACACGTAGTAGGCTTTCGCGGCCAATGTCATCCATCGTAGAGGTTTTGTTCGTTGGCTGTGTCGGGTGGTGGTGGGTTTGACGACACATTGATATATCTTTGTGTCTATTATTGTTCACCCATGCAGCAGCGGCAGCATCGCCAAGTGATCGGTTGTGTCGCATCGAGAGTCTGTACGGGCTACACGGGGGACCTTTGTCTTTGTGCGCGCACCTGCGTGCGGGCGCACACGTGCCGGAGAGAGACAACTCACAGTGTGAATCGTCGCTGTCTCTTTGTCTCTCTGTCTGTCTCTCTGGCGGCGAGAAGTGACAAGGGAAGGTTTGGTACGAACACTCGCACACGGCTCCACGCATCCATTCACGCTGATGTACAACACGCAACGTGTAGTCGACGTAGACTGTTGGGGCAAGTGCTGATCGCGAGCACCAAATGAAGGCAGGCCGCACGTAGCTGAACAGACTGTTGGGGCAAATTCTGTTCGCGAGTAGCACCTAATTAAGGTCGGTAGGGCACACGAGAGGGTGGGTGGCCAGCACCACGCCCGGCCGCCTTTGTCTCCCCCATCTCCCCTCCAGTGTGTATGTTTACACATCACCCTGGCTACTCATTAAGGCTGAGTCGACACGTGCACACACAGACAGACATATACACACACACACGTCTATCCATTCACCAACCACATTCACTTTTGTGAGCAAATTCAAAACCGGGGTTCATGTTTGTGTTGTCTTTCTCGGCCCATCGACTTGACGGGGAAACGTGGATGAGTTTTGCGCACCACGTGGGTGTGTGACGCGTGGCAACCCGACACATCAATCCGCCCTCGTGCTCTAGAAATGAATCCTGCAAGGGCAGAGGAGCAGCCCCTGCAATTGCCTTGCCAGCGAGAGAGAGAGAGAGAGACCCATCATCTTCCACGCTGGCGAGACGTCCGTGGAAGTGGGTGGGAGTACCCACACTTTACCCCACCAACACGCGACATACCGGTCTCCGATTTAGCAACTGGTGGCTACGTACAGTGCGAAAAAAGTTCAACGTAGTTCGTGAGTCCGTAATACCTGCGGTGGAACGCTACCGCGTGGGTGGACCGTGGCCAGGAAACGTCCCCCCCACTCCCCCCCCCCCCCCCCCCCCCCCGATTTGGGTCTCAAACTTCCGAGCCGGGAGATCCGGTGACGACCTCCCTGAAGCCGCCCACCCGAGATGACAAAACACGGTGGCCACCGCAGGGCCTCTGAGCCGCGTCTCACTCGGCCTTGAGCCCCCACACCCCCCCCACCACCTCCTCCTGCTCCCCCCGCCCGGCCCCCGCCGACCCCCCAGCCCCCGCGTGGCGTCCGGGGCCCCCCGTGGCCGCGTGGCCGTAGCGCGCCACCTGGGCCAGGATGGCGACGTCCATGCACACCTGGGTCACGCCGCACGCCCGGAACTGCAGCGGCGCCGCGTTGGCCACGAAGTAGAACGTCTTGAAGACGTCTCCCACCAGCCACAGCAACACCATGGCCACGCTGGGGGGTGGGGGGGGGGGCAGGGGGGGGGGGAGTCAGGGGGAGCAGCCTCCGGCATCTTCGACAGAATCCCAAGGCGAGAGATTTCACCGCGAGCGTCAGTGGGGTCCGCGTGACGTCATGGGAGGTATTCGGGGACCTCCAAGGAATTCACCCCCCCCCCGTCTCCCCCCCCCGTCTCCCCCCCCCCCCCCGTCTCCCCCCCCTTGACCTCCCAGCGGGGGGGGGGGTTCAGGGCTCCACCACTTCCGTTCTTTCCACCGCGTTAATGTCGCGATATGCAAAACTAAAAATTGACGGCGGCATTTGGCAGCGACGCACACCGAGGGGGCGGGGGCGGAGGGGGGGGCGGAGGGGGGGGGGGCGGAGGGGGGGGCGGAGGGGGGGGCTTGCCCACGTGCGCCCCACACGACTGGCGCTGCTGCTGCTGCTGCTGATGATGACGATGGCGAGTAGGTCGTGGTGCTGCTGCTGATGATCACTTACACGAGCCGCGCGGGTGCACGGGGTGGATAATTGTCGGGGGCAGAGGCGCAGCTCGCTAATTGGCGAGGTCGCTAATTGGGGAACCCTCGCGGTTTATAGGGCCCCAATATTTTGCACAAAGGTGCCAACTCATGTCCGGCCTAATAACTCGTGTGAATAATTGGATGTGATTTATATTTATTTCCGAACATATAGAACATCTTCATTAATGTTAAGCAACGTGTCTACAGCCCCGAGTGTGACGGGACGAACACGACTCCGTTGTCTGCTGGGTTGGGGGGGGGAGTGCTGCCCTCCAGGCGGTAGCTCTGTGACAGCCACTTCCGCGGGCCCTTCCCCCGCACGGAGGGAGGGGATGCCCCGCCTGCTGCGAGGCTTCTTGAACCCCATGGGTGGACCCCCGTTTGTCAATCCACTGCTGGATGAAGGCCGCCCCAAGCCCTGGTGGGGTCATCTTTGGGGTTGCTCCGACTATATTTCACCACGCTGGGCAGCGAGTTGTTCAAGTCGTGGGGACAATGAAATGCGGTGCAACTTACAATTCATTATTTTTCCCCGCAATGCCCTCTGCTGTCCACAACGTCGCCTCCCCCAACAGCAGCCTATAGCGCCTGTTATACACCCATCCACGCTGTATCCAGGCTCAAGCCTGCTTAGCTTGTAATGTCCGTGCGCGGCCCCGTGTGTCTGTCTGCCTCGCCGCTGACCGCCAGTGCCGCCGGTTTTCTCGCCCCCGGCGTGGAGGTTCAAGAGGACGACGACGCCGCCGCACTGCCCTCTGCTGGCCACGCGCGGCATGCCGCGCTGTGTGTACCGAGCGGGGCACCCACGTGTTCTACCGCGTGCGGCAAATACCACGTGGTATGCCGCGCTGTGTGTACCGAGCGGGGCACCCACGTGCTCTACCGCGTGCGGCAAATACCACGTGGTATGCCGCGCTGTGTGTACCGTGCGGGGGCACCCACGTGGTCGACGGCGTGCGGCAAATACCACGTGGTATGCCACGCTCTGTGTACCGTGCGGGGGCATCCACGTGGTCTACCGCGTGCGGAAAATACCACGTGGTATGCCGCGCTGTGTGTACCGAGCGGGGCACCCACGTGGTCGACGGCGTGCGGCAAATACCACGTGGTGTGCCGAGCTCTCTGCACCACGTGGTATACGGAGGGGGTCGCGTGCACCCCGCGACTGGCGTGTCTCATGCAGTGTGCGGATCTTGTCGGGATGGGAGTGGAGGTGTTGGTTGTAGTACGGAGTTCGACTGATGGCCTTAATCTAAGTTGTCTTGTGGTTGTTGTTTGACTTGCATCCCACTGGGACCTTTGCACACAGTGTTGTGTACGGTGATTTTTCTGCAATATTTTGCTGTCTTTTCTTGGATTTTCAGTTTGCACATAGTCACATAGTCACTTTAAGATATTTTCTTGTTCATGTTTTAGTTGTTTGTTTCTTGCGGTTGCACCCGATTTAAGGGCCGAATGGCTCACAGGGCTACAACTAATAAATGAAACTGAAAGTGTGTGTGGGAGGTGTGGGTGAGGTTTGCAATTGACTCCCACCACCTCTCCACTTAAAAATCTGGAAATTGCGGAACTGATACCGCTCCCCTCCGCAACCCTCATCCCTCCCGTACGTTGCACTCCCCCGTGTTGTTTGCGTGCTGTTTGCGTGTTGTTTGCGTGTTGTTTGCGTGTCGTCGTCCCCTTACCCCGTGTACCCCCTTACTGCGGACAAAGCGGCGTCATAGCTCATCAGATTACCGCCCGGCACAGACGCAGACTCCGACTCTGACCTCATGCCCGCGGCGGAGCGCGCGCGGTGGATGCGGTGCAGCTGGGGGGCGCCCAGCATCGCCTCGCAGAGCAGGGCGCCTGCGCCCAGCACCTCCACCGCCCAGGGGGAGTCGCGGCAGAGACACGCGCTCGACGCGGCCGCCGCCACGCTCAGCACCGCGGCGCACGCCGCAAAGTCCCAGAACGAGTCCCAGCGCCAGAAGTCTTCTACGCGCAGGGCTGGGGGGGGGGGGTAGGTGGGGAAGTGGGGGAGGGGGTAGGTGGTGGAGGGGGTAGGTGGGGAAGTGGGGGGGAGGAGGGATAGGGAAAGGGGGGAGGGGGTAGGTGGGGAAGTGGGGGAGGGGTAGGGGGAGGGGTAGGGGAAGGGGGAGGGGGTAGGTGGGGAAGTGGGGGGGAGGGGAGGGGGGAAGAGGCGAGGGGGTAGGTGGGAAAGTGGAGGAGTGGGGGCGGAGGGGAGGAGGGATGGGGGAAGTGGGGGAGTGGGGTAGGAAGATGTGGAGGTTGGAAAGCGGAAATCGGAATGAGAATGTGTGTACTGGGGGAATCCGATGAGCTATAAAGCTCTTTTTCACAGATGTCCAGGAGTAAAATGGCGGTAAAGGAGGAACCGGAATGAGGAGGGGGAAATGATGAAGGATGTCCCGTGTAAAATAGCCGCATAACTGCCTACAACAGGATCACCCGTGTCAACACGCAAATTGAGCTTACACATCATCATCATCGCTCGTTGTCGTCGTCCAGCATGTGGACTATGCACGATTACGCAGCCCGTTTGAAGAATTCAGCATCACGAGCCGCCGCAATGATAGCCATGAACAACATCAAACGCACATCTCCTCGGTATCAATACACGACAGTGCACCATCCCTGACCCCAACGCCAAGGGGATCGCAGACCCCGAACAGGGACGAGGGCACGCCGCCCTCTAGCGGCGAGAGAGGATGGTGGAGGTGGTGATGGTGGAGGTGGTGGTGGTGAGAAAGGATGGTGGAGGAAGCGGAGGACAAGTGAAAGTGTGGAAGAGAGAGGGAGGGGGTGCGGGAGAAAGAATTGATGAGGTGAGAGAGAGGGAGGTGACGCACGTGTCTCACCAGCGAGTCTGCGCGGCCGCGTGGCGCTGGGGTTGTCCCCTCCTCCACCCGTGTTGCCCCCCCTCGTGCTCACGTGAAGCATCGCCATCATCACGGCGATCATCACCACGCTCTGCAGCAGCAGCGGCAGCTCGAAGCGCTTCCACACCCTGCGCGCGACATCAACGACGAGACGACACCCGCTCGAGACACGGCGGTCTGACAGGCTGCAGAGCGGCAGTGCTCGATCCGCTGCTGGATGAAGGCCTCCCTCATCGCCATCGCTTTCGTTTCAAGTAAATGATTTGCTGCTGCCAGCCTCAGAAGCGCCAAGGACTCGCTCAGACATCACTTAGCACCCGCTGATTTTGGCCGTGTTCGGGAATCGAACTCGGGTGGCTGGAAGCGAAGTGCGCGTTAAAGAAAAAAAAGTAAACCCGTGTCTCCCCCCCCTCCCCCCCGACATATCACCGGGGTAAAAATAACACAGCCGATTTGGCAACGGAGCGGGAACACCGAACAGAAATAACCTTTCACTTAAAACTTTCGTGACTGCAGGAAGTTCGACGAAATACGTTCACCCCCCCCCCCCGGGCAGCCGCTGCTGCAGCTACTGCCGCTGCTGCAGCTAGGCCGGCTTGGAGCAGAGATGATCGGCGTAAGGCACTTCCACGAGAGTACAAGTTACGCCTTTCCCGAATACTACTCTCTTCATAATGATAATTAAATAGTATGCCCTGCATTGCTCTAAAGTAATCCTATTAACATGCGTATGAACAATAAGAATAGGTTTTTTACCCTTTCTGGCAATAAATCAGGTGTTAAGCTCAAACACCAAATAGAAACCTCTTGCGAGGCGTCAAGTCTGCGTTAGCCACGCACACACTACTTGTAGTGAACATGCAAACAAACATGGCTCTGGTCATCGTCTTCGAGACGGATTGGTCTCCGCCAGAGACAGCGGCCTTCTTTATGGCCTCGTCTCACCAGTGTCAGACGAGAGAACGCCGCAAGGCGGACAGTACTCGGGGTGAGCAGCTTTATTACGGGAACTTTTTGCCAGTATCAAAGTATGAAAGATAAGAAGAGATTTTACCCTTTCTGGCAAAGTGTGAAACCTCTTAACACCCGTTTTATTTCCAGAAACGGTCAAACTTATATTCGTATATTTCATACTTTGATACTGCCATAAAGCTCCCACGATAACATGTCTCTATTTTGTTTAATATATATACGTCAACTATGATGAGGTGGATATGAATGAGGTGCCAAACTAATTGCCGGAGCTGTTCCGGTATAAACAAAGCGGTTGTCAATTCAGCGTGCACCACGTGATCGGGACAAATATGGCCGCAGTGCAGTTCCTCAGGAACTGTTGATCATTATTTTCCCTGTAAGCATCGACACGGGCACTCTTATTCTCTCTTGGGGTCACTCTCCACTCGAGTCGTTCGCAGATTTGATTTCAGACACGGTGGGCGTCAGGGCATGGAGGTTGGTGGGGGGGGTGGAATGCTCAAAACTCGTCGATTTATAATCGATTTTTAGCCACACACGCGCGCGCCGCGTTTATAACGGAGCAGAAGCGACGCCTCGCTCGCGTGCCGCTCTCGCGATGAATGACGACACCCGTCCAGAGTTGTAGAGTCGTGTTGAGACTCAAATGTTGCTTCATATCTCATGGCCCATGAGATATGAAGGGGGGGGGGGGGGGGGGCTTTGTAATTGTCCCGCATGGATGGCGACGTACGGCGCGAAAGAAGTTCCACATACATCATTAATTGGAGAGACGGATATGGGAAGGAGGTGAGTGGTCTGATGGTTTGTGTTGTTCCCCGTTCATTCAGTCACTCGCTCATTCGCTCCATCACTCAACCGCAAAGTCACCCAGTAACTAACGCGCTCACCAAACCGCTCACACATCCAGGGCCACTCATTAACTCCTTCATGCTGCCACTCATTAACTCATTCACATTGCTGGCGTATCCACTCGCTTTTGCCCTCCGCCCCTCCACCACCCCCGGAGATCCGCCACTGTCGAGTGCGAGATGTCGCAGCTGGACTCTGAGAATGTGCCCAGCGAGGGGAAAGACGTCACGGGACGAACGCTCTCCTCCCCCTCCACTAACATTGGCCAGAACCCCCTCCAGGGGTAGGGGCGGGGGGGGCCTTGGCCTCTCGTTACCCCCACGTGTGTTTTTTACGAACTTCTTTCGCACCGTACGTAGCCAATCGTCATTTAATCGGAGGTGCGGGGGGGGTCAACAACAACAACACTAAACACGCGAGTTGTTGAGATGGCGCTCTGGTGACAAGGGTGGTTGTTTCAGCAATGTTTAACTCCTTATCAGCATCCGCATTGTAAAGCACTCGAGCTGGGTGTGACTGGTGGTTGTGCTGCTTCTGAGGTTCACGATGATGATAGTGGCACTGGGAACTATCGTCTTGCTCATACCGACAATGATGATGATGATGATTGTGTTGCTGATACAGCTGTTGATGATAGTACGACTGGTGATACGGCAGTTGATGGTACTGATGGTGCTACTAATGATACAGCTGTTGATGGTACTGATAATGCTACTCCTGATACATCTGATGGTACTGATAGTGGTACTCCTGATACAGCTGATGGTACTGATAGTGCTACAGCTGATGATAGTGCTACAGCTGATGACGATAGTGCTACAGCTGATGATGATGATAGTGCTACAGCTGATGATGATAGTGCTACACTGATGATGATAGTGCTACACTGATGATGATGACGATGATAGTGCTACAGCTGATAACGATGATAGTGCTACAGCTGATGACGATGATAGTGCTACAGCTGATGACGATGATAGTGCTACAGCTGATGACGATGATAGTGCTACAGCTGATGACGATGATAGTGCTACAGCTGATGACGATGATAGTGCGACAGCTGATTATGATGATGATAGTGCTACAGCTGATGATGATGATAGTGCTACAGCTGATGATGATAGTGCTACACTGATGATGATGATGATAGTGCTACACTGATGATGATGATAGTACTACACTGATGATGATGATAGTACTACACTGATGATGATAGTGCTACACTGATGATGATGATAGTGCTACAGCTGATGACGATTATAGTGCTACAGCTGTTGCTGATGATAGTGCTACAGCTGATGACGATGATAGTGCTACAGCTGT
Source organism: Lampetra planeri (assembly GCF_965212315.1). Classification (NCBI taxonomy): domain Eukaryota; kingdom Metazoa; phylum Chordata; class Hyperoartia; order Petromyzontiformes; family Petromyzontidae; genus Lampetra; species Lampetra planeri. Next base: position 1,165,087 of record NC_136123.1, on the reverse strand, counting down.
TGCTGATGATAGTGCTACACTGATGATGACGATGATAGTGCTACAGCTGATGACGATAGTGCTACACTGATGATGATGATGATAGTGCTACAGCTGATGATGATGATAGTGCTACAGCTGATGATGATAGTGCTACACTGATGATGACGATGATAGTGCTACAGCTGATGACGATGATAGTGCTACAGCTGATGACGATGATAGTGCTACAGCTGATGACAATGATAGTGCGACAGCTGATGACGATGATAGTGCGACAGCTGATTATGATGATGATAGTGCTACAGCTGATGATGATAGTGCTACACTGATGATGATGATGATGATAGTGCTACACTGATGATGATGATAGTACTACACTGATGATGATAGTGCTACACTTATGATGATGATAGTACTACACTGATGATGATAGTGCTACACTTATGATGATGATAGTGCTACAGCTGATGACAATTATAGTGCTACAGCTGTTGCTGATGATAGTGCTACAGCTGATGACGATGATAGTGCTACACTGATGATGACGATGATAGTGCTACAGCTGATGACGATGATAGTGCTACAGCTGTTGCTGATGATAGTGCTACACTGATGATGATAGTGCTACAGCTGATGACGATGATAGTGCTACAGCTGAAGATGACGATGATAGTGCTACAGCTGATGATGATGATAGTCGCAACGAGCCCCATCCGTAGCGCGCGCTCACCAGAACACGACGCGCAGCACGTTGGCCGCGAGCACCACGAGGCAGACGTGCAGAGAGAAGTTCTCGGTTTTCCCGGAGCGGCGAATGGCGAGGTACTGGGGCAGGTAGGGCACGGCTCCCCCCAGCACCATCGCCGACGAGGCAGCATACTCCCACGCAGTCGTCATTCTCCTGCTGCTGCTGCTCCTGCTGCGGCTGATGATGGCGATGCTGCTGCTGCTCCTGCTGATGATGACGATGCTGCTGCTGCTTATGACAACACCTGTGGATGCTGCCCACACGGCCCAGCAGCAGCAGCGCTTAGCCCCAGCTCCTTGTCCAGGAGTCCAACCCTAAAGCCCGCGGCGGGGGGGGGGTCGCGGCCTCGCGCGGTTGCTGAATGCGCGACCCGGGCTGAACCGCGAGCAGGAGGAGGCGGAGGGAGGGACGAGTCGGTGTCTGTGACGACCCCCTTCTTCGTCTGCGCCTTCACGGGCGACTCGAGGTTTGTTTTGCGTTTTGGGGTTGGAGTTCGGAGTGAGGTGAGGGGTGGCGTTAGGAGTCGGGCTTAGGCTGTGGTTGGTTGTCGGAGTCGGGAGGCTACGAGATGCGAGTTGTAGGTCGTGTCAGGAGCTTAGTGGCGGGGAGCGTGTGGGTTCGAGTGGACGCTGAGTGACTCATTTCAACGACTGTTAGAACGGAACACTTTCGGTTACTCAACCTCCCCCCCACCCCCCATTCATCCGGCGGCATGCGCGTATTAATTATTATAATTATAATAATTGTAGTAATTATTAATTATTAATCAGGTGCGACGAGGCTGTGGATGAACCTGGAGGTTGTCGCTGCTCGCCGCGTGACCCGCCAGCCTGCCGCGACAGCTGCTGCCACAGCCACGGGGCGGCCGGTTGGTCACTCTCAGTGCGGCGCGCGGGAGCCAGAGGCTGGCACGGGCAGCGAGAGGGGCAGCGAGTGGGGCAGGGATGGGGGGCAGGGAGTGGGGCAGCGAGAGGGAGCAGGGAGGGGCGGGCGGTGGGGGAGGGGCAGGGAGCGCGCATGCAGTTGAGAACGCGCTGCGGGCGCAATTCAGGTTTGGTCACATACCTGGGAGGCGCGAGAGGGGAGGGGAGAGAGAGGGGAGGGGAGGGTGTGGGGAGAGGGGAGAGGAGAGTGGAGGGGGTAGGGGGGGGCGTGGTGAGGAACAGAATACTGGGAGAGGCAGAGGCAGGGGGAGAGAGCACACAGGCCAAGAGGGGAGACGCACGTGGGAGGCCAGAAACGGAGAGCCGGGGAGAGAGGAGACAGGGGAGGGGGAGAGAGATAAGGGAGAGATAAGGGAGAGCGAGCGAGCGAGCGAGGGTTCCTGCACTGTCTTGCGGGTGTCCGCCCACCCCGCTAACGTTGCCGGGATCCGGTAACTCGAGAAGGCGGTGGTGATGGGAGGAGGCGAGTGGGGGAGACGCGGCTGGTGGTGGGGATGATGATGGTGGGGATGATGATGATGGGGGTGATGGTGATGGTGGGGATGATGATGGTGGTGCCCTCGTCTCAACGCCACCGCTCACATCGCCACGGCTCCTCCCTCCGTCTCATCCCTCCTCCTCCAGCCTTCCCGTTGCGTCACCGCGCACGGAGCGGCGCGTGCGTCACAGGGCGGCGGGGGAGACGGAGGCGGTGTGGGGTGAGGGGAGGGGCTGTGGAGGGAGGGATGAAGAAGAAGCAGAAAGGAGAGAGGAGTGAGTTTGAGAGTTCAAGTTCCCCGGCTCTCGGTGGCGCGCCGCATGGAGCCACAAGCGACGTCTCCGTTGCAGAGAGGCAGGAGCGCGAGCTCGGTGAGGAACGAGGAGAGAGGCTTGGGGGGGGGGGTGACTCGAGCAGCCTCGACCTTGTGACCCCGGGCTAGCGGAGGCAGCGAGTGCGTGCGGGTCGCAGGAAGGCCCGAAGCAGAGAGGCGGCAGGGTGAGAGGAGAGGGACAAGGGTGGCGATACGGGGGGGGGGGAGATAAGAGAGAGATAATTAGTCTTTGGTTCTTTCGGTAAAGTCACGGAGAACATTAAATCAAATGATAATTGAAGTCGACGTTTCGGTTGCAACACAAGCAACCATCATCAGGTAAGGATGAATGGTAAAACACAGGCACGGGAACAGCAGAGGCAGACACACATGCAGAGAGAGACACACAAAGACACCGAGCGAGACACACAGTTTGTCTTGGTGTGTCTCTCTGCATGTGTCTGCCTCTGCTGTTCCCGTGTCTGTGTTTTAGCATTAATTCTTGCCTGATGATGGTTGCTTGTGTTGCAACCGAAACGTCGTCTTCTATTACTATTTGATTTTACTTTCTACGTGACTTTACCGAAAGAACCAAAGAGTCATTCCTGCAGTCACGAAAGCTTCGAATTTCGAGAGAGAGTTGCGAGCCGGACTGCGAGGTCAACCGACGCGCGCCGCGGTGCCCGGGCACCACGTGACCAGTGGTCCAGGGCTGTGGGGGCAGCAGCGAGGGTTGATGGGTCACGCACGAGAAGGCGGTGTGCTCTACAGCGAGCGCGCCGACTCCACCTGCTCCGGATGAACGGGATAGAGTGTTTCCCCGTCGCACGCGTGCGGGTCCCCCCCCCCCCCCCCGAGTGCTCAGGCTGCTTCCCACATGACGCCACTCATTGGCCGATACAACCTTGATAGAGGATTGCAGAGCGTGGGCAATTGTTTGCGCGAGCTGCTGCCATCACGATCGTCTGTGCCCCCCCCTCTCCCTGTGAGCTAACGTTTCGGGCAACGACCCTCGTCCAGATGACCACAGACGACGTGGAAAGGCCTCCCAAGAACAAGTCGGGAGGTCGCACTTGGCCTTTTGTAAAACAGTGATGCATTTGCACGATTGTTACAGCAATAGACGGAGTTTATTCATTCATTGGAAGAAAAAAAGTGTTGTAAAACAAATCACGCGATAATAATATTACAAGTCGATGTTTTCTTATTAAGACTTTGGGTTTAGAAAAAGAAGGATGTTCCTATGTCGCTTGCTCAAGGACCGCGGAAGCTCGGACAATGACAGGGAATGGCCGCTGCCTGTGGCGTGTGCGCGTGCTCGGGTTGGTTGTTCAGGCACGATGTCCGACGTTCTGCTCCACGTGCCGGCAGCTTTTATATTCGGTTACTGTGGCAACCTCCCGATTCCTGATGCTCCCAGCACGTGACGTGCTTAGATGCCCGCAGAGTCGCAAAGAGACTCGCAGACATGTGTGAACTCAGAGACACACGGACTCGCACAGAGGAACGCGTGGCACTACAGGGCACACGCAACGCCCACCGGGTGGACTTCACGCACTGCGTGTGTGCGTGTGTGTGTGTGCGTGCGTGCGCGTGCGTGCGTGTGTGTGCGTGTGTGTGTGTGCGTGCGTGCGCGTGAGTGCGTGTGTGTGCGTATGTGCGTGCGTATGTGTGTGCGCTCCCGTCCCATCCCTGCGTAATTCCGAGCGTGCGCCACTCAGATTTAGTTCTATCAGGGAAAAAAATACACGGAAATTCCTCGCTTAACGCGGCGTGGTGTTCACACAGTGCGTTTTCGCTATAACGCGGCTCTTCCGTTCGGGAACACTTCTCGCACAACGCGCGCCGTTTACACCGCGGGTCTCTGAGCGGTCGACGAACTACTTTCTTGAGCTGAGCAGCTGAGCGGAGTGATACGATACTCGGAACTATACAGTAATGAGGCGACGTACCGCCAGATATTTGTCGCGTCCATCCACATATCTCGCCAAACTTTAGCGTCGCGTTATTTACAGGGAGAAGTTGTTTTCGCTTGACGCGGCACTTTTTTTTTTAGTAACGAATCTACCGCGTTAAACGAGGACTCACCGTTGCCCATGCACGGATCGGAGATGTTGAGATCGACCAAGGGAGTGAGACGCACGCTTGGGGATTGCGCCGAGCGACAGGATGAGAAGCGCCACGGGGATGAGAGAGGGAGGGAGAGTTCGCGAACTGGAGAGGCGTTGGCTGTGGAGACGCATCATGGCTTGAAGTGCGGATGATGGTGACGATGAGGATGACGACTATGGCTGATGGAGTGGCACTATGGATTGTGGCATCGCCGGAGAGCGAGGGATGGCACCGGCGTGGAGAGGCCTTCATCCAGCGGTGGATCGACCAATGGCTGATATGCGGGCGCTAAATCCCCTTGTCGTGATCTCCGTTATTGGGATCTCTCTGAGCTTTAAAAACAAAAGCCACCGATGATTTACATGAACTATGTTTGAGCTACTAATAGGGTTTTTCCCCTTTTTTTGGCAACAAAACTGACACCTTTTGCAAGGAATCATGCTTACTACATTAACCACAATACTTGCAGTCAAGTATTGTGGTTAATGTAAGCATGATTCCTTGCAAAAGGTGTCAGTTTTGTTGCCAGAAAAAAGGGGAAAACCCCTATTAGTATATTTTGGTACTGGCAAAGGAGGTCCCATGATATGTTTGAGCTTCCACCGCCAACAATCAGCAATTTCGCCTTTTGAACTGAGCCCGCCATCCAGAGGTCGCTCGTTCGATCTCCCGGCACGGGAGTTAAAACAACGATGGAAGTTTCTTACCCCCCCCCCCCCCCAATCCGCCTCTGTCTACCCAGCATCGGCAAGGGAGCTCACCCCGGTATATTTGATCGGCAGATCGCGTGTCGGTGGGGCACAGTGTGGGTACACACACCTCCTGTCAGCCGAATCACGGCGGGCCCGCGTGCAAGAGGCGGCCAGAAATACCCCCTAAAAAAAACTCCCCCCCCCCCCGCCGAGCGGAGGCCCCTTTGCTCGAGGCAGTAGCGTGAGTAAACACTTGCAGCGCTGCGCTCTTGTACCCCATTGCGTTGTCTAAATGCGTACACAGCGGAGGATGGGGGTGGGGGGTGTGAAGTAAGGGGTCTCGCTTCGAGCCGTGCATAGTAAATGTCCGACGATAAAATACAAAAAAAATCCCCTCCACGCCGCCCCCCAGGCAACCCGCCGCTCACGCACCGCGACGCGGACAGTCGCCTTCTGTGGCAACCCGGAGACACAACAACACGGAGCGTGCAGACGACGCCCAACATTGACGCGCGCGTTGCCGGCGTCGCGCGCGTTGCCGGCGTCACGCACGCACAGCCGCTTGCTGCTGCTGCTGCTGTGGGGGGTGTTGAGTGGAGCGGGCAGCAGAGGGCGGCAGAGGGCAGCAGAGGGCAGTGCAATATCAACAGGGCCGTCCACAGGGGTGGGTGGTGCGGGCCACGGGGTAGATTCCACACCGCGTGTACCCCCCCCAACGCCTTCAGACTAAACCGGAATCGTTAAATCTGACACCGTGACGTCGAAACGAGCTCCCGCCCCCCCGCCCCCCCAAAGCGCCGGGCCCGGGGCGGTCGCCACGGTCCCCTCGCGACGGCTCTGGGCATCAACATCCGAGTTGTTGTACTCTGCTGGACTGTACTTCTGTGCTCCCAAGTGTACGCTCCCCCGACCTTCGCCCAGCCCGCACCCGAGACCAGAGAAACCGCGAGATTCCATTCCGTGTCTTGAGCCACGCATCTCTCTCAGTGGGAGGGTGGTCATGGTGCGTGACGCGTTGGTTGGTGGTTGTTGTTGTTGTGGTGGTGGAAGTGGTTGTGGCTGTTGTAGCCGCTGAGATCAGAGTCTGTTCCGTTTCTTGAGCCCAAACCTCACCCAAGCTCTCGCCTCAAACACTCCCAGCACCATCATCATTCCATCACGACGACCGCATCATCATCATCATTGCTACCATCGTGCTCACATCATCATCATCCTGTCGTGATGCCACCATCACCACCCTAGCATGGCTATGGCATCAACACAAAATCTATCATCAATGCTACTACACCATCATCAATCAGCATTATAATCGTAATCATCATCTTACCATGGTTACATAACAAAACAAAATACCATCACTATCACATCATCATCCTAGCATCACCACACATCATCATAAATATAATACTCCCATCCACCATCACAATCATCATCCTACAGTTGTCACATCATCGTCGTCATCTGCCCCCCCCCCATCTCAGGACTTTGGCTCGTCATCCGCTCGTCATCCGCTGGTCATCCACTCGTCACATCTTCACGCTGAACACCATGGTCATGAACTGCTCGAACGAGATGTGGATCCAGCCGTCCTGGTCCGTGTCGTGGCCTCGGAACGAGTTGGTCAGAGTCTGCGCGGAGCGAACGTCGCCGCAAAGTGTTAATACACAAGACAAAGGTCCCCCGTGTAGCCTCCACACGCTGTTAGGGGCAAGTGCTGCTCACTAGCAGCACCTCCTGAAAGGCCGGCGCGGTTCGTCAACCCACTCATTCACGCACTCGAGTCACTCAGCCACTGATTGAGGACATCACGGGATTAAGTTGAGGTTGAGTGATTGAGCGAATTAGTGGTGGAGCGACTGAGTTGCATTTATTAAATAAGCGGACCGTGGCCACCGCTGCTCGACTTTTATTAACTCGTTGACTCACTCGCTGCCAGATATTGGTCCTGGTTCGATGTGAAGCTGTACATCACACAAAGTAACGATTGGCGAATGTGTGACCAGTTGGGCCGGACCTCCCTGTAAACTATAAACCATTTTTATTTTACCAGCCAAGGCCGACTGAGCTACACAGTTCTCTTTTTTCAGAAGCGGCTTGGCCACAAATGATTGGCTCAACGACGACGAAGTGGCTTATCACGTGGAAATGTGTCGCAGCCAAATACTCTAAACACGTGACCTTGATTCTAAATATAGAAACAAAAAATCCACGCGACAATATAAACTCCAAATAGACAGCAGCAGCTGGTGTCAGGGTCGAACCCACGACCTCCTGTATACCGGGCGAGGTAGTTAACATCTCTTAGCCACCGTGATGATGATGAGAGAGAGAGACACACAAACTCCAAATATACAGCAGCAGCAGGCGTCAGGGTCAGGGTCGAACCCACGACCTCCTGTACACCAGGCGAGGTCGTTAACATCTCCTCGCCACCGCAGCGCTCCCCTAACTAGCGCAGGCCACGAGGGGGCGATGCAGTCACATCGCCAGGACTTCTCGTCTCCCGCGTGGGGAGGGTGGTTGGGGGGAGGGAGAGGGAAGCTGGGGGGGGGGGGGGAAGGTGAGGGGAGGGGTCCAAAGAGGGGTCACAACCAGCCCCGCCCCCCTAACCCCCCCTAACCCCCCCTCACCCCCCCGGCCTGGCAGTGAAACAAGAAGTCCCTTTCATTGACACGGTGCAGTAGCCAGGGGGCGAGGCGGGGTGGGGAGGGGGGGTGGGGGGGGGTGGGGCGGGGGGTCACGCACCGTGCCCAACGCAATTAGCGGCCTCAGCCGAGCTCTGAGGCGGCCGTTGTTGCGTGCAGGATGCAAATAGCCCGAGCCGCGTGCACACGAGACTCTGTGCACACACTGGGGGGGGCGGGGGGGTAGGGGGGGGGGGGCGGGGGGGGGGGCTGTCCGTCCGTCCCCCCGCCACCGAGTGTCGCCCACTCGGGCAGCAGTGGCGAGAGGCAGCGATGCCCCGGGCTCTGCCCCCCCCCCCCCCCCATTGACCAGTGTGGGGAAGTATGGTCCAACAATTGCTAATGATCGACACGGCGTGGTAAAGGCCTACTCATCCAGCGGCGGTGGAGTGATGACATCTCGTGACGATGGTCTTCGAAATAAGACTTAAGAACCTGACCCAGACCCCCCCCCCCCCGTACCTGCAGCACCACGCAGCACTGGATGAAGTCGTCGAAGGCGATCTGACCCCGACTCTGGCGGTCAAACCTCCAGATGAGGAGGTCGTAGAACTGGTCGGAGAAGCGGTAGCCTGGCACGCCATGCCCACGGGGAAAGATCGGCCCCGCACGACTCCCAACACCGCGATCACCCACCCACACATCCACCAACTCACCCACTCAGCCACACACTCACCCACTCAGCCACACACCCACCCACTCACCCACTCAGCCACACACCCACCAACCCACCCACTCAGCCACACACCCACCAACCCACCCACTCAGCCACACACCCACCAACCCACCCACTCAGCCACACACCCACCAACTCAACCACTCAGCCACACATCCACCCACTCAGCCACACATCCACCCACCCACCCACTCAGCCACACATCCACCAACTCATCCACTCAGCCACACATCCACCCACTCAGCCACACATCCACCCACCCACCCACTCAGCCACACATCCACCAACTCATCCACTCAGCCACACATCCACCCAGCCACTCAGCCACACATCCACCCACCCACTCAGCCACACATCCACCCACCCACTCAGCCACACACCCACTCAGCCACACACCCACCCACCCACTCAGCCACACATCCACCCACTCATCCACTCAGCCACACATCCACCCACCCACTCAGCCGCACACCCACCCACTCACTCACCCACCCACTCACCCACCCAGCCACACATCCACCCACCCACCCACTCAGCCACACACCCACCAACTCACCCACTCAGCCACACATCCACCAACTCACTCACCCACCCACCCACTCAGCCACACATCCACCAACTCATCCACTCAGCCACACACCCACCAACCCACCCACTCAGCCACACATCCACCAACTCACCCACCCACCCACTCAGCCACACATCCACCAACTCAACCACTCAGCCACACATCCACCCACTCAGCCACACATCCACCCACCCACCCACTCAGCCACACATCCACCCACTCATCCACTCAGCCACACATCCACCCACTCATCCACTCAGCTGCACACCCACCCACTCACTCACCCACCCACTCACCCACCCAGCCACACATCCACCCACCCACCCACTCAGCCACACACCCACCAACTCACCCACTCAGCCACACATCCACTCAGCCACACATCCACCAACTCACTCACCCACCCACCCACTCAGCCACACATCCACCCACCCACCCACTCAGCCACACATCCACCCACCCATTCAGCCACACACCCACCAACTCACCCACTTATTCACCTACTCACTCACCCACACATCCACCCACTCACTCACCCACTTATTCACCTACTCCATCACTCACTCGCCCACTCACTCGCCCACCCACCCAACCACTCACTCATCCACACATTCACTCACCTACCAACTCACCCACTATCCCACTCACCCACACATCCACCTACTCACTCACTCGCCCACCCACCCAACCACTCACTCATCCACACATTCACTCACTCACCCACCCACTCACCTACCAACTCACCCACTATCCCACTCACCCACACATCCACCCACTCACGTAACTTCTTAAGCACCCCCCCCCCGCCCCGACTTACCGAACGCGGTGAGGGCCCCCCGCAACTCGCGCTTGTCGATGAACCCCGACGAGTCCTCGTCGAAGCGGCGGAACATGGCCTGCCAGTCGCTCACGTACTTCCAGAGGCCCGCGAACTCGGCGAAGTTGATGGTGCCACGCCGCTCGCGATCGAACAAACCTGGACCCCCACCACCCGGAGGGGCGGGGCGGGGAGGGGCGGGGAGGGGAGGGGAGGGGCGGGGAGGGGGGAGTCGCGCGCTTTCAGATGCGCTGCTTCTACGGCCGTCTGGAACGCTCTCCCCTTCCGATATCAGGAAGCCATTGGGAGCTGTGATGCCACTTTTACATCATCGTGCAGATTGACAAACTCATTTCTGTAGAACTGCTTTGTGTGTTTAGTTTGTTGTCTTTCCCCCGCACAAGTTAGCGTGGTTGACTACGTACGGTGCGAAACAAGTTCAACATACAGACGAGGAGAGGGGGAGGGGGAGGGAGAAGTTGATAGACACGCAGACAAACGCACGATGGAATTCCGTGAGAAAGAGCTTCATTCTGGTGTAGCTGGGTGGACAGACGGACAGACATCTGGAGAGACACGTGGTGTAGTGACGTAGAGACAGACACGTGAGTAGACACGCAGGCAATCCAATAGACGCATACAGACACACGTACGTACACACACAGCAGTAGCATGACCCAATCACCATTGTCTAAGCTCATTACATCATTGACTCGTTGTCTAATTACATCATTAGCTCACTATCTCGTTAACTCATTACCCCATTATCTCGTTCCCTTGTCCGATTGTGTGGCTCTAACAACTGCGTGTTCATCTCCCCGTATATCTGAGCGTGTGTGTCAGTGTGCGTGTGTCAGTGTGCGTGTGTCAGTGTGCGTGTGTCAGTGTGCGTGTGTCAGTGTGCGTGTGTCAGTGTGCGTGTGTCAGTGTGCGTGTGTCAGTGTGCGTGTGTCAGTGTGCGTGTGTCAGTGTGCGTGTGTCAGTGTGCCCAGCCACCGCATGCCTAAACAGCTTTTGTTCGGCCGGATCGAGGGGGCTAAACGGGCGCGGCACGGGCTAGAGAAGAGATGGAGTGATGTGGTACAGGAGGACGTGGAGCTGAGTGGACTTGCCGATGACTGGTACCAGCGGTGTCAAGATCGGCCTCAGTGGAGGAGGCTCGTGAAGGACGCTACTGGGCAGTTGGAGGCAGTCGCCCTCCAACAACAACGGAGGGCGGAGGAGCGACGCTCACAACAACGAGCGGAGCGCTGGGTGGCTAAAGCACAGCAAGTTGGCACAGTAGGGGGCACAGGTGGTGCATCAGCCACTCGTCTCGGTCATCTCGGTCAGTCGACCCGTGGCACCTGGGTCTGCCCCGTGACCTCCTGCCAGCGGGCGTTCGACACTTCACGTGGCCTCAGGGTGCACATGGCCTGGCACAAGCGTCGTGGTGACGTCACCGCCACTTAGTGGCGAATGGCGGTTGTTGTTGTGTTGTGTGTGTCAGTGTGCGTGTGTCAGTGTGCGTGTGTCAGTGTGCGTGTGTCAGTGTGCGTGTGTCAGTATGTCTGTGTGTGGGGGGAGCGGTGGTGTAGCGATTCGCGCGCTGCGCTACGAACCCGATTCTCGATCACGGCAAACACCAGTGGACGATTATTTGAACCGGTCCTGGGCCTCCGCTAGGTCGACTAAGCCTCAAATGAATACCTGGTGCGGTGGGTAAACATCGCCACTGGGGAGACAAAGGCGGCCGGTGGTGGTGCTGGCCACCGTTCCTGCCTTCATAGGTGCTCTCTACCAGCACTTGCCCCAACTATCTATTAAGGCTATACGGGGGATCTTTGTCTTTGTGTTAGCAGCAGTATCAGGCCCAACATCAGTGGCCGAATGTCCGAACCGTTCATGGGTCTCCCCTAGGTCGACTCAGCCATGCTGTGTGTAAAACATCAGCACTGGGGAGACAAAGGCGACCGGGCGTTGCGTTAACCTCGCTGAAAGCACTTGCCCCACCAGTCGATGTCGCCTACACGGGGGTCTTTGTCTTTGCATGCGTGTGTGTGTGTGTCTAAGACACCTACCCATCATCAGCTGTATGGTCTGTATGTTGAATGGCGTCCACGTGCCTGTCGGGTGGAGAAGGGGGAGGGGGGCGTTGTGGGGCGGGGGGGTCAGGGAGGGGTGGGGGGTGGGTGGGGGGTCAACATGAGATCTGAATCACGGCCTCGCCCAAATAATATCACGTGACCACATCAGCAGCATCAACACCCAACACGTGTGTGTGTGTGGGCCTGTGTGTGTGTGTGCCTGTGTGTGTGTGTGCCTGTGTGTGTGTGGGCCTGTGTGTGTGTGGGCCTGTGTGTGTGTGGGCCTGTGTGTGTGTGGGCCTGTGTGTGTGTGTGCCTGTGTGTGTGTGTGCCTGTGTGTGTGTGTGCCTGTGTGTGTGTGGGCCTGTGTGTGTGTGTGCCTGTGTGTGTGTGTGCCTGTGTGTGTGTGGGCCTGTGTGTGTGTGTGCCTGTGTGTGTGTGTGTGCCTGTGTGTGTGTGTGCCTGTGTGTGTGTGTGCCTGTGTGTGTGTGTGCCTGTGTGTGTGTGTGTGCCTGTGTGTGTGTGTGCCTGTGTGTGTGTGTGTGCCTGTGTGTGTGTGTGCCTGTGTGTGTGTGTGTGCCTGTGTGTGTGTGCAATTGGATACTTGGCTGCGTGCGTGTGTCACGAATGTCGTGGGGGAGCGGTGGCGCGGTGGTTAGCGCTATGCGCTGCGAACCTTCGCGACCCAAGGTCGATCTCCACTCACGGCCAACACCGCCACCAGTGAAGATTATATTATCTGAACGGGTCCTGAGCCCCCACGAGGGTCACCTCAGCCTCAAATGAGTCATCAGCATATGTATTTATATGCTGGAGGAATTAACATCCAGCTCTTTATAGCCGGGCGTGATGCTGGCCACCCACACCCTTGTGCCCCGTGCCGGTCGTCGTGGGTGTTTGCTCACAACAGCACTTGCCCCAACAATCTGTTTAGGCTATACGGGGGATCTTTGTCTTTGTGTCACAACGCCACACGCCCGGCATGTGCTGTGCTGAATGTCGGAGTGCGAGAACGCGAAAGTGTTCGACAAAGTAACCAGGGCAGACCACATTCTCGTGTCCATTCCTCGACACGGAGACAACTAAGACAAAGATCCCCCGTGTAGCCTGTAACAGACTGTTGGGGCAAGTGCTGTGAGAGCGAGCACCTAATGAAGGCCGGCACTGTGGGAAACGAGGGGGATGGCCAACACCACGCCCGGCCGTCTTTGTCTCCCCAGTGGCGATGTTTACACACCGCACCGGGTACTCATTTGAGGCTGAGTCCACCTAGGGGAGGTCCATGACCGGTTCAGAAAATCGTCACTGGTGGTGGACGTGAGCTGGCTTCGAACTCAGGTGGCCGAGTTCGTAGCGCAGCGCGCTAACGGCTGCACCACCACTCCCCTACACACTGAGTGCATCACAGCAGCAGCAGCAGCGGCGGCGGTTCAACTGAAGCAAACACTCCGATCGGCTTCGACACTCGGCGACTCATCAGCAGTCTTGCCCGACCCGACTCAACAACGCTGGCGAACAGCCACTTAAACTAAAACACTTGTTTTTTTTATTATTTTACCAGCACAGGCCCCCAGAGCTGGCCACGAATGATAGCGCAACGAAGTGGCTTATCATCGTGTGGAGGACATTCTACCGGACAAATACTATTAGGTTTTTTCGGTAAAGTCACGTAGGTAAAAAATAAAATTAATAAAAGTAAAATAAATAAAAAATCGCGACGTTTCGGAGGCTACACAAGTAAAGAGCTTTACTTGATACAGCAGTCGTGCTGTGACGGTTCCACCTGAAGACGGAAGCTTGTGTTGCCTCCGAAACGTCGTGATTTTTAAATTTTTATTTTACTTTTATTAATTTTAATTTAATTTTTTACCTACGTGACTTTACCGAAAAAACCTAATAGTATGAATCCTTGCAGTCACGAAAGCTTCACATCTAGAATTACGGACAAATACTCTCTAAACGCGCGATTGTTGATTGTCGACGTGGAGGGGAAACCCGGAGACAAAATCCACGCGACCACGGCGCGAGAGAGAGAGACGCGCAAACGCCAAATATACAGCCGCAGGCGTCACGGTCGGGGTTGAACGCACGACCTCCGGTATACCAGGCGAGGTAGTTAACATCTCCTCGTCAGCGTGGCGTCAGTTGTCCCCCAGACAAGAAGGAATGTCTCTGTCTCTCTCGTCTGAGCAAGGTTGGTCTGTCTCTTCTCTTATTTCGTATGGCGAAAGAAAGAAAGAAGGGCCCCACCCCAACCCCCCCCCCCCCCCCGTGTCTTTATCCCACGAGCCCCAGGCGCTCAGCCCGCGCGAACACGGCGAGCGGCTCTGCCAAGACCCGCGGTGTCTCTTTGTTGTTCACCACGGGCCCTCTGTCGATCCACTGCTGGATGGAGCGACTCCCCCCCCCGACCCCACCACAAGCCGCGTCGGTCACGTGGGGTGGCGGATTGACCGGATGAGCTACTGCCGCCCCCGCCGTCGAGATTCGTGATGTCGAGGTCGCTTGTGAAAAACAAACAACGGAGCTCGGCGAGGCTTTACAACTCAAATACAAAGTAGTTTATAGCAAGGCCGTAGCCATGGAGTCAACATTGGGGGGGGGGGGGGGGAAATCTTCTAGGGTGTCTGGGGGTCCCCACCCAGAAAATATCTAAATTTGAAAACTCATTTCCTGCCTAAAATATTTTAAAAAATTCACGAACACACGGGATGGACTTTTCATTTATGTTGTACAATAATGTCTAAGAGTGTATTGTAGTACATTGCTCTGTTTTAACTTTTTTACCATTTTTTGTTTCATTGTATGTAATGGCAGAGATTAGGGAATACTAAAGTACAACCATAACCACAAAACAGAAATCTATGCATTCATTTATATGAAGACAAGTCCAGATATTGTGGCCAGGGTTTAGCAAATTATTGTTTTTATCTACATAGCATAGCAATTATTTTATTAATAGCAATATATTGGGGGGGACATTTTGAGCATATTTGAATATTGGGGGGGCATGTGCCCCCCCAATATTTATTATAATTACGGCTTTGGTTTCTAGCTTTAGTTTACACTTCACCACACTGTGCCGGTCACCGGGTGGTGAGGGTGGGGGGGGGGCGCTAGACTACACTTCACCACGCCGGTCAGTGCGAGTTGGTGTGTCGACACATCATGGGGTATTCACGTGAACACACACCTTCTTGGTTCTTTCGGTAAAGTCACGTAGAATGTAAATAATAAAATAATAAAAATAAAACATAATAAAATAATTCTCACGACGTTTCGGCCACAAGCCGTCCTCAGGTGGAGAACAGGTCTGTCGAGGAGACAGATTCAGACTCTGTCTCCTCGACAGACCTGTTCTCCACCTGATGACGGCTGCTTGCGTTGTGGCCGAAACGTCGTAAGAATTATTTTATTATATTTGATTTTATTATGTTTTATTTTTTTTATTTTATTATTTCCATTCTACGTGACTTTACCGAAAGAACCAAGAAGATGAATCCCTGCAGTCATGAAAGCTTTAAAGTGAACACACACCTCAACTCAAACTAAACTCCGTTTCATATTTGACCAGGTAAGGCCCCACTAAGCTACACAGCTCATCGTGAGAAGACACCTGGCTCTCACAATGATCGCCCAACGAAGTGGCTCATCATCACCGGAATAATTTATAGCAGCCAAATAGTCTGAGCGCGTGTGACGCTGATTCTAAATGTGGAGGTGAAAACCGGAGGACCCGGAGAAAAATCCACGCGTCTACAGGGAGAGAGACAGACGCAAACTCCAAATACACAGCAGGCGTCAGAGTCTGGATCGACCTCCTGTAGACCAGGCGATGGAGTTAACATCTCCTAGCCACCGTGGCGCCCCAAGAATCTAGACACACGAGTCGAGATTCTTCACGAACACGTCTAACAGCTGTAGCCCCCCCCACCCATCTCCCCCGTCCCTCTCACAACGACTTCGATCTTGACGCGTTCTGTTCCCGGCTGGTTAAACCGGACTGGGGAGGTATGCAGATTCCTTCCGAGCTCGCCATATGGGCAAGCCGAGAACGTCCCCTGACAATTCACAGCCCCGGGCCGCCACCCCCCCTCGGCCCCCCACCATCCCCCCAGCCCCCCCCCCGACCATCCCCCCCGACCATCCCCCCCGACCATCCCCACCCCCCCCCCACCATCCCCCCCCCACCACCACTCCCCCCCACCACCCCCCCCCCCCACCACCCCCACCCCCCCCCCACCACCACCCCCCCCCACCATCCCCCCCACCACCACCACTCCCCCCCCACCACCACTCAACGCCGCCGCCCCCCAAACCCCGTTCCGTTCCCCACCTGGAACAGGCGACGCGTCACGCGCTGTCACGAGTGACGTCACGCGCTGTCACGAGTGACGTCACGCGCTGTCACGAGTGACGCTGCGCGGTGTTCGCGTGACGCGAGAACGCGCGACCTTTCATCCAGAGTGGCCCCCACCCCCACCCCACCCTCACCCCACCCCCACCCCTCGCTTTTATGGGTGGATTGTGACAGCGGCAAGGTTCACAATCGGACCACCGAACATCACCATCATTACCACCACCATCACTACCATCACCATCACTACCATCACCATCGCCTTCGCTACCACCACCATCACTGCCATCACCATCACTACCATCACCATCACTACCATCACCATCACTACCACCATCACCACCAGAACCACCGTGTAGCCTATAACAGACTGTTGGGGCAAGTGCTGTTAGCGAGCACCTATGAAGGCCGGCACGAGATACAAGGGGTTGTGGGTGGCCAGCACCACGCCCGGCCGCTTTTGTCTCCCCAGTAGCGATGTCTACTACACACCGCTACACCAGGTACTCGTTTAAGGCCGAGTCTACCTAGGGGAGGCCCAGGACCAGTTCAGATAATCGTCACTGCGGTTGGCCGTCAGCGGGAATCGAACTTGGGTCGCTGGGTTCGTAGCGAAGCGCGCTAACCACTACCCCACCGCTCCCCACACCACCACCACCCACACCACCACCACCCACACCACCACCACCACCCACACCATCACCACCACCCACACCACCACCCATACCACCCACACCACCACCCACACCACCACCACCACCCACACCATCACCACCAACCACATCACCACCACCACCCACACCACTACCACCCACACCACCACCACCCACACCACCACCACCACCCACACCACCACCACCCACACCACCACCACCCACACCACCACCACCCACACCACCCACACCATCACCACCATCACCACCACCACCACCCACACCACCCACACCATCACCACCACCACCGCCACCACCCACACCACCACCACCACCCACCCCACCACCACCACCACCACCCACACCATCACCACCACCACCACCCACCCCACCACCACCACCCACACCACCACCACCACCCACACCACCACCACCACCCACACTATCACCACCACCACCCACACCACCACCCACACCACCACCCACACCACCCACACCACCACCACCACGCTACTTCCCCAGCCCTAGTCTCATTTGTAAGAGCGACCTGGGTGAGGGTGAGGGCGTGAAGGTGAGTGGGTGAGGGGTGAGGGGGTGAGTGGGTGAGGGTGAAAATGGGTGAGGGTGAAAATGGGTGAGGGTGAGAATGGGTGAGGGTGAGTGGGTGAGCGGGTGAGGGTGAGTGGGTGAGGGGGTGAGAATGGGTGAGTGGGTGAGTGGGTGAGGGTGAGTGGGTGCGGGGGTGAGGGTGAGTGGGTGAAGGTGAGTGGGTGAGTGGGTGAGCGGGTGAGGGTGAGTGGGTGAGTGGGTGAGGGTGAGTGGGTGAGGGTGAGTGGGTGAGCGGGTGAGTGGGTGAGGGTGAGTGGGTGAGTAGTTGAGTGGGTGAGGGTGAGCGGGTCAGTGGGTGAGGGTGAGTGGGTGAGCGGGTGAGTGGGTGAGGGGGTGAGTGGGTGAGTGGGTGAGGGTGAGTGGTGCCTGTTTGTGAGGAACGGTCGTGGAGTGGTTAACGCACTGCGCGACGAACCTCACCACCAATAACATTGGCGAATATTTGAATGGGTCCTGTGCCTCCCCTAGGTCGACTCAGCCTTAAATGAGCACCTGATACTGCGTGTAAACAGCAGCACAGCGGAGACAACGGCGGATGGGCCGTATCCTTGGCTGCCCACTCCCTCGTGTGCCGTGCTGGCCGCCTTCATACGTGCTCGCTAACACTTGCCCCAACAGCCTCGTGAAGGCTAGACGGGAGATCGTTGTCTTTGTTGTTTGAACAGGTGAGTGGGTTAGTGGGCGAATGAATGGGTAAGCGGATGGGTGGGTGAATGAGTAGGTGGGTGAATGAGTGGGTGGGTGGGTGGGTGAATGAGTGGGTGGGTGGATGGGTGAATGAGTGGGCGAATTAATGGGTGAGCGGATTTGTGGGTGAATGGGTGGGTGGGTGAATGAGTGTGTGAGTGGGTGAATGAGTGAGTGGGTGGGTGAATGAGTGGGTGAATGAGTGAGTGGGTGGGTGAATGGGTGACTGGGTGGGTGACTGGGTGGGTTGGTGGGTGACTGGGTGGGTGACTGGGTGACTGGGTGGGTGACTGGGTGGGTGGGTGGGTGACTGGGTGGGTGACTGACTGGGTGGGTGGGTGACTAGGTGACTGGGTGGGTGACTGGGTGGGTGACTGGGTGGGCGTATGACTGGGTGGGTGGGTTCAAGCTGTAGGGTTTGGTTTGTTTCCCCGGATGAGAACTCAAGAGACCAGGGCGCAGTCTCGTTTGCACGCGCGAGTAACCAAAATGAGAAATGCAAAAAAAAACCATGAATACAGTAAGAGGCATGTCGCAAACAGAAATACACAACCGTTGGCACTCGAGAAGTCAAAAATATTACGCAAACATAAATCACCGTTAACTAATTAAATTCGCAGTTCGTTCAATAATAACGTAAAATAATTAATTCCCGAGTTTAAATCGGCTAGACTGTCGCCGTGGTTTGTTATGTAAGGCGGCAACACGAACACACAAACAGCTACACACACAGCTACATACACACAGCTACACACACACAGCTACACACACAGCTACACACACACACAGCTACACACACAGCTACACACACACAGCCACACACACAGCTACACACACAGCTACACACACACACAGCTACATACACACAGCTACACACACACAGCTACACACGCGGCTACACACGGCTACACACACGGCTACACACACAGCTACACACACACGGCTACACACACACACAGCTACACACACAGATACACACACAGCTACACACACACAGCCACACGCACAGCCACACACACACACAGCTACACACACACAGCTACACACACACATCTACACACACACAGCTACACACACACAGCTACACACACCACACACAGCTACACACAAACACGGCTACAGACAGAACGCTACACGACCACACAAAGACAAAGATCCCCCGTACAGTCTTTGACAGATTGTCAAGTGCACGCTGTTCGCGACCACCTATGAAGGCAGAAACAGCACACGAGGAGGGTGCGTGGCATGCACTACCACGCCCGGCCGCCTTTGTCTCCCCAAAACGGATGTTTATACACCGCACCAGGGGTGTTGTGGCAGGTTGAGTCGGGAATGGAACTCTGTCGCCGGGTTCGTAGCGCAGCGCGCTAACCACTGCGCCACCGCTCCCCACGACACACACGCGGCCGGGTGAGGGAGGAGGGGGAGGCTCCTTGCTCAAACCGAGGGCGAACTCCTCGTTACATTGCTGCGGTTATTTGTTTTTGGGTGGTAACGACGCTGCTGCTGCCGCCGCCGCCACCGCCGATATGAGCCGCGTAGCCGAGGGCCGTTTTTGGAGCGAGCGGCGACACAGCCGCTATTGCCGAAACACCACCTCGTGCTCGTTCATCACCACCCCGTAGAGTTTCTCACCCCGCCACCCCCACCTACCCCCCCTCACCTACCCCCTCCCACCTACCCCCCCACCCCCACCTACCCCCCCACCTACCCCCCCACCTACCCCCCCACCTACCCCCCCACCTACCCCCCCACCTACCCCCCTCACCTACCCCCTCCCACCTACCCCCCCTCACCTACCCCCTCCCACCTACCCCCCCACCCCCACCTACCCCCCCACCTACCCCCCCACCTACCCCCCCACCTACCCCCCTCACCTACCCCCTCCCACCTACCCCCCCACCCCCACCTACCCCCCCACCTACCCCCCCCACCTACCCCCCCACCTACCCCCCCCTCACCTACCCCCTCCCACCTACCCCCCCACCTACCCCCCCTCACCTACCCCCTCCCACCTACCCCCCCACCCCCACCTACCCCCCCACCTACCCCCCCACCTACCCCCCCTCACCTACCCCCTCCCACCTACCCCCCTCACCTACCCCCCCTCACCTACCCCCCCCCCCCATCTAATTCATCTCTTTCATGGCTTTATTTTGGTGATTTCGAAAAGTTTTTTGGTTTGGCCATGTTTGTTTGTTGTAGTACAGAGTTAGACTGATGGCCTTGATCTAAGTTGTCTTGTGGTTGTTGTTTGACTTGCATCCCACTGTGATTTTTGCACACAGTGTTTGTGTACGGTGCTTTTTTTTCTGCAATATTTTGCTGTCTTTTCTTGTATTTTCTGTTTGCACTTAGTCACATATTCACTTTAAGATGTTTTTTGTTCATGTTTTTGTTTGTTGCGGTTGCACCCGATTCAAGAGCCGAATGGCTCACAGGGCTACACCTAATACATGAACTTGAATCTCGACCTTCCTCTGCGTTAGTGTATAAATCCACCCACTCATGAATATTAATGAGGGGGGTGGGCCTCATGTGGAGTGACGTCACGCGCGGGACACACACACATTCTTGGCTTATTATGGTAGTAATTGATCGTCGTCCACTGTATTCTCTGTGGAGAGGGGATGACCACCCGCTGGGAGATGGAGCGGTGAGTTCGCCTGCCGTTGCTGGGGTACGGATTCTCGTTGGGGGTTATCATGGCTGCTGCTGCTGATGATGATATTAAATTAAAATAAACTATTTATTTTACCAGGTAAGGCCCACTGAGCGATAGAGATCTTTTTCATAAGCCAGCTGGCCACAAATGATATATTTGCCAAGTGGCTTACCGCGTGGGCATTTATAGCAGCCGAATGCTCTAAACGTGTGATGATTACAAAAGTGGAGGGGGAAACCGGGGAGAGAGAGGCACGCACATTCCAAAATATACAGCAGCAGGCGTCAGGGTACGGATCAAACCCACGACTTCCCGCATACCAGGCGAGGGAGTTAACATCTCGCCACCGCAACCCGAAGTGTGTATCTCCACGTGGAGACACGCAGAGTGTCTCTGCTTAGAATGTCAATAAGCACGCATCACGGCCCACAGCAACGCGTCATGAACTTGTGGACAATACTCAGAGAGTCCTCCTGGCGATGCCATCTGGGCAACGCGGCAGCGTTTGCTTCACGAGCCTGACTGCTGATGAGACCCAGGAGATATTTTTTGTTAAAGCCGGTGCAGAGTTTGCCTGCCGGGACAAATGCTGCTGCTGCTGATGGAGAATATTGGTGTGGAACGCCAACATTGTTACTACTACTACAGTTTTAATATGAGACCGATGAGCCGACAGTGTTGCGTTGATTGATTTGCGTGCGAAGAAGACGCTGCTGACGTCCGCCCCGTGGGCCTATTGGGCTCCCCTCGTGGCCACGCCCTGCTGATGACACCCGGAGAGGTCGAAGCCGATTGTTGTTGGGATTGTGCTTCTCCGAGCGCCGCGGCCCCACGGCACGGAGACCCCCCCCAGCCCCCCCAGCCCCCCCAGCCCCCCCCCCAGCCCCCCCCAGCCCCCCCCCACCCCCCCACCGCCTGCCCTGTGGACTCGTCCATCGGTCTCCGACATCCACAACTCCCCACAACTCCCCGCCCCCCTCTTTGGGGGGGGGGCTGGGGGGAGGGGGGGCTGGGGGGAGGGGGGGGGCTGGGGGGAGGGGGGGGCTGGGGGAGGGGGGGCTGGGGGAGGGGGGGGGTGGGGGAGGGGGGCTCGCAGCTCCATCCGCGAAGCGAGCGGCCTCGCCTCGGCGCGAGAATTCTCACCGTCCCGCAAATTCCACGATTTAAATAGAGACGGGGGGAGGGGCACGTCTCACCCGCCCCTCCCCCCTCCCCTCTACCCCCCCCCCCTACACGGGATGAATCTTTGTAACAGCAGAATTATCCTGGCAGAAGGAAGGAAGCGATGGCGCTTCACGTACCGTTCGACAGCGCTTGCTGCAATTCCGTCGCAGAAATAGTTCCACTGCGGTCCTTGTCCACCCTGTGGGTAGAGGGGAGGGGAGGGGACCCACCACACGGCATTCATTACATTGAAGAGGGGTTCGTGGTGGGAACTTGAGCCATCATTGGGGGGGGGCGGGGAGGCGATGTGGCGGTCGTGGTGGGAGCGGTGGTGCAGCGGTTAACGCGCTGCGCGACGAACCCAGCCCCCCAAGTTCAATTCCTGCTCGCGGCCAACACCGGTGACGATGATTTGAACCGGTCCTGGGTCTCCTCTAGGTCTACTCAGCCTCAAATGAGTACCAGGTGCGATGTGTAAACATGGCCACTGGGGAGACAAAGGCGGCCGAGCGTGGTGCCGACCACCCACCCCATCGTGTGCTGTTCCGGCCTTCACAGGTGCTCGCGAACAGCACTTGCCCCAACAGTCTGTTAAGGCTACACGGGTGATCTTTGTCGTTGGTGGTGGCGGTGAAGAGTCAGGTCAGACCAGGGGGAGTTAACGTTGCGAGGAGTTCCACTCCGTCTCAAACTGGCTGCACGGCCTCCCCGCCTCGCCCAGCTGTGCGTTGTGTCGGGGTTCAAGGCCACCCGGGGAACGCCCTTCCATAATTATCGACCGAGTTTGTGCCAAATTCCAGTGTTCTGGCCCTTCTAGAACATCGCACGATTTGACATCGATCGTCTATCTAACCCCGTGCTGTACCCCGAATGTAAACCTCTTGAGGTGAGAATTGAGCCCAGAACAATGATCACCAAGGGCATTTGAGTCTAATTTAGTGGGGGGTTAACCCGGGAGGCCTGTGTCACCGCGTGGACTGCGCACCGGCTGCTAATCAGCAAACACGGTGATAGTGGAAGTATTACCACGAACCCCGCAAGCGGCGAGATGTTAACTACCTCGCCTGGAACACAGGAGGTCGTGCGTTCGATCCCGACCCTGACGCCTGCTGGATATTTGGAGTTTGCGTCTCTCTCGGTCTCTCTCGGTCTCTCTCGGTCTCTCTCCCCGCGGTCCCGTGGATTTTTCTCCGGTTCCCCTTCACATTTAGAATCAACATCACGCGTTCAGAGTATTTGGCTGATACCAATGTCCACGTGATGATGATGATGACAAGCCACTTCGTTGAGCTATCATTTGTGGCCAGGTCGCCCTAAAAGAAAGAGCTGCATAGCTCAGTGGGCCTCACCTGGCAAAATAAAAAGTGAATAGTTTGTTTCATGGTATCATACAAAGCCCCGTCTCCAACTCGCCTCCACTATCCCGCTCGAGCTTATCCATGTGCGGCCAAGGAGGACCGTTGCCCGAAACGTCGCCTATTATATGGCACACCTTTCCCTCTGTAAGGCCACACGCACAGTGATGCCACTTCGAGTGTTTAGTAGTTCCATTGTCCTTCCACCGCACCTCCGACTAGCGCGGTTCGCTTCGTACGGTGTGGAAGAAGTTCAACACACGGGACGTACACGCGTGCACGCACACACGCGCAGAATGTGAACGCTCTTGTTGTTGTTCCGCTCCGTTTCTTCTGCCGGTGCGCTGCGATTCGAGCTCCGTGAGCCAGGGGCATTGATCGTCGGGGCAGCAGCGCCAATCGGCCTCGCTCGTGCGGCCCTCCACCACCCCGCCGCGGGGGGGGGGGTTCTGTTCGCCGCTCGCTGTCCGCCAGGCGGTGCCACTGCTCGATGGGGACGACGCGCGCGCTCCTCGTCGATGATGCGGCTCAACAGAAAGTGTCACGAGATGGGTGGCGACGCGGAACGTCGGTCCCCTGGCTGCTGCCGGTCAGAACCGAGGCGCGGTGCCTCGACTCTGCACGGCCACAGGTGGCCCGGCTAATTGGCGTGACAGAGCGGCTCTGTTACCTGCCCGTGTGGACTTGGTAACAACAAGAACAACAACACAAAATAAGTGGCGCGTGTTGTTAAAGAGAATAACCCAAATTCCCCCCCCCAACACCACCACTCCAACACCACCACTCCACATCTGTCTGCGGTGTGCCTAGTTAGGGGGCCCCGGGGCGTCCGTGCGGGGTGAAGGGTGGCCGAGGTGAGAGGGAGGACCCCGATGATTGGGGTCGAGGGGGTACCGAGTGCAGGGACGCATGTTGAACTTCTGTCGCACCATGATTCGTCGGCCACCATCAATATCGGTGTCCTAGACGACGAGTATCCACGATCATCGCCAACCATAACTTGCATCGTCTCGTCAAAACATCGTCACCGTCGCCACCAGCAGCAGCAGGAACAGCACTCGTCAACATCGTCGTCAAGCGCCGCAGTTGCATCGACATCCAATCTTCATCACGAGTAGCATTGGCACCAATATTATCATCATCAACATCATCATCACAGACAATAACACCATTTAATCACTACCATGATCCAATCAGCACAATCATCCAATCCTCACCATGATCCAATTATCATCACAATCATCCAATTCATCATCACCGTCATCCAATTAATCATCACCCATCACCCAATCGTCACAATCGTCAAATGAATCATCACCGTCATCCAATCATCACCGTCATCCAATCACCATCATCCAATAAACGATCCCCATCAACTGGGGTCTCACCTCTGAAACATCGCGTAGAGGAAGGACTGGTCCTGTACCGAGCCCTTGGCCATCGCGACCCCGGGGCCAGCGAGGGGGCAGCGCGGAGAGGGAAAGGGGGCAGCGGGGAGAGGTGGAGGGCAGCGGGGGCAGGAGGGCAGCGGGGGCAGGAGGGCAGCGGGGGGCAGAGACACCCCGCGCGATGTGTGGCGTGAGACAGAGAGCGAGAGAGATAGAGAGAGCGTGAGAGAGTGTGAGAGACAGAGAGTGTGAGAGAGAGTTAGAGTGAGAGAGGGAGTGTGAGAGAGCGTGAGAGAGCGTGAGAGAGAGACAGAGAGAGTGTGAGACGGAGAAGCTCGCACCGCCTCCCCCTCCTCCTCGCTCTTCCCCTCCCTCTTCCGCGGACGTCACGGCGCGCGCTCACCCGCGTGTGTGAGTGTGTGTGAGTGTGTGTACACGAGTGAGTGTGTGTACACGAGTGAGTGTGTGTACACGAGTGAGTGTGTGTACACGAGTGTGTGTGTGTGAGTGTGTGTGTGAGTGTGTGTGTGTACACGAGTGAGTGTGTGTACACGAGTGAGTGTGTGTACACGAGTGTGTGTGTGTGTGTGAGGGTGTGTGTGTGTACGGGTGTGAGTGTGTGTACGGGTGTGAGTGTGTGTATAGTGGGGAGCGGTGGCGCAGTGGTTAGCGCCACGCTGCGCGACGATCCCGGCAACCCGAGGATCGATTCCCACTCGCGGCCACCAACACCGGTGACGATTTTCTGAATCGGTCCTGGGACTCCCCTAGATCGACTCAGCCTCAAGTGAGTACCTGGTGCGGTGTGTAAACATCGCCACTGGGGAGACAAAGGCGGCCGGGCGTGACGCTGGCCACCCACCCCCTCGTGTGCCGTCACAGCACACTTGCCCCAACAGTAACCTGTGCAGGTTATCCGGGGGGGGGGGGGTCTTTGTCTTTGTGTGAGTGTATGAGGAGCGGTGGCGCAGTGGTTAGCGTACTGCGCAACGCACTCTGATACCTGAGTTCGTATCCCGGCCACGGCTGACATAACTGGCTCGTGATATTCGAACCGGTGCTGGGCTTCCCCTAGGTCCACTCAGCTTTAAATGGCAGCATCCACCCTCGTAGTCTGCAATGAACGCTTGTCACACGTGCTCTGGCACATTGCAAAACGTTAACATGTTAAAGAGCTACCGCGCTGGGCTTGCTATCACAAAGGGTTGTCATCTAGAGATAGACTCCTTGAAGGAAATACTTGATAGCAATGGTCATCCTGAGGGGTTCCCATTAGCCATTCGTGGGTCTAAAGGGCTCAAAGGCTTGTACAGTTTCTAACTGCTGTAGCTCCAGCCCGCCACCTGCTGGACAATAAATAAACAACGCGCTCGTCAACAAATAGCGCGTGGCCCAAACATGAAAACAACATAAATATATAACAGACGACGTTTCGGGCAATGGACCTTCTTCATAGCACATTAACGTCCCTGTTCTGTGTGTGTAGAGTGACGGCTTGTAAGTTCGAGTCGGGGCTTTGCGGGTTATCATCTCGGAAGAAGAAAAATCTGAATTGTCCGAACCCGGCACACAACGTCCAGTATCCACACGACGCTCGCTGTACATGCGGCTTACCCATCACCATCATCCAATCATCACCTACCACCTACTCCGCTCTAGCCGCCTCCGACACCACATCGGGCTTGTTTGACCATACTTCACCACCCCAGTCAGCGGTGCATCACCGCGTCTGCCCGTCGCGTCCCGCGTGTTGACAGCCGTCTCTGCCTGTTGTCCGAGTGTAGAGTCCGACTGTCGTCTGAGTGTGTGCGCTCATGTGCTGAGACGACAAAGACAGAGATCCCCCGTGTAGCCTGAACAGACTGTAGGGGCAAGTGCTGTCAGCGAGCGCCTATGAAGGCCGGCACGGTACACGAGGGGGTGGGTGGCCAGCACCACGCCCGGCCCGCCTTTGTCTCCCTAGTGCCGATGCTTACACACCGCACCAGGTACTAATTTGAAGCTGAGTCGACCTACGGGCGGCCCAGGACCGGGTTCAGATAGTCGTCACTGGTAGTGGTGGTGGCCACTTCGCAGCAGGAACCGAACTCGTGTGGCCGGGTCCGTAGTGCGGCGCGCTACTCACCGCCGCCACGACCCAGGCCCTTCGTGGCGACGTCTCCGTGCTCGCGAGGGGACAGTCTGCGTGCGCGCAACGGAGACGGCAAGTCGACGTTTCAGGCACACGTGGAGAGACACGCACACACACGCACACACGCACACACGCACGCGCGCACACGCACGCACACACGCACGCACACACGCACGCGCGCACACGCACGCACACGCACGCACACACGCGCACACACACGCGCACACGCGCACGCACACACACGCACACACGCAGAGGGACGATGGCAGAGCGAGGCGAGTTGCGCGCGAGTCTGCTCGACCTCATCCCTCGAGTCGGACCCGCACACCTCAACGCCGCCACCGCTGCTGCTGCTGCTGCTGCTCAGTCGAAAAACAACCCGAGCCGTGCCGCGCGCGTGCTGCGGCGCCGTGCCAGTCTGCGTTCTCAACGACGGGGCCGGGGGAGGCAGGGAGGCAGGCAGGCAGGGAGGTGAATTTTGAGAATTTTAATGTCACTCAGATGTATGGCTGTTGACGGGGAATGACACGGCGACGTACAATCAGCGATGCTCTCAAAGCCACAAAAACAAACGCGCAATGGCACCGCGCGCGTATATGTGTGTGACTCCTACAAGAACAGCATTTATACAGCAGGGCGACGTTTCGGGCAATGGCCCTCCTTCACAGCACACACACACTCTCGTCGTCCCAAACGTCGAGCCGCAAACACACGCGCACACACGCGTGCAGTGTTGTGTTAATTATCGAGCCACGTGTTGATGCTTCTGCTGCTGTTGTCTGTGTTTACACAACAGCATCGCCAAAAAACATTTAATTAATATTTGTGGGTGACTTTTGTCAATTACAAAAATCAATCTTTGCCTGAATGTGTTGCAACATTCCACCACCAGTCACGAGTTTTACATCCTCAATGGCCAGAGAGGTCACGAGGACACTCCCTCGCTCACTTTGTTCCGCTTCTCACATTCAACAACAATAATATCCCACTGTATTTCGCTTCTAGATTAAAACAAAACCGTTCAATATTTAAACTTGTGGCATCTTCTAAATGTGTAAACATCACCCCCGTGTGGGTGAGACGCCCAGGGCAGGGTGCGGGAGATGCCCAGGGCAGGGTGAGGCTCAGGGCAAGGTGAGGGAGGTGTCCAGGGCAGGGTGAGGGTGAGGCTCAGGGCAGGGTGAGGCCCAGGACAGGAGCTGGAGGTGCTCAGAGCTGGACGCTGGAGGTCTCGGCTGCGCCTCCCGGGATCCCCGCGACCCCGCGGGGTTGCGCCGCGTGGCGCCACGCGGCCAGTGCGAGGCGCGCGACCAGCAGCGCGCACGTCACGCCCAGCAGCACCACTGCACAGACACAGACAAAGGTCCCCCGTGTAGCCCACGCCGAACCGTCGGGGGGCAAGTGCCCTGCCGCACCAGGTACTCGTTTTAAGGCTGCGTCGACCTAGGGGAGGCCCGGGGACCGGTACAGATTTTCGCCACCGATTGTTGGCCATGACTGGAAATGGAACTCGGGTCGCCGGGTTCGTAGGGCAGTCAGCTGCAGAACAAGAAATGTTAACTACCTCGCCTGGTGTGCAGGAGGTCGTGGGTTCGTTCTCGACCCTGATGCCTGCTGCTGTATATTTGGAGTTTACGTGTCTCTCTCATCATCATCACGGTGGTTACGAGATGTTAACTACCACCTCGCCTGGTATGAAGGAGGTCGTGGGTTCGTTCTCGACCCTGACGCCTGCTGCTGTATATTTGGAGTTTGCGTCTCTCTCTCTCTTCCGTGGTCGCGTGGATTTGTCTCCGGGTCCTCAGGTTTTTCCCTCCACGTTTAAAATAAAAACCACGCCTTCAGAGCATTCGACTGCTCTACATTTCGACGTGATGAGCCACTTCGTGGAGCTATCATTTGTGATTGCCAGGTCACTTCTGAGAAGTTACCTGTTAAAGTCCCATAGTTACATTTTATTTAGTTTAATAATAATAACGGATTTCCCAGCCGAGACGATCCGTTCACTTTGTGGCTCACTCCCTCTTCCTGCACCCTGAGATGTAACAACGTCATCATCGTCGTCGCAAGGGCAAGCGCCGAGTCACCGCGTGCCGCACAGAGACAGCTGCCACTCTGGTGGGGCCCCTTGCGAATTGCGTTGAGATGCGATGCGAATCGCTCACCGCGTGTGCAGCGCCCTCACGCTCTCTCGCTCTCTCGCTCGCTCTCTCGCTCGCTCTCTCACTCTCTCACTCTCTCGCTCTCTCGCCCTCACTCTCTCGCTCGCTCTCACTCTCTCGCTCGCTCTGTCGCTCGCTCTCTCGCTCTCGCTCTCTCGCTCGCTCTCTCGCTCGCTCTCCAAGACTCCCCGGCGTGAAGGAGGGATGGCTTCATCATCATCAACATCATCAACCTCCTCCTCCTCCCCTTGCATGATCTGTCCCTGGTTGTTGTTGTTGTTTTATCAGAGGTGTCAACACTAAGCCCACCTCGCTTTGCCCTGTTATTCCTCTCCCTCTTTGTCTCTCTCTCGTTGTCTCTCTCACTTTCATTCTCTCTCTCTCTCCTACGCGCTCTCTTTTTCGCTCCCTCTTCCTCACGCACTCTCCCTCCCTCTCCCTCTCTCCCCCCTCTCACCCGTGAAGACGTCGTTGCCGGAGGGGCTCTCCGTGTCGTAGTTCTGGCTCACGCTGCCGCTGAGCGCCACGATCACCACGGGGTAGACGGTGAGCGTGTAGCGCACGTGACGCTCCAGCACCGCCACCTCCAGCACGAACCTGGACAACCGCAACAACAACAACAAACAAAAACCGTCACGCAACACAGCACGGCGCTCGTGCCAGGCTAGGTGCGCATGTGAGGCCACGCGATGGGTGAAGTCTCGCTGGCGGGACGTCGCACGGACCGGTGCCAGCACACCGCTGCATTCCTCACTCGGGGTTTTCCTGCGACGCAGCTGGTTACGGGCGTCGTTTGACCATACTTCACCACGATGGGCAGCGCGCACAGGTGAAGGTGGTGGGGGGGGAGCATAGAAGCACAGTCCCGCAATGGGGTTTGCTGCCCTCTGCTGCCCACCACGTGGTAGCCCTCTGCTGCTCACACCTCGCGCGGTTGGCTTCGTGCGGTGCGAAAGAAGTTCGACAAACAGCGGCCTGTAGCACCTGGTATGCAGGGTGGTCCCCCGGGCCAAGCGCCCAACAGGCTCACCCCTTGCCTGGCGTCCGGCCTCTGACGAGTTCGGGGCGCAGACAGAATTGTGTCTCTCGTGTGGCTACGACGAGAGGGCTTCAGCAGAGAGAGACGAAGCGAGTTGGTGTCGTGTCGCTGTTCCTCCCCGGCCGTTGAAGGAGCGAAGGCCACAGTGGGGTCACCATCCACTCCAGAGATTGGGTGGCATGGCCACAATCACACTACTGTGGCCTGTCTTTATGTATCTCAATGTGTCTCTATGGGTTTACTCTCTATATCTATGAATCGCTGTGTGTCTCTATGCATCTCTATGAGTCTCAGTCTCCCAATGGGCTTCACCATATGGCCCATGGTTTGAGTTGCACTACTGTGGCTTGGCTTTAATATATCGCTACATATCTATGGGTCTCTGTGCATCGCTATGGGTCTATGTAGCTCGTGTCTCTGTGGGTCGACTGTGTGGTGCGTAGTTTGATGCGTGCACCGGCCAGTTGGTGTGACGTTCCGCATGGCCATCGACAGGGCCTAACCTTGTCACTCGCGAGTCTCCACCACTCAGCCGGGCTGGCTTGGAGTAGGGATTATCGGCGTAAGGCACGAGCACTAGGATACAGGGCACGCCTATGCACAACAAAAACAATAACAATCCCACACTATTGCACTCTACCCGATATTCCTATACAGTAGTTCCATGAACGTGATGGAAAACATCAGAATAGGCTTTTAGTCTTCCGCGAGATGTTCACCCACCAAATAGATACCTATTGGAAGGCATCAAGTACTGCGTTAACCACACAGTACTTGTGACGGAACATGCAAACACGCTCCGATAATATCTGCCATTGTCTTTTAAACTGATTGACCTACACCAGGGGCAGCGGCCTTCGTTATGGTCTCGTCTCACCACCGGTCTTAGACGAGAGGACGCCGATTTGAATATAAAAATGCATCTTCACAAACATATTAAAATGCGTGCGGTGTCATGGTAACGACGTTAACGGCTCAGCGGCGCTGCCGGTGAGACGTAATCACAGGTGAGGCTCGCACCCTCCCCGCCTCCCCTCCCCCAACGGCTCACCAGGTGAGCACCTCCAGGGCAAGGATGGCGAGCACGGCGCTGTCCGTGGCCGAGCCGCTCACCCCGCCGTCGTAGCGCAGCACCACGCCCAGGTTGAGCAGCGTGGCGATCGTCGTCCACGTGGCATACATGGCCAGCCCATTGTGAGCCTGCGTCACGTGGGGGGGCACGTGAGCGTCACGTGGGGAGGGGGGGTGCCACGGTGGCGAGATGTTAACGACCTCGCCTGGTGTACAGGAGGTCGTGGGTTCGTTTTTAGAAACTCAGTCGGGGTGGGAGGGGGTGGGCGCAATGGGGAAGTCGATGGGAGGAGGAGTAGGGGGCTCGTGGGGGTGATGCTGGCAGTGTTGGTGCGAGTGTGTGTGCGTGTGTGTCACCTCGTGTGCGTGTCACCTCGTGTGCGTGTCACCTTGTGTGTGTGTGTTACCTTGTGTGTGTGTGTGTCGCCTCGTGTGTGTGTGTGTCACCTATCGTGTGTGTGTGTCACCTAGTGTGTGTGTCACCTAGCGTGTGTGTGTGTCACCTAGTGTGTGTGTGTCACCTTGTGTGTGCGTGTCACCTAGCGTGTGTGCGTGTCACCTAGCGTGTGTGTGTGTCACCTAGTGTGTGTGTGTCACCTAGTGTGTGTGTGTGTGTCACCTAGTGTGTGCGTGTCACCTTGTGTGTGTGTGTGTCACCTAGCGTGTGTGTGTCACCTTGTGTGTGTGTGTCACCTAGTGTGTGTGTGTCACCTTGTGTGTGTGTGTGTTTCACCTAGCGTGTGTGCGTGTCACCTAGTGTGTGCGTGTCACCTTGTGTGTGTGTGTGTCACCTTGTGTGTGTGTGTCACCTAGTGTGTGTCACCTCGTGTGTATGTCACCTAGCGTGCGTGTGTGTGTCACCTTGTGTGTGTGTGGTGCTGGCCACCCACCCCCTCCCCACGTGCCGCGCCTTCATATGAAGTGCTATTCGCGAACAGCACTTGCTGCAACAGTCTGTGAAGGCTATACGGGAGCTCTTTGTCTTTGGTGGTGGCGGCAGAGGTGTGTTTGTGAGCGTTGGTTCGGTAAAGTAATTGTTTTTTTTCATTTGCTATACAGCCAGATAATACGACAAATCGCTAACCTTAAACACCCAGTCATTCGTAAAAGTTGAAGGCGGTATAGTACTATAGTAATTGAGCAAGTGCAGAATCACTGGACCGGAGTTGATAGCTTGAAAGTATTTAGCGCGTTGCCCTTTAAATTGCGGGTCCCGTAGCATTTGTAGCTACTTTGCTACTACGATGATCCGGCACTGGTGGGCACCAACGCTCACACAGTGAAGGTGAGCGAGCGGGTGAGCGAGCGGGTGAGCGAGCGAGCGGGTGAGCGAGCGGGTGAGCGTACCAGGATCCGGGTGAGCCATAGCTCGCGGGGAGCGATGGTTTTGAGCAGCAGCTGCACGCTGCGGTAGGAGAGTGCGAGCATGAGGTAGAGCGTGAAGGGGACGAACGCCAGGAAGATGAGCGATGGGATAAACAGCCTGGACACCACACGCACACAAAGAGACCCCCCCCCCCCGTGTTAGCGAGCACCTCTGAAGGCCGGCACAGCAGACGAAGGGGCTGGGTGGTCAGCACCACGCCCGACCGCCTTTGTATCCCGAGTGGCGATGTGGACACATCACACGAGGTTTAAAATACAAATTAAGGCTGAGTCGACATAGAGGAGACCCAGGACTGGTTCATATAATCGTCACTGGTGAGCGGGAATCAGATCGTATCGCAGTGCCCTAACCGTTACACTACCGTTCTCCAATACAAAGACAAAGATCCCCCATATAGCCTTAACATACTGTTGGGGCAAGTGCTTTAAGCCAGCACCTATTATAAAGCCGGAACGGCACACGAAGAGGTGGGTGGCCAGCACCACGCCCGGCCGCCTTTGTCTCCCCAGTGGACGATGTTTACACACCGCACCGGGTGCTCATTTGAGGGTGTGTGAGTTGCCCCCCCCCCCGCCGCCTCTCGGGACGTCCCTAGCGGGGTGACTCACTCGGCGTCCCACAGGAAGAGCCAGGCCACGTTGATGGCGTTGTTGAGGAGCCAGATGAGGTGGAAGGCCGGCGGCGTGGCGCTGGCCTCCGCGTAGAGGGGGCCCTCCTGGCCGCTGCGGGGAAAAGCGCAGACGGGAACAGCGGCTCAGCGCCTCGGCGCACCCCACCCACCAGGGCAGACATGTCGCGCGTCGTCGGTACCGCCCGGGGTGGCAGCACGGCTCTGGCCCACAGCTCGTCCGCGTGGCCAACAACAGTGAAGGCCGCGGTGGCTAGGAGATGTTAACTACCTCGCCTGGTGCACAGGAGGTCGTGGATTCGATCCAGACCCTGACGCCTGGTGCTGTGTATTTGGAGTTTGCGTGTCTCTCTCTCATCATCATCACGGTGGCTATGAGATGTGAACTACCTCTCCTGGTGTACAGGAGGTCATGGATTCGATCCCGACCCTGACGCCTGCTGCTGTATATTTGGAGTTTGCGTCTCTTTCTCTCATCATCATCACGGTGGCTATGAGATGTTAACTACCTCGCCTAGTATACAGGAGGTCGTGGATTCGATCCAGACCCTGACACCTGCTGCTGCTGTGTATTTGGAGTTTGCGTCTCTCTCTCTCTCTCCCCGTGGTCGTGTGGATTTTTCTCCGGGTCCTCAGGTTTTTTCCCCTCCACGTTTAGAATCAACATCACTCGTTTAGAGTATTTGGCTGCTATAAATGTCCACGCGATAAGCCACTTCGTTGAGCTATCATTTGTGGCCAGGTCGCTTCGGACAAAGAGCCAAATAGTTCAATGGGCCTTATGTGCTCAAATAAAAAAATAGTTTCGTTAAGTGAATGAAGCAAAGGCCACTGTAAATGACCGGTTCGTCAAGAAATTAACTCTTATTAACAGTACTGCTGCGTGTAGCCAATCGTGCTAATCGGGGGTGCGGGTGAAGGACAACAAACTAAACACAAAACGCAGTTCTAAAGAAAGGAGTCTTCAATCTAGGTGACGATTTAAACGTGCATAGCTCCAGTAGCCTCCTAACATCGGAAGGAAGAGCGTTCCAGACGGCCCGGCCGCAGAAGCGAATCTGAAATGGCGCGATGTGGTGACCGCCGTCTTGTTAAATGCCCGAGGAGCCAAAATCTGCCGCTGGGGGGATGTCCGCTCTGGCCCGCGGACTAGAGACGTGGGTTTGGAACTGGGGCGCACCCTGTACACCCCAGGGGGTGCGAGACACGCGGCCACATTTTTTAGAAGGTAAATCATCGAGAACACAAATTAATCACGGGCACGTGAGCACGAATACTCTGTGTCGTCACACCTCGACGTATTTGTTGACCTTGTAAGTGTTTTAACGACTGTGAACCACTCGCTGGTCGAGAGGGAGCACCGGGGGGGGAGCGGTGGCGCACTGCTTAGCACGCCGCACTACCAATCTGGAGACCCCAGTTCGACGCGCGGCCTCGGCTATCATCAGTGGCGGAGTGAAGTAGTGGTGGTCATCCCATCTCGCCAAACTACGAGGGTTGGTGGATCACCACACAAGGAGAGTGAAACTCCCCCCCCCCCACTTTGTTGCAGTACCCTGGCTCGCCAGGAGAAGGAAGCACACGATAGCGTGGACTAATCTCCATCTTATTCTTGGTTCTTTCGGTAAAGTCGAAACGTCGTGAGAATTGTCTTGTTTCATATTTTTATTATTTTATTGTTTCCCTTCTACGCGACTTTACCGAAAGAACCAAGAATATGAATCCCTGCAGTCACGAAAGCTTTAAATCGAAATTTAATCTCCATCTGTTTCCAACCGTAAGGGGATATAGTGTTGCCCCCTCGCCCGTGTGGGGTTTCTCTCCGGGTGCCGCGGTTTCCTCCGACGTGTATAGTGAACAAGACTCTGACTCATCGGCTGAACAATAAAAAAAAATCTTCTTGGTTCTTTCGGTAAAGTCACGTAGAATGGAAATAATAAAATAATACAAATAAAACATAATAAAATAATTCTCACGACGTTTCGGCCACAACGCAAACAGACAGACATGTTCTCCACCTGAGGATGGCTGTTTGCGTTGTGGCCGAAACGTCGTGAGAATTATTTTATTATGTTTTATTTGTATTATTTCCATTCTACGTGACTTTACCGAAAGATCCAAGAAGATGAATCCCTGCAGTCACGAAAGCTTTAAATCGAAATAAAAAAAACTCAAATTGCAGCAGTGGGACTCTCGTGACAGAGACTCCCACGACTCGGTGTGCATTTCCTGGATGAATAATAAAATAATTATTTTTTTATTATTTTTTTATTGGCTGACAACAGCGGTGGTTGTGCAAAAGGACCATAACTCCCGATTGTCGGAGCACGAAGCCACAGCCACGCCTGGACGCCACGGCGTGCTCGGTCACCCTTCACCTTTGCCCCTCTCGCCCTGAGCTCGCCCAGCTCAAACAAAGGCCCCCCCCCAACATCCCACCTCTTCCTCCCTCCCTCGTGTCGCTGGTTTCCCCATCGTGTGTTGGTCACTTCTTCCCCTCCCCCCCACCCCCATATAAATCTTCACCCTCCCACCCTCCCACCCACGCGGGGTCCCCACTTGGGGCCGAATGGAATTGTCGCGAATTCTCCGTCCCAACTCTGCCCGCCTCCCTTCCTTGGCGGCTTACGGGGTCGAGATTTCGGTGACAAATAACAACAACAACAACATAACAGGCACCCACAAAGATACACCCCCCTCCGCTCCCCGACCCTCACAAAGATCCCCCGTATAGCCTTAACAGACTGTAGGGGCAAGTGCTGTTAGCAAGCACCTATGAAGGCCGGCACGGCACACGAGGGGGTTGGTGGCCAACACCACGCTCGGCCGCCTTTGTCTCCCCAGTGGCGATGTTTACACACCGCACAGGTACTCATTCAAGGCCGAGTCGACCTAGGGGAGGCCCCAGGACCGGTTCAGATAATCGTCACCGGTGTTGGCCGTGAGCAGGAATCGAAGCCCACCCGACACTCCGACCGACAAGCCCCACGCCCCCCGTCCTTCCCAGCGCCTCACCGGCGGCAGAGTGCGGAGAGCGCGTGCGCCACCCAGAGCGCGTTCCACGCGTATATGAAGCCCCAGATGCTGAACGTCCACCCGGCGGGAGTGACGCCCAGCGAGTAGCGGCCCGAGATGGCGCCCGTCGTGTTCCTGAAGAGCCCTGGGCCACGGCGACACCGCGGGACGGGAGGGGGGAGGGAGGAGGGAGGGAGGAGGAGGAGCGGTCAAGTGGGTTCAACGGGTGGGGTCAGGAGGTGGGGGTCAGGAGGTGGGGTCAGCGGGTGGGGTCAGCGGGTGGGGTCAGGAGGTGGGGGTCAGGAGGTGGGGTCAGCAGGTGGGGTCAGGAGGTGGGGGTCAGCAGGTGGGGTCAGGAGGTGGGGGTCAGGAGGTGGGGTCAGGAGGTGGGGTCATCAGTGCGGGGTCATCAGTGCAGGGTCACCTTTAGTGAAGCCGGTGGCGGCTGCTATGTTAAAGATGATCATGACGACGAAGGAGACGAGAGACAGAACCGGCAGCACGGCACGAACGGCGCGTGGGGCACCCATCACACAGCGGCCTGGGCACAGGGCGGATAAAACTCGGTACTCACGACAACGTGCCGCTTGGCATCCCTAGTGCGCCACCTCTCCGCGCTCCGCTCAGGCGTTGCACATCGGACGACGGCGTTCGAAGTCGTTGCAGATGTAATACCGTTGAGGACTCTTGGACACCCGGGGTTGAGGCACACGTATTTATTCCACAACAGTTGTCACAACCGCGGACATACAATACTGGAGGGGGTATCGGCCCCCTCACCCGGCTAGCTGGGAATACACTGCTAGCTATCTCTGACCTACCTCCTAGTCCTCCACTAACGGGCTAGGGGAGGCTGTCTGGCCCAACACTGGTAAGTCGGGCTTACGGTACCCGGAGTCCCAGAGCACTAGCTCTGGTTCTCGGGACCACGCCGCTGGCTCGGTCCTGCGCGGCCCTGACAAGGGCGGCGTCCCAGAGGAGTCCAGGGCTCTAGCTAGACGATCTTCGGTCTTCAAGAGTTTACTTAAACATTCTGCCCCGAGCCCTCTGACACATCCCCCTTTATACTCAACCCCCGCTGAGGGGTGGGGCCCCGGGCTGCCTGGTGCGGACGTCGTTGAGAGCACCCCCCCCCCCCCCCGTGCACTCACGTAGCCCCGCCCACTGTGTTTGTTTCCCATAAGCTGCCATGCATAACGGCTCTCTCTCTAACACCCCTACACAGACAACCGCGACTCTGCGTGGTGTGCAACGTGGGCTCACGCGAGAGGCAGCGGCTTGAGGAGGCCTTCATCCAGCAGTGGATTGATCATGCCTGACAATCACGATGATTGTTGTCATATTTTGCGTAACAAAAAAGCATTAATCGATTTGCACATACCTTGTTGAAGTCTCCGGTGTGAGAATCAATATAAGTCGTTCTACTCCCGCTGATGATGCTGCTGATGATAATGCTGCTGCTGATGATGCTGCTGCTGATGATGATGCTGCTGCTGATGACCGAGACGACGTTGAGACGGGTCCACACGCAGCTCTACCTGCGAGTGTGAACGAGTTGGTGTGTGCGCGTTAATGCGTGGAGTGAGTTCATGTGAGTGAGTACGTGTGAGTGAGTGAGTTACAGTGATTGAGTGAGAGCGAGTGAGTGCGAGTGAGTGAGTGAGAGTGAGTGAGTGTCAGTGAGTGAGTGTGAGTGAGTGAGTGAGTGTGAGTGAGTGAGTGAGAGCGAGTGAGTGAGTTCGAGTGAGTGCGAGTGAGTGAGAGTGAGTGAGTGTGAGTGAGTGAGTGTGAGTGAGTGAGTGCGAGTGAGTGAGAGTGAGTGAGTGAGTGTGAGTGAGTGAGAGCGAGTGAGTGAGTGCGAGTGAGTGAGTGAGAGTGAGTGAGTGTGAGTGAGTGAGTGTGAGTGAGTGAGTGAGTGTGAGTGAGTGAGAGCGAGTGAGTGAGTTCGAGTGAGTGCGAGTGAGTGAGTGTGAGTGAGTAAGAGTGAGTGAGAGTGAGTGAGTGTGAGTGAGTGAGTCCTTGTGAGTTTCGCACGCCAGGCGTGAAGTCGCTCGCTGCGCTCCTCTCTCTGTCCCCGTCTCTTCTCGCGATGGCGCTCGTTACAAAACACGAGCGAGTTGTGTAAGAGGTTCAATGCTGCTGCACCCCGCCCACTGCTGCTGCTGCTGCTGGGTTGGGGGGGTTGGGGAGGGGTCAGGGTCAGGTTGCTGTCTCCCATCATAACCCGAGACCTCGGGTTGGAACAATAAACAACGACACGAGGAACAATCGCACACACACAGCATCATCACTACAACAACAACCGCCATTCGCCACTAAGTGGCGGTGACGTCACCACGACGCTTGTGCCAGGCCATGTGCACCTTAAGGCCACGTGAAGTGTCGAACGCCCGCTGGCAGGAGGTCACGAGGCAGACCCAGGTGCCACCGGTCGACTGACTGAGATGAACGAGATGACTGGCTGATGCACCACCTGTGCCCCCTATTATGCCAACTTGCTGTGCTTTAGCCACCCGGCGCTCCTCTCGTTGTTGTGTTCCTCCAACTGCCCAGTAGCATCCTTCACGAGCCTCCTCCACAGAGGCCGATCTTGACACCGCTGGTACCAGTCATCGGCAAGTCCACTCAGCTCCACGTCTTCCTGTACCACATCACTCCATCTCTTCTCTAGCCCGTGCCGCGCCCGTTTAGCCCCCTTGATCCGACCGAACAAAAGCTGGGCATGCGGGCTACATGACCCAGCCAACGCAGCCTTGCCTGCCGGAGGAGCTCACCGATGGGACTTTGCCCAGATCTTTCAAGGATTTGTGAGCTCCTCACACAATCCAGCCTGGTTAAAACCAGGATGGATCGTAGGCAGGCCAGGCTAAATGTTTCTAACCGATGAAGATGTTCCATAAGGGGGGTCCACGTTTCGCAAGCGTAGAGAAGGGAGGGAATGACCGTGGCCGAGAAGACGTGAAGCTTCGTGCAGAGCGATAGACCAGGTAGTTTCCACACAGCGTTACGCAACCGATGAAAAGATATTGCCGCTCGACTAATTCGGAGTGAGACCTCTGCTGTTTAACCGGAGCTGGTCATGAGCACACTGCCCAGGTATGGGATACTCTCCACTCTCTCCACTACTACCCTATCACCAATTGGGAGTTGTGGGGGTGGAGCGTCCAATGGTACAAAATACCCAGGCAGGTGCTTAGTTTTGGTGGGGCTGATGGGAAAGCCTCATCTCTTAGTGGCAAGCTCCAGGTTCAGCAGCAGCGCCTCCAACTCCTCCTCTGAGTGAGCAGCAATTACCAGATCATCGGCATACATAACATGGTTGAGCAATAGGGAGCCATCCCTTGACCGCACCCGGGTATCAATCAGCCTACCATTGTATCTGTACCAGATATAAATTCCTTCGTTACAGCTATTGAAGGCTGCATGAACTACGTGATCGAAATAGATGTTATATAATGTGGGAGCCAGAGGACATCCCTGTTGCACCCCAAGGTGAACATGGAATGGCTCCGATTCCCGGCCACGTAGTTTTACCTGGGCCCGCTCACCATCATGAAGGTCCTTAATGACCGTGAGCAGAGGGTCAGGAACTCCAAAAGGTATTGACCAGGTCAACAAAGCAGATATGTAAGTCGAGTTGGAATTCCCTACACCTCTGCTGTAACAGGCGGACAGAAAATATGGCATCTGTGCAGGACCGTCCTTTCCTGAAACCACATTGGAGCTCCGCATGCCTCTCTTCATCGTACCTGGCAAGGCGATGTTGAATAATCCTTGCCAGGACCTTTCCGGGCATACTGAGGAGTGAGATGCCCCTGTAGTTGTTACAGTCTGTGCGGTCCCCCTTCTTAAAGTGGGGGACCACCAGGGCATCCTTCCAATCCTGCGGAACCCGTCCAGTGGTCCAGACTGTTGTTATGATGTCATGTAGGGCAGTCTGTGCACAAACGCCACCCT
The DNA here is from genome assembly GCF_965212315.1 of Lampetra planeri. Taxonomy (NCBI): domain Eukaryota; kingdom Metazoa; phylum Chordata; class Hyperoartia; order Petromyzontiformes; family Petromyzontidae; genus Lampetra; species Lampetra planeri. Next base: position 1,124,739 of record NC_136123.1, on the reverse strand, counting down.
CCCTCAGCATTTCGCTTGGGAGATCATCTCTGCCCGGTGCCTTTACTGGTCTCAGATTTTGGATCGCCTTCAGTACTTCCTCAACAGATGGCACCTCAGCCAACCACTCACAGGGGGTGACTTCCTCTTCCTATATTTGTGGCACCGCAGCCTCAGCAGGGTCATCCCCATTTTGTTCCACGATGTTTTTCACTTGCTCCGTGATGTAGGTGTGGCGCTGCAAGTCACTTTGTGATGGAATTCAAGAGTGATTTGTGATCGGAGGCTACCGAGGCAGACCCCATCTCAGCAACCCGCGACCACCACCCATCCTTGCAACGCCGCACGGCTCTCCGTACCTCTGAGTGGAGGCTGCGGTAAGCCTCCTCATTCTCTGACGTGGGATGCTGTAGACAGTGAGAGTGGGCCGGCTTGTCGCTTTTTCTCAGCTAACCTGAACACCTCCTCTGTCAGCCAGGGTCGCTGGGGAGGTCTGGACCACGTACCCAAAGCAGCCATTGCATCTGCATGTGCCACAGTCCTAAACCTCGCCCATTTCCCCTCGACATCAGGAGGAGTGGGGGACGATGCCAACCCCAGTTGCAAGCGATGATGAAATTCTCGCTTTCAACTTTCATCAGCTAGCTGAGACCAGGCCACTTTGGGTTTCAATGGGGTCCTGGATGTACACCCACAACGGGAATGGAAGAATGGCAGGCGCATCTTACAGATGACAAGCCGATGGTCAGTGGGCAGATCAGCTCCACGGTAGATCCTGTTGTCAAGGACATGGGCCTGCATCCGCTGTTCTATCACTATGTAGTCCAGCAGATGTTCTTGCTTGGACCCGGCATGCATCCATGATGTCGTGTGGATGCGCCGATGCAAGAACAGCGTGTTGGTAATTACAAGCCCATGGGCTGCACAAACGTCTGGCAGCCTCCTACCGTTGTTATTGAGTTGATCTGGCTCATGCCTTCCAATCACTCCAGACCAGGTGCCAGCATCATTACCAACTCGGGCATTAGAGTCACCCAACAGGATGACTATCCCGAGTGGCCACTTTATCTAGCACCTGTGACAGGAAGTCATAGAAGGCATCTGACTCATCGACCTTGCCTGCATCCCTCCACTGATGTTCATCGTCGGTGGGGGCGTAAGTAACCACGACCACCACTCCTCGCCTCTGGTTGATGGAAAGGCGAGCCCAAAGTAGCCTGGGGCTTTCAGCTTCCCACTCCTCACCGCCACGCTCCCACGCCCCCTTCATTATTTTGTTCAGAATAAGAGCCACTCCCTGTTGTTTGGCAGTCTCCTTCCCCGAGTAGAGGACTGTCCATCCCTCATGGTGGCAGGAGCCAGAGCCAGTCCACCGGACCTCCTGAATACCAGCAACGCGCAGAGACACACACAGACACACGCAGAGACACACAGACATACGCAGGGACACAACGACACGCGGAGACACGCAGAGACACAAATATACATGCAGAGACACAACGACACGCGGAGGCACACGCAGAGACACACAGACACACGCAGAGATACACACATGCATACACAGACAGACACAGAGATACACACAGACACACACAGACAGACACAGACAGACACGCAGATGCACACAGATACGCGGAGACACAGACACGCGCAGATACACACACAGGCATACGCAGAGACACACAGAGATACACAGACAGACACACAGACAGACACAGAGACACACAGACAGACACAGAGATACACGAGGCTGTACGAAGTCGTGCGCGGTTTGAAGCGAACTTCGCCGCGACCGATGGCCGAGTGTCACTCGCTACCCGCGTCCACCCAAGTCCCGGGCGTCTCCCGCTCGACCCGACTCGGTTGTCGCGAGGAACAAAGGGAGGAGGATTATTCTCGTTCTCGAGGTGGTGACAGACGCACCGCCGCTGCACAGACGCACGGGGGCGCCACCGTCACGGCCGAACAATGCGGCCGACATCAGACTCGGAAACCCGTGTCCACGCTGGAGGAATCCGATGAGCTGTAAAGCTCTTTTTGTTTATGTTGTTCACAGATGTCCGGTAGGGTGACCGTGGATCGCAGAAGATGTTTTGTGGAGCTCACGACGGCCAGAACGGGGACGAGTACGGCATGCTGTTTATGTTGCTGTGGTTTGACCATTTTGCATGTGTTTGGTTTTTCGGAGAAAAACTATTTATTTATTCAGCGTATTTTTAGTATATCCTCAATAATCGGAAACATGCTTGTTGAATATCGTCGTTAGGGGCCTTCCATAAATGACGTCACGCACCTGGGGGGTGGGGGGTCAGACATTTGTGACGATGTGTGATGAGGAGGGGGGGTTGAGAAATGTGACGTCACATCAAAATGCGCAACTTGAAATAAATATTGACAACACGTTCTACTTAATTAAATATACTTTTTTTTATAAATGTTTTCTCCGACAACATCAGAGTGCAGCGCCACATTAAATACGCACTACAATGACAATAGTTTAAAGCGATTTGAAGCATGTTTTATTTTCAAAATGGAAATATGGTTTTGGGGGGGGAGGGGCAGAGCTTTGTGACGTCATATTTGAGGGGGGGGGTCTGACTTTTTGTGACGCCGTGTGACGAGGGGGGTCAAAAATCGTCCAAAATCGCTTGACGTCATTCATGCACGGCCCCATATACGCGTCTTAAATACACTGACGCATCTGGAGCGCAAGTAACGCGGTCACATGTATCCATCCACTCATCAGCACGCACTGGAATAGGTGACAGACTTTTGACTTTTAAACAACTTTTATTGCCGCCAGCAGCAACAGCACTGGAGGGGATTTCGATATGAAATACACAAAGTCACCAGCAAACAAATTAAAATAAACGCTACAAATCCACGCGCTGTGGCGCTATAAGCACCGCGCACAACACGAAAAAAAAGTCACGTGGTGGTGGTGATTGTGGTGGTGGTGGTTGTGGTGGTGGTCATCGCGCACGCCACGGTGACGAGCGAGCGCTACAGAAGGTGAACACGAGGGTGCCGTGCACGCTGGTACAGAGAGGGGCTTGTCCGGCTCCCCAGCGTCAGAAGAAGACGCGCTGCACATCACCGACATGTGTGTGTGGTACATGGCGTGCTCCAGCCGGAGCCGCGCCTTGAGCAGGCCCCTGAACAGGTGACAGAGAGCGGTGGACGTTGTAGCACCAACGTGTTTGTTGGGACGATGTTATTTCTCTTTCCTTGACATCGTCAATCTTCTTGGTTCTTTTGGTAAAGTCACGTAGAAGGGAAGTAATAAAATAATAAAAATAAAACATAATAAAATAAAATAATTCTCACGACGTTTCGGCTACAACGCAAGCAGCCGTCTTCAGGTGAAGACGGCTGCTTGCTTCAGGTGAAGACGGCTGCTTGCGTTGTAGCCGAAACGTCGTGAGAATTATTTTATTTTATTATGTTTTATTTTTATTATTTTATTACTTCCCTTCTACGTGACTTTACCGAAAGAACCAAGAAGATGAATCCCTGCGGTCACGAAAGCTTTAAATCGTCAATCTCTGCCCGTCAACAAATGTTCTGAAAGCAGAAGTTTAGCGCTGGATAGAGCCACGTGATTTGCGACTGATCCAAACCCCACGTTTCGATGGCTTCATTTGATTGCGTAATTTTATTGAGTGACTGCGCGCGTGTGTGTGATTGTGGGCTCGAAAGAGGCCTGGGACTGATGTTGCTGTTGTTTTACTGCCTTTACCCAAGCTTCGGAGTTGATGTACAAATAAAGTCAATATGTACTCACTAACTTATCGACTTCATTGTTTTACTTATTTAAGGGGCGCCGTGGTGGCGTGATGTCATCTTCCTCGCCTGGCATGCGTGATGTTGGAGGTTCGATCCCGACCCTGAAGGCTGTATATTTGCAGTTTGTGTCTCTCTCTTCTTTGTGTGTCTCTCTCCCCGTAATCACGTGGGTTATTTTTTTTCTTCCGGTTTCTCCCTCCAAATTTTGCGACAAACGTCCACGCGATAAGCCACTTCGTTGAGACTTCATTTGTGGACAGGTCGCTTCTGAAAAAGTGGTTTGTTTACTTTTCCTATACTTTGCCACGCCTACCATGCTTTATGCGTTGCTTGTTGTTTTTGTTGATGTAACTTTCTGACCGCCGTGTCCTTACAAGACATCTGTGGGGAAGAAAAAAGAGCTTCACAGCTCATCGGATTCCTCCAGCGCTGCATAAACAAAGATTCCGATCCCAGCCGCGGCGCGTGGAGGTCGCGCCGGCTCGCCATTGGCTCAGCGACGTCCGCGACTTTAGACCCCGCACCTTCCTGCGGGACGCGTGCGTCATCACCGGAAGCGGCCTACGGGAGTCACGTGGCGCGGGAGTCAGCCAATCACGTGGCGCGAGAGTCAGCCAGTCACGTGGTGCGAGAATCACGTGGCGCGCGAGCACGTTCTTCTTTCGTTCGGGATTAAGAGCAGCAGCAGCTGCAGAAGCAGCAGCGGACGCGGCGTTTTGGATGTGTTCGCCACTTGGTTGTCTGCTCGGGAGCGGCGTGGATCTCGTGCGGCCATCGACGGAGTGGAGACAGCGAGACGTGTTCGCAACGCGGTCGATGGCGCGACCAGGTGAGGCCGTGGACGCGCCTCGGGATGGGTGAATCGTTCCGCTCTCGCCGTGCGTGTCCTATCGAGCACCGTGTTTGGTCTTCTGAGCATTGCGGCATCGAGAGATTTGTCGAAGCTGAAATGTGGTGCGCGATTTTTGCTCGGTGTGAGAACGAGGAAAGTTACGAACACAAACTGGGGGGGGGGGGGGGGGGGGGGTTGAAACGGAGAAGCTGGCGAGCCGGGTTCGTGTTGGCTGACCCAGTCTTGAAGCGGTGTCCACGCAACGTCCGCGATAAGGTTCGATATATATCTGTGTGTGTATCGATTAGTAGGGTGTAATGATAATTGTGTGGGTGGGCCCCGTGTCTGGTTGGAGCCTTCGAGCTCGAGAGAGGCCAGCCGGGGCGGCCCCGAGGTTGTAAGCAGGCCCGCAGGCACCGAGGCCTCGTGGGCCTGCACAGAGGCCTCGTGGGCCTGCACAGAGACCTCGTGGGCCTGCACAAAGGCCTCGTGGGCCTGCACAGAGGCCTTGGCGGCCTCAGCACTGGCCCAGTCTGGGTGCAGGGTGGGGGTGGTGTGATCTGGCAGCGTTATTTTTCTCGTAGCTTTATTCTTTTTTCTTTAAGCAAAGTGAATATTCCATCGTATGTAAGCTTGCTATGATGTGTGTCGTAAAAAAAGTTGGAGATATCAATGTTTTTGTTGCGTGAAAAATCGGAATTCGAACCGACGTCGTTTTTGTCCAAAATGGGGACATTTTTACGACTTTATTTTTAACTAAACAACGGACCAGAATTCCTGTGAAATATGCAAACAAAAAAAGTGTGGAAACTTAACGACGGGTTATTTTTGCCCGAAAAGTCCCAGCGCCTCTCATTCCACGTCACTCATCGTCCTGAGTTCCTGCCTCTTGGCGGCACACGGAGCCTGAAAATAGTCGCCGTGATCACCACCACCACCACGCCGTGGCCACCACCATCACTACCACCACCATCACCACCACCATCACCTCACCACGCCGTGGCCATCACCACCACGCCGTGAGCGGAGAGAATTCACAATCCCCTTGCCTCGACTTCTCAGCGTGTTGTTGAGAACGGGGACGTCAAGTGGCACACCCGTCATCAGTTTGTCATCCAAGCGCAGCAGCGAGGACAAATGCGCAGAATAAACAAAACTTCGCTTAGCGCGTCGTGTAGAGCTCGTCGAGAGGAATACATTGCGCCGTGTCGTTCGCCTTCAATAGACATCAAGTGACGTCGCAATGCAATTTATGCGAGAGCCGCCGGGGGCTTATGGGACCCTGCGGTCCCGCCAAAGGTTCAGTGTATTCGTCGATGTCTGCCTCTTGTCGGTGTGCGTGAATTCGTGTCTGTCGATGTGTGGATGGCCGTCGAGGCCTCGTTACTCTCGTCGACGACGCAGCTTCATTCGGGCCGAGTCGGTCGACCGCGGAGCATGACCGCCAGGCCTGTGCGTGTTCGCTGAACTTATTTCGCACCGAACGGAGCTAACGGTGCTAATCGAAGGTGCATGGGGGGCAGGACAATAAACTAAACACAAAAATAAATCCGTTTTAAAATAGCCTCGCTGGCCGCACATCGTGGCCTGTGGCTCTGCAACTGTTCTAAGCAGCGTGACAGCCACGTGCGTTTTACTTCGAGCCAACAATGTCGGTCTGTGCCCCGCGTGTGACGTCACTCCGCCGGCCGGCCCCCCTCATTAATAATCATGAGTGGGTGACGTCACTCCACCTGTAGCACCCCCCCCTCATTAATAATCATGAGCAGGTGACGTTACACCACCTGTAGCACCCCCCCCCCCGCATTAATAAAGAGGTGACGTCTTCCAAATGGACCCCCCTCCCATTAATAATCAGGTGACGTAACTCCACATGGGGGGATGGGCAAGGCACCTCCCCCCCTCTGCGTCAACTGACAACCCTCACTACAAAGGCGTCACGTGATCTCCGTAACGCTGTTGAGACATCGAAGTAAAAAGGACGTCTTGATGAACGAGGGATTATAACCTTTAAATGAAATAAGTCTGTCACCGCGGCATTACAAATTGCGCACGCATTGATGCAATGAATATCACGTCGCAGTCTGCTTTTCACTTGAAAGTTTCAGATTTACTGAAACACACCCCGTCCTTGGACGGGCAAAAGCTACAGCACTCGTGGCAGAGTTACGGCGAGTGAACTGCCGTTAAATAACTTTATAGCAAATCGTTCTCCGTAATTGAAGTGCATTGGAGCACAAAACGCGATCCTGTTGAAGACTAAGTTACAATTACGTTCTGGCAAACCGATATCGCGATCGCAGTCTTATCTGTGAAATCGAAGATTTGCATCGTGACAAATAGCACGGCGACCACAGGCTGAAACAAAAGCTGCTGTTGGGGTTGGAGTCGTCAATTGCCCCCCTTCGCCCACCCTTGTCGTGGCACAGGGAAGATCACCCCTGGAAAATAATCAACACTTGGGGACACGGTATATAACATTTCATAATGAGCACAAGTGGTACGTACCACTGTTAAATGTGGAAAATGTCAGAGGTGCTGGGTAGTTCGACTGGGTTCGAGTACAGGCTGTGGTTTATTAACAGGCTTTCTCAAGCTTCGTGAGGTTATGGTTTAGGCTCGGTCAATGACGATTGTGCAAAACCGTAACATTACATTTGTTTGTGCTCCTAATTCGGTTAAATTCCAGGAAAAAAATCTAAAATTGGTGTGGCTATCATCATTATTACCGTTCGTGGCAGGGCGGGTGTGTGGAGCAGAGGTCGCTTGAAGCCAAGCTCAGCGGGAGCTCTGCGATGTGAATTTCCACGACGCGTTGCACACACTTCTGCCAGATTTCCTAATGGAGTGTTCGTCTCGTCACAGGTATGGAAAGATTGAAGACCAGCGCAGCGGGAATGCAGTGCGGCGTTTCCCAGCTTGCAAGGGGGAGGGTGTCGCTGCTTTGTGGCCATGGAAGGTACTGCAGTGCAACACTTGGTCGAGTGTACGTAACACGATTACAACATGACGCAAGGGAGAACACTCAAAACCATGTTATAACTACGGTTACCGTCACTAAGTCTCAGATGTCGACCCATGTTACACAAGAAAACGTTAGCAATGCCACCTGACACCAGTGCGCTCGTGACCTTACCACAAGTGGTACTTCAAGTCCACCAATTATCCCGGCAATCCGTCATGATGACGACCGAGTGTGGCTGCTGACGCATAATCTGCAAATGACGAAGTGTGGCGGGCATGGAAAGCCGAACGCGCTGGCAGGCATGGGCTGGAGTTCAGGACCGGGTGTTTTCATTACAGGGTCAGTGACCAGTGAAGTCCACGCTCCTGGTCCATCTTAATCCAATACCGATTTACGTGAATTCCCAGAGGCATGGCCAGAATGTAATCCCAGAGCTTACAGTTTACCTTAAACTTGAGTAGAGCAAACACAGCTTGCGGTGGGGGTATCCACACCTACCGTGAAGTGTGTCAAGCCATTGTGGTGACCGACAGCGCAAAGAAATCACGCAGTGTTCCACTGTAGAAGTCATTTATTGATAATGTTGTGCTTTCAAAACACTTTCTACAAAACCCAATACGAGGAGGAAACCCCATCTCTGCTTAAAACAGCACAGCAAACTAAAGCAGTAAATATGTTTATATATAATATAATAATATACAGGGCTGAGAAAAGCCAGCACAAAATAAACAAGTTCTACAAGGAAGCCAACTAAACTGCATTGTACAATATTGTATATATTTATATATAAAAAAAGATATTTAGGCTTATACTGAGACTTGTTTTACTATTAACCCAACAGTGAACAACATTTGCACCGAAGGGGCACTTTTTCCTCATATAAAATACATTTAAATACACTACTGTGTACAAAATTTCCTAAAAAGAAACTCGCTCGACACGAAGGATGTCTCTTGATGCCTCCGACTCGGAAAACGGTAAACCTTCGACGTCCGAAAACCATTCCCAGTCACAAAACAACCCTCCCTCCCCCCACCAGATAAGCTCGTAGAGTAGACACAGACAGACACACGAGTCAGTCACGGATACCTCAATGGGGCTCCAAAAAAACTCTAAAGTTAAAAACGCATACTGACTGGTAACAGCAAAAAACCGCGGTCTCAACAGGTTTACTTCGGAAGTGAAATTCACAGCTGATGCTATAAACAACATTGTAATGAGAGAGAAAATAACAACCCCCCCCACAAGGGGACAGGCATAATAAATGTAATTGCACACGCACACACACACACACTAAAGTTCGGCAACTGTATGTAATTAAGCATCACAGACATCCGTTGGCCTGAAATCACAGCAGCAATAATGTGTAAAGTGCGGGAAGCGTATGTAATACAAACCAAACGAAAAAGCCAATGAGGGGGGAGGACAACAGGGGCCAAGCGACCACTAGACGCACCTACACGGTCTGTGAAAGGCCATTTCAGCGTGTAACAAAGAGCTGCCGACTAAGACGCGGACACATCACGACCACGTACAAACATTGAATCACAGTGTTAAAAGCTTATTTTGTCCACGTAAGACACAATCAGCTACCACTCCAATACACCAGAGCACGTTGACACACACACACGGCTAACGTCAACAACTGAGACCAGATTCACTAAAATCCTTACTACCACTTTTAGCTTGTACAGCCATGGTTAAGCCGCGCAGAAGTGCCGTTTGTTGTTGTCTTGGGCAGAAATCCATCAGACTCACTCGGAATGGTGGTCGTATGTTCATTCCTGCATACTGCAACAAATTAAACAAACGAGTTAATCGCAACACACCCAGCAAGTCGCTCGAGGCACATTGTTCCAAAACAATTCATGATTGGTATGTGTAGTTTCCTCGCCATTCCGATCCTGCTACACTGTCACAAAGCCACTGTTTCACAAATACGTATGTTGGACGTTTCTAATCTGATCCACCATTATTATGCACAGGCTAAAAATTATTTCTCACTGAATGTTTTAAGCGTTCACTGGTCGACTGGTAGGTGGCACTTGGCTAGTAGAGAGAGGTCAACTGGATGTGGTGTCCTGGGAGCGAGACTATTTTTTAGATCACTAACCCAGACAGGGCTGCTGTAAAAATTAAGCCCTGGATGTGTAACTTCTATGCTCGCCAACCAAGTATGGTCAAACAACTGGGAGACCTTCATCCAGCAGTGGATAGACAAAGGGTTGGCAAGCTGAAATTAAGCCCTGAACATCAGGCAATAAATCAGATGTAACAGAAAACACCAACTTTGATTTTATAAGAAGTTGACCCATACCTCCTAATGCTCTTGAATATAAAATATATACACTTTAAAAATACAGCCACGTGCTCACCAAGGCCAACCAGCCAAAAGTCCAATAAAATAAAACGTTCTTAGCAGACAGGATAAAAACCAGCCAGCCCAATAAATGCTTATCTTCCAGCAAACCAATTCAGTTCAATTTTAATCAAGGCACCCTTTAATACAAGAGCCAACAAAACCTGGGAAAGAATGTACTACCCAGAAAAAAAAGTATAAAATGGCACGCGGCTGAGTTGTCTTAGGAATTAGGCCATGTGGTTGTGGCACGAATCTGGGTTAAGTCTACAGGTCACATTGAAGCAGATTAAAAGCCTGACCCGATCACCTACGCCTCCTCCCATGGATGGAAAGTGCAGTCGAGAGCTCATTTACAAAATTATGACTGAGGCAGGAGGTTTGTGTGGAGCCAACCCATCGCAGAGCCAGGTCTGCGGAGTGGGGTTTGCCACCTGAACTTTCTACCCTCCTCCTTCCCGTGCGTCCCGGTTAATTTTGTACCTGAAGGAGGCGGGCAACCCAAGTGTGAAGCCAGGTCTGCGTAAATGTATGTTGAACTGGAACTTCTTTTGTACCATACGTAGCCAACCATGCTAATCGAAGGTGCGGTAAAGCCACGTTTGGGGTGAAGAAATAATGTGTGCATCAGCTATGCTGGATCCCTCACCTGACATCGTGGTCCTGGTGGTGGTGGTCGTCGCGCCGTGCCTGTAACGACACGAGCAGCTCTTCGATGCGCTCCATGTTCTGGTCCAAGGTGAGGCCGGCCATGGGATCTGTGACGCAGGCGGCGATAGCGGCCTGCAAGCTGCCACCCGACGCGACGTGTCCACTCGCGGGCGCCAAGGAGCCTGAGGCGGCACCGGCTACGCTCCGGGCGGCGTCGCCCCCAGCGCTGCTGCTGCTGCCGCCGCCGCCACCCAAAGACCCGGACGCCTGCAGGAGGTGGGAGGCTGGCAGAGCACCCAAGCCAAGCTGCATGGGCTCCCCACCACCACCCAAGGGCTGGCTCTGACCAACTGAGCAGTCACGACACGCACAAGACAGACCGGTGGTAGAAGAGGTCACATTTTTAAAAGCAAAAGGGTACTGTATACATTTCTTTCCCTTTCCCCCCCCCAAGGCTAGGGGCATCATGGAATGAGATGAAGTATCCATTTGGAACTCAAAGCAGTGCAACCCTCAATGTTAGAGAAGGGCTCAAATGGAAACTACATCTGGGATCCCTCCCAGTGAACTCTGGTGAACCTTCCCACCTGCTCTGACATTGACAGCAGTGTTTTGTGCATGATAATTACTGGAATTTAGAAAAATTAAGTGCAAACATTTACTGTGATGTTTTGTGCCATTATTGGTTATCAAGCTAAGACGCATCAACTTACTAACCAGGTTCAATCACAGGTGGCTACTGGGAGTTGAAACCGGCATCTCGGCGGTGTCGGCTCAACGATCTTGAGCCACACAGCACCTCAGCAAAGGTACTGTGGTCACGTGAACGCTGAACCAACGAAACAAAACTTAACATTCAAGTTTGTTTCATTTTATTCATCTATTCCCTTGAGCAATATTCTTTTGCAAGGTCAAGAGGTCATCACGACCACTGTCAAAACATCAAGCCATTGCTTCCTTCTGCTAGATTCCATAGCTATCGCAAAATGAAAACCCCGAGGTCCATCTCCAAGATATTTTCAGTCACCGTAACTTACCAGTGTCCATGTCCACAAACAGAAACAGGTCCGGCTGTTGCAGAGTGACAGCCTGCTGATTTTGCTGAGACGTCGCGTTGGGCGCCTGGGCCGACGCCTGCGATGCCACCAGCCCCCCCCCTGGCTCTCCCTGGAACCCGGAGAACATCGTGGCTTGCCGAGGAGGGTTCTCCGGCACTTGCGATGACAACATCTCTCCGGGGGCCATCGGTACGACCGAGCCTAGCCCTGTCACAGACATGATGCCATCGCCTGGCAGGCTGGCGGGCGGTTGGTTACCACCTGCGACCGGCGTCACGGACGCCTGAAAGAGGCCAGGCTGTCGAGTCTGAGCATTGCCCTGCTGCGCCGGCAGCATTTCTATTATGGTCTGCGGTGGTGCGTTGGACATGTGAATGTTGATGTTTGGCTGGGAAGGTAGAATATTTCCTGCCGAAAATAACAACGTAGGTGGCTGAGACATTACGTTGGTCTGCATGGCCATAATACCACCATTGGTCTGAAAGAGGCCGGGTTGTACTGCGTTTCCATTGGGGTGACTGGATATGAGCTGTCCAATGGCTTGCGGTTGGCTTGACATCTCAATTTCGTTCTTTCCCTCAGTCGAGATGCTGTCTCCGACCACCAGTAAGCTGAACTGTTGAGTGTTGCCGCTGTGTTGCACAATTCCTGAGGGCTGAAACAAGCTGGGCTGCTGAGATATGTCTCCAGTGGTTTGGAAAAGGCTTGTTTGTGAATTAGTTTTTGGCAGCTGTGGAGTAATGAGGCCTAGGTTTTTATTTGGGGTAGATATCTGCATTCCTGAGTCAACCTTCATGGATGACATGGAGCCCTCCACCTGATACAGATCTGACTGCTGGGAGCTGTCGCATGGCGCTACACTGCCTTGGAATACCGCCTGCTCCAAGCTTCCGTTTTGTTGCGTTATACCTCCGTCAGCCTGGGATGAATTCAAGATCTCAAGCTCCTTGTTTATCTGAGAAAGCATTTCATTGGTGTGGTACATGCTGCTCATTTGGGTCCCACTGCTCGGCTGAGAAGAAACAATGTTCACGGCGGCCTGAAAGAAGTCTGCCTGGCTGGAACTGCTGGACGCCTGAGTGACTTGAAAGAGATTCGTCTGCTGAGGACTCTCATTGGAATGTTTGTTCAAGTCGCACACGGCACCTTGAACCATGTCGACTGGCTGGCACTGCTCATGCACCTGCATCATGTCCAAGTTGGACTGAAACATATTGGAAATACCACTCCCTGTGCACTGCTGCAGCATGGGAGCGCTCGACTGAAAGCCGTGCGGCTCCGAAGTGGCGTCCGACCGCATCTCCATGAGGTTAAAAGTGTTGGAATCGGAGAGTTGGCTGCTGCTCTGGCCCGACGCAATTATTTGGATCATTTCAGCCTGGATCTGCCTGTTGGCATCAGCAATAACCTGCTCCACCACTTCGGCTGGAGTCTGCTGATAGACGCCAGTCTGAATTGGACCCTGTGGAACACTCTGTGTTGTGTACTGCATCATTTCGTTGTGCGTCATGAAATGCGATGACTTGGCCGGATTTTGATCCTGGTGAAACAGCTCGGGTTTCATGTCGACGTGGGGCCTCTTGTGGGCCGCTTGCTGCACATCCATGGCCTCCTGGGGTTGGAAGACAGCGCTGCCGCCGCCATGCGACCTCTCCTCCAGCGCCTGCTGCATCTCGATCACCATGTTCACCGTGTCCAGGTCCTCGGAGCACATGCTGCTCGGCTGCCTGTGCAGACTCATGCCCTCACAGCGCAGCAGCGGCGACGACGGGGGGTTCGCGTTCGACCCCGAGGACTGCATCAGCGGCGGCGCCGCCGTCACCTCGCACAGCTGCTGCTGTGGCACGTGCTGCTCGGGACGTGGGTGGCTCACGGCCATCCCCTCTTCCACCTGAGCGTTGGTCTGCGGTGCAATCTGAAACATCTGTTGGGGCGACTGCTGCTGCTGCTGAGGAGGAGGCTGTTGAGAAGGAGGCTGAGAGCCTTGCTGCATCAAGTGCAACTGCGCGGTAATGGGCACCATGGGCTCGCCAGCAGACAAGATTCCATCCATGATGCTCACGGGTACTTGGCTGCCTGCGGAATCGTTCTCCGCTTGCGCCTCAACGCGAGGAGCCACAGATGGTTGCTGTGCCATGGGTTCTCCTGCCGTCTGATAAACCACTTGCTCCATCGATGGGTTTTGCAGTGCAGCCGCAACTTGCAAGAGGCCCTGTTGTTGTTGTTGTAGACTGCCGTCCTGGCTCTGCACTTGCACAATTAAGGTTTGGGGGGTAAAATTTGGAGCCTGAACTGGCTGGCTCTGCGGCTGTTGCTGCTGCTGTGGTGAGAGACCTCCGTGGGCAGAAAGATGAGCAACTGCTATGTCGCTCGGCTCAGGTTTGAACTGGCTCATGGCAGAAAGCTGTACAGGGGATCCAAGTTGCGTCGGTGACAAACAGAAGCACGGCTGTTTCATATCCTCCTGTTTTGGAGACATCTTGCACGTAACACTAATTTCCCCGCCGGGCTGTAAAACAAAATCGGAACATGACAACACATACACACGTACAGTGAAGTCTAGAATACAATATGCATACACATAAAAATGCAGAGACAACAGACCCCCCCCTCACAACACACACTCCACAGTATTCAGTCATTTGCGCTACACACGCATACATACGCACATATAAATGCACACAGGCAACAACAAAGATCTCCTTCAGAGGGTAGACCACTGGCACAAATCTGCTGGTAAGCACCTATTATTGCTGGCATGCGACGTGAGAAGGTGGTGGAGCCAACACCACACCCGGCTGAGACTGCCTCCCCTGCATTGCGTGTTGCTACACCAGCATAACAAGTTGTCATTCTAAGCCGAGTTTGTCACATGCATGCGTGCGCACACACACGGTATTCTCTTTGGCACCGCTGGGCAATTAACTCGACACTTTCCGACTGCCTCGTGGTGGTGCTGCGGGCACCAGAACAGAGAAGTGAAAAATAAATAAAAATGGGGGCCCTAGTGAAGTGGCAGAGGTTAGGATTAAGGACAGTGGGGGAGGGCTGAGGACAAGTGGCTAGTTGAGGGATCAGCAACCAAAATGAAATCAATTTTATTTGGTAGAAAAACCTATTCCAAGAGCTGCAATGCATGCAAATACCAGATCCTTCAAAAAACGTTACAAAGCAGTCCTTAAAGAACCGCATGCGGCTCTGGAGGTTGCCAACCCCTGGGCTAATTTAAAATGGTTAACGGCAAGACTATCGTTTGGTTAGCCAGTGAACTCCATCTTAAAACTTATTTTCCCCTCCCCTCTCCTTCACTGCAACACGGAGTAGTCCCTGATCATTCTTTTGGTGCTTTCTGTTTCTGACAAATCGCAGGGGCCCACTTTAACAGATCGATTCTCACACCTGTTGGGGCAGGGGGCTGCTGTTGGACACCTCCATCAGGGCAACGTCGTCCAGCTTGGACAGGAGCAGCCCACCCGGTGCGTCGCAGCTGCCCGGCTTGAGGGCCAACGTGACGCACTGGCATGTCACGGGCGCTGTCCGGGAGGAGATGCAATGGTGCGGCGATGCAGTGTGGAAGGTCACAGTGGGAAGTGTGGGGGTGGGCATCATCAGTGATGCTTTGGACATTATTCGTAACCAGCCCAAATGCCATCAAGACAGGTGCCTTTATAGCAGACCCAAGACATGGTGGCATTGAAACAGTATTTTTTTTAGCATGCACTTATCCTCAATATTTATGAAAAAAATTACATTGATCACACTTGTGCCAAGATGCACAGTAATCAGAACACCCATAGGCTGAATATCAAATACCTAATTAGGTAATGGTGCTGTGCTGGAGTTACTTGCTCACACAACTGCTGGCAAAATAAAAGATTGTATCCTGTGCAATGTTGTTTGCCCTCTTGTCACTCCCGTCTTGTGTTTTGTGACTGGTATGCCGTGAATCCTTTTGGGCTCACATTTAAATGAACATTTTGCCCAATTTCAAGAATGAAGTGTTGATTGCAATGCATTCACTGCACACACTGCTCTGCAGGGTGGTCCATGTCTTGTGACCCTCCAATTAATTGACCCCTAACATACAGAATTCCTTTATCCTTCACAAGGTCATTGCAAATATTTACAATGATAATTAATACAATTATTGCATGTAATTATTTTCTTGCTTACATTACATTACACACCCATTAGTATCCAAAATGATTAAGTTTTACAGAATGAAATTAGGGCACAAGGCATTTGGACAACTCTTGGTTGCAGCATTCCCCTCTCTGGATATGATTTTATATATATGGGATAATGATTTTATATCTACATATATAAAAGGGAAATTTGTGAATGTGTCTGTTTAAAATGTTTAGCATACATCCCGACATGTCACAAACTTGAAATTTGGCATGTGGGTAGCTTCCAGACTGAACACAATGCAAAAAGTATAAAAATATACTTTTGTATTTTGGGGTGTGGGGGGGGCGCAATAATGTATATATTTTGCACGGCACGTGAGCAGTGACGTCACATCTGTGATGTCACCCGCATGCAGCAGCGTTACGCAGTGTGCCTGCTGACGTCACCCCCCCCCCCAACCCTCTGCGTAGGCCGTGTAGTAAAGCGAGTATTATATATAAAAGAACGATGACTTGAAAGCTCATGTGTTCATAACTACAGCTTGAGCAACCACCTCGGAGAGAAGAGAAGACTTACTTTGTAAAGGATCTTCGAAGGCGCACTGCGACGACTCCTCACTTTTTATGCTTTTCGTTTTTGCAGGCACCGTGACTGCGCGCACACACACAAGACAGACGTTACAGTGTGCCAGAGTTTAGTCCGTGAAGTACGCATCACAGTATAAAGGGTAAAGGTGCAGCTCCGCAAGTGCCTGCTCATGCCAATGTTGGCCGATGGTCCTCTGCTATAGGGAGCTCTCCAGAGCCGCTGAAGGGTATTCTGGACTACTCTCTCACTTGCCAGATATTTTGGAAGAGGTGAAAGTAGCCACACTCTAACCCCACCACGTGACCTGCTGATCAACAGCTGTGGCGTAACCATTTATTACTGTTGGGTGGACAGGCGGGAGGATTTAAGTAACTTGCCCAATGTTTCAACTGCTGTCCTGGAAAATTAAACCAGCAGAGACCTCTGGGATTTCAAATCCAGTGTGCTAACTATTACATAACAGCAACATCCCACTGAAATCGGTGCTTAATTTCAGCCTGGTCTGTCCGGATCAGCAAGCCAGACTATTTCTTCACCTAGCACACCACATCCAGTATTCCACACCTATTAGCATGGTTGGCTATGTACCATGCGAAATAAGTTCTACATATATATATACATCTAGCTATGGCTACTCAAAGTCACATGCATTATCCAATCAACCACCGACTCCTAAAATATTGCACACGTAATTAAAAACCTTGCATTAAACCCACCACACAAACAACAACAGTGGAGCACCATTAATCATTGCTATCGTGAAATCAACAACCTCTTTTGGCAAACCTACAACTGCATACCAACCTTCACGCCTCCGCAGGCATTTTTTATTGCAAAGCTGGGGGTCTAATAAAAACGGTGCTATGTTGATGAAACTAAAATATTTATTTAACTCCACAGGCACACGTGGTGTAAAGGGATGAGCATTTTGGAGATATCCCAATAATGCATGTACATTAAATCTAAAAACATGAACATACAAGTGCTCCTATCCACATGATATTAAATCATGAAAACTGAATTTACGTGTAATTATTTTTTTTCACCGTCTCTCCGAAAAGCTGGCCCCTCCAAAACCTTTAACTTGGTGAGCCCACTCATCAGCCATGGTCAATCCACTGCTGGATGAAGGCATCCCCAAGTCACCGCCACCACCTCGCACGATCCTGTGATGTAATAAGCCACCTAAGCACCTGCACAAGTCGATTTCATCGCTCCATCTCCTTGGTACTATTATACACAAATAGCGAGCCCGTCATGTGACCACTCTACGGAAACCCAGCACGAGCTGACCCTCTCCCCTTACCTGTGTCGGGTGTGTACGTGAACGGCTGCACCTCATGCGACCGCCCTGCGCTGCTGTTCACAAAAATCCCCACAGACACAGGACTGGCGATGTCGGGGTCGCAGTACGGCGGTACTTTCACTATAAGGTGGTTCTGCACATCACACACACACGCACAGATACGTGTCACGAAGGGAACAATAAGGAAAACAACGAAAGACAAAGATCTCTCGCTCTACAGCGCAAGTGCTGCAATAGTTGGGGTCGCCAAGAGATGTTTGGAGGAGCGGGGCAAAATGTGAGATGAGGCTCCCCCTCGAATCTGAAGTCTGAAGAAACTGCCCCCCCTCTTTACATATTTGCTGTTAGCGAGCACTTATAAAGGCCGGCATGGTACAAGAGATAATGGTATGGCCTTGGTCTCCCTACTGCAGATATTTTCACAGCTTGCCAAGCACTCATTTAATGCTGAGTTAATCTACTGGAGGCCAAAGACAGGTTCAGATTCCACTTGCCAGTGATGTTTAGCCATGGCTGGGAATTTCACTCTGGTTCGTGTATTTGTAGTAGTGTGGGAAACCACTGTGCCACTGCTCCCCACCACACAGAAATCTGCAACTGGAAATCTTACAGTGCAACGGTTTTACAGGATGCTGCATTTACATTTAACAAACAGCATGAAAACAGACCAAAGCAGATTTGTTTATTTAACGCTTAATACCAACATGGCAGGAACACAAGGACTTTTATTAAGTTACCCGAGTGGAACACTTCGCAAGGCGAAAACTCACCCTGTGGCAAGATGAGACAATCTTTATACAAATTACAACATCCAAGCCATGAAGAGCATCCATTGCCACAGCTGACGCACGGGAGTATTTACTGCGCATCGACAAACAGTAAACCTAAAAAAATCCAATGTCTATCAAGGCAATGTGCATTAATTTTCACTTTTAGAAGCATTGTTTTTTATTTGTTTTTAGCGCTGATGGTTTGTCAAATACTAACATGTTGTTTGATAGCAGCAGCATTGCTCCTGAAGTTATGCAGCACAATAAAATTTTGATGTACATTGCCTTTAAATGCAACCGCGTCTCAAGATGGCACATCACTGCATGCTCCGAATGCAAGAATAATGGAAATGTGAATACCTGGTGATAAAACTCCATATCAATCTCTGCTTCTGCCTCCCACACAACTTGTCCTTCTGCATCGAGAGGACAGAACAAAACAAACATGGTTTGTGTCAAACTCTTCAGGGAATGCCAGCAGACAGTGCGTCGTATTGGTGACATTACAATTTTAATAGAGCCGTGGGTCAACAGCAAGACAATACAGACAGCTATCAAGCTGAACATACATTGACTGTTTTACTCAAAATAACACGATGGCTCTACAGCAACTTCTGATGTGTGTAATAGAAAAACATCACATGCCTTAGACGTTACGTTGGAGGTCACGGAGGTCACCGCACTCACTCAAAATGCCCCCCCCCCCCCAAGCCCTACAATTGGCCACTTATCTCTCCCTACCCCAGTCGCCTTTCATCAGTCATTTCACCTCGCATCTCCCACCACCACAACCCCGTTATACCCTCCGACGGCCATCCCACCCCCCCAACCACACGGGGAGCTCTGCCCCGGCACGCACCTGCTGCGTTCTCCTGGAAGATGACCTTGACACCTTTGAGAAAGTTCTTGCCGATGATAAAGAGCTCCTCACCCCCTTGTGGCGAGCAACTGTGCAGGCTCTTTTTCAAGATCTCTGGAGTTCCTGCTGGCTGAGCTGCAAGACACAGCAGCAAGAGACGATAATTATCACCATCGTCGACGAGGCCACCGTTGTTGCAGTGACCACAGTCGTAACCACAACCGTGCAAGGAAAATGCTGCAGCTCATATCGCAAGCGACGATCCTCGGCAACAACAACTGTCATTCGAATCACCACGCTTTACAGCAGTTCACGCCAATTAACAAGTTGGACTGTTTAAAAGTAGTACAACATCAGAATTTTGTAGAATTGTGTGTGTGTGTGGACAGATTATCACGGGTGGCAGGGTGGCACAGTGGTAACTCGTGCCACAGTAAGATAGTCCTGGGTTCCATGTCCGACTCAGGCGCATTTTCTGCGTTGAGTCTGTTCTCCCCCGATCTGCAAGGCTTTTCCTCCGGCTACTCCGGTTTCCTCTCATTGCTAAAAATAAAACAATGTAACTTGCATTGGCCAAATATCACAATGCTAAAAGATTTCCTGCAAACCAATCCATTTGGATTACACACGGCATTCATTTCACTATGCTGTGAAAAAACGTCGCCAGGCCGTCTTTAGAAAGAGTCTTGAGACTGAGCGAGGCCTTCCTGGTTAAACAAGCCAACGATCATAATAATCGTGCTATATGGGAGTTCAAATGTGCTAACAGTATTGTTCAACTCTTGAAACTACGAGTGCCAAAAAAACATTGTGTGTAAATCAGGGTGTTCTTTTGATATCAGTAAGCTATCGGTTACCGAAACGCTTGTAACAAAATACACCACAGTTTACAAATATTTGCTTATAAATATCCTACCAAAAAGCATAGTTCGATTCACTGTGGGGAGGGGCGCAGGGAATTCTAAGCACGAAAAGAGAACGGAGCCCCAAGTGGTCTGCACGCTATTCATGGTACATTGCTAGGGGAAGGTGTAAATCAGTACGAACCCATGTTGTTCCACTGCATGAAATGTTGCAACAACTGCCGCATGTTATTCAATGTCAACCGATTGCTCGAGATAAAAATAGGACGCGCGGAGTTCTTCGGTCACGGGATACGGCATTGGGCTCTGTCTATTGTCCCATGTTCGGTATTGATTTAATTACCTTAAAAGGGCCCAGATGCCCTCAAAACACTGTTGAGGCTTCTCTGCTTGAGATCTGTACTGCTATGTCCTTGGTTGTGTTCATCTAACATACACAGTTACAACTGTTAATATTTATAGTAAAATTTATATTTAAAGCTTTCGTGACTGCAGGGATTCATCTTCTTGGTTCTTTCGGTAAAGTCACGTAGAATGGAAATAATAAAATAATAAAAATAAAACATTGAATAATTCTCACGACGTTTCAGCCACAACGCAAGCAGCCGTCCTCAGGTGAAGACCAGGTCTGTCCATTCTACGTGACTTTACCGAAAGAACCAAGAAGATTTTAAGTTAAGTTAAATGATCTACAATCAGTGTTAAATACGCAAATCATGCGCATCTTTTTTTGGAAAAGATTTTTAAACATTCACCTAATTATTTATTTACATATTCAAGGCTTATGATGATTGGTAATGATCATGATGATGACACCTCAGTGCAGTGTGTCAAACCCTACAGACACAAGTGAGCAATGAACAAATTCAACTTCAATGTTATCTGTACAAAGGTAATAGTTTTTTTTATCTCGCCCAATGTCAGTTATAAAATAATATTCTCGGATTGAGTCACACGGTTATCCTTGCACTGGTATGAGAGCACGCACGGGACTTCATACCTACGCTGGTCCAGGGCTTCCCAAAATCCTAAATAAAGACGCGAGGCACGTCTGTGTTATGTGGCCATACATGACGAGCCGAGCAACCTCTTGTGTGCCGTGACCTAGATTTCAGTTCATCTACGAGCCTTCGAAAGCCGACCGTCTGTATTAAATTACTCTCCTTTCCCCTCTCCCATTTCCAGTGCCCCAGGCCAGCTGGCTCGCCCGGGCATTCTTACACAAAAAACGTATCACTCCTGAGAAAAATGTTTTTGCTAAACGTGATATAAATTTCAAAAGTCTCGTTGATAAAATGCATTTACAACCCACGCTCTTGTTTAAAAGTTCTGTGCTTTTCCCCCAGTATGTCTTCCTTTTGGGTTGAGAATGCCACGTGGGACAATTTATACGTCTGCCAGTGTGGGGCATGGTGGGGGCATAACCATTAGCATCGACTCTGTGCGTGGAACAGTTGACCCCTGACTTACAAACTGGGAACGGTAATCAGCAGGTTTACAGAAACCCTCAAGCCAGGATAAAGAGCTTCTTTATTTAGCACAGTCACACCAGTGATCAGTTTAGCGGGGCACACGGAGTGGTGCCAGGGACACAAAGGCAGCGTGTGACAGAGGTGACTGGCAACAGCAGAGCAGATTCACTGCTCAATAGCCCGACTCAGGTTTTTTTTGTTGTAGGCATTTTTTTATTTACACGAGCTAAGGATGAATCGTGTTAGTGGCCATAATGAATTATGATTAACAAAGGATTAATTGGTTTGATCATTTCTACATTACTGTATTTTATTTAGACCTTTGATTATGAGAGCTTAGATAACTGCATCAGTTTCCATCAAATGAAATGCCTGTTCACATTTTACAAAAGCCAGCCACAATGGCATTTGATAGTTATTTATATTTTATAGACATTTATAATATGTTCTCAAGAGTACAACAACCGTTACTAAGTCCAGCTGTCACACAAGGGTTGCTTTGCCTCTCAACTGCCCATTATACACTTCTCTATCATAAACAGTTTAAAATGTGATCGTAGGAAAATGATGACAACGATTCCCGCCAAAAGAAAAAAGGCGATGAGGATGACCACTTGCGGAGATGGAACCCTTCATCAAGCATGGCTATTAATAAAGTCTCATTTGTCCTGCCTACACTTCTCTTCACCAACCCGCATTGACCAGCGTGGCGAAGTATAGTCAATCAACTCCCATGACTCAAACGGCTTGAGGAGCCTTCATCCAGCAGAGAAGGGACATATGGCTGTAACATTTTGTTATTTTATCACTAGGGGTTGTTCGGGGGCGCCTGTGGTGCTCCTCACAACCATTTACGGCCTTCGGCCAGGAAAGTCACAAAAGAAATTGCACATGAACGACACATTCACGCAAGCACCCAAGAATCCGTTTTGAAGTTTTAAAATGAAACATCTTTTAAATGTATTATCTTTTGAATTACATAATTTTACTTCTTCATTAAAAGCTGAGATCATTTTACATCTGAAAGGCTTAATTGAAAACGACATTTCGTGTAAATTTTCTTTCGTCGTTAAGTAGATATGGCCTTGCTGGGGGTTCGGTTCGATGCAGACTTTCACCTGTTTGGGATTGCGGGATCGAGATAAGGCGACAGAGCTGGCCATGCGAGAAGACCGCCGTCTGCTAATCAATTCCAACGTAATCAAACGTCTGTCCTTGCGCCTCCGTCGTTCATGCAGGGGGCGCGTAGGTTTGCAGCGCCCCCTGCATGAAAACGACGGAAAGTGCAGCGTTCATCACAGATAAAGTTGTGTGCTTATATAAAAGTATTTTTCTTCTCAGCCTTTCCATTCAAATAATATTAATCACAATCACCCAAGTTGAACAGTTCACATCATGTACCTTTTGACCTTATCTTTCTTCTGCCAATAAATGGGTTTTATTTCAGGAGTTTATTCGGCGATCCACCAGCCTTCGTGAGATTAAGTTTCACAGTTGGGTACTTTGCCAAATGCCACAAAGTCCTGCCCCTCTGACGCAATTGCACTCTAGCAGTGCTCCCCCGGTGGGTCGCCTCCGATGGATATTTCCAACTGGATATCAAAATTCGAGCTACCCTTGTAAATATTGCTATTTCCACATGACAGAATCTCTTGTGTCAAGTGCATAAAACGCAACGATACCAAGAAACACAGTACAGGGTGTCATTGTGACTGCAAACTTTCAGAGTCCCTCATGAGGTTTCTTGCTACGGGAGTACATAGTACACGCAAATATATCTGTTTCAACGGCTTGCGCACTAGCAATGAAACGCTAGCTTCTCAGTACGGACTGACTGCTTACTTTATGAGGCTACTGCCTGTGAAAGCCTGAACGTCCACAAGTATTGATTACTCTGTGGCCAAACTCCCCGTGGCGTAACATGCAACGATTTGAATCCCCCAGAACGCTATACATGGCAAATTGACATGAACGAAAATAATCACACACCCTGGGTCCACTTAAGAACAGAACATTCTAATTACTGCTCATCACAAGGGTGGACACATGCACCCTCAAGGCCAGGGTGCCTATGCCACATATACGGCATCCACGGCACAAGTTTAATATAGAAATGCAGCGTTCGTATTTTCTGTAGAGTTTAACAGAGCCACTTCTCACATTTAAGCAGAAATTGCGAGGTATAATCAATTTGTACATTAATAACTTTGTATGTAACGGCCATCTCTTTTTCATTACACTGCTGGAAGAAGGCCTCCCCATGTTGGTTAAGGGGTTGTTTTGACCATACTTCACCGTGCTGGTCAGTGTGGGTTTGTGAAGGAGGGACTGGGTTACAAACCGGTTAATATCTTCCTTGGTAAACAAGTGTAGTAATAACAATAAACAATGGGCACCAAAGAAACTGCACTGCCCACTAATACTGTCCCACAACTACCTCGTAAAACTGAGGTGAAGTATAAACTATAAAACTACAAACTTTTTATTTTACCAGGTAAGGCCCACTGAGCTTTATAGCTCTTTTCAGAAGCAACCTGACCAGAGATGACAGCAGCTCAACTAAGTGGTTTATCACGTGGAAATGTATTGCAGTCAAATACTCTAAAACGCATGTTTCTAAATGTGGAGGGAAAAACTGGAGAAAAATCCACCCGGCCAGAGAGAGAGACACATGCAAACTTAAAATATACAGCAGATGTGAGGGTTGGAATCAAACCCACTACCTCCTGTAGATCAGGCGAGGGACGTAACATCTTGCCACCGAGTATGGTCGGTCGGGTGCAGCGTCGGCACTCACTGCACAGGATGGGCGTGGAGCAGGCCTGCAGGGTGAGGGCCGGCCCATCGGGTCGCGGGATGGTGACGCGGAACACGAGGCGCACGCGCGTGCTTTTCTTCTTGGAGCGCACGGGACCGATGCGAGCCTCCACGTCTGCATTGCGCAGCTTCAAGATGCCGACGCAGTCCACGCTGCAAGGGGGGGAGGGGGGCGGTGATGACGACCAACGGTTAATGGTTGCGCACGTGGGGGGGGGGGGTGCGAGACATGGCCAGATTTTTTTTGAGATTAAATCATCGAAAAACACATTCAGCACGGGCACCTAAGTACAAATACTTTGTGTCATCAAACCTATGTTATTTATTTATGAACATTACAATTGTTTTACAATTGAGAACCAAAGGAGTGCAAGGATGCAGTAAAGGTTAAGAACCACTGGTCTAGAATGTTGCTGCTCCTTGGATCTGATTGGAAATCGAGAAGACTCCTGAAGAAGCTCCCCCAACACCATGAAGCAAAACGTGGGACGTCATGCCGGACTAAACACGTGGTATTCAACCAGAAAGCCCACCAGAGGAGCTGAAAGGCTGGTTCTCTGTTTGGACTGATTACACTATGTAACACAATTTTTTGTTCCTGGGTAGTCAGTGTTATTTCCTAATTGCTTATGCCTAAAAAATATAGAAAATGGATATCATTCCCCACAAACTTTGCTTTTGTGACCAGCACAGTGATATTTTGAAATGTATCTATTTTCAATGAGAAAGCGGCGAATTTGTGTCTTGTCGTTAACATAAAGTCACAAAAAACAACATACGAATAGAAATAATGTATTTATACTAAAGTAATACAAAAATGACTAGAAAATATTTAGAAGGGAGTACATTTTCGAGATGTACGATTATACTGTAAATCACTTTCACGAATCAGCCCCCAATGGTAGTCTCCCATCATGTTCTCGTTATACTGTTCTTGGTAGCAGCGTTCAAAGTCCAGTATATCCTGGTGGAAGCGCTCGCCTTGCAGCTCCACATAGTTTTCGACCTTGTGATTGCCCAGGAAGCCACGAACCGCTGCGACAAGACAAAGCTGTTCCAATCCGCTTTCTCCTTGCTAGTGAGCTTCTTGGGGAATTAATTGCACTCCAGGATCTTCTTTATCTGTGGTACGACGAAGACACCGGCTTTGACCTTTGCCTCAGACAGCTTCGGGAAAAAGTCTTGAAGGTACTTGAAGGCTGCCGACTCCATATCTACAGCTCTGACAAATTGTTTCATAAGGCCCAATTTGATGTGCACTGGTAAAATCAGCACCTTCCGGAGGTCTACCAGTGGCTCCCACTTGACATTGTTCCTCCCCACAGAGAACTCGGTCCGCTGTGGCCAGTCCCGCCTGTGGTAGTGCCCCTTGGTGTCCCTGCTGTCCCAAAGGCAAAGATAGCAGGGAAACTTGATAAAACCGCCTTGGAGACCTATCAGGAATGCCACCAATTTGATGTCTCCGATGACCTCCCAGCCGTGCTCATCATACTTCAAGGCATCCAGCAAGGTCTTGATGCTGTTGTAATCCTCTTTGAGGTACACTGAGTGAGCCAGGGAAAGAGACGGGTAATTGTTACCATAATGGAGCAGCACGGCTTTGAGGCTCCTGGATGAGCTGTCAATGAAGAGGCGCCACTCATTCTGGTTACAGGCGATTCTGATTGCCTCGAACAGACTGGTCACATTGTGACAGAAGCAGAGCCCATCTTGACGGGCGAAGAAGCTGCAAAAAGGTTGGCGACGCTTCCTCTGATCTGCGACTTGCACACTTTCATCCAACAAGTTCCACTGCTTGAGCCTCGATGCCAAAAGCTCGGCATTGGACTTGATGAGACCAAGATCTCTGATCAAGTCGTTGAGGTCTTTTTGGTTGGGGTAATATGGGTTTCTCTGAAATTGTCATCTGGATCTACAACGTCTACCTCGCTCTCCGACTTGTTGCTCTCTTCTAAAGACGGCTGCTCTCTCTCTCCGGAGGAGTGGGTACGGGGAGCTCATGGCAGTATGGCACCGGGGCGATGGATGAAGGAAGGTCCGGATACGTGAAAGCAAGTGCATTCTTGTCAGTCAGACATTTGGAAGGGTCCACCATGCAGAAGTAGCAGTTGCTTGAGTGGTCAGTGGGTTCCTGCCAAATTCTTGGGATAGCGAACTTCATGGCTCTCTTTTCCCCTCTGTACCATCCTACAAAAATAATTTTATTTCACCCATGACTAATGTGTAAGAGATTAAATCTCGACTTGAAGCTTTCGTGACTGCAGGAATTAATATTCTTTGGGTCTTTCGGTAAAGTCACGTACATGGGTTCAAAAAATAAACAAAAAACTACGACGTTTCGATCGCAACACAAGCGATCGTCATCAGGTGGAAAAAGGGGGGGAAAGCCACTAAAGGCGAGCTGTTTTAAAGGTTTAAAATGGGCGTAGCCCAAGCGTCCTGGTATCAGAAAGAAGTGGGCGGGGTACAAGTTCCCTGGGGCCAGCACAAGCGGAGATGGTTACGTCAATGTGAGATCGGAGAGCAAGGAAAGGGTAGACGCACGAGCCGTGGAGAAATTAACAACTTGTGGGACGCCCAACGCAGGGGCGACACCGCAAGGACTGGAATTGCTTGTCCCATCTTAAGTAAAATAAAACTAACATCGGAAGGTGACAAGATGGAAACATCACAACCAGTTATCACTTAAACTGGTTGATGACGTCCTTCCAATGATTGCTGAGTTTGTACCCATCATCTCGGTTTAAATTGTGTCTGTATCTATATATGGATGGCTTCATGAACGAATCTTTGTTGATAGCCAGTGGGCTTGCAAAGTACCTTCGTCTCAAAGACATCTATTTCGTGTGAGCCAACTGCATAAAAACAATAATCAGCCACGGCTGAAGTGTTGGTCCTCCCGTGTTTCAAATCTGCCTTATGCTCACGAACACGGTAATCATTGGAAGGACGTCATCAACCAGTTGAAGTCATAACTGGCTGTGATGTTTCCATCTATTCACTTCTAAATCTTTTGTCGTCATTTTTGTATTACTTTAGTATAAATACATGTTAATTTTGATTCATATGTTGTTTTTTTCTGACTTAATGTGAACGAAAAGACACAAATTCGCCTGTTTCTCATTGAAAATAGGTACATTTCAAAATATCACTGTCCTGGTCACAAAAGCAAAGTTTGTGGGGAATAAGTAACTTTCTGTACTTTTGAGGCATAAGCAATTAGGAAATAACACTTACTACCCAGGAAATATAAAATAAAAAAATTGTTACACAGTGTTATCAAAAGGCGACAGCTCTACATCTACTCTTTTGCATGGCCGTAAATTCTACAAAACTAGTGTAGAAACGAGCGATGATGGTGGCTGTTTACCTCTGTACAGTTGTACACGAGAACTGGGATACCCCAAACAGGCCTTGGCGCACACTCGCCCACAAAGCCAACCCACACGCGTCCGTGGAAATAACTCCAATTAATATTTTATGCGAAATTTCTCCCAGGGGGCATCGGGTGGCCTGAAGGTAATGGTGTGAGACTTCACCGACAAGTTAGCCTATCTGGCACTCAAAGGTGGTTTCATTGCAGAGTAGCAACGGAGTACAGCTGAACAATATACATAAATGCTCACTCATCGGCAAAGTGTGGACTATTGGTTTACGTGGGACAAGTTATAATTATAACTTCCTCGTAAGCTCAATTATGTAATCCTGTGTACCCGAAGCACACCCGAGAACACTTTTGGGAAAATTCTATTAATAATTAACAAAAAATCACAAGGACACTTGATGTTATTTCACAAAACGAGCAATAAAAAATAACAAAAACGTAGATAAATTGTACGTTCTATATGTGTTGTATGGACAGCATGATACGCATATGGAAGTGTTTAAAGGAAACATTCTTGGCTACAACAGCACATAATTTGTGCAAGAGCATGATGGTTTTCAATCGGTTCCCACACACGCTCTAGTTGATTTTTTTCTTTTCTTTTTCTCTTACTTGCACGCTTGGTCCACACATTTAAGCGAAGCATAATGGTCACAATGCAAATGCCAAACCAGACAAACATGAAAGGCACGCCACTGCTCTATGCTATCCACAGCATCGACATTTAATGGTGGGAATAAACACATTAGGGTGACTAAAGCACTTACTCCTTGGCTCTGCATTATAGCCCAACAAATACTATTTGCCACGTTCCAGCCATTTAACGTTGTTCCACGCACCATTCCAATCAGTGGAGATTAGGATTTTTCTCTAATATTATTAATCAATGTCTTAAAGCCTTAATAGGGAAATATTCTGCTGTGAGACGCATACAACTTTACCATCTCACAGGTAGCCCTGGACCAGCTCACAAAGGTGAGTGCTATTCAGTGACATTTCAGTGATCTTTCAATCGCGATATTACATTACTATTCTACAAGCGGTGAGGACTGATGGTGAAGAATAATGACAGTGTGGAGGCCAGGGAACGGAACGCATTCAAAGTACATCCCTAGATGAGATGAAGTGACAAAATCAGCCTATGTGCAGATGCTAGGTGGATATCATAGGATTGTGAGAAATGGTGACAGCTTCGAGCATGGCTGATGATGATGACTTAAATATCCTGTGTACATATCTAGTACATCAGCATGACTCCATGGACGGGGGGAAAAAACTCACAGCTTTATTATTACTTTGTCTCCACCACTATAGCTAGAAATTGTCCGCATTTTAAAGGAGCTTATTCTGCTAACCCAGAAGTCCTTGACCGGTTTCCAACTCAGCGCATCACTGACATCACCCGGGGCTTATAAACAATAATGAAAATGCGTCATTTCCAAATCTTGCCTAATGCCAGCTTTATTTAGGATTGCGCACAGCTGGCGACCTTGGCTACGGTGGGGGTTACAAGGTTCCTGCTCCGCTCAATAACCAGCACGAAAGGCGGACCTCCGGAGGAGATGTGCGAACCTGTCGAAGCTGACACCTACCATGTTAGCACCGCCTCCGCGCGTGTAAACAAAGTGTGGAGAAGCATTAAGGGATTTTGGCGAGTAAAGCTGTAAAGTTTATTTATACTGCTGCCCTTTCGCTAACGTGAACAATTTGAATTTGACATCGGACAAGCGCGGATTACCACTGACTACAGGCAACGGATTACTCGACCTTACACTTCCTGCTTTACGGCGTGATACACGCACGCTAAAAAATAAATGGCTTTTTTCCCCCAAATATCAGTTTCAACTGTTACACTGAATGATAGATACGCCGAAGGTGGAATGGGTGAGTCTGTCAATTTGGACCTCCATACCACAGTGCTTTCGCCTATGACCAAACCACCGAGACCTATGACCCCTATATCACCAAATATTATGCAAGCACTCTTAAGCCTGGACAGTGCTTCCATTGGCGACCAACGTGAAATTACAGGTGTGATACGCTGCTGTGGGGATACGTGGTCAGCAGCAGATGGGCCATGCAGTAAACCCCATTGTTTTAATGAACTTCTTTGCTCGCAATATATGCTCCCCACCTTCACCAACCCGCACTGCACAGCATGATGTGCGGTTAAAACAAACCTATGAGACCCGCTGAATGTGGGGGCTAATTTACAAAAGGGTTGTACACATACCACAACTCACAGACTGAGCCAAACACAAATTGTGTGAATCATTAGGTTCACTACACTTTAAAACATGTCACGAAAAAGGACAATGCATTTTGTTGTTCCCTGTTCCTGTCATGACTAGGATCCATTAGTGAAATCTCTTGATGCGCTGGCTCAATATCCCAACTTTGCATTAACCACATGTGCATTCTTTGCTAAATGAACCAGGTTCAATAAATACAGTGTTACAAATTGATTGCAGATTACTTGTATATGGTGCTCATTCGACATTGCATGTGTTTCCATTTTCAAGGCTCTAAAAAAACATACCTGAAAAACACAGCATATTAAGTGCTGTACACACAGTAGACTGTCGCCATGAAGGAACCGGTTGCATGATTTGTCGATGCAAGGGATTCTCAAACTTCATTCCACATACCCCAATACAGTGCACACCTTTTCACATTTACCAATCTTCTCATATCAAACGCATGCCAAATACATACCGCAGGCACGTGATGACACCTGATGACTGTCTAACACGAAAAGCTGCAACATGATAAGGCACAAGGACACACCGCTTCACCTTTATATTGTACATGTCAGTCCACTGCTGGATGAAACGTGCATCCAGAGAATTTGCCTGCTAGAAATTTCCACATTCGTTGAGCTATCATTATTTGTGGCCAGCTCGGTGGACCTGACATTACTACTATAATGAGCCCCCCCCCTTCCCGTCATTAATATTCATGAGCGGATGGATTTTTACACTCACGCAGGTCGAGCGGAAATAAAAAATGTTTTTGCAAATTTGCTTTAAGTTTGACGTTTCTTTATTGAAAGGGAATCTAATAAATATTCTACGCAGCAACTAAGTGGATTTGGTGTCTTTCTTTATTTCTTCAGCACTTGAGACAAAAGGTAAGTCTAATTTAGACTTCTACATTATGGTAAAATTTATATTTTTCGGTGATTTTCCAGATATTTGATCAAATTACAATTTATTTCAACCCCAGCGACCGAAAGCAGAAGAGAATAAAGTATCAGAGCAGTGAATTTGAACAAATTGAAGGTCGGTTATATACAGTGCTACAGTGACATGAAGTGAGGTGTTTTATGATCTAGTTTAGTGCCAGATTCACTGCCATTAATACAGTGAAGTGTTTGATGACATATTTTCGTGCAAGATTCACTACCATTAAATTTACACAAGATACAATTATACTCTGCGCAATTTTTCGTAAATATTACAGCTTCCATCCGAGGACGGGCAAACAAGCTAGTCGTAAAATAAAAAAAAAGTTAAATAGTTGAATAGGATGAGGGCCTCCCCACAGCTGAATGAGTCATCTGCGTGATTCGACCATATTTCACCGTACCGGTCAGTGCGGTTTTGAAGGCAGGGAGCATTGATGTGGAAGCACCGAAGTAGAGCACAGCAATGGAGTTTGCCGCACTGCCTGCTACTGTCCACCACGTAGCCACGCAAGCACCTATGACCCCCCCCACCCCCCCTTGTGATGGTGGTCCCCATCCAAGAACCATCCAGGCTGAACCCTGTTAAGCATCCAAAATCTAATGAGATCCAGACCCATTCCAGGCAATTTGGTCAAAGGCAGGGTTGTGCGTGGTAAAGTGTTGGTCACACCCACCACTTCCAAGACATCTGGAGCAGCATGGAAGAGTAGACCAACATACCCTTTCGAGAGGTGCTATCCTAAAGTTCCCTCTTGCAGAGGAGACCATTACACCAGCAGGGGCACGCGTAAGAAATCTCAGTCCTTGTCCCTTTACCATTACCAGCAACTGCTTATACCTTTCCCTTACGGTAAGCACATTAACATAATCACAGACGTGATGGTGAGCCATACAAACGCGAGGCAGACAGAGGGACGCAGCTCAGGGGGGGAAACTCACGGCAGAGTCATGTCATTGGCTGGGTCCATGGTGACCTCGATGACAGTGGTGCCCTCCACCTCCAGCTCGCTGCAGAAGGTGGTGTTGCGCCCCGTGACACGACACGCCTGGTAGAATCCGTGCGGCTTCACCCGCCCTGAGTCCGTTCCCACAAACACCTGCAGCGTCACTGGCTCCTTGTAGCTCTCCAGCTGCAACGGGCAAAGGATGGGTCGTTCAACGGCGTTCGTCAGAATCGGAATAGTTATTTACACGGGAGGAATCCGATGAGCAATTCAACTTTTTTTCCACAGGTGTCCAGTACAGGCACGGGGTGAGAACGTTACAACAACAATACAAAAACACGATAGGAGCGCAAAAAGTATAGGAAAGGTAAGCAAATCGGTCTGTCCCGTAAACAAGATTCCGTTCGCCACCGAAACAGTTCGACCGCAGCTTCCCCTACGGGGGCGGTGACGAATTCCAGCGGTAGTGCATTAGCCGCTTGTTGCAGAGGTTTGCGGTTCGAATCCGGCTTACCGCCCCTATTAATATGGCAGGTGTATTATCCATAAAATACATATCTACTTCACAGCGGAAGTTAAAGGATTCTGTGATGTCATTCCAAAAGAGTAGGACTATTTTAAGTGCTGGCGTTATGATCCAAATTGACCACATTTGAAAATGTACACGCAACACACTAATTTAGATTACAAATTGCAAGATCGTGCCTACAACTAAACTACTGCAGACTACGCCTGTGAAAACACAGCGACCTTCGGGATAGCCTTGCGTGGCTAAAGAAATTGATTCTCAAGTTGCAACCACTGCCACACACCAAGGATTGTTCAATTCGGGGGTCTTTAAGGATTACGAAACACATGCATATCATAAAATATCAATGATCGTCTTTCCACACATACCGAAATGTTTATACAGTCCAGCCATGCACGTGCCTGTGTCCATTCGACCAATCGCACTGTGTGAAAGTTCGAGCGTGCCAATCCGTTCAACCAATCATGCATGCCATTTGATTCCACGACTTTTGGAATCGATTATTGCTTCCCAAAGCAACTGTCGTTAGATTCTCAACCCAATGCTCAACATGCAGACATAGCACTAGAGGTCTAAGCTACGTATTTTCTTAAATTTTGTGATACTTTTTCTTCTTTATTTTCTTTGCTTCAATTACCACTCATACACCTCTGATCCCCCCACCCCTCCCCCCCCTCCTGTACATCAGGGGTTACCAGCTTGGTTTTCAAAGTTCAAAGTTTACAATGATAGAATGTGCAAAACATAAAGAGGCATTGTTCTCAGGGTCAGCAAAGCCATTGTTTGTATTTAAAAGCCACTTTCAGCTGCTGAAGGGTCATGCTTGGAATTATTTTTCCTCGGCTCAAGTGACAATGAGGTCATCACCAGTGCCAGAAGACCGTGTGAAGTTCAGCACACACAAAAGCATGTGTGACAATTAGCCAACAGTAAAAACTATGAAATAATACCGATGTTAGAGAAACATCAAAGAATGAGCTTAAATGTCAAACAAAACGACAGATGATTAATGTTGTCTGCTGAAATAAGGGAATGGGGTTAAAAGGGATCACCTTATGCTTAGGTCAGCATTATCGACCCTGCCCATGGGCCCCACGCTGCTTGCTTGCGTGTGTGAAATGGCTGTAATTGGAGGTTTGGTTTCGTCCGGCAACATTTAATGAGTCACAAAACAAAGTTAGGACAATCCCAGGCATGGATACACCACACCTAGACACTGCGACAGGTCAGCTCGGGTGCCAGTGGAATGGTGTACTTCGTGAGAAAAACAAAGTGCGCAAGTGTGGCCAGGGCATCCAAATCTGACTTTCTCAGTTGCGC
Source organism: Lampetra planeri (assembly GCF_965212315.1). Lineage (NCBI taxonomy): Eukaryota > Metazoa > Chordata > Hyperoartia > Petromyzontiformes > Petromyzontidae > Lampetra > Lampetra planeri. The sequence continues at coordinate 1,090,938 of NC_136123.1, read as the reverse complement.
ACCGGGTAGGTGCAGGCAAGTCCACAGCATGTTGGAGCACACGTTGCATCGAAATTTCCAACAACGATGCCAGATTAAAAGAAAAAATTGGCAGGATTGCTCATGGCCAAGAAAACAATATAAACAGGTTGATTACAAGAGGTATTTATTTTATTTTATATTACAAAGTTTAGTTTTGGGTTCAAATTAGCAATTCCAATGGAGCAATCTGAAAAAAAAGTCTGAAATAAACCCCACTGTAGATATTCGGGTTAACACTGCTCCCTGTGAATAGAAAAAGTTTTAGTTTGAGCCAAGCCTCTTGTGGGCCTCCGCTTGGCTTGGCAAGGCTGGGGGCAATGGCTCTCTGTCGCCAGCACGCCCACACACTTACCATCAGATTCAAGCCAAGCTCGAACATGCAAACAATAAAGCATGGGTTTGTTTCCAAATACTGCCAGCACGGACGGACCACACAAATGCCTTTAGCATTTACAAAGACTGGCATAAAGTTCTGAAATCTAAGTTTTGTAAGTTAAACCTTCCCCCACCTTCACCGACATGTGTGGCAAAGTATTGTCAAATAACTCCCATGACCACAGGGTGTGGGGGAGATCCATATCCAGCAGTGGATTGACAAAGGGCTTGACATATACCTTTGAAACCTTACATACAATAGTATGTTTTTACGTAAAATATCATTGGAAAAAGTGAATTACGGATTATTAAAAAAGCTTATTCAAGTAAATATAATTTCAACAAATTGTACTTTAGGATGCTGCAAAAATTGTATACTCATATAAAACAGGTTCATTAACCAATAAGAAATATCTAGCCCTTCGTTACAGTTCTCAGTGAACACATTTAATGGTCATTAAGTTAAATGTGCCACAAAAAAAAACCCAGACCTCATTGTGTGGAATAAAATGTCAAAGTGTTGGCATGCCATTGTGGTTACCTAGTACTCTTTTCGTTTCCATTGATGTTTAACACCAAGAGTCATTACTCCATGGTTCAGTAATGGCCTAAAACGAAGTCCAATTTGCCAGTATCACTCACTTCCCATTTCACTTGCCTGAGCAATTAATGGCAAATCTGTTATCAGTTATTGGCATGAAATCCTTTCCCACAGAATGTAATAACAAACATTGGTAGGTAATACAAATACAGTAAAAAGGACTCGGTAATTTTGGCCGTCATCATTCCAGGCATTGGGGGGTTGTAAAGCCCTGAAGTTAACACACCTATTGCATAATATTTATGCAACAATGTATATGCATTCACCAACAGGTATTCTAAAGGGTTCTTTTTTGGCAGCTCACTGCACGCATTCCCGCCACTCGTTTCCCCACCCACCTCTTGATAAAAATCAAACCACCCGCAGCAGCATGTCTAAACATGAGCCATGTCCAAACATGAGCCTCGCTGAATTAAGGGTGGATTTCATCGGCTAACCGGTCAGCCTTGACAAGCCCACAAGGGTAAACTTAAAATAGTACTGAAAAAAAGGGGTGTGGCTAAACAAAACTGTCAAGGAAAGAGCAGTATCAATTTACAAAGTATGAGCTGTTTGCAGAGGGCAAGTTGTTATGAAGGCAGTGAGTCGGTTCACCTCAACCTGACCCGAGCTGCGGTTCACTCACAAACACGTTCACAAAAGGCTCGTGAGCTTTCCGATGTCATTGAGCAGTTCCTTTCCATATCGCATGCTGTTATTTCTGTCTTGCTTATTGCGAGCTGCACGTGAGTGCGCTGCCCTTCAGACCAAAGTCAACTGTGAATAAACGTTGCGAAAGTTTCAGAATACATCGGTTCAGCCCACCGGCCTCTTTCTGTCCAAGGTCCACCCACACGTGTGGTAGTAGCCCCCCATCTCGGCCCCTAATAATGTGCTGCCTGGCACCGTATCAAAACAAACACGCCACCTGCGTGTGTGTGGATTTCACCATTCAAAACATTTCTCAGCGCAAGCAAGAGTGAACTATTCTGTGTGCGCTTATGCAGCAGCCAAATCCATCCAGTGGAATAAGAATGTTCCACACTAATATAAACAAAGCCTCCTGAAGACATCGGGCAAATGTTTTGCGAACCACAACAGAAGTATATCCATCATTTTATTTAACTAAATAAAAATACTCTACACACGTGATATCTACACCTCATGTCCTTTTCCTGGACCACTTAATTTATATTCAATGCATCATTTTTGCGCACTAAACCTTCTCATACGCAATCAAAGGGGGAGATTAAATAATCATTAAAATCCAATGACCCAGCTTCCAATGGCACAGAGCAAATAAAGGTTAATTAAGTCACAGACTTTTAATAGCTCTCGTTATAATTCTAAACACTTGTATTTAATTAAAATCAGTTTGAGGTGGATTAACTGCCAGGGAATTCAAGCTGCTTGCAGGAAAAACGCCAACATGTGAAGAAAGCGGAAGGACAACAAAGGCTAGAAACTGCAGTTAATGTATACGAGAGTTTCACTGCGAGTAGAGGCTGGCTTACAGAAGGACATCATAACAATATAAATGGTCGAGCAACTGCAGTTGGATGCATCCATAACACAGTCTGTACTGCTATAACGCGGTAGTTGCGTTCCCAAGGAACACCGCGTTTATGCAAAAATCGCGTTATCGAAAATAATAATATAGGGTAAAGCACGCGAGATGCGTATGCAGGCTGGACAAAGACTGAGGCATCTAGAAACATCCCGCCTCGTGTGATACAACGCCGAGGCAGCCGAACCTCCGATTCCTACTCGCGCGACGTGGTTCCGTTCAATCCATCACATCGCATCAAATTCTCGCGTGATGAAAACTACGCGTTACAGGACAACGGACCGTATCACGTTAATCACATGGCAGAAAGGCGTCGTGTCGAGAGCACCAGCTGTTGTGTTCCAGCGTGATCGTTATGTACCACTAATGCCGGTGGCACTCTCAAAACTCACTGTACGCCGACAGTGAAGTGAAGCGCGTTTGTGTTCGCGCATTTGTCGTGTGTTACGCGAGATCACGGGGGGTGGGGGGGGGCTCTGAAAGGCACCAATGGAAATGTGTTTAAAATATTAATGCTTCAGCTCAACTGAGGCTTACAGGCCGACCATATGATACCACACACTGAGCCAATTTAGCAGCAGTTAGAAGAAGAAAAAGCACAAAAGGAATGTAAGCCTAATAACCACCCCCCTTCAAATGGTTGCAGATTTGTGGGGACAGTGCAATTGCAGCGCGGGACGATCTGCAGATGAGATGGCACAGTGCCAAGTAGAATCACATTCAATCTACCCAGCTTCAGGGCGAACCGTGAACCTTTGTAGTGAAACGGCTCAAAGTGCCAGTGACCAGAGGGGAACATCAATATAGCTTAATGGAAATGAATAGGATACAGTGTACACTTTAATTCCTGACAGCGGCTGATGCGTTTTAAACTGTTTACACAGTAACGTGCCCGAAACTGGCGTACGTCAAAGCAAAAAAGCGCATACAGAATTTAGACAATTTGTAAGGCATAACTAATGGACGCTAACTGCTGAATATTTTCCTCCATCCACACCATTACCATATTTTCTGGATTATAAGACACTGGGAAAAGTAAGACACGCCCAAAACTTGTGCCCGTTGTCAATGCGGCGATACAAATCTGGTCAAGAGAACACACGTCGAATTGGTGGCACGGCACGCCCAACTTTTGCTTTAAAATTACTTATATGAGCCAAGAATGTCTGTTTGTGTGTAACGAGCGTGACGTCCCTCCACATGCCGCACCCCTCCCGTCATTAATATTCATGAGCGGATGGATTTTTACACTAATGCAGGTCGAGCAGAAATAAAAAAGAAATTGCAAATTCGCTTTAAGTTTGACATTTCTTTATTGAAAGGGAATCTAATCAATAATTCTCCACAGCAACCAAGTGGATTTGGTGTCTTTATTTATTTCTTCAGTACTTGAGACAAAAGGTAAGTCTAATTTATGCTTTTACACTATGGTAAAATAGACATTTCTCGGTAATTTTCCAGATATTGTATCGAATTCCAAATTATTTAAACCCCAGCGACCGAAAGCAGAAGAGAATAAAGTATCAGAGCAGTGAATTTGAACAAATTGAAGGTCAGTTATATACAGTGCTACAGTGACGTGAAGTGAGGTGTTTTATGATCTAGTTTAGTGCAAGAATCACTGCCATTAATACAGTGCTACAGTGAACTGCAGTGAAGTGTTTGAGGACGTACTTTTGTGCAAGATTCACTGCCATTAAATTGACACAAGATACAATTATACTCTGCTACATTTTTTCGTAAATATGACAGCTTCCGTCCTAGGACGGGCAAACAAGCTAGTACAATAAGAAAAACCAGAGATAATATTTTAAATCCAGAGAATACGGTATAACAAATTAGCTGGTGGTTCGGATCATTTAAATGCTTTGCTCTGTCATGGGGATCGTGAGAATGGCGGAGTTATGCTACGGATTTGGCTGCAGGGGGCTTGTTTTGGCAATGGAACTTGTTTTTGTCGAGGTCCAGGCTGGCCTGAATCAACTCACGGGGCTATGCTTTTGCCGCCGCACGAGCTTCAAAAATAAAGCGGCCAGAGCGTGTGCTACCGCAGAGGCTGGAAGGCTGTACCTCACAAAAACCTGAATTACGGATTGGCCAGGAGGGCACAGCCAAGTTTCTGCTTTGGGATGCAGTAAAATGTTTGCAGAACTTTTCTTAAAATGTTTGCAATGCAAGAAAGGTGATTTTATTTGCCAAGAAGAGGCACACTGCACGGGTGCTGGTGGGCCTTTAGAAAACATCTCAGAGGTAGCAACAGTGGGCCAAGGGGCAAGGATAAAAAGAAAGTAGGGGAGGGGGGGATCTTAAGATTCGGTAAGTTTAAATCCAAAGCATACACCAGCACAAAAGGAAAAACATATCAATCAATTTCTGGATGAAGGTCTCGCCCATGGCGCCATCCCCCATGGTTCCGCGTTGCAACGACCGACCCAGCACACACACGCTCCATCTCCGCAGTGCACGGATTTCAGGTGAATTCCCTCCCTCGTCTGCCAAGCCATCATTATCCTTTAACATCAGCCTTCAACGGTTGTCGTGGCTTGTCCTGCCCAAGCCTACGTACTTTTGTTCGCAGTCAAAATTAAAATAGTATTTACCTGCATATATTCTCTAATCAATGTGTTCCTGTTTATGTCAAGAGTATTTACAAGCATAAACTGCTCCATGCTTTTTTGCACACTTCCTTTTTGTGAAGAGCAAAACAACCGCAAGGAGTTTTGCAATTAAGCGATTAGCAGTATGTTAAGCACTCCAGAGAAATACGTTTTGTTTACCTGTGGAAAAGGAAGGCACGGACCGGCTATAGTTGACATGCTAAATGTTTAGTGTAGAATTTTTTTTTATGTGGACCAATTGTTACTTGGCTGCAGTCAAAGTCGGGTTCTTCTAGGTCACCTTGAATTCCCAAGGGGTGATGGGGAGCAAGTCCAAGCTGCAATAGTTTAAGGGCATCGGCGTTCAATTGGGCTCTCGCCACAATTCTGCACAAAAGTATATGACGGGCAGTCATGTGTTTTTGATTATGAGACATAGAATCACTTCTCTACTCTTCAACAGTCACTCCACTATTACAATTTTCTGATCTGTAATACAATCACTGCACACAAAATAACCAGGCTTCATATTCATCTTAACATTACATATGTAAGACCTTTTGGGTGTCTTGTTCCTAACATCTGCTTACCAGTTGCCACACGGGTAACGTGAGTGACGGTGAAATTGTTGCAACGTTCCAGCGCATGAAAGCTCACAAACGCGCAAAAAAAGTCTAGATGTTTACCTTCTGACAGGGAATGGCAGCTTGAGTTTCTGTAAAACATTAATGCTGTCAAGTGTATTTAGGGTTGCCAGTGGTGGCGCCAACCAGACTTACACAGGGCTATTTTTTGCACGCCTGGCATGGTGTACTGGCCACACATGTCGGGGTAATCACAGAGCCACCTCCGCCAATTCCTCGCAGAATAGATTCTTTATTAACCTTCCCCAACTAAAATAACATGTCAAAACTACTACACAACTACTGTGAAAGGATTTTTTTCGTCAGAAAATAAAATTAAGCCGAGCGTACACTTGTGCGTACAGCATTCTGCTGTGAAGCCATGTCCCTGTTTAAACCTTCTTCACCTCCTACGACTTTACCAGCCAGAATGTACGAGTAAATTCACACTCAGCTAACAGAGGCCCATTCATCTGTAAAAGCAGCAGGGCGACAATTCGGTTAGCTTTGCCCTTCTTCTTTCGTACGGCTGATGGAGATGCAGAGCAACTCCTCCAATTTGACATGCAGGTGGTTAAGCCAGATAACCGCAGCAGGAGCAGCAGAGTGCATAGCTGCGATGTCTCCTTCATTTATGGATCGGGCATTGCGTCATTATACATTGTACGGTTTATTCTCGATAACCACAGTAGCACGCTGGATAACTTTTTATTTTCCATTCATGCATCGAGTATCCGCATCTGCCTTGATTTGTCTGGATGTGATTTATGGTGGACCATGAGCTTCTTGGAAGATCAAACCCAGGGATCTTCTGCGTTGGGTCTTTGTCCTAACGCTACACCACAGCAAGTTTTGTAGGGTCAAACTCAATACCCATTTTCCACCGTGAAACCGAGCCGCATCAGTGCCATGCCGATTCCAGCGCAGTGCAAATCAAGAAGCACCGGGTTGGTTTTTCCACTGCAGAGCCGTGCCACTCGCATTAGACGAAATGAACAAGTCTGGATGCATGCAGATGACCTAGCAACGCTGTGTCCTCATCACACACCAACATGCAATGCACACGCCATTAGCCCTACCCCTACCCTCCAACTTGTCCCCGAGCCAAAGTCTGTTTTGTGAGACCAATTTGTCAGTGAAAAACCTTGCAATGTTTTCTGCACTCGGCAGTACGTGAAGGGCAACAGTTGCATTTGTGTGTTTTTCACACGGCGGGGGGGGGGGGGAAAAAAATCACAACTATTTTACCACCGCTCACTTTATCCGTGGCACGACTTGGATGTGCCGGTGGAAAAAAGGAATACGGCGGTCAACACGGTGCGGCCATTGAGTCACCTTGACAGTAGGGAATCCTTGCTGCGTGCTGTCCTTCACCGACCCGCGGCTACCCTCGGTGAGATAGCGAGCGCGGTGCTGGCTCTCCGGTTGCACCAGGATCTTGAGCTCCATGCTGTCGGCTTTGCTGGGGAACTGACCGCTGAGCGACGCAGCCTTGCCCGGGGAGGTCACCTCACGGCCGCCACCCTTCACGGTGCTGCCGAGCGCAAAAGACATTGCACACCAAACGTGCGCGCATGCGGCATTCGCAGGGAAGGGAGGGCAAGGGCGGGGAAGATGTAGAGATAGGGCATTAAGTTGCCTTGGGCGATTCAGGTGATAGCAGCAAGCAATCAAAAGCCACTTTAAGAAGTGAAAACTTTCACAAGACACATCAAGGGTGTTAAATGTGTAGTTAATGTCACTTACCTTCAATTTGACAACACAACAATTACAAGGGTGCATAGGAATGCCCATCTTTCTGAAAGTAGGCCGTTTGCTCACAAAGCACCCGCGTAGCAAGATACAGCACTCCCAATTGGATTACCCATAACACACGGCAGCATTAATAGGGAAACCACAGCACAACAAGCCTTGCACACTTCTGGGAGTATAAGTCGTAGTTTGCAAGCAAGAACTATTTTGGCAATGCCATGGGGAAAACCTGGAGGCATTGCTTTTGACACCAGCTGTGACTGGCCATGGTTACTTGATAGTCACCAGTGGATACATATTCCACAGCGTGCTTAACGCAGATAAGCCAAATTACAGGGGCCAGAGTGAAAGGCAACAAAACGTGCATTATGCTACGAAACAAACGTTTTAATTTTTATGATACTACATGGAGAAAGGAGCTTTTGTGAAGAAGGCTGATATAAGATTAGCCCGATAACTCAACCTTCTTTGGTATGGTATGAAAAAACCCAGCTGCAATACACAGCACTACAAGTCACCCATTGTCTTCTGGTAGATATGAATTGTCGTGCCAGCGTAGAATTAAAAAAAAGTGTGGATATGCGATGAAGCTGACAAGCTATAAAAAGCCAAAATACCGTTCATATATACAAACTACACAGCGCGTGATCTACATTAAACACTAATTGCACTGCCGAGGAAGAGGCTGCCAAAAGCTTGCCTTTCTAAAATTTTGGCGGGAATCACAGCGGCCAATATTTTGTTTTAAATTTTCGTGTCCGACGGCTACCAGATATATATCCTGGCTTTGGCAGCCAGAAGGGTCCACCAGAGAAAGGTAAACACGCACCATTTGCAAGTAGCAGCTCCCAACGTTATGCTTTGCAAGACGTTTTGCAAAAATCGCGCAAGTTTGTTGTTACATACCGTGTAGACAATAAAAAGGCACGAAGCGTTAAACAAGTAAGTTTATTGTACTTTTTGGAAGTACTTTTTAACATTTTGTTGTTGCATTTATCAGCTTTTTACAATGCCATTCATAAAGCTGGAAAGCAAATATATCTACAGGCCAGCAAGTCAAGGGCAATACATAAACATGGATAATTAAAAATAAATACTCGTTCTTTTGAGGTAAGGCAGGGTACAGATATTTATCAATAATTAACAGTGTTACGCCTGGGCACAAACCACAACAAAGCACACATCAAACACAAAAAAATACGTGAAATGATTATGAAGGGTATTCATTTATTAAGACACCATTCAGTAAAATGCAGCATCACAGCACACACAAAACACTTGTGTGCTTGACAGCTCACCCACAACATCCGTGAAGGTGACTCTCAAATGAATTCAAGCTGTTACACCCATTTCTGTGGTTCTGACGTAACAAGTATGAAATTAGTTCATTTGAAACAGAATTTAAAGGCCACGTTTAATATCAAAAAGGATGCAGGATGATTTTTCTTGTGGACAGGGGGCTTCAAAACTAATGACTTTTGTCAAATGCACATACATTTCACAAAAATAATCAAAATGTACAACCCTTTGCCAATCCACTGTTGGATTAAGGCCTCCCCATGACCGACACAGCGCGAGGCCGCCTTTGGCCATACTTCACCAAGCTGGTCAGTGAGAGTTGGTGAAGGGAGGGGGGTGAGGGGAGGCTCAAGACCAGTTCAGATGTCATTCACCACTGCTGTAAGCTGTGGGCGGTAATACAAATCAGGTTGATTGGTTCATGGAGCATTTTGCCAACCACTGCACCAGCACTCCACCCCATTAACTTCATAGGGCTTGAACAAACATAATCAGTACATTTGGTATTCACACCATTCTTATCGTAAAGGTAATCACGAAGGTGCAGTTTCACAGACAAGTGTAGTCTGCCAGTAGCAGGCAATATTGGTACGTGGTTTTAACAAATTAATTTCTAGGTAATTTTCTAATTTAGCAAATCTGGACCATGGCATATTCTTTCCCAAATAATGTTGCGAGATCCTTAACGTCCACTGCAAAGCTGAACAATGGGTGGTATTTGGGAAGGATGTTTGGGTCAATGCAGCCACAGTATTGACGAGGACAGCTGCGGGGCTGCAACCGTGAACCCCTACTGCAAGCGGCAAACGCGCTACTGCTCGGCCATGCCACTGCCCTTCGGCGGTCTTTACACTCAACTCAAAATTCCTACGTAGTTTGTCGTTTCGTAACATCCGTCCTCTTACTTGCTATTCAGAACCACAAATTTGTGCAAATGTACAGGGCTTGGTTTGTTAGGAGAGAAGGGAATGTTTTTTAATGGCAAACCCCTAGCCCACTCACCCTGCACTGTTGTTGCCGAACGCTCCGGCCTTAGGACTGGCCTGTCCGTCCCCGCCCCCTGCGGCCAGCTGAGAGAGAACGTAGTGCGGTCCGTTGGCGCTGTCCGCGTCAAACACCATCTCCATGGCTGTGGTGGCGGCTGCGACGCTGGACGCTTCGTCGCTGGGCGCCGGTGGCGACGAGCCAGGGTGCTGGCGGGACGACACCTTGCGCGCCTTGCGCGGTCCCGCCGAGTCTGCGCCGCTGCAGCTACTGTGACCGGCGCTGCCGGCGCTCAGCGTGCTGAAGTTGGAACACGAGTCCTCAGTCCACAGGCTGCCACTGAGCTCCGATGTCGCGGGACCGCCGCCGCCGCCGGCGGGCTCGGGTCCCTCCCCGGCGCCGGCGGCGTCCCAGCCAGGCGCTTCCTCGCAAGACATGAAGCTGGCGTCGTCGAGCAGGTCCTTGGGGGGCGGCTGCACGAGTGGCGGGGCCGTGCCCGAGCGCCGCTTTGGCGTGGCGGCCGCGGCCGGCGACGCGGCCAGCTGCGGGGCATTAGCGAATGGTTGCTCGGGGCTGAGCGGGCCACTTACCAGGGGGCTACTTACCGCAGCGGTCGCATGTGCTTGGCAAGCGGAGCTAGCTACTGGGGTAATGGCGCCAGGCTCGTTGGCGGGGGGACCCGGGGCCGCGAGTGCCGGCGGCTGAGCTGAAGTGCTGCTTTGCCGGCCGACACCGCTGCTGCTGCTGCTGCATGGGACATCTGTGGCGCGCAGTACGATTGCGAGTGTGAACAAGGAACCAGAACGTCAGGCCCAGCCTGGAGCATAAACGTCCTGTAGGCAGCATCCAACAACGCACCTCCCGATGAGGGCCGCTGCCGCTTACAAGGGGCTGGCTCACAGAGGCACATTTACTGATTAAGTGGCATTCCAAGGGAGTGAGCTCAAGATACATCTCAGTGGAACTAAGGCCAGTTTTTGGCATTCTGGGTAGCAGGTATTTGGAGTCAACTCAATGATTATATGGACCTAACCTATGCTTAAAAATCTTTGTATATGTGTATGTATATACTGAGTGGCCTAATTTGATTTTTCTTTACAAAATAAAAAAAAAGTTTGTGCATGCCACTAGAAGCTGAATCGTCACCACAGCACAAAGGGTTAATACTAAGTGATTAAAATTCAACATTTGAATGTGTGACATCTGCCATTGTTCTCTTAGGGTTACATTGCAAATTTCCACAGCCAAACACACACCTTGTCTTTCATACCATGTGGATACTTTCAATGTGAAACCAAAAGGGCATATAAGTCCACCTTAGAATTGACAAATATCCAATGTGCAATGTTACTGTTGTTCAGTGTTAAAAATATGAGGGATTTTGTTTTCATGATTCATCAAAACTGAACATGTGTGTGATAATTCTATATTATTACCTTTCAAATTTCACATTCTGCTAAAATGGCAAATTAGCCTATTTTAACATTTAAAATACATTAATCATTGCATATGAGTGCCATATGAATTGGTAGACTCCCGTTTTATACACAGCTGCTGTTATAACATAATCTAGCAAGGCAGCACAGAAAATTAGCCACAGTCAAAATAGTTTGTGATTTATAAGCCATGCATTATTATAAAATTATTTTTAAGGCAATATGTTCTGCTTCGTAAAAACGGATTAAATGTTAGTCTCCTACATTTTCAACATCCGCTATGTTAAGTGAAAGCCAACGAAAAGCTCTGCAAGAAAGAATCGTTACCATAAATTGCTGCATACCGGCTGCAACTTAAGATTTATATTGTTCATCCCATTATACTTAAAACCTACAAAAAGCAAACATTTTGAAATAACGAAAGGAAGGAGGAAATAAACAAATCAGTCCTTCCTGTTACACACAAAGTAGATAAAGAAAACATACATAACAGCATTCCATGGTTGCCCCTGGGCTGATAATGAAACCAATTATAGAGAAATTCCCTTTGTTTTAAAGCCAAAAATAACAGACAAACACGTAAGTAGTTGTCAACGTTAAAATATGTAAGCCACAGTCGGCACGTTCAGAACACTAAATAAAATAAACCTTGATGACACCAGACTATGGATTTCTGAACACAAAGAACAAACAATTGCTTTAATCCTTCTGAGATGAAGACTTCATTAGAACAAGCTCTCTATATATAATTTTAAAGGGGCTTTCCTTCAGATTATCGCCTGGAAGAACACCAGCTTACATTAGCATCCAAAAATATCTAAATTACAAACGTAACTGCCATGGCAATTTAAGCCAAGAGGTGAGGGTCTCGATTTCGCCATGAGCACCGTATGGGTAGCTTTGGGACCGCTTTTCATAATGAGGACGTGAATAAAACATTACTAGGCAATGCCTCCTTTTGCCACCGATGAGAGAGATGGAAACAACTGGATGACGCAGGAATTCCTCTATTTTTAATACAAGTACAGCAGCTGCATTCCGTACAGCCCAATTGAACGTACTGTGTTGCTAATATGTGAAAACTTGGGAGTGTTATTTTGCCCACATAAAAGCTTCATTTGGACATGGTGGTTGGCAGCGTTGCTGTGTTTTAAATTCTTGCCAGCCAAAAAAAACTCACCCCATCATGGCAACCTTCGTCTATTTTGAAACTAAATCTCACTAAAATCACATCCTGCAAGCCACAGATGTAAGCGATTGCAGTTGACATTGCGCACAAAGGGAATTTCACTGGAGCCATTTTGGGTCAAAGATTTTAACAGCTTACTAATTGTGTACTTGGGATTAGAGATAGAAAGTAGTTAAACCGTAATTAGTAACTACTCGTTATTAACAGCATATCAATATTTAATAGTCAGTGGCATCAGTGTCAACAACTTGACAATTAGACAAATTTGCCATATGCACACAATTGTTTGAGGTGTTTAAAAAAATAATTGAATCAAGTACATGCGTGTCCATCTCTGTTTTACGTTAAGACCTCAGCAGCAACCATGGATTGCAATGTTACTGACCACATGTCCATCAGCACTCCTTTCACTCATCACTTGATATACATCAATATCACTTGTTATAACTCCAGTGTAAGTTCAAATGAGGTAATTACTCTGCTTCCGCTAATTGCTCATCATAGGAACAATTATGAACAGCTCAATGACAAACGTCAGTGGTAGCCAGTGCTTCGTACAGGAGCCCCAAAAGCTGCAGGGGATTTTTTTAAACGAAGTTTCGTAATTCTATTCAAAACAAGCATCAACTTACAAACAAGCTCTATACCACAGTGCACTTTACTGCGCAATTTGCAGGCACTCTTAATGGACTGCGAGTCAATTAATTAGTGCAAATACAATCTACATATATACGGTTACAGGAAGGGTTAACGCATGCTGGAGTCTCGCACGTCTCACAGAATAATATGGTGTTAATTACGTGGAGCTTCAGTGTGCAATGAGCACAATTACCAAAGGGCATTAGAGCAGCATAAGAAAATTTTGTGATTAACATGAGATCCTTACTCGATAACAGAACCCCACATACATGAGACCAGAAGGCAGATTATCTGATAAGTCAATGCCGAATTAAGATGATATTTTCGTGCTATGCTGTACCATGTAGCGTACAAGTAAAACCTACATCCATATGACCAACCGACCAAAACCCTACATCTGGCAGCCTTCGGGAGTCATTATTAATCATAACGCGTAATGGCAACGAGCTATATGCAAGACAGCAGATATCCATTTGCACTGTAATTCATAGAGCTGATGCACAGCAGGGCTCCGGTGTGCATGAGCGTGCGCACCAAAGAAATGCGAGCTGACACTGCACCTCGGAGGAAATCCGCTGCTGGCTCTTGATCGCAGCATTAAAAGCCACAATCGCAAGTCACGAGTTGCATGCCATACGGTCAAGTGACTTGGGTTCTGTTCTTAAGCTGATGGTGATCAGATATGCGGGGTTCTTACTGTAATTCAATTCACAGCACCTCCTTTGAACTTCAGTTGGAGTTCTAGTCACAACTCTGAACTCACACTCCACTATAAAAAATAAAACATTACATCAATTCACAAGCACTCATTCAAAGACAAAAACAAAAGGAAAGAAAGCAACCATTAGAAGTAGTCAGAAAAAGGAAATGAAAATAAAAATTGAATGTAAATATAAATGTGTATTTCTCAATATGTATTGATCTATGAGGTTGATACTTTTATTAAAATTGGACCGACCTATGCCCTGGGTAGGAATGATTGGGAAAGTGTCTCTGGCATTAAATTGGCTTCACTTACGAGAGACAGACACCGCCACATAACCCAGCACGACTGCCTGTCTCAGAAAGGGGGGCTAAAATGCAAATGCAAGTATTAATAGCACAACAACTACATTCCCATCAAACAAACAAAAAACACTTGCGTCCAGGGGATTCTTTTTTTTTACGGGCACGTGAAAGGTGGGGCTGGTGCCTGTAGAGTCAAGAGGTTCACACTGCTAGTTCCGGGCACTGTCGTGCGCGTCACGTTAAAGCGCCAACACGCGGCAATGTCGCGCTGGACAAGTGGTTATCCTTAGCTCATGACTGTACAGCACCAGCACAGCCCATCACTCACTCTCTTTCTCCAAAAACTCTCCATTTGTCATCTATTTTTAAGGTCATTTATCAAAATGCTATTTTTTTTAAACGTACGCATTGTTTCGCAATGCAAATTTGATTGCTTATTTAAATTGGATAGCTTTTCCATTACTTACATATATTATTCAATTTATGCATTTGTAAACGTATACACAGCATGCCTAAAGATAACAAAGGCATAGAATAATCTATATATCCATATATAATCACATGGATTTAAAGGTAATCAACTATAATTTGGCTTAATTAACACTGTGGTGCCATTTTACAATACAAATAGACTATTAAAATGGAAAATAAATCCATTGTTTAAAGAATAATTACGTGGCCATTTAATTACATTGCTTTTATGTCTCTAACAAGTATTATTGTTGTAACTACATGCACTGTTCCCTTTTTTAATCTGGGAAATGGTGACAGTGATTACAAATAATTAAAAGGTGAGCCTTGGATTGATTTACAACTATTAATGTGTGAAATTATTAACCAAATCAAATACTACTAATTGTTCACATGTTCAATTTCACCCCTTATTATTCTTCTTCATTTAAAGGTAACTGATACCCTGGAATGTATTTTGCTAACAAGGTTCAGCGACTTGCATGAGCACGTGTTGTTTAGCGTCAAGGGAACAATGCTGCATGCAACATTATTCATACGTTGGCCTCCATTTCCACTTCAGTATTGCTAAATCATTTGCACAATTTTCTATATCATTGCAGCATACGTACAAAACTCTAAATTATATATTTACAAATGCATATACAGAATATTCATATGTATATATTTATCCATTTTTCTGACATGTAAATATAAATAATTCACAATCCCCTTTGAATATACGGTATTCAATTTAAGATATTTTCAAATTGTTTTCATGACAAATAGTTTTTATATGAGATGCACGTATCAACAACCAGATTTTGCACATGCATTTATTTCACTAATAAACTTTAATGGTAAACTTCAGATACACTGATTACCTATCACAGGGGGTCATTTTGTGATGCCTGCTGAGGTGTGTCTTGGCAAGGGGTTTTGCCAAGAAGATTTGAATAAAACCTTCACATACAGCAAACGCAAAAACAATCAGGATAAACAATTTGCGTCAATGTTTTAACACATCCGTTTATTAGGTGTTAGGTGTCAGACTGATCTTCAGAAAACATTTTAATTTGACTTGACATATGCAAAATAAATTTTAAAAAACTTTTCATCAAAAAAATGCCACCGAAGATGCAAAGACCACATGTTGCGTGTATTATTTAACGTACAGCTACTATCACGACAAACGTGTTTGGAGTAAGACCCCTTGTTTTTTAAAGAGACATTTAATGGCGTAATTTTATCGAGATGTTAAAGCATCTGTGACATTATAAAAGCGGACTGCTCTCAAATTAGGCCTTCAGATGTTAGGATTAGGGCTCCACTAATGTGCCAAGTTGTTCAGAAATGTTCGGTCACTCCAATGCTTTACCTGGGTTTAAAGTCCCAATAAAATATATTTTTGCCCACCTTTCCTGACCATACACTGTATGCCGCCTCTGAAAACCAACCCGTTCATCCAGTTCCAATTTCAACACATGCCCCCATATGCTGCTGCAGTTTTATTGCTAAGATCTCATGTTAATTCACCCATAAACCTTATCCATTACGTAAAATCTGTGAAAACCATTCGATTTTTGACTTTGCTTTCATCTTTTTGAGCACATCACATGAAGAATATAGGGGATTTATATTGGCACCAATAAAACGAAGTCACAGCTGTTATTTTAACACGTAGGCTTTCGCGACCAATGTTATTCATAATCAACGATTTTTGGGTTTAGATCGCGTTATTTATAAATGTGTCGTAACCCTCCACCACCCGACACGGCCGATCAGTAATTGTAAATGTTGTGGCTTCAACACACCGGTGGGCTAAAGCAGTGAACTATTTGTCTTTTGTCAACGTGACACATTTTTATTGATTGGCCGTGTCGGGTGGTGGAGGGTTACGACACATTTATAAATAACGCGATCTAAACCCAAAAATCGTTGATTATGAATCACAGCTGTTATATTGTCTCAAAAGCAGCGGCAATTGATCTTACAATGCACAACTAGTTATGACAAAATAAGTATTATTTGGAGGTAATGCGCGTCACTACCAAACCTCATCTGCCAGAAGGAAAGAAGTAGCCAGCAAATGACACAAGTTAAATAAAGACTCTATAATTAGAGTCGATATGGCAGGACAAATGTGATCAACAAAGCTGGAGCCAATGCAAATTACAATTCTGCAAGGCAACAACAGGCCCGTCCATCCACTTCAGCATCTACTTCTGTGGCTGCAGTGACTTAACCACGCATGTTTAGTTAGCATTTAATAAGTATTACACTCTTGCCTTTAATTACAATGTTTTAAATAGTTCTATGATAATCGTTCAGGCTAAAATATATATGATAGCAGTCCGCAGCATAGCTTTAATATTACATTGCTGCCGCACACAGACATGTGTTGACATTGTTGGAACAATGTAAAAAAATAACCAAGTCATAAAGCAATGGTATTTGTGGCCGATGTTACTCAAATAGTCAAACAAATACCTTTCACTTAATATAATAGCTTTCTAAAATATTATTTAAAAAAATCGGGAAGCTAGCTTAGCATGTTTTTTCCCTCATTGGGAGATGATTTATTACTCCAACCAGCTGTTCGGAGAACCCTAGAATGTTTTCAGTAATTGGTCTAAAAAAGCAATACACTTTAACGACGGCAACTGGGATAAGAGGCGAGACACAGTGTGTGACAGCAGGATGGCTGAATTGCTCCATCACCGTAGACCCAACCCACATCAGCCAGAGAATGCAGGTGTAGAGAGACAGGTGGCAATTCGAGTAGAGGTGTGGGAAGAGTTTGCTTGTGTGTAAAAAAGAGAATTAACGCGAGCAAGCGAGCGAGTGAGCGAGCGACTGGAGCAAGAGGGTCAGAGGGGGTGGGCTAGCGTGGTGTGGCGCAGGTTGGCGCGTGTGGTGGTGCGTACCAGCAGTCAGCGCAGCCATGGGCTCCATGCCACTCCCCGCTTCTCGGGGCTGGCTCGACGGGGCAGGAGCCGGGCTACTGGGTAGCTGCAGCTCTTTGGGAAGCAGATCATATACAGATCCTGCTGTGCCAAATGGCGGGGGGGGTGGGTAAGAAAACAATAACACAGATTAGCCTGTTGGACCATCCGCATGAGTGGGCAACGCCAAAGCATTTTCAAAACCAATGTCCACAGCTGGATGTGTTGTTATTATTATAGTTTATTTTACAACTTCGCACTGGAAAAAAGTATACATGCGAACAATCAAACACACTGTTAATAGTACAATGCAATCTGGATGTATGCACCACTTAAATGCGACTGTGTCTCAATATGCTGTGCGGAAACAGTGAACATCATAATATGAATGTACACGACACTCTCAAGGGTGCAACGAGGTGATAATGTAACACACGTTTTGTTCCTGGCTACTAAGTGTTATTTTTTAATTGCTTATGCCTAAAAACGATAGAAAATGGCTATTATTCCCCACAAACTTTGCTTTTGTGACCAGGACTTTATGTAAACGAAAGACACAAATGCACACCACGTTATCTCATTGAAAATAGGTTAATCTCAAAATATCACTGCCCTGGTCACAAAAACTAAGTTTGTGGGGAATAATAGCCATTTTCTGTACTTTCGAGGCATAAGCAATTAGGAAAAAACACTTACTACCCAGGAACAAAAAATTAAAAAAATTTGTTACGCAGTGTTATTAATGGAGTTGATTATTAACTTTTATTTTGTGTCCTGTTCACAAAAGCAACGTTTGTGGGGAATAATAGCCATTTTCTTTACTTTTGAGGCATAAGCAATTAGGAAATAACACTTACTACCCAGGAACAAAAAAATATATTTTTGTTACACAGTATAATGAAACAATACTTCTGTAGTGAGTGACTTCCGAGACACGTCGAGTAGAAGTCACGGGGAGATAACTTCGTAGCGCAGCTACACATAGGCGATCCTAACACGCAGCCCATCTCCGTCATACACTACGCTCGCTGTTTGACTAGTGTAGCGGCGGCGACGGAGATGGTCTTGCAGAAGAACAGCCACGTGGTCCAAGCCGAAGAGATGACGACGAGCAGCGACGCAGCCAGGACCCAGGACCCACAAAACAGCCCCAAACCTCTGGTTCGGTCCCCCTATATCTGCCCGGCGCGGCCAAGTCGACCTCTGGCCACGCCCCCTTTCCAGAACCTTCGGGCTGATTCTCGGAGCTTCTCGACTGACTCCGTCCTTCACCTTTACCCCAGATACGCCCCCCTTATAATAAGGCATTATGTAATGCAGCCATAACCGTAATTACCCCTACAGGCCGGCAGGTGTCACCCTGTCATTACACTTGTAACGCACACAATTTGTGAACGGACATAACAAGTTTGGACCGCATCTAAGTGGTCTGGAGCCCGGCTCAAACGACATTCATGGAAATGTAGTTGTCATGATGAGTCATCAAATCCCCTGCCAATCATTAAAACGTTAGAATGTGGTCTTGATTTGGTTAAAGGAATCAATTATTTTTCTATCACGTGATTTTTGTTCGATATAATTTGTTTTAACCACATCTGTTAAGTCACTCGTTTCTTTATCCTGAACGTTATAGTCTCATACATCTGAAATAACTGATTATATATATATTAAACGCACAATGTGATGTATGCATCATGAGCTTAAGACTGGATATTAATTAATGAGGTTAAAACCACACTTATCACCGATTAATGTTGCTGCCACTTTCATGCTTTTGCTTGCAAGGCACTCCGATCCCAAAAAAAACTACTGCATCCTCCACAGAAAAGCTTCCATAACACAAGCCTTCCAGAGCCACTGCCTTTCCTCTGAACCATGTATGTGCACGATTGATATTTACACTTAAACATCACATGCTCATGTGCACTGCCAACAGGATAGCCGGCTACAAAAGCTAACCCAAAAAAATCCATAGATTTTATGTTACAGGTGATTTGGCCACTTTGTGGGAAACATGATTGAGGCAAGTAGGCAATCAATGAACAACAGAATGGTAATTAATATGCTACACACAGTGAATTGGCAGCAGCAGAGGCAATACGATGCCCACTTCACGGGTTGGTGTTTAAACCCCATTGCTGCTTTGGCTGGGTTCTCACGGGAATTTGTACTGGCGTTCACGTTCATTAGATGATGTAATAATCTGTCCACACCATCAGTGGAGTTTCTTAACGTTCGAGTCACGTGGTGCGTCACATGGTGTTTGTGGGTTCAGAGTTCATGACTAAACGAAGCCCACAAAGGTTACCTTTTATTTAAGAATAACAAAGTCCAAACAATTTCCTTTACAATGAAGGTTAAAATATTATTGCAATAGCTCTTCCTAATATGGGACCTTTCTTGTCAGTATTAAAATATAATAGGTTTTACCCTGTCTGGCAATAAAACTGGTGTCAAGATATTAAAACACCAAACAGAATCCCTATTCAAGGAAAGCTGTCTCTGGTGTGGACCAATCAGTTTCAAAGACAATGCATATGATTTCAGAGCATGTTTTTTGTTTGCGTGTTCACCACATGTACGTGGGGTTAATGAAGGCAGGATCCCTTGCATAAGAATTCTGTTTGGTGTTTGAACATCTTGACACCTGTTTTAATGCCAAAGGGTAAAACCTATTGTTATAACTCTTCCTAATGTTTTAGCAATCTTACTCATTCACAACATATACTTTTTGGATACATTTATTCGGCACAGGCATGCCAACACCTTCCACTGCCCCATTGTAAACCTCGAATTAGCTCAAGAAGTTTGAAGCGAAAAAACATCTCAGAAATATATATATTTTCTCCCTTGTGCCCTTGAAATCAGGTCTGTAGCGTACAGCCATAGGCAATGCTGTAATTTATCGTTGCTTCCTGTGGGTGACATTTCTTCAATGTCAGCTGCTGCGAAAAGTTTCGGAGCCCTCTGCTCCCACCCCCTCGATGTCAACCAACTGGGATTGGTCGCGACTTTATTTACTGATGCAAAAGGGGGCCACTGAGCGCAAGGGTTGGGTTACATCAAATTAACTGTACCCCCCCCACCCCACCTGTGATGTAAACGAATTGAGTCCTTAGTGGTCACTACATTACGTGATGTTAAGAAATTCTGTGCTAGCTTCCTTAAAAGTATTGCGCGGGTAGTTACGTGTGCCGTTAAATATGTTGGTCCTTCACGTTTTTAGGAACTATCAACCTGGGGTCATGGTTCTATTCAAAAACATGTTTCGTTCATGTTTGCAGGCTGTTTTATATTATTTGTCATTCCTTCCATCTCAGAAATGTGCCTAAATGTAACACAAGCATATACTTTTCCTGAATCATAACTGATTCTTCGACACGCAATTCGATGCATGTATGGAGCCATATTAATTTATTAAATGTTACATGCTTATTACGAATGTCAAGTATGGGTTGGTAATGAGATGCGACATTACCTCTTTACCTTGAATACCATAAACAAGTATGTATGTGTATGTTGAACTTCGTTCGCAGCGTACATAGCCAACCGTGCTAATTGGAGGTGCGGGGGGGGAGAACAACAAACTAAAAACAAAAAGAGAAGTGCAAATGCATGGATTTTCAATTCCACTTAAAGGCAACCTGATATTGTACGCACCCCAAACGAATTGGCATACAAAATACACTTAAAATGCTGAGGATTTAGTTTCCATTTAAAACCGGTTACTTTAGTGGACACAATAAAAGTGTGGAAAGCAGCTAAAACACAAAGGTCCCACCAATGCGACAGCTAGACAGTGTACTGCTGTTTGTAAATCATGAACGGTGGAAGCCCAACACCGTTTTTAATCCTTCACATTAATACTCTTTGGTTTTATTCGGTAAAGTCACAAACACAGCGAACACAGTTGCTGATATTATTTCGGCAACTGTCTTCGCTGTTTGTCCCCACCTGATGACGGACGCTTGTGTTGCGCCCGAAACGTCGTGATTTAATTTAGTTGTTTTTCATTTTTTGTGACTTTACCGAATAAAACCAACGAGTATGGATTCTTGCAGTCACAAAAAGTTAAAAACCTCACAATTAACATTAGCTGCCCCGCGCATGCTGCTGACACTTGGGCTACGCCCATTTCAAACCTTTATAAACAGTTTGCCTTTAGAGGCCGACCCCCTTTTCCTGATGACGACCGCTTGTGTTGCGATCGAAACGTCGTAGTTTTTGGTTATTTTCTCTGAACCTATCTACGTGACTTAACCGAAAGACCCAAGAATATGTGTTCATCCAATATAACTCATGCCCAAAATAATGGCTTTATTCTGTTTAAAAAAAAACTTACACAAATAATGAACACATAGAAAACACGTGTACTATTCAAACGACAAGGTCATAGGGAAAAAAACGGTAATGGTTGTAACCTTGCATAACTTCCTATTGCACAAACCCTTATCTAACACTACATACATCTGGGAGAGTGTATGTTACAGTAATAGGTTTAACATCATACCAACGTCAAGCAGAAGTTTAGAATGACACAGCTGTTGTAGAACGTAGTTTTAAGAAGTACTGTTATAAGTTAGTTTTAAGAAGTACTGTTATAAGTTACAAAGTCCTTTGTGTGCACAACTTGACTTGCTTGTTTTAACTGTTACCAATTAATCACTGCACTAAGAATACAAAACACACGCAACTTGCATTATACAGTTGGCTTCATGTGCGCACCAGATATCAGTATATCCATTGTGTCCTGAGGTTTCACACAATGAAAAACAGCCAAGCTTTCATGTTCAATAGTTTTTTTTTCTCCTCAACCCCAACAAGTGGTTTGCAAATTACAGCATACTACATGTAGCAACGCTCCATGGAGTACGACCCAGAATGTTGAACCTGTTGAACTTCATTTTAAGTCAAGATTATAACAATTCTTCTGCAAAAGCACATTTCCTTCATGGGTGTAACATTTAACCCGAGGTTGCCAGATTATAAAGTTTAAAACGAGACTGTACACACATAATGCTTATCTTATTTGCGATGTTGGCACTGTCATTAATGCAGTAGTTTTGCCCATTGTCAGTCCACTGCTAAATTAAGGCTTCTTCCCACCCCCCTGCCCCCCAGTGTGTTGGTCATGGGGGTTGTTTGACTATACTTCCTTAAGCTGGTCAAAGCAGGTTTTTTGAGGGTAGAGGGTAAAATAGAAAGGGTTCAGATTGCACTCACCACTGATGCCATCCACAACTTGGAATTAAACTCAGGGCAGCACCTGTTTCGTAGCACAGTGTGAGTCTTAATAGGGGACTGAGCAAAAAGTATGAACTCTAAATAATATTTCTAATCGCTAAAGCAATAGTTTGTCTAAGCTGAAAAGCAAGTGTCGGTTCAACTTTTACACTTAACGCCACGCAACGCTCTGAAGTGAACAATATTACATTACACTAGCTTGTTTGCCTTTTCAAGGACGGGTGTATATTGCAGTAAATCTGAAATATGAAATAGAAAAATTGTTCAGCTCATGATTATTAATGAGGGGGGGGGGGGGGGTTGCCCCATGTGGAGTGACGTCACCCGCTAATGGTTATTGGGGAGGGGTGCGGCATGTGGAGTGACGCCACCCGCTCATAATTATTAATGAGGGGGGGGCTCATGTGGAGTGACGTCACGCGCGGGACACACATTTTTGGCTTATTATATTCCTTTCCTTGTCGGCGGAGAGCAGGATGTGGGCAGAGAGGAATTCGTCGCCTGCCACCACGATAATCTAACCAATATAACACGTGTGCGTACACAAGTGGATGACTCATTCTAAAACAATCTATCGTATCCTGTTATTAACATGCACATTCTGTACATTCTTGATTTTAATAAAAAATGGCGAAATCACTTTAAATCCTAAGTTCATGTGTAAACATTATACGATCCTTTTATCTATTAACTATGCAAATATAAATAATGAGCATGTGTTAATTACCATAGCAAAATTAAGCATTTAGCAAAAATAATAATTTAATAAAGCTGTATTATTTAAACGTGATGGTTTTTTTCCTTCATATATTAATCAACGATATTATAGTTGCCGAATTTGTACTTGGTAAGGGGGGTTAGCTCAAAAGTTTACGGTGCTACCTGGGAATCAAAAAACTCCTTCTCATGTCAGAGAATCGGCACTTTGCCTATGGATAAGATGAAAGCAAGTAGTGTACAGTGCTGTGTTCTGAAAGGTGTACTGTTTGCCTTGCAAGTTACACAGCCAGTTGCCAAGTATTTCATAACTGCTGCATGCCAATAAAAATGTAAACCATTTCAGTTGGTCTCCCGAGGCATAACAAACCTAAAACCATTCCTCTAAGTGAATGGTATGGCTTAACAAGCCAGTGTTGATTTTGTTAATAACTCTACACCCGCGACTACAACTTACTTTAATAATTATTTAAGAAAAAATACGAACATAAAACAAAGAGGCCGAGAATTTCTGATCTTAACAAGAGCAGGCTTTAAAGTTCACATGAAGAAAAGAGCACGTGGACCCATCCCCTAAAATCAATTGCAAAGTATGAATCATGTAATCTAGATTCGGATAAACAAGTTTAGAAACTTCAAAAGTACAAAGGCCGGCTCAGCACTCCACCAGCAACAACCCCATACAAAGCGCCGCTATGCACAAACGCAATGACCCCCTTTATACGGACAGCGTTGAGCGCTAAACTTAACTCGCATCAACCGTCGCATTGTTCACGCGGGAGGCACGTGATTTAAAGTACCCTGTGCGTCGTGGAAAACAATCGTCAAATCCACCGCCACCACGTCACGAGCGTTTTCCCCACGCCATCGCGACGGTTGGCGCTCGACTAAAAATTGGAGGAACAACCGCAGCGTTATTAACAACAGTATTCTTAACAACAGCGTTATTAACCTCCTTAATCTGCACACATACCAGTGCCGCCACAGTGCAAGCTCGTGAGGAGAAATAGCCCATTAATCTGCACTAATGCTCGTTGGTATTTTCTACAACAGGTTATGAGAACGTTAGATGTTGCAACTGAATGAAACACGGGTCCACAATACAGTATTAACAATCAATTATTAACGTACTTTGGTTTTAATGAAGCAAGTTATTTTTTCTGTTCAATCATTTGTGTTGCACAGGCTACGAACGTCTATCCGATGACATGTACAATTTTCTGAGCATAATAATTTTAAGCACGGTCACAATCACAACACTAGGAGCAAATTACAACGTATCCTGAGAATGCCAGAAGCATACAAAAAGATGTCACGCTACGGCGAATTGTCACATTTCATTCAAACATTGCTCTATTTACGTCAACAATAAATTGAAAGGCATACCCCACCATCCACAAAACACGAATGCACCGAGCTACTTACATTGACAACAAAAAACAAATTAACATGCAGCTGGTTTTCATGACCTCACACCAATATCAGTCAAGACTAATAATTAACATATGAAGGCTGTAACATTTCCCTCCCCCCGAGATAAAAATAAAAGTCTCCGCTGTGCGTGTACATATTTTCAATGGATAAACAAATGCCAGGGGCACATCCACTGAATACCAAGCCTTGCATCTGGCAGTGTAGGAGGGGGGTGTCTATCTCTTCTTCCATTGTCTCGAGAAAGATCAATTATATCTGTAGTAAGCGGACCACTGCAGCTGCAGAATAGTATGACAAATTCCATATCATGCAAACATCTATATTCATGAATCATCTCTCTGCTAATTCAACTCTTCCAGTCTGGAGTCTATATAAGCACATTTCCACCATGTGCGTTATACTTGAATCATGAATCATATAAGTTTCCGAACGATACATTCTCCCAATAGACACCGCTCACCTAAAAGATAGCACTCCAAGCGAACCAGTAAGCAGCATTAAAGGCATGTATTGTGTTTATGTGTCCACTAAGATGCACCTTTAATGTCTTAAATATATTCAGGAAATAAGGAATTATATTTTAAGCAGCTTACAATTAAGGACGTTTGTAATTTCCGTTTAATTAGCTTGGCTCTCTTGATCAGCTCGGAAGTGACTAATAACATGTTTTGTGTGCTGAAACTCGTGAAAGTATTGTTCATGTGATAACAGGTTACAATGGTGAACATTTTTTCCTCTTTTTCACTGAGTGCATCGCTAATGTATGAGCCCCCCACGCCGAAGTTTCCACAGGGGGTGCAGGAATACGAAAATACTATTTCAGATGTAATCCCTAAAGTTCACCATCAACAGTGCTTAAACAAAAGCTATCAGCATGGTTGGAAGTGTGCCACTTTTACAATATTGCACCCATGGCACATTACGAGCTGTTAAATTAACCAAATGCAGTTCACTTCACGAAATTTACTGCGGTACTTGGATGGTGGATGGAAATTGTAAATATATCCGAGTAAACCTTTATATATAATTAGTAAGACTTCAAGACAAGTCTATTTTTTTACGGAAACCTTGGTTTAAATAATTACTAGAGAAAATCGATACCAATACAATAAGCCGTATGCATTTTAATACATAGGTAATTCTAGCTAATCCACTGCTGTGCACTTTACTATCCATTTCTTAAGTCTACTGCTGGATGATGGCTTCTGCATGCCGTGCAGATCGTGGGGGTAAATTTGAATGTACTTCTCGACTTGATTCAGTGCAGGTTGATGCGATGATTAGGAGGGTCATACACGACGTCGTCCTCAGATTGTAAATGTTGTGGATTTGCTCTCCAACACACCGGTGTGCTGTACTAGTAACGAATTGGCATGTTGTGTTTACGTGACAAACCTTACAAATTGGCTGTGTCGGGTGGTGGGGGGTTTAACGACACATTTATATTTACGCGATCTAACCCAAAAAAAAACTATACTATAGAGGACAATGACTTTTACTGCCACTGTCTTCTGCCGACAACATAATGCTGCAGCAGCCTGCAAGCCCTGTAATTTGCGTTGGCCGTCGCCAATCCAACTAACCACTTTCCATTCTCATACCTGCTTAGCTTCTGTGAGATTTGGTCAAAGGCAAGTTCAACACAATCCCAGGAAATATGGTCTCAAACAAAAAAAAATAGCACAGGAAAAGCTGTACCAGCCAGAGGTATGCTGGACAGAAACCATTGAGTTGGCTCGTGGGGATAGTGCTCTGGCTTGTGTTGACTTAGGAGACCTGCATAGCATTAAGACACATTCCCCCATATGACGTGACACATACAGATAACGCGGCTATCACGTGCTAATGGAAGATGTGTATCTTCACGTTGGGTGACCTTATAATATCAGCCGTACATTTACAGTAAACAACTACCCAGTTTCACAAAGTAGATGATTAACTGTTGAATTACAGCATTATGTATCCTTAGAATAAAATAATAATCTGCAAGCAGAGTTTGAATGTGTTGGCACACGTTCAGGCAAGAATGAAGCATCGCTTTCAAAATTGCCCAGGAAATTACAAACTTTGAGCAAAACCCCAATGCATGCCATTCTTGGAGGAATTTAAATTAAATCAAACCACTATTCATCGCACTTGCAGAGTAGTCTACAATCACAAATCACGCCATAGCAATATGCAAACTGTGAGGTTTGATTTGCGGCTGTGTACTGTATTTTACCGTCATGGATCAGAGACAGCTACACCAACGTAGTGAAAATGAGGATGGCCTGCACGCCGCCACAGGAATGTGGAAATACCACTGCTCGCTCAGCTCATGCCAATCGAGCACAGTAACACTCAATGCTTACTCGACCACGGAAATACCTGCAGGAGCAATACTGTACCGATCTAGTTTTGAAAAACTGTAACTTTTTCCTGTTTAATAAAAAAAACACAACTGAGAAGTGCGCACGATAGTGCAGTTTAATTTGCTCTCGTCAAGGTAATGGGTTAGAATGACTGGACAACCGGATCTACAATCTTGAACCTTGTCGCCGTATTTCCGATTACTGTGTAAGATGTTATATTAGGGGTATGACAAATTACTCTACTTACTATAATTCATTTCTTACGATTTTTTCATGTTTCGTGAAGTCTACTACCCGATATTTTTCACTATATAACCAAGGGGTAAATAAGTATCCTAGAACTGAGTGAAATCTTACATTTCAAGGAATATTTTGAATATCAAAATGATTGCATAATTTTTTTACCCGAATACAACTTGTTTGAGGGGAAAAAATCGCATTGGTAAACCAAAAAAATGCATATTAATTATACGTTAGATTTAATTCACTTCATGTTAAACAAAGCACTGTAACTGAATACATTTGCATATCCTTCAAAACTATTTCACAAACCGTTGTATTAGAACACAACAGTAACATCACACATCTTCACCCATGGCTCAAATAATTCTGGATGAAGGCCTCCCCATAAAGTTGCTATCTCTCGTGGCATTACGATGCCAAGCTCATTCCTTGCGTACATACTCATCTCATCATCTCCGCGGTGGTCATTCCATGCGGAGTTATCTCCTCTCTCTTGGCCGTGTAAATCTCCTTTCTCTTGGCTGCAATTCCGTCACCAGTGTCATCGATCGGTCACCGTGCCTTTTAACAAGAGCCCCACGCTTCTCTCAAATGAATGTCTACGATTTGCATATCGTTCCAAGCCACGTGCTTCTTGTCATCAGTGTCATTTAAAACACTCGTATATGCCAAGCTTCTTTGCACATGCGAGGGAGGGGTGGAGAAGGCAGCCAAGAGGGACCGATATTTAATCCTTGAACCAGGGCCCATGTCAACCACGCTACACCACTGTGACCCACAGACTAGCATAGTAATCCGCAGACTCACACCCAAACACATACACAGTGATAAACCAACTGAGAGACCCAAAGACTAGCATAGGCACCTATAGACGAGCATAGGACTCTTAGACTTAACACTGGACCCAGTCAGTGGCTTAGGTATCGACTGTGTTTGGAAGTGCAACTGGTGCCGGGGCCTACATGCCGGAGGGGCACACGCGCTAGGCTGGCTGTAAAGAGGTAGGGGAGGGGAGGGGCGAGCCCATTCCATTCCTTGAACTCGTGCCCATGCCACGTGCCTCCGACTTCCTCTATTATCGGTGCCCTCTGCAGTTGGGGGAGGCGAAGAGTTCAAACCAATGACGAATACAGCACATGTCTCTGCTGTAGTCGAAATACAGGGGTCGGTACGCGTTGCCCCCACAAAGTTGATGTTTTAAGCTCGTTGGAATTCGAGCAGGAGACGCCAACAGGTGCGACAAAGCCACCCTCAAGCGCAAGCTTCTTGTCAGTTCTTGGAAGTTAAGCAGAATGATCCCCGATTAGTACTTAAGACGGGAGCAGCCGCTGCATTCGTAAAACTGTACACCGCACTCAACGTGGCGTTGCAGGCCAGATGGCGGAGTGGCAATAGATTGTTGAATCAATCTGTGCAAAGTTTTTGAGTGTTACCTCCTTGTATGCATGGTGGGTTACGCCCGGTTTTCTCTTACATACTCACTATCCTGGAATTTGCCAACAATCCCAGAATTTTAATATGTATTTATACTGGAGGAAACCGATGAGCTATAAAGTTATTTTTTACAGATGTCCAGGCAGTCCCCCTCCCCCCCGCCACTGAAAAGGAGTCTTCAAACTGGGTATATTTGCAGGGCAAATAAAGGACAATCAATATTATAATGGTTATGACCACATCTCTCCAGGAAATGCGCCCAATGTCAGCTCAGCAAACTACAGCTCGGACCAGTCTTTGGGTTGTCGTGTTGTAAGCGGCATGACATTTAAATTCCGAGAAAGGGAGACAAGAATGGAAAAGTGTTTTGGGAGACGTGGGGTTTGCTTACTTAATGTAGAAAAATCGGCGAGTGTTTGCAGAGGTAATGAGGAAGTTCTCCGAGCTGGTTAAACGGAGAGAAGCCTCAGAAAATTCTAGAAAGGGCACGAGATGTGAGCTTGGCATATTCTCAAGAGGTAAAAACTTAAGAAGACCTGTAAAGTGTCAATTCGCATTTTTTTCTAAAGAATATTATTGTAAGTCATCATATCACCCGAAATTTTCTCCGTTTCGGAAGTAGGAATGAGTCTGGTTATTGCTTGGACGGGTGATATGGCATGCACTACTCAAGGCAGCTACGCCATGGGCAGCCAGGGCAGTGGGAATGCAGCAAACATTATTATTGAACTGCACTCCTATGCCCCCCCCCCCGACTTTACAAAAGTTAGTGACTCACCAGCGTGGTGAGGTATGGTCAAAGAGCCTGCACCACGACCCAGCGGAGCTGTAAATGCACAATATCACATTCTATGGGACCCTTATTGCCAGTGTCAAGATGGGGAAAATATAGACTTTACTATTTAACCGACAAGACTGCAGGTGTTAAAATGTTCAAAAACCAAATAGACATCTATTATCACAAGGCATGAAGTCTGCATCAACCATCACGCACAATGTTATTATTCTAGTTTCCTGTATCACAATCATCCAGCAGTGGCTCGCGCCTGGCCATGACGACAGCGGCAGTAACTTAAGATAAGTCAATCGCGTAAGTGGCCTTTGCCTGGTGGGATGGAGATCAGACGGTTGTTTTATTTGTATGTTAGATTAACACGCAGGCTTTCGCGACCAATATCCATAACACAGGGTTTTTGTGGGTTAGATCGCGTAAATATTTAACCCACAAAAAAACTGTATTATATTTGTGTTATTGGATCGATTCGTTTGCCTTTCGTGTACTTTGCACTCATTCTAACATTCTTACCAACCAAAACCCCCATGAACCTTAGCTGGTAACATCTGTAGGAGGGGGTAGAGCTTCACAGCTCATCGGATTCCCCATCATCCTCCTCCTCCTTGTGCAGCCGAAAATTCGCGATCTCGTGGCCGCGTGCGCATGGCTTGGTGGGCCCTCTTCCTGACGGCGGTGGCGGCGGTGACGTCATCAGCGTCCGCGGCGTCAACGAAAACATTCACGACCCCTCGCTCGCTCGCTCGCGGCGATCGTTCGCGGGCCGCACGTCGGGGTCGTTCACCCTTCCTTTACACTTCGCCGAGCGTTGCCTCTCTTCCACAAACACCTCACCTTTGGAGTAGAGACTTTCCGGAGAATTGAGGTCCATATCCGTGCCGAGCAGAGGGATGAAATCAGAAGGCATTGTACGCCGTGCGGCAGCGTCGGCGCGACGTTCACGCCGATTGTCTTTAAACCTCCCCTCAGAAAAAATAAAATGCAAAAATTAAACTGAACGCACGCTAAAGAGAGATATCGCAATTAGCCCCGTGGGGTGAATAAATTACGGCCGAGCAATGATGGGCGGGCTCTGGGTATTGTGTTGGCTGCGTCACCTCACGACGCTCGCTGAGGGGAAAAAAATGAAAAAAAACTCGCACCCCCCTCACCCACTACCGAATAAATATAAATACCAATGTCGCTACGTTTGCTATGATTATTGTCCTTAATATGACGTAAATATATAAAAACAAATAGAACAGCAACAATGAAAAATTGAAGCACGCGCGCGCTCTCAGTCGTTTGGTTCGGGCGGGAGAACCAGGGCGCGCGCTGCAGGCGGAGAGCGGCGCGCGACTGCGACTCCCTCTCCCTCGCTCGCACACTCTCCCCCCCGACTCCTCCCCCTCTCTCTCCAGCTCCTCCCCCTCTCTCTCCAGCTCCTCACCCTCTCCCTCCCTCTCCCTGGAGCTCCTCCCCCTCTCCCTCCCCCTCTCTCTCCAGATCCTCACCCTCTCCCTCCAGCTCCTCCCCCTCTCCCTCACTCTCTCTCCAGCTCCTCCCCCTCTCCCTCACTCTCCCTCCAGCTCCTCCCCCTCTCCCTCGCTCGCACACTCTCCCCACCGGCTCCTCACCCTCTCCCTCCAGCTCCTCCCCCTCTCCCTCACTCTCTCTCCAGCTCCTCCCCCTCTCCCTCACGCTCCCTCCAGCTCCTCCCCCTCTCCCTCGCTCGCACACTCTCCCCCCCGGCTCCTCCCCCTCTCTCTCCAGCTCCTCCCCCTCTCCCTCACTCTCTCTCCAGCTCCTCCCCCTCTCCCTCACTCTCCCTCCAGCTCCTCCCCCTCTCCCTCCCTCTCCCCTCCAGCTCCTCTCCCTCACTCTCTCTCCAGCTCCTCCCCCTCTCCCTCACTCTCCCTCCAGCTCCTCCTCTGCCTCACTCTCCCTCCAGCTCCACCCCCTCTCCCTCACTCTCCCTCCAGTTCCTCCCCCTCTCCCTCACTCTCCCTCCAGCTCCTCCCCCTCTCCCTCACTCTCCCTCCAGCTCCTCCCCCCCTCCCTCTCCCCTCCAGCTCCTCTCCCTCACTCTCTCTCCAGCTCCTCCCCCTCTCCCTCACTCTCCCCTCCAGCTCCTCCCCCTCTCTCTCCCTCCAGCTCCTCTCCCTCACTCTCCCTCCAGCTCCACCCCCTCTCCCTCACTCTCCCTCCAGCTCCTCCCCCTCTCCCTCACTCTCCCTCCAGCTCCTCCCCCTCTCCCTCACTCTCCCTCCAGCTCCTCCCCCTCTCCCTCACTCTCCCTCCAGCTCCTCCCCCTCTCCCTCACTCTCCAGCTCCTCCCCCTCTCCCTCACTCTCCCTCCAGCTCCACCCCTCTCCCTCACTCTCCCTCCAGCTCCTCCCCCTCTCCCTCACTCTCCCTCCAGCTCCTCCCCCTCTCCCTCACTCTCCCTCCAGCTCCTCCCCCTCTCCCTCACTCTCCCTCCAGCTCCTCCCCCTCTCCCTCACTCTCCCTCCAGCTCCTCCCCCTCTCCCTCACTCTCCCTCCAGCTCCTCACCCTCCCCCTCTCCCTCCAGCTCCTCCCCCTCTCCCTCCCTCTCCCTCCAGCTCCTCCCCCTCTCCCTCACTCTCTCTCCAGCTCCTCCCCCTCTCCCTCACTCTCCCTCCAGCCCCTCCCCCTCTCCCTCACTCTCCCTCCAGCTCCTCCCCCTCTCCCTCACTCTCCAGCTCCTCCCCCTCTCCCTCACTCTCCCTCCAGCTCCACCCCCTCTCCCTCACTCTCCCTCCAGCTCCTCCCCCTCTCCCTCACTCTCCCTCCAGCTCCTCCCCCTCTCCCTCACTCTCCCTCCAGCTCCTCCCCCTCTCCCTCACTCTCCCTCCAGCTCCTCCCCCTCTCCCTCACTCTCCCTCCAGCTCCTCCCCCTCTCCCTCACTCTCCCTCCAGCTCCTCTCCCTCCCCCTCTCCCTCCAGCTCCTCCCCCTCTCTCTCCCTCTCCCTCCAGCTCCTCCCCCTCTCCCTCACTCTCTCTCCAGCTCCTCCCCCTCTCCCTCACTCTCCCTCCAGCTCCTCCCCCTCTCCCTCACTCTCCCCTCACTCTCCCCTCCAGCTCCTCTCCCTCACTCTCCCTGGAGCTCCTCCCCCTCTCCCTCCAGCTCCTCCCCCTCTCCTTCACTCTCTCCCCGTCCCAACCCTCACATAACCCTCGCGATCTCCCCACCCCCTTCCCCTCTCGGACTCATTGCGCACGCGCGTGACTAGAGAGGGGCGGGGCTTATTGGGGAGGGTGGGGGTAGGGTGGGTGACGCGTTTGTGGAAGTAGGTGAAGGGAAGGGGTACGGGAGGATGTGGGGGGGGCGCTACGGGTCGCGCGCGGTGCCAATTTCGCAGTAATTACGAAATGCGCCCACGTTGCTTTTGCGGGCGATGGTAATGCTACAATAGACGCATGCAGCGGAAGTCCCAATGTCTCTTTTGTCACCAGACCGTGGCAGCGGGTATCGGGGCTGCAGCTCTCCGATGCACTCTTGTTGGGGCGAGCAATGAAACGGTTGTGTACAGGACATCGCTTTTTTGCCAGTCCACTGCGGGTCCGTGTGGTTATTTGGCGATGGATTGTCGGGTAATTTGATGGCTAAACGGATGGATGAGTCGGTGACTTAATTCGATGGATGAATGTGTGGGTGATTAGATTGATAGATGGGTGGGTGACTGGATGGATGAATGTGTGGGTGATTATATGGATAGATGGGTGGGTGACTGGATGGATGAATGTGTGGGTGATTATATTGATAGATGGGTGGGTGACTGGATGGATGAATGTGTGGGTGATTAGATTGATAGATGGGTGGGTGACTGGATGGATGAATGTGTGGGTGATTATATGGATAGATGGGTGGGTAAAAGGATGGATACATTTGTGGGTGATTCTAGGAAATAGATGGTTGGCAAGATGGATGAATGCGTGGGTGACTTGTCGGAGGGGTGGGTGGCTGGACGGGTGAGGAATGAGGTGGACAGATGTTGGGCGCCACG
The DNA here is from genome assembly GCF_965212315.1 of Lampetra planeri. Taxonomy (NCBI): domain Eukaryota; kingdom Metazoa; phylum Chordata; class Hyperoartia; order Petromyzontiformes; family Petromyzontidae; genus Lampetra; species Lampetra planeri. Next base: position 1,057,248 of record NC_136123.1, on the reverse strand, counting down.
GCGCGTCACGAGCGCCACCTGCTGGTAGCCTACGTTAGCTGCGTATCGTGGCCCTGCGTGCATTGCGATTAGACATCTCAGAATCATACATCTTGAGACTGGAGGAATCCGATGATCTATGAAGATCTTTTTCACAGATGTCCAGTTGACATGATTGTAAAAAATTATCCCCTTTTAACATGCAACGATATGTTACCGTGACGGTTTAACGTTTTAGCCAAGAAACTTCTCCAGATTTTCATAAATGTGAATCTATGGCCAAACCAGCCGGAATGCTTCCCAATTCGCCAGATCGAGCTGAATGCCAATGTCGAGGTCTGACAGCCACAAGGACGCTCCAGGAGAGAGTTTGTGTAGTTTTGATGCTCCTCCGTTGAAAGAGCAGAGCCTGCAGTGGATTACTAGAAATAATAATTTCATTTTCTAGAGCGTCATTCATGCAATTGCATCCCACAACGCTACACACCAATTATCCAGTTCCGTACACAGGGAATAAAAAAAAAACCCACTACTTAGAAAATATAAAAAAAACTAATTTATACGTAAATAACGATAATTTTTGTTCACATAACAGGAAAAAAATAATCACAAAAAATAAATTACAATTTTTAAAAATCAGTTTGGTCTTCATACCCCAGACCACGATCTCAACATTTCTTCAGATTTTGGAGAACCTTCATAGGAGCGGTGGTGGAATCGCCACAACGCTATACGTCAGTTGGACAATAATGTAAATATGCTTGGTTCTTTTGGTAGAGTCACGTAGAAGGGAAATAATAAAACAATAACAATATAAAACAATACAATTTTCTTGCTGTGGAGTTCACACCCCATGGTGATTGCTTGTGTTGCAGTCGAAACGTCGTGAAAATGTAATTGTTTTATATTTTTATTATTTTATTATTTCCCTTCTACGTGACTTCACCGAAAGAACCAAGAATATGAGTCCCTGCAGTCACGAAAGCTTTAAATTAAATAATAATGTCAATGCTTATTTTCCAGCGTATGCCAGGACAAACAAATAGGCCTCGAGTTCCATAGTTTGAGTTGCATGAACACAATAGCACTGCTGTGGATTGTCTTTACTGCATGTGTCTCTATGGGTTTACCATAGGCGCTACGGTGGCGAGATGTTAACTGGTATACAGGAGGTCGTGGGATCGATCCCAACCCTGACGCCTGTGTATTTGGGAGTTTGCTTGTTTTCGTGGTTGTGTGGACTTTTCTCTGGGTCCTCTGGTTTTCCCTCCAAATTTAGAAACATGCCTTTGAAGTGCTATACATGTCCACATTATAAGCCACTTCATTGAGCTTTCATTTGTGACCAGGTCACTTCTGAAAATGAACTATATAGCTCAATTGGGCCTTGCCTGGTAAAAAAAATCTTTGAATAGTTTTTTGTTTATAGGATCCATAGTTTTATTTGCGCAATCACATCGCACACGTGTGACTTGCCTTTAATTTCCCGCCTTTGAAGATGTGTGCACATCAGCCTGTTGATGATCAGCTGCGATCGATGGTTCCACCCCAGTCTTCGAGGAGCAAGGAGGAATGTCAAAACCGGGTGGCGTGCGATTGTTTGCGTCTCGAATGAAGCGTTAATTTTGGACGCCCGCCGTTGTTCCACCGCTCGCCCACAGCGTTTCTCCGCATCTGGGTGAGATTCTAGGATGGCGTGAGGACCATCCCAGAGGGGGGGGGGGGGTCGGGACTCGAGTCGGCAGGTCTTGCTTGCTGGGAATGTTGTGGAGTAACGCCGATGAAAGGGGTAGGTGGTAGACCAACGCAATCGGTGCAATTCAACTTCTTAAGAAATTAATGCCCCAACAACAATAAAACCGAGAGCACGCAAAGTCACAGCCGGCAGGGCGCGTGCCAGGTTGAAATCAATATCGGTGCATCCGCGACATTGAACGTGTCACTTCACCCACGAGCTCTGCAGCTCGTGGTGACTTCCCAGTCAACGTGCAACGTTGAGATAACGTTGAGACAACGTTGGCCAGAATCAGAAGTTTATTTCCCACCGAGTGAAACCCGGTGAGCTAAGAAGCTCTTCTTCAAGGGCGACTCGGCCAGGAGACTACATCAAAGCATTCCTCAATTACGGATTTAGAAAAATGTAATAATAGCAATTGTGTTGTAAATTAACATTTACACTTGTGGTTTAAACGAGGACAAAGATGGCAGAATGGAGATGTCGAGAGACGAAACTGGGGCTGTTAGACACTCCGGGGCAGCTGCTACATGAAATGCGTTCGATCCAAATTGTGCGAAATCTGGGAACTATGAATCGGCATATTCTTGGGTCTTTCGGTAAAGCCACGTAGATAGATCAAATAATAATAATAAATATGCAAAAAAAATAACAATATCACGACGTTTCGATCGCAACACAAGCAATCGTCATCAGGCGAGAATATTTGGTGGGAGCGCTGCTAAGGGAAGTTCTAAAGGTTTGGGATGGGTGTAGCCCAAGGGTCAGTGGGAGCGGCTAGAGATGAAATTTGCATGTTAATGTAAGATCGGGTAAATCTTGACAAACGAAGCTGTGGGGGTGGCCATTGTAGTGAGAGAGATTAGCATGTCAATGTAAGAGATTTGCTTGTAAATGTAAGCTCGGAGAGAGCATCGCCACGTGGAGGTGGACAAGGATGGCAGGCCGCTATTTACTAACACAGCTAACGGTGGCCGTGTTGGTGAATGTAACTCAGAGAGTTGAAAATGACTGCTAACAGGTAGGTAGGGAGGGAACGTCACAGCCAGTTATGACCTAAACTGGTCAATAACGTCCTTCCAATGATTGCTCAGTTTGTACCCAGTTTTTATTAATAGGCAATCAAGATGTACGTCACAGATGTCCAGGGTTGTCCCCACGTTGTCCGCGTTTTACGTTCACTGGGTTTTATGCTCGCATTGTCGAACGCTCGTCACCCACACCCCCCGCTTTCTCCACGTCCTCTTTTGGTCGTGTTGTGGTGGTTTCTAAAAAAAGACTCGATTTCACGGAAAACACGGCCCCGCGTTTCCTGGACGCTTCCCTGCATTCCACCGCGAGAGACCAAGAAAAAAATCCCAACAAAACAGAAACGCTCCTCCCACCCACGTCCCAGAAACGACGTTCAGACCCCCCCCTGCCCGCCCCACGTGGCCTTTAAGAAACTGTTGGGGGAAAGCGCCGTTCCCATTGAAGGTCAACGCAGCACGAGGGGGTTGTGTGACCAGTAACATGCCCGGCCGCCTTAGTTTCCCCAGTGATCACGTGGACACACTGCACTCGGTAGTTGTTGAAGGCCGAGTCAACCTAGGGGAGACCCAGGACCGTTTCACGAGTGGGAATCAAACTCGGGTAGTTGGCTTCATAGGGCAGTGCGATAACCATTACACACAAACAAATATATTATTTCACACTCATATACTCTCCATCTGCGAGACTGATGGTAACATAAAACAAAGCTTAGTTTACTAGGTAAAGCCCACCGAGCTGAATAGCTTTTTCAGAAGCGACCTGGCAACAAATGATAGCTCAACGAAGTGGCTTATAATGTGGACATTTATAGCAGCCAATTGCTCTAAACGCGTGTTTCTAAATGGAGGGGAAACCCCGAGGGCCCGGAGAAAGATCCACGCGACCACGGGGAGAACAGCAGGCGTCAGGATCGAGCTCGGCGTCAGGGTCGGGATCGTCTACAACCTCCTTGTACACCAGGCGAGGTAGTTAGCATCTCGCCACGGTGGCGGTTGATTCAATTCACCGCTCCCCGTGCCACGATACTCCAGTCTCCCGTCCATGTGGAGAAGAAAACCACGAGGGAAGAATCCCCGACACCATCATCGATTACCGAAGCAGCAGCAATAATAATAATGACACCGAGGCGGCAGCTCAACATGAAACAGTTTTATTTTCCTGAGAAAATGTACAAGAATGCACAGACGGACGGCTGACAACAGCACGCCAACACACTCATTAACGAGCCCTGAACATCAGGAAAAAAACACGCAAACACACCTACAGGCGGCACACACACACCACCACTACAGGCGGTGCGCGCACACCCCTATCAGGCAACATACACGAGAGGAACACGCACAACTCACAGGAACACATCCATTACAGGTAGCACAAACCGTACAGGCGCGCGCACACACCTGTACAGGCGCGCGCACACACCTGTACAGGCGACAAACGTGTAGGTGGGGCACCCTTACAGGACCACACGCGTGCAGGTCGTAGGCAGCACACCGGCCTACAGACACCTGTGTGTAAGTGACCTTGGAAGAGCGCGGCACCCAGCGACTCAATGTAAACAAGACCTGAGTGGTTCTATTCTTACTCCCAGTTTTGCGCTCGATTTTTTTAACTTAAATTTTTTATTAAAGACAATTCACAGGCCCACAATAGCCCACCACCCCTCCCACAAGCCTGTGTGTGCAACAAAAGATGCATAGCCTCCCCCTTGCTAAAATCTGCACGGACAATAACATTAAAATGTACAGGTCATTTAAATAATCTCTAAAGGGACTGCAATAGCAATCAATACGCGAAGGAAATAATCGTAATTCGTAAATCTATTGCGCACACACGCACATCCCCAACGACCCCAAGTCAAGCTGCTGGTGCTAGTGATGTTGGCGAGCACCTATTGGAGGACAGAAAGTTCAGTTGTGCCTCCGGAAGGCTCGACACGGTTCAAGGCGAGGGTGTCCGCCGATGCGCTGCCGCCAGGAATCGAGATCGGGTCATACCGCTCGGACCGTCGTGTGTTTGTGAGCGTATCACACACACAGCCGCACAAAGTGTCACACCCAGTTTCACACACACATTAAGAATTGTACTTGTACAGCGACACACACAACAATGCCTTTAGACTGTGCAACTTTTGTTCTCAGTCACACGCGCACACACACACACAAAGAGAATGCCTTTGAAAACTGCACGTGGGAGCGGAGTGCCGGGCTCACGGCTCCCTCGTGCCAATGCCTTAGCAGCCACCACCACCACCAACCACGTAGCCCCCGTGGGGTGGGGGGGGCTTCCGTCGCGATTTAATTGCAATGAACTCGGCGACCGTTGGGGAGAACTTGGATTTCTCCGATCACAATTGATGGTTGAGCGCGAGGATCTGCATTACATTATTTTAGATTCGTACACGTCATTGCAGGCGCTATAACACCGCAATGTCATAAAAAAAAATCTCCATTGAATCATGAGCCACCCCTAATCGTCGTGGCGATCACAATGGGGGGGGGGGGGGGAGGAGAAAGCTAGAATCGATGTCGTGAAGTCAACCAATTTTGAAAATTAACCACGAGATCACCACAAACCTCGGGTTCTTGCCGTCCCGTCGCATCGCCTCGGCACGACAGAGCGAGACGGTTCAAGACGCTCTCCAGCAGACCGCCCCTTCCCCCCACCACAGCTGCAGCACGGCTCTAGAGCTGCCAGCCTCACCAGCCGTGCTGAACAGACCCCTTTGTCCACTGCCACAGAGCCACGCCAGCGCGGGGTAGTTTCTGCTCCCCGCTGGTTATTTAGAACCCAGTCATGGCCAGACTATGCTCGGGCTTGCCTCCTCACAAGGCTTCCCACTCGGAGCCCAGCAGGGCCAGGGGGGCGGGGATAATGGTACGTTTGCAGCGGCGTGCGCGAGATGTGCGTGAGATGTGCGCGAGATGTGCGCGAGATGTGCGCGAGTACGGGGTCGAACGCAGCACCGCCATCTACCCCGTAACTCGAGTTGTCGTCAGCACGGCTCGGCTCTGCTTCTGCAGTGGAAAAACCACCCGGCGGATCCCGAGCCACGCCGGGCTGGCTCGGCACAGCCCCGGCTCGAAAGCGGAGCGGGAAAGGGGCGGGTCCAAACTGTGTCCACACGCAAGCGACAACGGTGTCGAGCGAGCCTGGGGCTGCCGTGCAACACGCTTTCGTTTCGCCGTCCGGGGGTCAAGTCTCGCTCAGAAAGGTCACTCGGCCGCCCTCCGACAGAACAGCAGAGTTCACGACGAGAGAGCTTTTCCCCTTTGTCATCTTCTTCAAATCGCTGGTTTAAAAAAAAAAAAGTCTCCGCATGTAATTGTTGAAATGTTCGGAACCGCAGGGCGCCGTCGCCGTCTTCCCTGGTGGTGAGATGTGCACCCTTCGCCTCCTGCCCCACCAACCACGCCGCCCCCTCGCCTTCACTGCAGATTTAGCAGGAGTCGCAGTCCGCAAGGTCAGGGGTCACGCCGTTACAGCAAGGTCAAGGGGGGGGTCACCCTTCCCGCAGGATCGAAGGTCAGGCGACTTGCGGGACGAGGCGGGTCTCGCCTTGCACATCAAGTTCCCCTCTCGCTTCCTACAGATCGCACAAACAAACAGAGATTTGAAAACATTTATATAAATCGATACGTCACCGGTTACATAACAAGAGCGTAATTAAGAACACACGCACGCACAAACCTGCAATCCCCCACTCGCCGCATTCATCATCATCAACAACAACCACCACCACCGCGGCTCTTGCACAACGCGCGATCCAGCACGTCGATGGACGGGTCCCCGCGAGACGCGGCTGCTGCTTGCTCGCGCCATCCCCCCCATCCCCCCCCATCCCCGCGCTCGTGCGCGAATCACGGCTCGCCCATTCCGCTCGCGCCAACAAACGCCGGCGGCAAAAAACAACAACAGCCGGCGCCCCCGCAACTTTCCCGTGATGAGCGATCGTCGTCAGAAACGCAACAGCAACACTTCCTCCGCTGCCCCCCCCCCCACCAAAAAAACCTCCAGTCCGCATCCAGAACGGGCAACGCTGCGGCACAACGGATGCGTTCGAGACTCGAATCCCAGAGCTACAAAAACACATAAAGTCATCGGTGTTGGCCAAACATCCCGAGGTAGCAGCATCCCCCCCCCCCTCAAGTCTGACTCAAGTGTGGCCTTCGCACACAAATACGTCATCGCGATTTCAAAAGTCGCTGGGTTAAATCGTCACGTAGCGAACGAGTATGTTGGATGTGGTGTGCTCAGATCAAATTAATCGCCGATCGACTTAAAGCCCAGCAGCTGCTTTTGTTGGCTGGACGACCGGTTTCGGGGTCATGACCTCTGACCACAAACGCCTGGCTCAATGTTTACAGCTGCAGGTTGTAACAAAGAGAGGCTTAGCAGCTTCTGTGGGAAAGAAGAAACTCCGCTACGGAAAGGAGCAGAATCGAGCCACAGCGATGGGGAGGGTGCAGGCGAACATCGTGCACAGCTTCACTTCTCATTCAACGCTTTCCAGCTCGCTGGTCGACTGGAGCAGGCTGCACGCGACTAGCAGTGGCCACACGGTCATAGCGAGAGGGGTATACTGGATGTGGTGTGCCAGGTGGAAAGATAGCGTCCGGGTCACAGAACCAGAGCGACCCAGCTGAAACGAAGTCCCGTTGGGAGGGAAAGGTTGCAGCATTCCGTGCGCAAGAGTGAGCTTGCGTGCAGTGCACGTTAGAGTGTGTGTGGTGTGGTTCTGACCACCCACCACCCCCTTGTGCACCATGCCGGCCTTCAATAGATGCTGCTCACTAACAGCACTTGTGCCAACAGCCTCAGGGATCTTTGAGAGTGAGAGTGCACACGAGCGGGCGAGCGTAGGATGCCGTTGCTTTGTTGCGTCGTTGGGTTTTTTTTATTTCTCGCGGTTGAAGGCGGGGAGGCATCCAGGAAACGCGGCCTTGTTTTCGTGAAAGAACGGAGTCATTTTTAGAAACCGCCACGACGATGACACGACTCACCGAAAGGGGAAACGGGCGATGACTGTGCCCCGGGACACGCAACAGTTTGTACAACAACAAGAACACCGGACTCATCGATGCGCTCCAAATCCAGCAACAACGTAGGCCAGCCAGCACAACCAACGCCATCCACAAACGTTCACCGGCTTCACCATGCTGGTCACTGCGGTTTGGTGAAAGGTGGATGGGCCCCTGAACCAGTTCCGGTATCAGTTGCTTCCGATGCCGGCCGTGGCTGGGAATCCAACCCAACTGCGTGCGAAATAATGCTGGTGGAGCCGCGGAGGTTTGTTTAACAATTCACATGCATCCTATTTTTTTTCATGTTTTTGCTAGCAAGTGGAACTAAAACGACCAATGTCTAATTTCGTTCAACCAAAAGCGGCTCCAATGGGGAAGCGGTAAATTAATTTGCAGGCCGCAATGCCAATGACGACGCCGACGACCTTTGATCCAATTTTGTAAGCATGGGAAATGATTCAACAGTTATGCAAATAAAAAAAACACGAATTTTTTTTCGTGCATTTGTTCATCTTAACAGGTCCATTTGAATAATGTCGCGCGGTGAGCAAACCACCCCCACGCAGGTTCAACTGCCATCATCAGTGGCGAGTGACAGCTGAACCAGTCCTGGGCCGCCCCCCCTATCCCCCTGTCCCCAACCTGCACTGACCAGCGTGGTGAAGTATGGTCAAATGATTATATGCCCGTACACAGGTTAGGCTGCTTCCATCCTCGTGTGCAGCTGTGCTTTTAACCACAGATGCACATGACCTTTAAAAACCAGGAAAGAGTCGACGAGATACACACGCAGACACAAAGACCAACATCCCCCGTGTATCCGTACAGACCTGTTGGGGCAAGTTCTGTTCACGAGTAGCACCTATGAAGGCCGGCACTGTGGCACACGAGGGGCTGGGTGACTAGCAACACGCCCGGCCGCCTTTGTCTCCCTAGTGGCAATGTTTACTACACATCGCACGAGGAACCCATTTAAGGCCGAGTGGATCAGAACCGGTTCAGATAATCGTCACTGGGTGCTGGCCGTGAGTGGGAATCGAACTCAGATCGCCGGAACACACGCGCACATACAAACACACAGTATCGATAGAAGATCTTTACAAAATGTTCTGCCACCATCGGCCAGCGAGCGAGTTTGTTGTTTATATGCAGGTGAGAGTCCATTGTGGCCAGCGCAGGTGAGTGATAAGCAGGAAGGAACACAGGGTACTGGCACGGCATGTTCAGGAATGCAGCATATCTCAAGTCTCTCCCCAATCATCAATGCACACCGATCACCGCAAGTGGTCCTGGACTGCACTCGAGGAAACCGGATCAAGGCAAGGTCAAGATTCGCTCTCAACACCACATCACCAACAGCAGCAGCAGCAGCGATGACTACGGAAGTCACCCAACGACACCGCATCTATTTATTTGAAGCCCTGGGCCAGTGGCGGAAATTCCACATTACTATGACAACCACTATTTTATTTCCTCGCAAATTGGTACTCATTTTATTGACTGCCGGAAGAATTATGAGCCGAATAGACCCCCCCCTCCCACACCACAACCAAGGTTTGAACTCTCAACCGTCGGATAGCGAGTGGCCCCCCGCTCTGTCGCCGGGCCGCTTACACAGAGAGAGAGAGAGAGGGACAGCCAGGGGGAGTCTGGCAGAGGCGGTCCACAGCCTTGGCTGGAACAGGGGACGAGGGAGTAGACAGCACGGACCGGCTGTGGGGGGTGGGGAGAGTTCCAGACACTGAGAACAGCAAAGGAGTAGGAGCGACCTCCACAACAGAAGTAACTTTTACTTGGTTTTTTGCTTTGGGTCCCATAATTTACGTGCGGAATCGCCTTTCCATTAGCATCGTGCAATGCAGCAGCACTTGTTTAACGAGTCGAGGCGCTCCGCTGATGAAACCCGGAGTGTGTCAAAAAACCGGTCCGCAGTGGGCAGAGGTCGTTTCCTTGTTGCAACAAAAAATAGCTTTGGGAAGGCAAAAAGACGCCGACTTGATGGATAAATAATGTCTGCTGGGGCCAACAATTGAGGAAGCGAACCCAAGACCGCAGCTTCACGATCGGCAAACAACGCGTTTCTGGGAAGGAATGAGAGAATGAATGGGTGGGCGGGTGTGCGCAGTTGAACTGTTGATGTTTGGGGAAAGGTTTGGAACAACGCGGCAAAGTTTCGACCGCGTGCCCACGCCGTGTGGATAAATACCGGCAAAACAAATATACCACGGTACGTAAATAACCACGCGGAGCCCTGCCAATCCACTGCTGGATGGAGGTCTTTCACACGCCGTGGCGGTCATGGAGAGGGGTGCAGTGGTGGTTGTTTTGACCATACTTCACCACGACGGTCAGTACGGGTTGAAGTAGGAGCGAGGCAAAGGAATAGTTTAGATATTACTCGCCACTGACGTGAACCGTGGATGAGCATGGACCCCCCCCGTCAGGTTTGTGGGGTTCATAGCGTAATGCACTAACAAAGACAAAGATCCCCCGTATAGCCATTAAAACAGACTGTTTGGGCAAGTGCTGTTAGCGAGCACTAACAACCATTCTGCCACCAACTACAATGAATGGACTCGGACCTTCTCTCAAGGCCGTCCAACCATTCTGCCACAACCCCAGTGGAGACCCAGTCAGTAGCACCAGCCTGCCATGAGGCTCGTGTTCTCGACCATGGTCAATCCACGGCTGATGTCGGCCTCCCAAAAGCTGTCGCCATGTCGCGGTCTTGCGTTCTGACGACGCGGGCCAACACATCCTACCGTCCATAGCGCTGCCCTAAAATTACAATGTATATTTAAAAAAAAAAGGCGACGTTTCGGGTACTGGCCCTCCTCTATAACGTTGGAAACGACTGTAAACGCAGCAGCAGCAGCATCACAACAACAATGACGTTCTATACAAGGGGTCGGCGACCAAAATAAGAATAGTTAAAACAATAATTTTGTACAAAAGTCAACATTTAAAGAGCCCCTTGCCAGGGACCCGCGTCCTCACACCCCCCGCCCACGTCCGCTAGAGGTCGCTGCGCAGCCCCGCCCCGGGCTGGCGCGCCATCCACCGTGCCCCAATGTCCTCAACAACAATAACATGTTGTTGTTGTTGTTGCTGCTGCTGCGTCTCTTGTGCTGCACGAATTAATTACAGACAGACGCGTTACGGCATATACAGCGCACCACCGACACAACATCGCCCCCAACCCACACCCCCCTCCAGGATTGTAATCACAAATCGCTTTGTTTGAGTATTTAACATTCAATGGTACAGCTGCTGAACAGCGCTGGGTGTAAGGGGAAACAAATAACCCCCATAAACACCCCCTGCGCTCTACTTTGGGGTCTTATGAAGGTGGTGGGGTGACTACTCGTCATCATCGGCCGTGGTCATTCTCCACTGCTGGATGAAGGCATCCACAAGCCGCCACCCTCTTCCCGGTAAGTTCGGGTGGGTAAAGACGGAGTGAAACTGAGATCCCATCTCACGATCTCAGACTCAATTTCATTCATTGCTCAGCCCGCGATTAAAATCCAGTCGCCGTTTCGATGCCATTACAATTCCCTACAAGAATTACGCGTGGGTGAAATTCCCGGGATGATTAAATAAAAAAAAAACCTCAATATATGACCATGCTGCAATAATTAAATCCCATCCGTTCTAGACAATTCCTGATTGAGCTTCGTCTCATTCCATGTTTATCCCAATTCCAGCCGTGACAATGCGGTTTAATCATCGACTCAACCTAACCTCAGTTTCACACTCCAAGCAATCTGCCACATTCTCAATCATTGATTACCTACCATCTCTTTTATTAGTCCCACCAATGATCCAATCCCAGATCTCATTTCAAAAATATATAGTTTTCAATTGAACGCCAGTCCAAGTCCAAACCAATTGCAAGCTCAGCCATATTCCATGCCAGAATCAATCTCCAAAATTCAAATTAGATCCCGACCTCAGCTCGATCTGACCGTGGAATACATCCCACCACCGATCCAACCCCCACCTCATTCAATCCCGTCCCAGGTTGAAATCCACACACAACCCCAATGGCCCATCGAGGCCCCAATCCCACCCCCGACCTCCGAGACGCATCCCCCCCGCTCCCAATCCTCACCCCATCGTCGCTGCTGCACATCACGAGTCCGGACAGCAGCACGGCGCCGTGCGGAGGCGCCTTACCGCCTCCTTGATGAGGTTGCCGCTCAACAGCAACTCCCGCAGCATCTCCCGCGGGTCATCCAGCACCACCACCTCCTCCTCGTCGTCATCATCCTCACCACCGCCCCCGTTCTCCCCGCCTCGTCCACCCTTTCGCCTCCTCGCGCCAGCGCCACCGGTCGCCCCTCTCGCAGCGCCGCGCCCGGTCGCGCCGGCGCCCCCAGACCCCGCGGCCGCCTTCGACGGGACGCAGTAGGGGGATGACCGGCGGCCGAGACTCCTCCGGCCCGGCCGGACCGCCTTGAGCCGCAGTGTCTCGCCGAGGCGACGCACCAGCTCGTCCATCTCCTGCGATGGTGCGCGATCTCCCGTCGCGGGCGCCTTGAAGGGCTCGTAAGACTCTCGGCAAGGCATGGTGACTGCTGCTGTTGTTGTTGTTGTGATGATGGGGGGAGCGAGAGCGCGAGCGATACTTCCTCTGGGAGTGGCCGGCGTGGGTCGCCGGCTCAATGAATAGCGGCTCCGCCCAAGGCCGCCTTTTATACCGCAGGCGGGGTGACATCACGTGGAGGCGGGGCTCGTTATGTTAATCGCACGTGGGCGGGGCTTGTCACTGGAGGCGTACACATAAACAATCGAATTGTGAATGTTGCGGGTTTACTCTCCAACGTGTGCTCAAGTGGTAACGAATGGCCACGTCTTATTTGCCTTACCTGTACTTTGCAATGCTCTCGTGTGTCTGCACTGTTTGTTGCTGTTACGTTCTTACCCGACCCTCCTGGACATCTGTGAAGAAAAACAGCTTTATAGCCCATCGGATTTCCCCTTGCAGTCTAAAAAAAGATTCTGATCTGAATTTTTTTTTTAAACTGGCTGTGTTGGGTGGTGACGGGTTGAACGACGGCCTTTATTATGTATGTACATATTTTGAACTTCTTTCGCTCAGTACGTAGCCAACCGTTATAATCGGAGATGCAATCGAGTGTACGTTACCCGGTTCGCTATCGCCAAACACTCCAGTCTGATCGTGCCCGTCTCGTGCTCCTTTGACGAGGATGTGAAGCCTACAAATTATATATCTACGTGTGAAAGAGCTGCGCATTATTGTCTGCGTTTCATCGGATGAGAAGCCCACTGAGATGTGCACTCCTCCGTGTGGGGCTCAGGCTGAGGGTGTCCACGCCGTCGGCTCTGTCCACGCCGCTGTAGATGGATGGGGGAGCGATCGCTGTCGTGAAGGTGACCCAACACGAACGCGACTTTAGTATCGAGTTATCCATGACAAAAAAACAAGTTGGATAACACGGGCGAGGCGCAGTAAGATGGTCCAGTACTTTTCAGTTTCAGTTTAATTTATTTGTTATAGCCCTGTGAGCCATTCGACTCTTGAATCGGGTGCAACCGCAACAAACAAAAAAAAAAGAAAACATCTTAAAGTGAATATGTGACTAAGTGCAAACAGAAAATCCAGGAAAAGACAGCAAAATATTGCAGAAAAAGCACCGTACACCAACGCTGTGTGCAAAAATCCCAGTGGGATGCAAGTCAAACAACAACAACCACAAGACAACTTAGATTAAGGCCATCAGTCGAACTCCGTACTACAACAGTAGGGACGGGTCACAACGTTACAGCAACAAACGATACAAACACACACGATAGGACAGTGCGTATCGCAAAGGTAAGCAAATCACTCAAAAAATATATTTACAAATACAACTAAACTATTTTTTTATTGTTTTAGCAAGTAAGGTCCACTGAGCTACTAGCTTCTTTTTTCAGAAGCGATCTGGCCACAAATGATAGCTTAACGAAGTGGCTTATCACGTGGACATTTATAGCAGCCAAATAATCAAACTAATCTAAACGGACGTGGCCTCGAAGGTTTATCTGGGCGGGTTGAACGGTACAGTCCAGTCAACATAAACTTTCAAATGTACAAACTGAGTAAAAAATAATGATTGAATGAATACTCTTATCGCGCCGCATGGGTTAGAGGGCAGTCTCCAGCTCTTATCATTCACTCCATCTCACGGTGACCCCCGCTGCTTAGCTGCAAAAGAAGAGCTATGGCTTGAAACATCTCACCTCTTCATGGGACCTTCTTTGCCAGTACCAAAATATGAGAAGAGGTTTTCCCATTTTTTTCTGGCAACAAAACACCAAACTGAAACCTTTTACAAGGAATCATGTCTGCATTAACCACAATACTTGTGGTCAGAATGCAAACAAAACTCTGATAGTATATGGGCATTGTCCTCGTCTCAAACGGTGCTAGACCAGAGGACACCAAAGACAATGCCCATATATTATCAGAGTAGGTTTTTTTTGCATTCTGACCACAAGTATTGTGGTTAATGCAAACATGATTCCTTGTAAAAGGTTTCAGTTTGGTGTTTTAACATCTTAACACAGCTGTTTTGTTGCCAGAAAAAAGGGGGAAAAGCTATTCTCATCTCACCTCTTGTAAATGTTTTTGTGTTCTTTTACCGTGGCCGCTATTGTTATTGACATGAAATAGCAACGTCGTGTTCATGTAGAGGGGCGTGGTTTATGGTGATGTGGTGGGCGGTCCGTCATGTGACATCACGCGAGAAGGGGTGTGGCTTGATTGCGCTGTTGGCGTGTGGTTGGACTGTGCCGGCAGTGGGCGTGGTTTATGTTGATAGGGTGGGCGGTTTGTTTGGTGAAGTCACGCGAAAAGGGGTGGGGCCTGAGAGCGGTGTTGGGGTGTGATTGGACGGTGCCGGTAGTGGGCGTGGTTTTGTCTCCACCCGCTTTTGTGGGCGGAGCTCAGAGGAGTCCTTCTGCAAGAGATACAACACCGGGTAGAATGGGGCGACGTTTCGGACAATGACCCTTCTGAATTGTGTGCAGCTGCCAACGCAACAGCAGCAGCGGGAACAAATTCATAAGACACCATCGGGACCTGCAAAGGGTTCACGCTCTATTTGATGGGCGGTTTCTTTTCAATTTCCGCGTCAACGTTTGCGCCACGTGGGCGCCGTCGCGCCGTATCCCTCCGCGTCCGTTACGAGTGAAGCGGCCGCCCCTTTTGTTTACGTTTGAATTTGTTTGCCCACGTTCGCGTTTACAATTTACGCAGCCGCTTTGGCGGCGATGTTGAATTAAAACCGCCTTCTGTTTTGTTCGCGAGCCGCCGCGATTTGCATTTCTTGACGAACATTCTGAACTCTTTTTTCCGAGCGCAAAATCTCCTTTTCCTCGAGAGACTGAGGTCGTGCATCGCCCGAATAAAAACACCGCTCCGTTGCCCCCCCCCCACCCCGCTCGCCTTCACCAACCGGCTTGGTGAAGTATGGCTCAGTAACCCCAAGACGGCGCGTGGAGGGACGTCATCCAGCAGTGGATTGAGGCTGTGACCGTGGCCCCCCAACGCCATGTTGCTGCGGATATTCACGGTTCGGCTCCGGCTAACCGCCCTGGTTAAATCGCGCGCTTCTATAAACCGGTCCGATTCACAATTGGACCATGCCGACGTCACGGTGCAAATGTTCTTTCAAACTCAATGACGTGCGAATTGAAAGTGTATTTGCAAGCCGCGTGCTGAAGTCGCCTGCTGCCGCACAGGAACAGCTCCTGCTGGGGGTGCCCCAGACGAGACTGAAGGCGTTCACGAGATGCATTGCGAATGTCGGCGATTCGACGTCTGTGTGCCAACGCCAGTGACGATTATTTGAACCGGTCCTGGGCCTCCCCTAGGTCGACTCAGCCTCAAATGAGTACCTTGTGCAATGTGTAAACATCGACACTAGGGAGACAAAGGCGGCCGGGCGTGGTGTTGGGCCACCCACCCCCTCGTGTGCCGTGCCGGCCTTCATAGGTGCTCGCTAACAGCATTTGCCCCTACAGTCCGTTCAGTTAATTTGTTAGGTAGAGCCCTGTGAGCCACGCGGCTCTTGAATCGGACGCAACCGCAACAAACAAAAACATGAACAAGAAAACATCTCAAAGTGACTACGCGCAACAGAAAAATCCAGGAAAAAACAGCAAAGTCTTCCAGGCTACACGGGGCATCTTTGTCTTTGCACCACTGACAACGCAATCGCAAACTTTCCATGGTGTTGTTTGTTATTACTTCTTCTGTGGACGTGCGGGTTCCTGGGTGGGTGCGGGGGCGGGCGGGGTGGGGGTGGCGCACTGTTTATCTCGGCCAAGAGCGGCCACCGTGTTTGGCGCAGTGTTTACGATTCTCAGAAAACTCTTTAACTCTCCCGCCCCTCTTTTCTCCCCCCCCCCTCTCTCTGTGTCCCTTACCTCCTCAAAGCCTAAAATTAAACCCCAGCCGTGAAGGGGTAGAGGAGGCGCTCCATCAATGGGGGCTCTTATATGGGATGACACGCAAATTCGTGAAGCGTTCTATGGGAGCCTCGATTACCACAGTACTACCACCTCGCACAAAGCACCCCCCAGGCTGCTGGGGGACTCATACTAGCGCGCAAACACAAAAGTTCTTACTTATGAAGGCTGAGACGGGGGGCTCACGACTGGCTGCACGATCAACACCACCTTGGCCACCACTACCAACAACTACCAAGTCTACTACCACTACCAACTACAGCTGCCATTACCACCGCTATCGTCACAATGCAGGACGCTCTTGCAATGGGAGCGCAGTATCCTTGAACGATCCCGCACGTGTCAACAAATACTCTTGTACTAATACAGCAACCACCCCAATCACCAGCCGTAGCCACCACCACCACCACCACACGCTCCCACCTCGCAGGACCCCACACAAAAGGCACAAGGGCTCACGCGACCTCGTGTGACATTCCACAGCCCCTGAGTGCGTAGCAACAAGCCCCGAGTTGGCTGTCACGCAAATATTTGTGATCTCCATCGCGGCTGTTTGTGCGTTACGTGAGCCTCGGGAGATGCCTCGCTGCTGTTTTCTTTTCCTCCGCGGCCGTTGAGATTCCACGAAATCCACGTGTCCCGTTTTTAACTTACGTCGTTTTGGGTAACACCGAGTCTGGAGACTTTACTCGCGACGTAAGGTTCTTGAATTGGGTTTTTATTTGTCAGTTAAATGATCATTTACAGTCAATCCACTGCTGGATGAAGGACCTCGCTACACTGGCTTGGGTCTTGGGGATCGTTTGGCCATACTTCTCCACGCTGGTCAGTGCTGGCCGCGGTCAACATCAGTGGTGATGATACCGGTTCAAGTATCACCACTGATATTGACCGCGGCCAGGAATCGAACTCGGGCGGTCTGATTTAATGTGCAGTGCGATAATCACTTAATCATTGCACCACCAATCAAAATGTTTACACAGCCTTGTGTACACACCGTGAAACTGCGTTGGTGTGTACACACACACACGTGTACACACACACACACACGTGTACACACACACGTGTACACACACACACGTGTACACACACACACACGTGTACACACACACACACGTGTACACACACACACACGTGTGTATATCCAGTCGCTACTGACGTTCGCTGTGTGGCCGGGCATCCTAAATCTGCAGACGATCAACGGCTCACGCGGTTCTTACGCCAACCATTGCACCACCGCTCCACCCCGTTACGGCTGTAACGACGGAGAGCCGTCGTAATGTCGAAACAAAAATTCCGAGGGGGGGGGTGGGGGGAGGGGGGGAACATCCTCGAGACGATTTCAAGAGGGTCCTGCTACATTGGGATGTTTGGCCAATACCCTTTAAAGGGGATGTTTTTTTCGTTTGTTTCTGCAGTCCCACGCACGCAGCGACATTGCCCCCAGACTAAGTGCCACGCGGCACCGCCTCTCTGGCCACTGGCTGAGCCAGTGGGGGTGGGGTGGCACGTGCCCCCCCCCCCCCAATGGTCCCATCGAAATCCCTAATTTCAATCGGATCATTGGGGTTTATTAGTAATAAATCGGCATTTTGCGACCCCCACTGCCACGGTGTAGCATATTATGTGCCAGGGACTGAGATTATAGGACAATATTCTGAGTCAATAATTGGCAATAAGTAACGGCAAAGCGGTTATAAGTGACTCACATAATTGTGCGCAGTTGCGACACAGTACACGACTTCCCTGAAGGCATTCACCTTCAGCGATGCCGATCACACGACGCGGTTCGAATTCGACCCTCGATCGATGGTTGCGCCATCGCCGCACACGCGTCGAATAAAAAGCAAGGGACAAGTCCTTACTAACAACTCCTCTATCATTTTTCATTGCTGGAGGGGTTGCCCCCCCCCTACCTGAAAATCCTGGCTCCGCCGTTGCTTGATGGCGAACCACCGTTGTCGTTGTGCGTGTGGAGTGCGCGTGAATATGTATGCACGAGGTAGCAACCAGTCGTTCGTGTTTAATCTTGTTAATTAGCACAACAAAGCACCGATTTACACATGCACCGACTCGTGATGCCGCTCCTGCGTTGGCAGTGGTGCAGAAGCAAAGTTAACAATTCAAAAACAGCAACAACACACTGGGGCCTTGAAATGAAAAATAAGAATAGGTTGTTTTAAAACAGTCTGCCTCAGCAGCAGACCACGCTTTCCCACCTGATGATGGACGATTGTGTTGCGCCCAAAACGTCGTGATTTATTTCATACCTACGTGACTTTAAGGAAAGAACCAACGAGTACAAGAATAGGTTTCGACATTTAATTCCTCGCAGCGCCTCGTGCTGCTGTTACATCACACGGCGGGGAGTCGCCTCGTTTTGCGCGTTCATAAAAAATAAAAATTGTGAGCCGTCACCGCGTCGCCCCTACGCTCACATGAGCCGTGCAATGCGGTTAATATAAAAATACGTATCGAGCATCGCGTATGTATTAAGAGGTGCTGCTATTTACAGAATTCCTAGTTGCGAGCCGCTTAGATAAAAGTAGGGCATGCGTCGGAGCTACAGAAATAGCCGTGAGCCGCGAAGCGTTGCTCGCGGGGTGAGTTGTGTAACGCTTCGGCTGAACGGGGCCCATTACCAACGCCACCGCCACACAACAACAACAACAAAAACAACAACATTTAACAGGCTGACGTTTCGGGCAATGACCCTTTCTTCGGAGTCAAGCGAGGACCGGGAGACTGACAGAACTCGTGTGCTTCCACCGGCGATTGTGGTGATGGTTGATGATGGTGGTGGTGGTGGTCACTGATAGTGATTGTGGTGATGGTTGATGGTGGTGGTGGTGGTCACTGATAGTGATTGTGGTGATGGTTGATGGTGGTGGTGGTGGTGGTCACTAATAATGATTGTGGTGATGGTTGATGGTGGTGGTGGTGGTGGTGGTGGTCACTGATAGTGATTGTGGTGATGGTTGATGGTGGTGTTGGTGGTCACTGATAGTGATTGTGGTGATGGTTGATGGTGGTGGTGGTCACTGATAGTGATTGTGGTGATGGTTGATGATGATGGTGGTGGTGGTCACTGATAGTGATTGTGGTGATGGTTGATGGTGGTGGTGGTCACTGATAGTGATTGTGGTGATGGTTGATGGTGGTGGTGGTGGTCACTGATAGTGATTGTGGTGATGGTTGATGATGGTAGTGGTGGTCACTGATAGTGATTGTGGTGATGGTTGATGGTGGTGGTGGTGGTGGTGGTCACTGATAGTGATTGTGGTGATGGTTGATGGTGGTGGTGGTCACTGATAGTGATTGTGATGGTGGTTGATGATGGTGGTGGTCACTGATAGCAATTGTGATGGTGGTTGATGGTGGTGGTTGTGGTGTTGGTCACTGATAGTGATTGTGATGGTGGAGTCGCTGATGGTTATCATCATCACAGCAGTGGTAGCAAACACCTCACTCATATGTATACTGATCACATCATTAATTTTTTTATCTTTTCTCTGTGATGCTGAGTTGTCAATAACATTGCCCAAAAAATGTAACACATTCAATCGGCGACGTTCCGGCCATTGGACCTTCTACTGCATATAAAACGCGCCCCCTTATATGCCAGTTATATGGACGTGTGTGGTGTCGTGTGCGAGTTAAACAAAATCTGAATATTTATTTAGACTGGAGGAATCCGACGAGCTATAAAGATCTTTTTCACAGATGTAATGTGTAGGCGGGTCAGAACGTTACAACAACAAACAAGACAAAAAAAACAGGATAGGAATGCATACTATAGGAAATTTAAGCAAATCACTAATATACAACAACAACAAAATCTAAACAAAAATGTTACCAGGTAAGGTCCCAGCAGCGATCTTCCCACAAGTGATAGCCCAATAAAGTTGCTCATCGTGCAGAATTGTATAACAGCAAAATAATCTCAATGCACGTTAATCTAAAATCACAAACAAACAAAAATATATTTTGGTGCCACGGCATTTCACCACAACCATGCACGCCCCACTCCAAAATCGAGCCCCAGTGAGGGGGGGGGGTAACATTTGAGAAAGTTCACTTCGCTCACTTCCTCGGCCTGGCTCCCCCACCAGCCCCCACCACCCTCCACGCACCGTCGAAATCTGCAAGCATCCGCACAATAGGCTTTACGTAACCGTCACCTTGGCTGACCGCTTTGCTCTTCGGTTCAGCCTGTACCCATTGATTTCCCCCACCGCTCGCTCGCTCCTCCCCCTCCGTAAACACCGCGGGTACAGTGGCAAGAGTATCGAGTCAGGGGCTTTCTAGGGCCACGCCGAGGTTGTGACTCTCTGTGTGTGTGCTGCGTGTTGATCGTGGCGGCGCAAACACGAATCGGAGGACAACTGCGGCAATGGATTCGTGAATAACACAGCACTGCCCCTCCGAAGGACTGTCTTTTGTTAGTGCGGCTCAGGGTGGGAGCATCAGGAGCTGTTTGGATGGAGTCCTGGTGGAGAGGGGGGGGCTGGGGGGTAACTTGGATAGGGGGAAGGGGTGGGTGATGATGTCGAGGTCGATCTGGTCGCTTGCTTGGGCTTACTCGGCGACTTTGCTGGAGGGGTCTGGGGCCTGGGGGTGTCCCAGAGATGTTAACTACCTCGCCTGGTATGGAGGAGGTCGTGGGTTCAGATCCCGACCCTGACGCCTGATGCTGTATATGTGGAGTTTGCGTGTCTCTCTCTCCCCGTGGTCGCGTGGATTTTTCTCCGGGTCCTCCGGTTTTTTCCACCACATTTAGAAACACGCGTTTAGAGTCGTTGGCTGCTGCTAAACATTTACACGCGATGTGCCGCTTCATTGAGCTATTATTTGTGACCAGGTCGCTTCTGGAAAAATAACTATATGGTTCAGTGGGCCTTACCTGTTAAAATAAATAAAAATGGTTCAGTTTAGATGCATTAAATTGGTAACTACGATGTAAATTAATATGAAATTCAATAAATACGTTCTTGGCACTCGGTCCTCCGCGAACATTTATTGACGGTTGACATTGAGTAGACCTCTTGTCCAGACGTGTTGGAGACCACTGTTGGAGACTGTACTTTGGCCTACTCTTCCATGCTAGGCCACACGTCTTGGAATACATGGGAAGCACCCACACTTTATACCTGCTCCGAAGAGGATCTGAGATGTGGTGGGTGGGACGGTTACTGGACATTTAAAAGGAGGTCGTCAGGTGGCGTTTCGGGTCACAGTGGAGGCGGTGTGGTCGGCTGAGTGCCAGTCTCGTGCCGGGGGTGGTTACTGGACATTTTAAAAGGAAGTCGTCAGGTCTCTGACTGGCGGCTCGGCTCACGGCCGAGTGCCAGTCTCGTGTCAGCTGTTGCAAGAACGGCGTGTTCCGACAGCACCAGGCCTGTCGCCAGCCGCGTGTTTACACTCGCGTATGGAACACGTCCCCGCGTGTGTGTGTAAACTATAAACTGAAACTCGTTTTTTTATTGCTGGTTAAGGTCCCGTCGAGCCGCTGTACTGTAGAGCTCTTTTTTTAAGAAGCGACTTGGCAATCACAAATGATAGCTCAACGAAACGGCTCATCAAGAGGGCATTTATGGCAGCCACATGCTCTGAACGCGTGACGATGTTGATCGTGAATGTGGAGGGAAACACTGGAGGACCCGGAGGAAAATCCACGCGACCACGGGGAGAGAAAGAAAAAAAAAGAGAGAGGGGGTAGAGAGAGAGGGAAGGGTTAAGAATAAGGAGAGCAGAGCGTGAAATCTTTCATTTAAAAATGGGGGGGGGGGGGGGGCACATAAAGCAAAACATTGAAGAAAACAAAAAAACTAAATGATGAACGAAGCAAAGTGCCGACTACACCGAGCATCTTCACATATACAGCAGCAGGCGTCAGGGTCTTGGTCGAACCCACGACCTCCTGTATACCAGGCGAGGTAGTTAACATCTCCTAGCCACCGTGTGCGTAGGGGAGCGGTAGTGTAGTGGTTTACGCGCTGCGCTTTCGAACCCGGCCACCCGAATTCGATTCCTTCTCGCCTCAAACGACTCACTGTTGCCGTGTAAACATTCGGCAATGGGAAGACAAAGGCGACCGGGCGTGGAGCTGGCCACCCACTCCCTCGTGTGCCGTTTCGGCCTTCATAATGGTGCTACTCGCAACCAGCGCTTGCCCCAACAGTCTGTTAAAGGCTACACGGGAGAGCTTTGTCTTGTCTTCATTCATATTCTAGTGGAAGGTGGAGCGGTTGCTCAGTCGGAGATGCGATTGCGGGCTGCGTGTCGGCGCATATGCATGTGTGTGTCACGTGTGTGCATGTGTATATGACGAATCTAAATGGGGACCCTAACATCCTGCGAAGGCTGTAACAGTGCTACATCAAATCATTCGGTGCTCTGTAAATCCACTGCTGGATGATGCCTCCCCCACCCCCTCCCTCCCCCCACGTCAGAGGCGGACTGAGAAGCTCCCCAAAGAGGGGGCCGGGGGGGGGGGCTGCGTTCATAAACCAAACACAAATATTCAATGTCTCGTCTCTGGCAGAAATCTATCGATACAAAAAAAACACATTTGGGGGTCTCAAGAAGGTGGTGATGGTTGTGGAGGGTGGTGGGCGGGGGTAATCGGCCCCCCGTCTCCACCCGGTCATCATCACCATCGTCCATCCATCACCATCGCACCATCGTCGCAGTGACCGTGCTCGTCAGCGCTGCGTGGCCAACGCCGACATCGCCACGGCGGCCCGCTCCGTTGTTGACGCGGGCGAAACGACGTCTCGGGCTGCCCAATGACCGCCTCGGACCCCGCGCGCAGCCCCTTGTAAGGCGCGAGTGGCGGTGGAAGGAACGGCCTCCTCCCTCCGCTCCCTTCCCTCCTCCACTCCCCTCCACTCCCCACCCATCCCCCATTGATCCCCCATACCGGCGCGCAGCAGCTGCGGTGGCTCACAACACGAGTAACCACGTGGGGTCTGTCTGGGCTGGGAGTGTTGTTTTTGTTGTTGTTTTTGTTTTTTGGTGTTGTTGTTTTTGTTGTTGTTTTTTGTTGTAGTTTTTTTGTTGTTTTTTGTTGTTTTTTGTTGTAGTTTTTGTTGTTGTTTTTTGTTGTTGTTTTTTTGTTGTTGTTTTTTGTTGTAGTTTTTGTTGTTGTTGTTTTTGTTGTTGTTTTTTGTTGTTGTTGTTGAAATCGCTGCTCGAAGAGCACAGGGCCCCAATTGGGCCCGAAAACGCCAAGCGGCCAGCAACAGACGGCGCTGTGGAAGTTGTGCCAGATAAGGTGGACACGTGTCTTGAATGGAGCAGGGGTATATACTCTTCGCGTCTCACGCCTCGTTCGCTGCGCCATATCCCCCAAGCACCCCCTCGTGTGTGCTGCGTCTCACCACCACGGATCTCGCGTGTGAAATAGCCGGGCAACTGGCCAAACGGGGACCATTATCGTCCGTGTAACAAATGAAATGAACTCAATAAGAACTTGGTAAACTTGGGACGCTGGGAGAGAATTCAAAAGTGCAGCAGTGTGAAGGAAGCAGCGCAAAGAGAGGAGCTGTGACCTGCAGTGTGGTGGTTGCATGAGTGGATGAGTGAGTGGTTGGGTGAGTGGATGAGTGAGTGGATGAGTGAGTGGTTGGGTGAGTGGATGAGTGGATGAGTGAGTGGTTGGGTGAGTGGTTGATTGAGTGGATGAGTGGTTGAGTGAGTGGATGAGTGAGTGGTGAAGTGAGTGGTGAAGTGAATGAGTGAGTGGTGAAGTGGATGAGCGCGTGAGTGATTGAGTGAGTGAGCGGTTAAGTGGACGAGTGGGTGAGTGGATGAAGTGAGTGTCCAACTGGGACGAAGCAGTCGGCAAGGCGCCCACCACGTGGGGCTCCTTGTGAAATGGCGCGCCGCGGTGGCTCGGAGATGTTAACTACCTCGCCTGGTATGCAGGAGGTCGTGAGCTCGATCCCGACCCTGACGGCTGCTGCTGTATATTTGGAGTTTGCGTGTCTCTCTCTCCCCGTGGTCGCGTGGATTTTTCTCCGGGTCCTCCGGTATTTACCTCCACGTTTAGAAAAAAAACGCGTTGAGAGTATGTGGCTGCTATAAGTGTCCACGTGATCTCTGGTAGAATAAAAACATCGTTTAGTTATTTAACAAAAAATCAATCACCGGGGCGCCGGGTGGTGTTCGTTGGCGACTTATGCAACGCGCTCAGAGACCCGGCTGAGACTCAATAACAATGACACGTGGTAAGGGTGCAACACATTGTAAGGGTGAAACCCCTGCAATTTAAATTACCCCCCCCCAACACCCCTCCCCCACGATGGACAGCGCCCTTAGCATGGTAACAAGAGCTTAGCCGGCAGGTACGCCCGCTGGGAATTACAATTGAGACGTTTCAAAGTCGCCGAGCCATCAGCAGATTACGGTCAGAGACGACGGGAGGCATCGCGAAATTCATGACATTTTCGCGCTCTGAAGAAAAGCCATTAACCCAAAGCGTCGCATATTGTATATTGAATATCGCATATTGAATATTGAATATTGCATCTCTGCTCTTTGTCATTCGCGAAGGTGCTTGATTGAGCTGCGATTGCTGAACACTGCTGGTTGTTCGCGGCTGCCAACCATGGAATGCGTTTGCTCAACACATCTCACGAAGTCACCGAGGTGGCGTTCACATTATTCAGACCGCGTTCTAGAATTATTGAGATGCGTTACGTGACGTTGGGACGTTCAAATTCGCGTTGAGGCTCCCCCCACCAAGGTTAAGCAGGGTAAAGGACGATGACGATGACGACAACGACGATCGTTGTGATGACGATGACGCCGTTATTAATATCGGTCTGCTTTCGCTTTTCCATAACAGCTACGTGCGGATGACACGTAGGTGGTGAGGGTGACACGTAGGTGGTGAGGAGTGGACGAGGAGTGGGAGGAGGTGGTGACGATCAACAGAGAAGCCTAAACATAGCAGCAGGGTATGGGGGGGTCAAACGGAGCTCTCGCTACGAGTCTACGGAATGTCGTGGCACACACACACACCCACACACACCCACACACACACACCTTCAACAAAGATTCCCGGATAGCCTCAACATTCTGTTGGGGTAAGTGCTCGAAGCGAGCATCTATGAAGGCCGGCACGGCGGCACACAACGCGGAGGTGTGAGTGGCCAGAACGACGCCCGGCCGCCTTTGTCTCCCCAGTGGCGATGTTTTTACACACTGAACCAGGTACTCATGTGAGGCTGAGTCGAGGCCCAGGACCGGTTCAGATACTCGTCACTGGGCTTTGGCCGTGAGCAGGAATCGAACTCGGGTGGCCGGGTTCGAAGCGCGGCGTGTAACCGCTCCGCCACCGCTCCCTCAATATATAAAAGTCAAAAAGATGTCCCTTATAGCCTTAACAGACGAGCGCCGTTAGCAAGCACCGATGAAGGCCGGCAAACACACACACCCAACACCAACACTCGCCTTTTGACACTCAGTGGCGGTGACGCACCACGGCGCCTGTGCCGGGCCAGGTGCACCCACACTCAGACAACACGAACGCAGCCGGCTCTGTCGCAGTGATATAAATAACAACGGGTCGGATATCCGCTTGTTGTTGTTGTTGTCGCTGAGTGGTGCTGGCGGTGGTGATTGGGGAGGTCTATGATCGTGCTCGCCCCATTGCTCCCTATACGACCGCGAGGCGTGGACTTTACCCCGCTGATGATTCCCTCGTTCCCGCCCGGCCAGCAAACTCCTCGATTCCTCGTTGTTGGTGTCGTCGTGGGAAGCAGTGCGATGTGTAAGCATCGCCACTGGGGAGACAAAGGCGGCCGGGCGTGGTGTTGGTCACCCACCCCCTCGTGTACCGTGCCGGCCTTTATAGGTTCTCGCTAACAGCACTTGCCCCTGCAGTCTGTTACAGGCTACACGGGGGATCTTTGGCTGTGCTTATTGATGTTGGCTGCTGGTCCTTTTAACGTTTTGTGGTGGTGGTGGTTGTCGGTGGTGGTTGTTGGTGGTGGTTGTTGTTGGTGGTGGTGATGGTTGTCGGTGGTGGTTGTTGGTGGTGGTTGTTGTTGGTGGTGGTGGTGGTTGTCGGTGGTGGTTGTTGGTGGTGGTTGTTGGTGGTGGTTGTTGGTGGTTGTTGTTGGTGGTGGTGATGGTTGTTGGTGGTGGTTGTTGTGGTGGTTGTTGTTGGTGGTGGTTGTCGGTGGTGGTTGTTGGTGGTGGTTGTTGGTGGTGGTTGTTGGTGGTGGTTGTTGTTGGTTGTTGTTGGTGGTGGTGATGGTTGTCGGTGGTGGTTGTTGTGGTGGTTGTTGTTGGTGGTGGTTGTCGGTGGTGGTTGTTGGTGGTGGTTGTTGTTGGTGATGGTTGGTGGTGGTGGTGGTCTGTACATTCTGCTGTAGTCGTTAGTGTTGGCACTGGTGGCGATTCCGCCGTGTTGTGGTTGTTGTTATTGTTGTGGTTTGTGTTGCTGTGGTTGTTGTGGTTGTTGGTGTTGTTGTGGTTGTTGTGGTTGTTGTTGTGGTTGTTGTTCTCGCGACTGTTTCGTTATTTGCCAACCGCGCCTTTTGAATTCCGCGAATCGGGGCAAAAGGGAGCGGACGGGCTCGTGGTGGGGAGTGGATGGGAGACGAGATTCCAGATCTGGATATGGGCGAGGAGGGGGGAGCGGGCGGGCCCCGGGGGGGACAGGGGGAGTTGGGGGGGCTAGAGGGGAGATGGATGAGGCGGGGGGTGCGAGACGAGAGGCGTTGGCAGGGGCATTGTTTAAGAGGCCGACGTGAGATTTGAGATGACGTTCGTGGGTTAAGAGGGGAGATGCCGGTAGAGATGACGAGAGGCGCAACATGGCAGAGACGTTTATGGAAATGCGAGGGGCGATGTGAGGATGGAGAGATGGGGGAGAGGGGAGATGGGAGGCGTGAGCCTCGCGTGCACCCAGAGGGTGAAGCTTAGCACGGCACGGCTGGGCCCAGCACGGCTCGGCACGGCTGGGCCCAGCACGGCTCGGCCCAGCACGGCTGGGCCCAGCACGGCTTGGCACGGCTCGGCCCAGCACGGCTCGGCCCAGCACGGCTGGGCCCAGCACGGCTCGGCACGGCACGGCACGGCTCGGCCCAGCACGGCTCGGCCCAGCACGGCTGGGCCCAGCACGGCTTGGCACGGCTCGGCCCAGCACGGCTCGGCCCAGCACGGCTCGGCACGGCACGGCTCGGCACGGCACGGCTCGGCACGGCTGGGCGCCGCTTCCCAGCGTTCGTGGTAACGCGGCAGGCGGCGCGACCCCGTGGCCTCACTTGGCAGCACTCGCGTCGTGTTTACAGCCCCGGGCGGCTGGGGTGCAGCGGCAGCCAGGACGGGAACGCAGCCACAGACACACACAGACTCACACACACACAGCCACACACACACAGACACACACAGACACAGCCACACACAGCCACACAGACACACACACAGACACACACACACAGCCACACACACACAGACACACACAGACACAGCCACACACACACAGACACACACAGACACAGCCACACACAGCCACACAGACACACACACAGACACACAGTCACACACACAGTCACACACACAGCCACACACACACAGCCACACACAGACACACAGACACACACAGACTCTCACACACACACAGCCACACACAGCCACACACACACACACACAGCCACACACAGCCACACACACACACACAGCCACACACACACAGCCACACACATACCACTCCATACACACACACCCAGACCTAGAACACACCACACGTACCCAAACCTGAAAGAGAGGAAGACCTACGAGAGAATACCGTGACGACGACATCAGAGTTTGGTGTCAGAAGGATGTGGCCACGACTTGAGCATACTGACACGACACGACAGAAGAGGAAAGTGGAAACAAAAGACGAAATGTGCAGTGGACCACCTACGGGCTCTCTGCCCATGGATCGCCACGATCATCGTCATTGTCGCAGCTGCCGCGCGGGGAGATCGGCTCGGTTCCGGCGACCCTGCCCATTGCACTCGCAGAGCGCTAGGCCAGTGCACAACGACCACCGCCGTGGGCAGCACGGGGCCCGAGCCACGGGCCGAGCCACGGGGTGAGCCACGGGGCAGAGCCACGGGGTGAGCCACGGGGCCGAGCCTCGGGGTGAGCCACGGGGCCGAGCCTCGGGGTGAGCCACGGGGCCGAGCCACGGGGTGAGCCACAGAGTGAGCCACGGGGTGAGCCACGGGGCCGAGCCTCGGGGTGAGCCACAGCGTGAGCCACGGGGTGAGCCACGGGCAGCAGCAGCAGCAGCAGCAGAGAGGCTCCGGGCTAGAGCCGCGCTCGCCCCTTCGCCCCCTTGGCAGCGTGTGCGGGTCAATGGGGCAGAGTGTCTGGAGGGGCCGCGAGACGCGGGCCGTGCCACGTCAACGCCGCCGCGCGGCCAGCCGCTTCGCCATCTCAGACCCCCCCAGAACTGCTCTATTTTTGTGCCGCGCGCCTCTCGCGATAAAATCGCAGCAAAAGCGCGCGGCGCATGCGGCGACAGACAAACATCAAGCCCCGAGTGACACACAAACATCAGGCGCCGAGTTACACACAAACATCAGGCCCCGAGTTACACACAAACATCAGGCCCCGAGTTACACACAAACATCAGGCCCCGAGTTACACACAAACATCAGGCCTCGAGTTACACACAAACATCAGGCCCCGAGTTACACACAAACATCAAGCGCTGAGTTACACACAAACATCAGGCCCCGAGTTACACACAAACATCAGGCGCTGAGTTACACACAAACATCAGGCCTCGAGTTACACACAAACACCAGGCCTCGAGTTACACACAAACATCAGGCCCCGAGTTACACACAAACATCAGGCCCCGAGTTACACGCAAACATCAGGCCCCGAGTTACACACAAACATCAGGCCCCGAGTTACACACAAACATCAGGCCTCGAGTTACACACAAATATCAGGCCCCGGGCGAGGTGACTGGTGACTCCGTGGGCAGACAGACGGACCAAGTTTAAGACGGAGTAGGAGGAGGAGGCTTTTCGCGACCAATATAATCCATGATACAGGTGGGGGGGGGGGGTTGGGGTGGGTTAGATCACGTAAATGTATAAATGTGTCGTTAAACCGGCCACCACCCGACACAGCCACTTAGTAAGGCTTGTCACGTAAAGAGAGCGTGACAATTCGTGACTAGTACAGCACTCACCGGTTGTGTGTTTGAGAGCAAATCCACAACATTTACAATGAGAACCACCAACCCCGCGGAGGCCAGTGGTGGAAATTCCACATTTTTGTAACGAAGGGCTATTGCCCGAAACGTCGCCCGTTTATATATATATATCGCATTCAAGGCCACGCTGTTATTGACGAACGCGTCGCGTGTGTGTTTGTTATTTGTGCTCGTGCACCACCGCCAACGCAGCAGCAGCTGCAGCGTCGCCAAATAATCTGCTAACATTTCGGGTCGCGACAGGACACGGCGACCATCGCCTGCCACTCCCCCCCTCTCTGTGACCCCTCACCCAGATCCATCGCCTGAATTAAGGGTCATGGACCAGCATTCCACCAACTCTGCGTTACGCGAGGAATTGGTGTTACCCACGCGTGTTTACGAGAACTGGACAGAGTGTGTTGGCATCTATATACAGCGCTGTGTGTATATACACAACGCTGCATTTGAAAGGTGAAAGCGCAGCCCTGCAATGTCTTGCCCTAGCCTCTGCTGGGGGAAAGGCCTCCGCGGCGGTGGCAGTTCTAGAAAGCACGACCACGGGGAATTTGGCCTACTCTTCCCCGCGGGCCACAGACGGAGTGGACAAGGTGGGAGTGCCCACACTCTACCCCACCACACGCGGCCTGCCAATCAACCCATGAACTTGTTTATACAATTGTTAGGCCGCGGGGGATTTAAACTCTGGCGCCGATGAAACTAAACTATTAAACTAAACAAACTTTCGGTAAAGTAACGTAGAAGGGAAATAATAAAATATATAAAACAATACAATTCTCACGACGTTTCGACTGCAACACAAGCAATCATCATCAGGTGTGAAAAACACAGCAAGAAATGTATAATTTATTATTATTTTATTATTTCCCTTCTACGCGACTTTACCGAAAGAACCAAGAATATGAATCCCTGCAGTCACGAAAGCTTTAAATCAAAATTTAAACAAACTTTGTGTTTATGTTAAACTATGATGGGAATTACAACCACGAAAAAAGAAGAGGTTTTACCCTTTCTGCCAATAAAACTGGTAATGAGATGGTCAAACACTACATAGATACCTTTTGTAAGGAATCAAGTCTGCATTAACCACAAGTACTTGCATATGCATCACAAGCACTTGTGTTTAATGCAGTAGTTGATTCCGATTCGGTGTTTGACCATCTCATTATCTGTTTTATTTGCCAGAAAGGGTAAAACCTATTCTTATTTTTCATTTCAAGGCCCCAGTGTGTTGTTGCTGTTTTTGAATTGTTTACTTTGCTTCTGCACCACTGCCAACGCAGGAGCGGCATCACGAGTCGGTGCATGTGTAAATCGGTGCTTTGTTGTGCTAATTAACAAGATTAAACACGAACCACTGGTTGCTACCTCGTGCATACATATTCACGCGCGCTCCACACGCACAACGACAACGGTGGCTCGCCATCAAGTGAAGTCACCACGGCGCTCGTGCCAGGCTAGGTGCCGCTTTGCATTATGTACGTGCACATGCATGCGTGCATACGCACGGTAAATGCAAAGACCCCCCGTGTAGCCCACACCGGCTGTGAGGCAGTGATTTTAGCGAGAAACTCTGCAAGTCGACATGGCACACGAGCGGCTGGGTGGGCAGAACCACGCCCGGCCGGCCGCCTTTGTCTCCCCGGTGCTGATGTTTTACAAAAGCACACCAGCTACTAATTTAAGGGCGAATCAACATCGGGCAATCCGAAGGACCGGTTCAAACATTCGCCACTGTCATCGGCCGTGCTGTACCGCAGTGCGCCAACCATTGCGCCACCGCTCCTCTCGTATGCACATCAAAGGCCCGCTGTGTAGCATTCACGTATGCACGCAAACACACACACGCACACACGTGAATATGTAAGGATATTTTAAGGCGGGCACGGCGCTCACACAAAGACA
Organism: Lampetra planeri; assembly: GCF_965212315.1. Taxonomy (NCBI): domain Eukaryota; kingdom Metazoa; phylum Chordata; class Hyperoartia; order Petromyzontiformes; family Petromyzontidae; genus Lampetra; species Lampetra planeri. The sequence continues at coordinate 1,025,861 of NC_136123.1, read as the reverse complement.
TTCACATGGACCCAGATATATAGACGTCATGCACGCACACACAAAGACAAAGATCCCCCTATAGCCTTCACGGCGCTTGTGCCAGGCTAGGTGCACCTTGAGGCCACGCGTGGAAGGCTCGCTGCTGGCAGGGGGTCACGGGACAGACCCAGGTGCCATGGGTTGAGATGCAATATCTCCCGTGTAGCCTTAACAGACTGTAGGGGCAAGTGCTGTTAGCGAGCACCTGTGAAGGCCGGCACGGCACACGAGGGGGTTGGGGTGGCCAAGAACCGCGCCCGGCCGCCTTTGTCTCCCTTGATTAAGATACACGCATTTAATTAAAGTCGCACGCGGGTTGTAAATGTTGGTGAGACGTTTTGTTTACGCGCTAATGAGTCACCGTGTGTGTGGGTCACCGTGTGTGCGAGTCGATTGTGAGTGTGAGTGTTGTCCTGTTGTGGGGAGCGGTGGCGCAGTGGTTAGCGCACTGCGCTACGAATCCGCACGATCCGAGATCGATTCCCGCCCCCGGCTAACAACAACATTGACGACGGGTAGCTATCTGAACCCGATCGCGTGCCTCGCCTAAGTTGACTCGGCCTTAAATAAGTGTCCGGTGAAGGAAGGGGGCAATGGGGAGACGAAGGCGGCCGAGCGATTTTTCCCGAGCTCTGCCTCGCGCACCGTGCCGGCCTTCTTCACAGGTGCTGCTACTCGCTCACAGCACTTGCCCCTACAGTCTGTCACAGGCTATACGGGGGCTCTTTGTCTTTGTCTCCAGCCTTAGCGCACTACGCTACGAAGCCGGAGATCCGAGTTCGGCTCCCGCCCACGACCAATAACTGTGGGCCTCCCCTAGGTTGATTCGGCCTTAAATCGGTGCCTGGTGTGGGTGTCAACACAAAGGCGGACGAGCGAGCGAGTGTACGGCCACACCTCGCTAACAGCCCGCAAATCAGTCTGTAGGGATGGGGGGGGGCGAGGGACCTTTGTGATTGTTTGAGGGGTGCACACAGCCTTGCAACACCTGGCGGCATGAAACCGCCTTATCTCGCTTCATTATTTCCTGTTATGATAAAAACAAGAAACATCATCCTGTGGCGGCAAGCAACAACAACTTTATGACTTCATAAAGGGAACCATCGTTACCATAAAAACCACGGCGCGTCCCCGTTCCACCGTCAACCTTCACGTGGCCTTAGACCAGGGGTCGGCAACCAAAATAACAAGAAGAGCCATTTCTTTCCAATTCGGTACAAAATTCAGTATTTCAAGAGCCGCAATGCATCTGAGTACATACTGTACATACGTACATATCGTCAAGAAGCAGCCCGCAAAGAGCCGCATGCGGCTCCGGAGCCGTAGGTTGCCGACCCCTGCCTTAGACGAACACGATACTGTAAAAGCCGACGTTCCATGCACCTGCCCCTTCTTCGTGGCAGCAGGCGATGAGTGCCGATCGCTGCGCGTGGCCTTCAGGCCGTGCATCGTTGGCGCTGCGAGGCGCCGATTCGAGTCGAGCGACGCCTTCGACACCCAGCTGACTCATCAGCGTCAGCCTCGCCTCAATCAACGTCGGCGAGCTGCCAGACGTTATAGGCAAGCACCCGGTATTTACGATACGGGTCCATACTCTTAGGTTTCTTCGGTAAAGTCACGTAAGTGAAAAATTAAATAAATAGTAAATAATAGAAATAATAATAGAAATAAAATAATAAATCACGACGTTTCGGAGGCAACACAAGTCTCCGTCATCAGGCGGGACCATCACAGCTGAATTTACTGTATCAAGTGAGGAAAAATCCAAGATACGGGTCCTTAGTTCAATAAATAAAATATACTTTTGTATTCGAGGTTGAGGCTGGAGAGCGCTGAGTGACCACCCTGCATACCAGGTGCTACAGGCAGCTGTATGCTGAACTTCTTTCGCACCGCACGAAGCCAACCGCGCGAGATGCGAGCAGCAGAGGGCTACCACGTGGTGGGCAGCAGAGGGCTACCACGTGGTGGGCAGCAGAGGGCAGCAAACCCCATTGCGGGACTGTGCTTCTATGCCCCCCCCCCCACCTTCACCTGCGCGCGCTGCCCATCGTGGTGAAGTATGGTCAAACGATCGGCGAGTGGCGGTCCTCGTCCAGCAGTGGATGGGCAAGATAAGATAAATATGTACTGTACTTGCACAGGTCACCGCTTACCCTGCAATCGGATTCAATGGCACTCCGTTGATGATAATTATTATAATATGTATTAATTATAATAATAATTAATTATAATAATAATTTATAATTATCTGCCAGGGCCAATCCACTGCTGGGCGATTGCCACTTCAAATCCCTTCACCCATCATCCCCAGCAGAGTCGCCACTTTCTCCATCGTTCATCAGCCACGACCATGCCACGCTTGCTGATGTGTTTTTTTATTTGGACATCTGTGCAACAACAAACAACAAAAGCGCTTCCGAGCTAATCTGATTCCTCCGGTCTAAATATTTTGATTCTGATCGTGGGGCGCCCTCTGGCGGTCGCGTCTCTCCGGACCAACGCGACTCCGAGAGAATGACGACGAAAGCCTCGTCGGTTCTTTCGGTAACGTCACGTAGAAAGAACCAACGAGTTTGGATTGCAGCAGTTACGGAAGCTTCAAATCAAGGACGACGAATGCCGCTTACCAAGGCGAGTGCGCTCCTCCGCGCGGTGTCTTGGGTCGGCACGCCGGACTTGCAATGTCCGAGGGGGACGCGGCTCCGGCTCTATCTCTCGGCGCGGCAGGTGAAACAGCGGGGCGAGTTCGTTTTGCAATCCCAAAGCCCGGTCCCAGACCACGCTCCTGTGCCAGCCCACCGGCTAAGCAGCGCAGCACGTTCGTCGGATCTGGAGGTCGCGTGCGGTGGGGTAAAGTGTGGGCAACGCCCACCACTTCCAACAAAGCTTGGTGAGCGTTGGAAGAGTAGACCAAATACAGTCTGCAGATGTGGGTTCGGTGGAGGTGGGGCCCCTTTTCAGCAGCGGTGGCTGCGCCTCTCCCCAGCCGCACAGGTTTCACGCGCGCCACGGTGACTCGAACGAGTTCGATTGATTTGAGTGTCGAGTGGCACCGGCGCCGCCGTCTATGGGGGCAGCCCGCGACTTACAACTCGACACGATGGTGAATGTGAATGAAACAACAGCCTTACAATTACATGTCTTTGATAGGCGACGTTTCAGGCAATAGCCCTTCTTCACAGCACATACATACCGATGGAGTGGATGATCAGAGTTGTCGGCCGCATGTGTTTACAGTGGCATCGGATGAGGACCTACTGGACATCTGTGAAAAATAGATTCTTAGATCATCGGATTCATCCCGTCTAAATAAAGATTCTGATTCTGAATGACATGTTAAACATTATTCCCGATTAACTGTGTGTACATTGGTAATGAAATACAGACCCACACAGAGACCCATAGATTCCCACAGAGACTCACACAGAAATACCCACACCCACACAGCGACCCATAGAATTACGCCGAGACCCACACTCACACAGAGACCCACAGACTCACACAGAGACCTGTAGGCTCTCATACAAAGCGAAATGTCAGACATCATGCCGAACAACACGCGCGGACGCAAATGCCATTCCACGAGCCAAACCAGTCACCCTACTCGCCACGTGGCACCGTCGGTACAGAACGCGACTCGCCATGGCGACCGTCGTCGGCTCAGCCGTTCCCTTGCACGCGAGTCCAGGAGGACGCCCGCCGCGCGCTCACGCGGGGCATGTGAAGAGGTTCCTGCGGTGACCTCCATCTCCACCCCGGGGCTCGGCGACATCGCTCAACGCACTGCCCAAGTGACCGCCGCGTGTATGATTCGGTGAAAATGCGCAGCCCAGCAATAACCCGCTTACGGCACTGCTGGCAGAAGCGTCTCTACGAGAGGACGCTCTCAAGAGTCGCAGAGCTCGAGATGTCTCCCCCGGGGGGTCGAATGGAACACGCGGCGCCCTCTGAGATTGCACGCACTCGGTGTGCCGTAGACCAGGGCATGCAGCGTTGTCGGCAGCAGCAGCAACAGCTGTTCGTTGTAATCATCGCGTGAGTTCATTCAGAACGGGAGAGTTGTTTTATATCGTTTAATTCAAAGGGCACCGTTAAAATGCCAGGGGATGCTATAATTAAATGCAGGCAAGGTTACACATCTCGGTTATGTGAATTCTAATGGGGTTCCTTTTTAATGAAATCGTAGTTCATCTTCTTGGTTCTTTCGGTAACGTCACGTAGAAGGGAAATAATAAAATAATTAAAATAAAACATAATAAAATACAATTCGCACGACGTTTCGGCCACAACGCAAGCAGCCGTCCTCAGGCGAAGAACAGGTCTGTCGGAAAGACAGCGACGGCTGCTTGTGTTGTGGCCGAAACGTCGTGAGAATTGTATTTTATTGTTTTATTATTATTTTATTATTTCCCTTCGTACCAAGAAGATGAATCCCTGCAGTCACGAAAGCTTCAAATCGAAAAATGAAATCGTAGTTGTCGCTAATTTGCGCGGATATGCCGTGCAATTATGTTTGGGTATTAAGCTGCGTTCCGCCATGAACAGGCAGTGGATTTGACTCTCATCACCGTCTCCTCGCGAAAGGTTCCCGGACGAACCTCAACTTACGGTTCTGGACCACGCACGTGGCCGCCCCCTGGTGGCAGACTCACGCGCGGCTCGCAGGGCAGGTGGGTGCCGAGGCGCCTCGTGGCGCACAGGGAGAGCTGCCGCTGGGGTGCCGCTTTGAAGCCGCGTTGACATGGGGCACGAGGTGCAAGTCGCTCGTCCGTGCCTCAACAGACTGTTGGGCGAGCGCCTATGAAGGCCGGCACGGCACACGAGGGGGTGGGTGGCCAGCACCACGCCCGACCGCCTTTGTCTCCCCAATGGCGATGTTTACACGGCACACCAGGTACGTATTTGATGCCGAGTCGACCTAGGGAGGGCCCAGGACCGGTTGAGATAACGGTCACTGGTGTTGGCCGTGAGCGGGAATCAAACTCGGGTCGCCGGCTAACCGCGACACCACCGCTCCCCATCAGCAACACAATCCATACACACTGCCAGTAATAAGCAGAGACAAGAAGACGAGAGAAAGAGACATCGTTCAATTCCCCCTTTCAATCGGTTGTCTGATACTAAATATTCTCTTAAATGGACAACTTTTCATATCTCTATGTAAATATATCTTTTAATTAAATTGGAAATTGATAATCCCTTGTGATGGAACATCTCGGTTTGCAGGGGTGTCCGAAAGCCAATTTCGGACTTCATCTGGAAAACATTTGTCGCGTTCCCTTTCTCTCCGTGCGCCACGGTGTACGAAGCGCACTCTCAACCCTCTCTGGTGCCTCTGCTGTGAAGAAGGCTCATTGCTTAAATCGTTACCGATTATTGTTTTGCCTCTCTTATTAGGGTCCCGTCGCGCCGAATTTGACCTTTCGCGAAGATTCTGTTCCCCCTCCTTCCTCCCCTCCCCCCTCCCCGATCGGCGATTCGTCCCGGGCTCGCGTTTCGTCGCACAACAACAACTCGCGTGATAAAGGGCTCGTTTGAAGAAGTGAAGATAACAGCTGCCGCTGCTGCTGATAAAAAAATTCCATGCTCGCAGTTGATGCACTGCGAGTTTGCAGCTGATGCTGAACCGTCAATGCTTGCAGCTTATGCAGTGGTGAGTTTGCAGCATCGAACAGTCGATGCTGGCATCCGATGCGCTGCGGCGAGTTCGCAAGTCGAGTGGAGCGGTGGTGCAATGGCTCCCGCAGTGCGCTCCGAACCCCGCCGCCAGGGTTCAATTCCAGGCCGCGGCGAAACATCCGAGGCGCGCGACCCCTCCACCAAACCTCACCAGCCCGCACCGACCTCCGTGCTGAACCCGTGTCGAGCCACCCCCAAAAGAGCACGGAGGCTTTCATCCAGCAGTAGAATGTCAAGAGACTATTTAGATTATTCGATAGGCTTTTGTGGGTAAATAGCAGCTGGATCCAGTTGTGCAGCCTTCCTGCAAGGGTGCAGGCGGTGCAACTCCACCGGGGCACAAAGGCCACAGAGGGGGCCCAGGCGCAGGGTTACAAAGAGGGGGGGGGGGAAATCGGACAGTGGTGGTGGAGGAACATTTCATTCGGTGCACCGGCGGCGCCCGTGCCACCAGCACCACGCCACTGGCTGGGTCAATCATGGCCCCTAAGGACCAGCTCCCGAGTTGGGCATCGCGTCTCTCTCTTTCTCTCTCTCCCCGTGGTCGCGTGGATTCTTTTCCAGGTCTTCCAGTTTTTTCCCTCCACATTTAGACTCAACATCGCGCGTTTAAGAGTATTTGGCTGCTATAAATGTCCACGTGATAAGCCACTTCGCTATCACTTGTGGGCAGGTCGCTTCTGAAAAAAAGCGACATCGCTCCGTGGGCCTTACCTGCTAAAATATATTTAAAGTTTTTTTTGTTAATCTGGGCTGCACCACCTTGGCCCCAGCCGCGAAGACGTCCAAATATCCCTGGAATGTCTTCCCCGCACCTCCGATTAGTACGGTCGGAAACGTACGGCGCTAAAAAAGTTCAACACTCACGCACACACACACACCTCTCAAAACTCTCCACGTCAACGACAGCTCGCAGCAGTGGTGCCCTTTTATTTCACTTGGACAACGGGAGCGACGGTCACGACCCCGTGACAGTAATACGACAACCACAACAACTAAACCGTAGGACGCGCGCGCGGAGAGCAAGCCCAAAGGGTATTCATCACCGCTACACCAGGCCAAGCCGCGGAGACGCGGGTGGACAGCGTGCCCCCCCCCCCCCCCCTATTACAGTACTGGGACAAGTGTGTGTGTGTGTGTTTAAAAAATATATAATATATACATTCAGCCACATGCTTCAGTGCCAACACCAAAACATGCCAATACAGACCGTTTCATGTAAAGCATCATATCATGTTATTATTAGCATCAATTAACAGTTAGTGAACGAGTACATTCCACAGGGCAAACACTCTACAGGGTTACGCGCGCACACGCTGGACGACGGGCAGTGGCGTGGCTATCGAGTGCGCAGGCGGTGCAACTGCACAGCGGCCCAGGCTACGGAGGCGGAGGAAATTGGACCCGGAGGGGCGGGGGGGGGAGGTCCCATTTAACTCCTTGCGCCAGCGCCCACGCTACAACCACCGCGACACGCCACTGCCCCCGCCGCGAGTGCCAAGTCAGTGTGCTACATCAGTAGTTGTTCGGCACCACGTGCCGCCTCAAGGGAGACGCAACCCAAAAGGACGTGACCAGCTCCCTCACCTCGTCGCTACACGACCTACGGTGGCTACGGTTGTTTTTTTTTGGCGGAGACAACGCCATCGTCTCGCTCCGCCCGAGGAGCCCGGTTCAATCAACGGCGGGCGGCTGAAACCGCGAGAGTCCCACTGAAGCCAGGAGCTCGGCCGTGCTGGCTTCCAAGCCCACCAAGCCGGCCTCCTCGTGCGGTCTCAAATCCGTCGGCATTACTGCCGGCGACTTGAAAACGCTTCATGTTGTTGTTGTTGTTCTCATCAGCGGAGACTTCAGACTTGAGGTGCCGTGCGTGGCTACAAGGTAAAGGAGCCGTTGCGTTTTGAGCCGCGTTGTCCTCTCTCGAAAAATCTCCGACGTTTCCGGGCCACGAGGGGGCGGCGCTTTACATTCACGGACCGCCCGGCTCCAGATTCAGATTACGCCGCTTTTACTTAAGCGACAAACAAATAAACAAACCACACACACACAGACGACCGCCGCGAACGACGGACAGCATTGCTGCACTCCCAACAAACCGGCATCATCCCCGCGCCTCTGATGAGCATGGCTGGCTACGGGCGGTGCTACAAAAAGAAAGTTCAACACGCGCACCTACGTACGCACGCGCACTGCCACTTTGCTGCACCCTCGCACGGAGCATCACGCACACCGCCACAGCTCTTGTCGACCGTCTGCTGGACGAAGGCCTCCACACGATCACCGTGCGTGGTCGTGGGGGTCACGTGACCACCCTTCATGGGTTTGTGGAGGTTGTGGGGAGCGGTGGGGGGGGTTGTTGACGTGAGAGCAGAGGAGCAGAGAGGAGTACCAACAACGGATGATGCTTCACCGCCCTCTGCTGCCCACAACGCAGCCCCCGCAAGCCCCCACAAGCCCCCCCCTGCCAACCTGCTACGTACCCATGGTGGCGGTCACCCATCCAGGTGTGGGGCGTTACTCCGGGTGACTCACCACGAAGCACTCACGCTGGATGACTGCACTTGGAATGGAGGCAAAGGGTTAGTCGTTTGGACAGAGTTAACTTTGGTTGTAGTTAAGTTGCCAATGGCACTGCATAGCTGAAAGAGTGTATAAAGGTTTCACACAGTAGCCGCTAGCACAGACTCTGTCTAATTCAGTACAGAAGTGCAACAGTCAATTATTATTATTCTTCATCATCACCACATGCTAAAGACAGGCACAATGCATACAAGGTGTCCAGTCATGCTGGGGAGTGCTAAGCCACGCGGGTTGATTTAGAGTACACACGGCATCGTATAGAGAGCAGCGATTATAGCGGCAAGTTTTACATGGCCAGGGTCGGAAGTAATAAGGCTACAACCCGACTTGCCTAAAGCCCTGTTCACTACAACCCTGTTGAATACAGCCTCACCTCGCCTACAGCCTCACTCACCCCAAGCCTCAATAACCTATAGCCTCACACACCCACAGACAGAGTCACACTCCAACAGTCACACCACTAAACACCCGCAGCCTCATGAGTAGAACCCAGTGCGATTGCCAACGGGACTTCTATCTCCCCAATCCTCACCGCTGCCACCCCCTCGACCGCCGTCACCGCCGTCGTCGTCGTCGTCATCGTCGTCGGAGGAGTCCTGCGTTCCGTTGGAGGTCCTCGCGCCGTCACCGCGGCGACCTCGCGACACCGCCGGCCGGCCTTCCTCCGCGGCGCCAGACGATCCCCGGTTGCCGTTGGCGACGGTCACCTTGGCGACCCTGTCCACCAGGTCGTCGGCGGCGGAGGAGGAGCGCGGCCCGGCCGGCGCCGTCACGGCGGCGGCGGTGAGGGAGTCGAAGCAGCCGATGCAGACGCGCAGCGGGCGCGACGACTGGCTGGGCAGCAGGAAGCGCCGGTCGGAGCAGGCGCCGCACACCACGATGCCGCACTTGCGGCAGTGGTGCCGCCGGTTGAGGGCGTTGAAGCGCGAGCGCTGGCACCGCATGCACGCCGAAGCCGACGAGTCGGGCACCCACCACGCCGCCGGCTCCGAGCCGTCGGCGGGAGACGCCGCCGCGATCACCGCCGCCGTGGAGGAGGAGGCGCCGGCGCTGCCGGGGCCCGGCGAATTGCACGGCGCCGGCAGGGGAGGCAGGCCGCGCTTGGTGCGCAGCTCGCGCACGCACCGCTCGATGTGGCTGATCCACTCGGCGCGCTCTGACTCCGTCGCGGCAAACACTGCGGAACGATGGTGCGGTGAAGACCGGGACGGTGCGGGGACGGTGCGGGGACGGTGCGTGACGGTGCGTGACGGTGCGTGACGGTGCGTGACGACGCATGAGCGGTTCTCTCACCGTGCAGGCGGCGTGCGACGTGTGTGCAGGCGTTAGGACGTCGCGTGACACTGCGGGGTGGATCACACTGCCTCTCCCGCTAGTCTGTCTACTCCAGGCCTCTCATCGCTATCTCTCCGCCTTATTCACACTCACTCGCCCACACCTCACCCTCACCCACTCTCTCAGTCTCACCCTTACCCGCTCACTCACTTACGCTCAGGATCTCACTCACAAACCCTCAACTTATGCCACCCTCAATACTAAACATCACTCTCCATGAATCTTACTCTCACTAGCACTCTCATCCTAACCCGCTCACCTACACTCACTCACCCACCCACTCACCGCCAATCTCACCATCACCCCCCTCAATCCCCACCTCACCGTGACACCCCCCCCGCCCCCTCCTCACCCGCCGCCGCTCACCTTTGAACGACTTGGCGGGCGTCTGCACGAGCCAGCCGTTGCTCAGCTCGCCCTCGTCCGGCAGGGTGCAGATGGCCACCGCCTCCAGCGCCAGCACGCGCTGGTTGGCGTAGCGCCGGCTCCCCAGCACGGCGGCGCCGTACACCACAATGTCGTCGAACAGGAAGAACTGCCGCGGCTTGGGGCCCTTGCGGCACAGCTTGGTGAGCGTCCCCTCGCCCACGAGCACCCGGCCCGGCGCCATCAGCGGGCGCCCCGCCGCGCCGAAGCAGCTCTCGATGCGCGCGATGCGCCGGCTGTTCTCCTCGCTGCTCGCCAGCGGCTCGGCCATGCCGGGTGGCGTGCCGGGTGGCGTGCCGGGTGCCGTGCCGGGTGGCGTGCCGGTGCCGTGCCGGGTGCCGTGCCTTCCGCGGCGGAGCCTTGCGGCGAGGGCGGCGAGAGGGGCGAGGTGGGGGCCGCGTTTGCGGTAAGCGCCAGGAAAATAACGGGAACTACCATTTAATGACATTTATACACACACACACATATATACACAAACACATATACACAAACACACATATACACAAATGTCCAGAGCGGTGAAAACGTGTTCAACTTTGTAAACTGAGATATGCAACAGCGGTGTCACGAGTAGGGCACTGGACTTGCGATCCAGAGGCTGCCGGTTCAAAACTGGACGAGTTTCTTGAACCCTCCTTCCTCCCTCACTCCAGCCCCCCGCCTCCGTCCACCCAGCGGTACAAACGCTTGCACCACGGTCGGTCAGTGGGTCGCGTGTGGTGGGATAAGCGGTGGGTAGGTCGACTTACTCAAAAATGCCTGGTCAGTGTGGAGGAATAGACCAAATACCCTTGACAGTACCCACCAGAGGAGGCTCTTCCGCCAGCGGTGGCGTGAGCGAGCAATTGCAGGGGATGCACCTTTACCTTTTGGCTGAGAAACGAGGGCGAGTTTGTACGCTTGCACGAGCCAATCGGTGCATTCGTTACAAAAAACTCCATCAGTTTATGAAATCGCTCACCGGCTTACGGGTTAACGCTTTACAACCCTAGTTTGTAGTGATTGCCACGGCTTCAGGTCCAGTCGCACCGCCTGCACACTCAATAGCTAGATCGCTGGTAGGAGGGGTGGGGTCGTGCGAGCACGGGACGTGAGACGGTGGCGCTGTGTGTCTGGTGTATGGTCACAATAGCAGTGTCAAACAACAACCACTTGCTACTCATGACAGTGATGAAGTCACCGCAGAGTTATTCCGAACGCCCGGTCACGCGAACGCACAGAAGCAGGAACATAAAGAGCCCCGTGTAGCTGACACAGACTGTTGGGGCAAGTACCATAAACTTGGCGAGTGCACACAAACAACAAAAGACAAAGATCTCCTGTACAGCCTCAACAAACTGTTGGGGCGAGTGCTGCTAGCGAGAACCTATTAAGGACTGCGTGGCACACGAGGTGATGGTGTGGCGAGCACCACGTCCGGCAGCCTTCGTGTCCAGTAGCGCATCAGGTACTCGTTTACAGGCGAGCCAACCTGGGGAGGCCCAGGGGCAGATACATCGCCACTGGTGTTGGCTGCGAGTGGGAATCGACCTCTGGTCGCTCAGGTTTGTGGCGCAGCGTGGCGCTCGCCGCCGTCTTCAACGATGCGCGTCATCGTCCGCCCGGCACCACGGCTCGGGCCCGGGTTGTCACGCAAGCCAAGCCTGCGCAGGCTCGCCACACGCGGGTCTTGGCCGGTTCGCAACTCTGTTGACCGGGGCCCGGTCACGACGCCGAGCGATCAAGCAAAGCGGGCGGACCGTAGGACGCCCTACGAGCAATGGCTTCCTTGTTGAACGACGGGCGCCACCGTTACTTGGCGGAGCGCGTCGGTCGGCAGCGGGTGCCGCAATGGCGGGCAGCGTGCGGGCGGGAGACATCGACGTTCGGCTGAAGACTCGGGTTGGCGCCAATCGTCTCCGGTTGCGCGGCAGTGGCGGCCTCCCAGCGGGTGCGTTGAGGGGCGACGTTGGTCAGATGACGGCAAGTCGGCCGTAGGGCTCGCGAGGCGACGGTGTCCACCGGCGGACGTAGCCGCGTGTCCACGAGCTCAGGTGTAAGGCCCATTGAGCTTTTTAAAGCTGGTTTTTTTTCAGGAGCGACCTGGCCACAAATGATAGCTCAAAGAAGTGGCTTAACGTTTATTGCAGCCAAATACTTTAAATGCGTGATTCTAAATGTGGAGGGAAGAACTGGAGGACCTGGAGAAAATCTACGTGACCATGGGGAGAGAGAGAGAGAGAACATGCAAATTCCAAATATACAGCAGGCGTCAGGGTCGGGATCAAACCCACGACCTCCTGTACACCAGGTGAGGTAGTTAACATCTCGCCATGGCACCCAATAGCAAACACCTAATGGCAAATCTACACGCACATAAAATAAACCATGCGCTGCTAAAGTTCCTGCCACATGACTTCCTGTGCAGGAAATGGAGCGGCGCTGCTGCTGTTGCTGCTGCTGCCGGGAAATGCGGCATCCAGAACGAGATGGATTCCGGAAACCGGTCACGCCTCATCACACGGCGAACAAACCGGCGCCGGGACACAATATGGACGCATTGTGTGGACGTGGAGGATGTGGCAGTTCGGACGCAAGCCTCGGTCTATAAAAAAAAAGGAGGAATCCTATAGGCCAGAGAGAGAATTGAAATGACGCCAAGCGAGAAGTGTGAATGGGAGACACCTCACACACAGAGAGATATCAGTCACAAGCAGTCAAGAAGAGGGAGGGGTCTTGAGTCTGGACTTGAAGATGGGGAGGGTTGTGAAAGTGGACACAGCAAGAGAATGTGCCTTCTGGAAGCAGCAGAAGAGGAGGAGCGACCACCCGTGGAGCGAGTGTTGGCCGACAGACGGCATTGACGGAGGGCCTTGCTGGGTTGCTGGAGCTGTCGGTCATTGGCAGACGAGGAAAGGAATTCCTCGGGCCTGGACATTACAAAGAGAGGGCTGGGAATCGACGGCGCGGAAGGCCAAGGGAAGAGCGTTCCGGCCAATGGGGACCACAGAGGAGAATGAGCGACCTCCCACTGACTGGGGTTTTGACAGCAAGTCTTGGACGCTGGAGCGACGAGTCGGTGGAAGGGAGTTGAACCGGATGAGAAAGGAAGAGGTAGGCAGGGGAGAGTCCGCCAAGAATGTTGTCGACGGCGCATTGTACCATCCCCCATGGTTCGGTGGTGGGACCCGCCGTACACTCAACCACAAGAACAACAACAAGAACGTATGATGTTACCACACCCCGCAAAAGCCATTCATTAAATCACATCCCTCAAGGCATAATTCTGACTTATGGTAGCACCTCCAGTTTGCACGGCTGGCTACGTACAGTGCGAAAGAAGTTCAGCATACATACAAACATTACTGTTGTAATTGCCTCGCAACCATTACTCCTCCTTACTCGACAACTCCTAAATCATTATAACAAACTAGTAACTACTATTCTACTCACTATAAAAGATAAACACACCCCCTGTAGTTTTGTAGACTCATGGGGCGAGCGCCTACGAAGGCCGGCATGGCACCGACGGGGATGTTGTGTGGTCAGCACCATGTCCCGCCACCTTTGTCTCCCCAGTGCTGATGTTTAAACGCCACACCAAGTCATGATAAGTAGGGGACGCCCAGGACCATTTCAGATATACATATCACCAATGTTGGCCGTGAGAGTGAATCGAACCCAGGTGTCCTGGTTTGTAGTGCAGTGATCCTAACCACTACGGCCGCCACCACGCCCCCATTGTGCATTCACACTCCACACAAGAGACCACACACGCCTGCCCAGCCGGTCATGTCACAATCGGAGAGAAATGCATGCCAGGGGGCAATTTAATTATAACGCTCATGTACCTGCCCGAGTGCAGTGCAGTGCACATAAGCAATAATTTACACCGTGTTCAATTAAAGTAAAGATCCCCCACATAGCTGTCGCAGACCGCCGGGGCAAGTTCGAGCACGTATTAAATTTGCCACGGCACACGAGAGGGTGTGTGGACAGCACCAGGCTCGGCCACGTTTGTATCCCCGGTGCTGATTTTAAAACACCGCACCTGGCAATCACTCGAGGCCGGGTCGATCATCGGAACGAAGCGGTCACGGTTGCAGTGACGGATAACGGCCAAAATCGCTTGCAGGCCGATTCGAGAGCGATGCGCTTTACGTGGTGGCACGCCACATGAAATAAATCCACGAGCAGTAGATTCCCACACCTGGTTCAAACAAAATTCCGGTGTCGGTCGTCAATCACCCCAGATCACCCCTTGCAAGTGAGGCCCGTGTGTTGACATTCAGACACGCAAAGCTGTATTGGCAGATTGTAATCCCAGTGTGGTTCTCCAGGTCGGGCTGCGTTCTTGTGAACATTTCATCTCCCGAGTTTCGGCCACGGGCCACTGCCACCCGGCATCGCGCGGCAAAAGCTTAAGAGAAGAGATGCTAAGACGCGCTACTCAACCTGGAGAACTGCGCTTGGAGCGTGTTGATGTGGATCGTGTTGATGTGTTGATGTGGATCGTGTTCATGTGGATCATGTTTATGTGGATCGTGTTCATGTGTTGATGTGTTTTGTCTTCGTGGGCTGTTTGCGTTTCCTGGTGAAACCGAGATCAATTAGATTGGTTAGCATGGGCGATAGCCACCAACATAACAAGAGGAGAATTTTTTTGGAATTCAGTAAAAAATAAACAATATATGCACTGTGTGGTGAATACGAGACAGTGGCCCTTAATAAATGACGTCACGAAGCGGTCCTTGAAGAGACGCCGCAGGATGCCGAACCCTGGGTGAGCACCATTTGCTTTTCTGGCGATCCGTTCAGGAACTTGTCACGAGTTAAACGGCCTGAACCCATCGGCCGTTTCAGGTGAGGCTGCCCTGCCCTTCCCTACCCATGGCGCGCCTCGTAAACTGCACACACCCGGGCACAATGCTCCTCCCCTCCAGCAACACTTCACGTCCCAGCCCAAGTGCCGCCCGTTTTCAAATGCGCAATGGGGTCCGCGCTCATCTCTGTTAGCGCCTCGGAGCCAAGTGGTCATCTTCGTCATCGTCGGCCGAGCTCTATCCACTGCTGGACGAAGGCCTCGCCAGGTCGTCACCATCTCGTGGTCCCGCGTAGCTCCAAGGTGGTAACCGTTATCATGGTGGCCCGTGGTCAAGGCCCACGACGGAGTGGAAATCCAAAGAGAGAAACAACTGAGAGGACATCCGGCTGTGGAGGTGGACCAGGAGGTCGGGGCGTGTGCAGCTGCTGGGTTCGTACGTTGCGGGACCGTGACAGATGGCAACAACTTGGTGGGGCCTTCGTGCAACAGTGGATACATCGCATCTGATGACGATTCTTTTCAGGATCGTACAGGGTGCGTCAAAAAATGTTCTACCACTTCTGAGAATTTTCAACAACACCACGATAAATGTACTGCCCCCGGGCTCTGTAGACCACCTGGAGAAGATTCCAGGCACGCGTTGACAAAAAGTCAGAGTAGAAACTCTGACTTTTTGAAGCTATTAACATACATTTGTTATCATGTTAGTGTATCAGATCTTTTCCATTAAAAACGATAGTCCCATATAAGTGTTAAAACATTTTTTAAAGCACCCTGTATGTTAATATACTTACGAAAGACTTCAAATGTATCGGCACACTGTGTGCTGTTCATCTGCCCATGTGGAATACATAACTCTCTGCTGTGTTCGTGTTGTGCCGTCCTAATTTACGTTCCCGATGTCGCGTTATTTTCCTTCCCATCCGATTGTGGGCAAGAGTGGTGGTGGTGGTGCATATGACCCAATCGCCGACCGTGGGGGGAAACCACCAAGGCGCTGCGCAGTTGGCCATTACGTCAACCCGCAAACGCAGCCCATGTGCGTGCACGTTTGCGGCGAATTAAGCTGTGAAAATAACCAAAGGGAACAGTATGATCCACAAGCCACGGGCAGGGCTGGTGGAACTCATCCTGGGGGCCTGGGCAATGCTCCCACATGCCGCTGGCAACACCCTCACCTGCACCCGTAAACAAGAGCACGTGGCACCCACACGGCAAACCCTCCCCACCCCCCCACTGACTCCCACTGCAATCCGCACTCAGCGCCTTCAAGATCCTCCTTGGACGCAGCCCTGCCTACCCCTCTCACCTCACTCTACTCACCTCCACACACTCTCCTACCCCTCTCATCTCACTCTACTCACCTCCACACACTCTCCTACCCCTCTCATCTCACTCTACTCACCTCCACGCACTCTCCTACCTCTCCTCTCTCATCTCACTCCACTCCCCTCCACGCACTCTCCTACCCCTCTCATCTCACTCTACCCACCTCCACGCACTCTCCTACCCCTCTCATCTCACTCTACTCACCTCCACGCACTCTCCTACCTCCCCCCTCTCATCTCACTCTACTCACCTCCACGCACTCTCCTACCTCTCCCCTCTCATATCACTCTACTCCCCTCCACACACTCTCCTACCTCTCCCCTCTCATCTCACTCTACTCACCTCCACGCACTCTCCTACCTCCCCCCTCTCATCTCACTCTACTCACCTCCACGCACTCTCCTACCCCTCTCATCTCACTCTACTCACCTCCACACACTCTCCTACTCCTCTCATCTCACTCTACTCACCTCCACACACTCTCCTACTCCTCTCATCTCACTCTACTCACCTCCACACACTCTCCTACTCCTCTCATCTCACTCCACTCCCCTCCACGCACTCTCCTACCCCTCTCATCTCACTCTACTCGCCTCCACGCACTCTCCTACCTCCCCCCTCTCATCTCACTCTACTCACCTCCACGCACTCTCCTACCTCCCCCCTCTCATCTCACTCTACTCACCTCCACACACTCTCCTACTCCTCTCGTCTCACTACTCACCTCCACACTCCCTCTCGCTCATCCTTCCCAAGTCAACAGTCACCCAGGGGGAGATCACCAGTTCTCCGTGCTGCTGCCCGTACGGTCTGGCACTGCCATCACCCAGCCACCCGACCCCCTGCCGCTAGCGTGGGAGTCCAGACACCAGGCCCCGCCTCTGACAAGACGCCACCCTGCCATGGACAGCACCTCGAGGCGCGCTCACGTCCCCGAGGTCGCCGCTGCACGCACAGCCAAGGCGGCGTTGGCTTTGTCCAGCCAATTCGCCCGGGGGGCCTTGAGGGAATGACCGCGGCAGTGAATCTGCTGTGTAAAAGTGGGAGCTGTAGAGACTTGCCGTGCCCAGTTCTGCGGCGTTGTGATCTTTGCGATAAGTCTACGGACGTAACATTGCGAGCCTGCTGCGGTGGCGGTGGCGCACAATAATACTGCCCTCAAATGATAAACATGAACCTACACAGCATAAACACACACACCTACACACACAACACACACACCACACCTACACACACAACACACCTACACAACACACACACCCAACACCACACAACACACACACAACACCACACACACACACACCTACACACAACACACACACACACCACACAACACACACAAACCACACAACACACACAAACCACACACACAAACCACAACACACACCTACACACAACATGAACATACACGTAGATAACATCGCCGCCGTTTCGGGCAGAGGCTCTTTATATTACTGTATATAAAAAAAATTGTCAAACGTGTTATACACATCGAGTCAAATCAAAATACGACACTGACTGTTAACTTTAATTGTAATTATTTACTATATGAATTTAGGTAATATATACAACGCTTAAGTTTGAATCAGGGAGGGGTTTGGCCCTCAACTCACAACTTCAGCAGCCCGCGTTTGCCTGAAATACCCGCGGGGTTAGGGGCGCCGTTCCCGGGCCGAGGTGGTGGAGGGGTGGAGGTCGAGCCCGGGAAAACCGCCACGAGAGAGGCGAATCGCCCCGCGCCGCGCCCAAAGTGCCCCTGAGCAGGGAGGGGTCCAGGGGTTCAGGGGTCCAGGGGGTCCAGGGGGCTCTTACCGGAGCCGGAGCGGCCGGAGCAAGCGGGGAGACGACGGCGACTCGACTGGCGAGCAGGAAGCCGCAGCGCCGCCTGTTTACATCTCCCAGCGCTCATTCGCGGGCGGGAGCGGCGACGATTCGCACAGCGCCGGGTGGGTGTCAGCTCAGAGGGTTTACCGCCAGATCGAGTGGGGTTTGAAGTGGTGGGTGTCAGCTCAGAGGGTTTACCGCCAGATCGAGTGGGGTTTGAAGTGGTGGGTGTCAGCTCAGAGGGTTTACCGCCAGATCGAGCGGGGTTAGAAGCGGTGGGTGTCAGCTCAGAGGGTTTATCGCCAGATCGAGTGGAGTTAGAAGCGGTGGGTGTCAGCTCAGAGGGTTTACCGCCAGATCGAGCGGGGTTAGAAGCGGTGGGTGTCAGCTCAGAGGGTTTATCGCCAGATCGAGTGGAGTTAGAAACGGTGGGTGTCAGCTCAGAGGGTTTACCGCCAGACCGAGCGGGGTTAGAAGCGGTGGGTGTCAGCTCAGAGGGTTTATCGCCAGATCGAGTGGAAGTAGAAGCGGTGGGTGTCAGCTCAGAGGGTTTACCGCCAGACTGAGCAGGGTTAGAAGCGGTGGGTGTCAGCTCAGAGGGTTTACCGCCAGATCGAGTGGGGTTTGAAGTGGTGGGTGTCAGCTCAGAGGGTTTACCGCCAGACCGAGCGGGGTTAGAAGCGGTGGGTGTCAGCTCAGAGGATTTACCGCCAGATCGAGTGGAGTTAGAAGCGGTGGGTGTCAGCTCAGAGGGTTTACCGCCAGATCGAGCGGGGTTAGAAGGGGTGGTGTCAGGCGAGGGGAGGTTTACCTCCGTCTTGATTGATCTCCGTGTTGCAGGTGTCAGGTCCGAGGTTTTCAGAATCTGTTGTTTATTCCATAGCTGTCGACCCACACGGTTTACTCCGTATTCTTGTGCAGGGAAATTGAGTTTTCAGGTCCATACAGCGTACGGCCGTTTCAATAGAGGCAAAAAATAGACGTCTATTTGTTTGTGTTTCTCCGTTGTGATGGGACTTTGTTGGGTAAACGTTGAGATTTATCAGGGCAAGGGGATGACCAATCAGGTCTGAATTGCTCTGTAATAAGGTGATAAGGGGTTGACAGGAATGTTATTTAGACTTGAGGAATCCGATAAGCTATAAAGCTCTTCATCACAGCTGTCCAGTAGGGGCGGGTCAACGAACAACACAAAACACGCCAGGAGTGCAAAGTACAGAAAAGGGAAACAAATCACTTTAAAAAATATATACACGAATAAATATATACCAATAAAACATTAATACAAATAAAATATACACACAAATAAAATATATACACGCGACCCCTGATCGTGGTGGTGGTGGTTGGTGGTGGTGGTTGGTGGTGGTGGTGGTTGGTGGTGGTGGTGGTTGGTGGTGGTGGTGGTTGGTGGTGGTGGTGGTTGGTGGTGGTGGTTGGTGGTGGTGGTTGGTGGTGGCCACGCACGCGGCTGCTGTCACCCAGCGCTGTGGAGGCGGCAGCAGCAGCAGCAGCGAGGGTTGGTGGGTCACACACGGACGTGGTCAAACTCCCTTCGCCGTGTGCGCCGAGGAGGTGCTGTACCCTGGCTCGCCGCAAGAGGGCGGTACAGCCCAGTGCGGACTCATCTCCACCTGTCCAATGTGTGCGGAATAGCGTGTTGCGCCCTCGCACGAGTGCGTTTTCTCCAGGTGCTCCTGTTTTCCCTCCCGTACGTTTACATATAAATAAAATTTCATTGGTTGAAAACATCTTCATACACAGAGGACTGCAGAGCTTGGGACTGGCTTGCCTGCCTTCCGGCTTCCCTGTGGTTTCTTCTCTGCGTTGTAACATGCAATTCGCAAACAAAATAACGTTACATATTAATTCAGGCGCAGCGATAGCAGAGCCTTTCTGAACGGGAGAGCTATCACCAAGGGAGGCAATGTGCAGCGATGGATATCAACATCATCAGCAGCATCATTATTAACAGCGTAATTCTCAAAATCATAAATCAGTAATCATGAATTCATTATTATCATCAGCAGCACAATCTTCAAAATAATGAATCAGTAATCACCATGAATGCGTTATTATAATCAGCAGCATAATCCTCAATATAATCAATCAGTACTCATCATGAATGCATGATTGTCATCATCACGATCAGCAACATCATCAGCAGGAATCAGCATTATCTGGAGCGACATTCATCAACATTCATCATCATCGTACTCATCATCATCGTCAAGTTCGCCAACTTTACAATAATCACCAGTCACGACAAATTACCATCATCGATCACAATCATCAATCATCACCAAACATTATCACCAATCATCACCAATCATCACCAATCATCATCTATCACAATCATCAATCATCACCAAACATCATCACCAATCATGATCACCAATCATCATCTATCACAATCATCAATCATCACCAAACATCATCACCAATCATCACCAATCATCACCAATCATCATCTATCACAATCATCAATCATCACCAATCATCACCAATCATCACCAATCATCATCTATCACAATCATCAATCATCACCAAACATTATCACCAATCATCACCAATCATCATCTATCACAATCATCAATCATCACCAAACATTATCACCAATCATCACCAATCATCACCAATCATCATCTATCACAATCATCAATCATCACCAAACATCATCACCAATCATCACCAATCATCACCAATCATCATCTATCACAATCATCAATCATCACCAAACATCATCACCAATCATGCTCACCAATCAGCGCAGTGCACTGCGCTCTTCCATGCTCCGTTTAACAGAAATCCACATCCGGGTTTTTCTTTGCTCCACATTTTTATTTTTTATATAAAAACCGCATCACTCACAGCGGTATGGGTGGAGTAGTTGCGGATAGAGAGGGGGGGGGCTGAGCCACGGCCCGGCCGGCTCTCACAGCGAGCACGAGGGACACCCCACGGGGAACTGAGACATCCAGAGGCGCGCGTCAATCACCAGTCAATTAATCAATTAGCGACGACGAGACACACACGAGCACAGCGACGTAGGAGTGGGGGGGTGTGTAAGGGGGTCACGCGCACGTCGGGGGGGGGGGCGATTGGAGGTTGGGGGGAGAGAAGTCGTGGGCGGTGGGGGCGTCTCGACGAGGAGCCGCGCCCCCCCCCGCAATGTTCTCTGTCTCCGTGTCTGTGAACACGTGGTGTGTGTGTCTGTGAACACGTGGTGGGTGTGTGTGTGTGAACACGTGGTGTGTGTGTGTGTGTGTCTGTGAATACGTGGTGTGTGTCTGTGAACACGTGGTGTGTGTCTGTGAACACGTGGTGTGTGTCTGTGAACACGTGGTGTGTGTCTGTGAACACGTGGTGTGTGTCTGTGAACACGTGGTGTGTGTGTCTCCGTGTGTCTCTATGAACACGTGGTGTGTGTGTCTCTCCGTGTGTGTCTGTGAACATGTGGTGTGTGTGTGTCTCCGTGTGTCTCTCTCTCCGTGTCGCGTGATCTCTGGCAGTGTCTCTGCGAGTTTGTCTCCTGTGGTCTGTGACCTCTGCAGAGAGCCGGTTGTTTCACTGCTTGTTGACCTCATTCGTGTGTCCGTGTCTCCTGTCCGAAACCCCCTCGTCACAGGTCTGCACAGAGCCCCCCACTTAACGCTGAGACAGCTCTACCCATGGGAAGAGTCGGGGCGGGGGGTAGTTCCCGTGATAAATACATCAGTGGCATTGTTATGTTAATGGACACAGCCTATGACTTATACTCCCTACAACATCCAAAAAGTCTACGGGGGGGGGGGGGCGGGGGGGATAACTGCTCCCCATCCCATATCCCAAATAATCCCCACGCTTGCACACACACACTAAACACACACACCACACACACTACACACACACATACTACACACAAACACTACACACACACACCACACACACATTACACACACCACACACACCACACACACTACACACACCACACACACACATTCTACACACACACATTCTATACACACACTACACACATACTACACACACACACTACACACACACAACACACACACATTACACACACTACACACACATTCTACACACACACACTATACACACACACTACACACACACACTATACACACCACACACGACACACACTACACACACACACTACACACACACAAACACGTGTATACGCGCAGCAAAAACACGACCAGCGAATACATAGACCGGCCCTAATTAACAATAACACTCACACTTCACAATAATCATCTTTCTGATAATCACCATCGTCATAATACAGTCATCATAATCATTATCCCCATTATCAGCGTCATAGAGGATTATTCATCATCAGGCTGCGATTGGGTGCGTTCAGCATCGATTAATCGATTCCGGTGTTCGTCGATACCCCCCCCCCCCCCCCAGTAAACGATGTTCACAAGTTCGATTACAGCGGTATATTTCACCACACACACACACATATATCTATATATTTCTTAAGTATATTTATATATATACACACGTGGGGCTTCATTCCACACCGAGTATTCTCCGGGTCGCTGCTACATCGATGTTGCAGTAGCCGCAGCCGTAGCGAGAGGGGGGTATTCTGGACGTGGTGTGCCGGGCACGGAGATATTCTCAATTGTCGGCGACGCTGAGAGGCTCGGTGGGAATGAGTCCCCGGACCACGCACACGCAATGCCCAGGGAGGGACTCCGTTTTGTCCCGACTTGTTCTATTGTTTTTTTCCCCCCTCCAAGTCGTTCTTTTGTTGTTGTTAACTTATTGTTTAAAGCTAAAGGTCAAAAGGTCACCTGGTGGGATGTTGGAAATTCTGGAGAGAGAAAAAATAAAGACAACGGCTACGGCTGAGAGAAAATCGCGCCACCACTCGACCAGCGCGGCCCCAGCGGTGATCGTGCGACGTTGGATCAACGTTCGCCAGAGAACATTGGCGCAAAGTTCGACATTGACTGGGAAGCAGCTCTCTTCTTGCAGCTACAGATACGTCTGCTGCCCCATCAGTTCATGAGGCTGCCCCATCAGTTCATGAGGCTGCCCCATCAGTTCATGAGGCTGCCCCATCAGTTCATGAGGCTGCTCCCTCTCGCTCGACACACACACTCGTTACTATTCGAGCTCCCATTCGCCGTGCCATTATTGCACTCCCGAGGAACTCACGTGAACCACGTGGGGGGTTTGCAAAGCCTCACGCGCCAGTCACGTGATGCGCGGTGACCGCGTGGCCGCCACAGCGGGCAGCCCGCGTTCACCACGTGATCAAACAAAGAGGAGAAATCCGAGTCGGGCCATTGTGGCGAGGCCCGCTCGAAGCCCTGAAGTCACAGCTGGAAATAATAGCACTTGTAGAGGAAACATTCGTCCGCACGCAACGATGTACATTCGTGGTCCGCCTTTACCATCATCAGGAGCGGCATCGTCAGCATCATCGCCAGCAGCAGCAGCAGCAGCAAAGTCAAGTAATCATCATGAACCATCGTGTTACTCAGCAATGTCAACATTATCCTCATCCTCTGACATCATCACAGTTGTCCGCCTACTCAACAACAACAACCACAATGAACGCACTGCCCGCGACAGTCGCTCGTCGTGGTGCTCTTTGTTGCTGGCCGCTTGACCGTTATGGGCCTTTGGGCCATGTGCTCAGCAACCACCGCGTGGAAAACAAACATCTCACACACACACACACTGTGACACGCACACTTACACACACTACTCACACACACACTGACACACTACACACACACAGTGACCCACATCTACTCACACACCGACACAGTGACCCACATACACGACTGGCACAACACACGCACGCACGCTAATACACATGCAAAGACAAAGATCCCCCGTGAAGCCTTAACAGACTGTAGGGGCAAGTGCGGTTAGCGAGCACCTATGAACGCCAGCACGGCACACGAGGGGGTGGGTGGCCAGCACCACGCCCGGCCGCCTTTGTCTCCCCAGTGTCGATGTTTTTACGCACCGCACCAGGTACTCATTTGCGGCTGAGTCGACCTAGGGGAGTCCCAGGACCGGTTCAGATAATCGTCACTGATGTTGGCCGTGAGCAGGAATCGAACCTTGGTTGCCAGGTTCGTAGCGTAGCGTGCTAACCGCTACACCACCGCTCTCTGTCTCACACTGACACACACACACTGACACACACACACTGGTACACACACACCGACACACACACACTGGTACACACACCGACACACACACACTGACACACACACACTAACATACACACTGACACACACACTGACACACACACATACACACACATACACGCACACTGACACACACACACATACACGCACTGGTACACAAACATAACGACCCTTGGACGCATCAACACCACCGTCATCGTCGTAACTGTTGACACCATCAACACAACCACAACCACCATCACCACCAACACAACCACAACCACCATCACCACCAACACAACCACAACCACCATCAACACAACCACAACCACCATCACCATCAACACAACCACAACCACCATCACCACCAACACAACCACAACCACCATCACCATCAACACAACCACAACCACCATCACCACCAACACAACCACAACCACCATCACCACCGTTAGCATCATCATACCCTTGGCTGGTACTCAACAGTGACGAACATTCCACATTCCCACGACCGGTACCAATCCATTAAAAACACATGCAGTTCGTTAGCGCCGCCCGTTTCGGGCAAAGGAGCCTTCTTCACATATCTCTGCTGCGAAGAAGGCCCATTGCCCGAAACGTCGCCTGCTATGCATTCTGTTCCATTTTGTGTGTGTTTGTTATGGCTCCAGTGTTATCGACGAGTGCGCTGAGATCCCCGTTGACGGGTTATCGTGTTGCGTAGAAGAGATGCGGATTTGAGCTGCGTCTCTGAGCGAGGTGGAGGGGGGGCTGCTGTGCCAGTGCGCGTGCGTGCGCGTGCGCGACGAAGCAGTGACGCGTGGGGTCTTGCATATTGAATGGTTTTGATCGCAGTGGTTCTTCACCTGGGGCGCGTCTCACACCATCCCTTGGGGGTGGTGCGAGACACGGAGATATTTTTTTTGTTCGAAGGTCAATAATCGAAAATACAAATTAAGTACGGCGCACGTAAATACAACTACTTTGTTCCATCAAACTCCGATGTGTTTATGAACATTTAAAAAAAATTATTACGATTGAAAACCAAAGTGTCTGCAGGCTACGGTAAAGACGACGAAGCGCGGCTTCGTGGTCACGTGGTATCCCTGCCACGACAGGGCAGCAGGCTGGTGGGGCGTGCTGGGGGCTTCTGCAGCCAGACCCAGGCGCGTCGCTATCCGAGTGTGCAGGCGGTGCAACTGCGCCGGGCCACCTTAGAGGCTGGAGCAGCACAGGCGCAGGGCTCATATACAGACCCATAGACTGACATAGTGACCCATGAACTCACACATAGACCCATAGACTTACATCGCAACCCATGAACTCACACATAGACCCATAGACTGGCATAGTGACCCGTGAACTTACATTACCTTTCTGAACTGGTCAAGGAGCTGTATACACAAGCATCATCATCAGCATCATCATCATCAGCGACATCATCACGTGAACTGCGGTCATCCTCGCAGCGGCTTCGAACAAAGGCGGTGGCCACTGCATCGCGCGGCGCTCTCATGCGTGCTGCTTCTGCGGCCGTCTGGAACGCATCTTCCTTCCCACATGCGGAAGCCGCTGGAGCCGTGAGACACTTTTAAACCATTTATATGTAAAAGGCATTCCATGAGGACTGCGCTTTGTGCTTAGTTGGTTGTCATTCCCACGCACCTCCGATTGGCACGGTTGGCCACGTACGGTGCGAACGAAGTTCAACACACACACACATACAGCTGTATGCGGTAGCCTGTAGCATGTAGCTGTCACGTACAACTGTTGTCCCATACAGCACAGCTGTAACCCTATAGCTAAAGCCTGCAGCGACAGCTATAATCCATAGCGGTCACTTGCAGTAACTCGTACCCATAGCCTATACGGTAGCTGTAGCCTATAGCTGTGATTGTAGGATCTCAGATGTGCGGTATGGGATGACACCCGTGTCATATGGGGTTACGTCTGTGCCCTATAGGATTACATCTCTGCCATATGGATTTGCCGTATTCTCCGCACCACGAGACGGTGCAGAGAGTAAGACGCGCCTCGGACGTGTGCGTTGCCCGGTGGTGTTAATACGTCTCTACAGATTTGGTTTCACACACACGCACACACACGCACACACACACACGCACACACACATGCACGCACACACACACACAGGCACGCACACACGCGCACACACGCGCACACACACGCACACACACACGCACACACACAGACACACATACGCACACACGCACACACAGACACACACACGCGCGCAAACACACGCACGCACACAGACACACACACGCACACGCACACACACGGCAGCTACTGGATTATAAGACGTACCTCCAACCTTGGCTGCAAGGCACAGGGAGTAAAATTGCGCCGTGTGATCTCGAGAATAACCTGTGCGCCTGCTCTACCGTGTTAGATACTGGCCATGTGGGGTTACAGCTGTACCCTATAGGATTGCATCTCGGTCCTGTAGAATTTGCAGGTGCGTTCCCTTATGAGGTGGTTGCATTGATGTCGGAAGCCTCTTTTGACAAGAGGGCCCTTTAACACACAGAGAACATACAAACTACACACAACATACAAACTACACACAACATAGAAACTCGACAGAGAAAGGCGCCCGGATCGTGAGTCGAACCCAGGGGAGGATTTTGTCCGCACTGTGACGTCACACGCCTCGGCTGGTGACGCTTCATCGACGTCAACCGATGATCGCATTTGCGAATCGGCCGCTCTTTGAATCCTACCGATGAGATTGATGCAAATCAGACATTAGCGGTATTATTGTTTCGACATTAAAACAAAATAACGGTTGCTGGGCCCACGCCTCGACACCCATGAACGTCAGACGGCCATCAACAAACGACACTGTTCAAGTTGTCGCAGATGACGAGTGTGTCGCCTTTCCTGAAGTCAGCGAGCGAGCGCTGAGGCACGAGCAGGAGACGCAGTAGACGAGAAGCAATGGGACAGGTAGACGAGAGGACACGAGCTCAGGGTTAGTGGGGGGGGGGGTAGAAATTACTCGAGATGCGACCTCGATTCATCGGCCCACAGGGATCGAATCTCCCCGGAGTCGAATCGTTACCAGCCTCGGGCTCCCCCCATCCATCAGAGGTGCCTCGTCCCATCGGGGCTCGTCACGGAACCCCCCACAGCAGCAACATCCCCTCGGACCCCCTAAGAGACCCCGAGAGTGCCTTCAGCCAGGGGGGGGGGGGGCGGGGGAATTCCCGATAAACCCAGAGGGGCAATGAGGACATCCCACAACAATGGGGGCCTCAGTGAAGAAGAGGAGGGAGGGGAGGGGAGGGAGGAGGCATCGCGTGCTACGTTTCCACGACCACGAGGAACCGAGCCGTGCCAGAGCGGCCCGGGCACCACGAGGCGCGCCTTGCTGCACGGGACACGGAACACAAACCCCGACCGGCAGAACGCGAATTCTGCGGCCTGTCCCATTCACCACGCACGGGCCACATTGGGAGACCTTTCCACGCAAATCAGCGACGGTGGGTGGCGGAGGGGGGGGGGACAAAATAAATAAAATCTTCCACCACTGTGACAATTCGTGGCTTTTGTGTCGAGTTGGGAAGCTGTCCCCTTCGCTCGCACTGCCCCTGCTGCCTCAACCACCTGGCGGCGGTCCACCCAGCCACGCTCACCAACATCCCCGTTTAAACACGAATTGAGTCGTAACACACCGCACGCGCCTGATGATGATGATGATTGCTCAACAGTTCCCACGTGACGGATCGCAGTCGGAGTCGACGTGGGTGTGTTGGAGCTGGTACGCACCGATCGGCGACACAGGACGTGGTGACCACAGACGCCGCGCAACCGGCCGGAGAAATGTTGAATGTTCCACCTGTGCGTCAGGTCACCGCATCAGCTGCTGCTGCTGCTGCTGCAGTCGTGGTTCGGGCAGCGGATGCGGCTCAGGGGCTGTGGCTCCAGGAGCTTCGTGGGAGAGCGAAGCCAGG
This sequence comes from Lampetra planeri, assembly GCF_965212315.1. Lineage (NCBI taxonomy): Eukaryota > Metazoa > Chordata > Hyperoartia > Petromyzontiformes > Petromyzontidae > Lampetra > Lampetra planeri. Next base: position 997,725 of record NC_136123.1, on the reverse strand, counting down.
GATTTGTGGGATCTTCCGCGTCGATGGCTCCTTCACGAGGAGGCGTTCGTGACTCCTCGTCAACCCCAGTCGGCTTTCCACGCCTCCCTCCCCTCCCAAAAGAACAAATATGCCACAGGCGACGTTTCAAGCGATGGTCCTTCCCCATAGCACGCGGATTCAATCAAAACACGAACACAACGGACCTACGACGCCATTAGAATCGACCGCTCTCCGTCGTCACGTCGGGCGAGTTGAGCAATCATCGGGCAAGTGCAGCGCGTCGCGGCTTACCTTGGCGGTCGAGACTTGGCGCGCGTGCGGGTCGCGGTGCGACACGAGGAGCGGAGGAGATTCTGGAAACTTCGCCGCGCAATTTCAAACCTCGGCAAGCGAAGCCGCGTGGGAAGTCCGTTGAATGCAACTCGAAGACTTAAAATGACTTCGCGATCTTAATGAAGACCTTCCAACCCCAGCCCCCACCTCCCGCCACGCACTTGGTATGTGCCCGACATCACCGACTACAACAGCGGCGTTCCCACGTGACGCTGTTGCGCTCCAGTGACGTCACGACGAAGGTTCACTCTCTCGAGTCGGGCATCCCCTTCGGCCACGGCCTTGCCGAGATGTCACGAGGTGCCGCAAACCCCGATGCGCGGTTTCATTTCTCGCTGAATATTCTGCGAGTCTCTGGAGAGACTCGAGTGGGTGGTGTTGCGCCCGGTGTAGCCACAGCCATTAGCGAGAGAGGGAGAGGGAACGTCGACTGGATGTGGACGCCATTTACTGTTCAACCACCCGAATGGAAATTGATCCCTGGCTACAAGAGAAGATCCCTGCTCGGGGTTTTTTTGTTTGTGGTCGTCTCTTTATCCAACATCTGAGTCGCATTCACGGCAAAGCGTGTGCCCCAGTAGCGGCACACGCACCAGTCACCGGGACGGGGCGCGCGAAGGGTGGCGAGCACGAAACGTCGAACCCCTCGGCCCATGCAGGAAGACACGCGGACGGCAACAGCCCCGACTCGAGCCCCAACACAGCAGCCAGCAGCCGCGTCCGTCTCGTACCGCCTCGTGTGTAGTGTCCGTCTCGTTTGTATTGCCACGATGCAATGCCCGCAGCGTGAACATCACGATCGATAATAATCGAGACGATCAATGCTCCACTCACAACAGGCCTACCAGCAGCCACCAGCAGCCGCGGGTCGGACGACCCCAACCCACCACCACCCCCTCCCTCCCTCCCTGCCTGGACACAGCAGCAGCGCCTGGGTTGGACTCCCGGTCCAAGCAGGGCGACGCTTTAGACGCCCCGCCGGTGATGATGGAACGCGAGGGGTGGGGAGTCAGAAACTGCCACCTCACCCACGCCGCCATCGATTGATTCTTTCAAGATCAGCGTTGGGTGCCCCCCCCCTCCCTCCCTCCCCCCGTGGTGATGTTCGAGGTGGCGCTCTCGGTGCGCCTTCGACTCGTTCCCCGCGCGTTGTTCGGCACGAAGGTCGACGTTTCGATCCGCGTGCTGGGGGCTACTTCGCGAAATCTATTGTTTAAGCTCCGGTCACCAAGAAGCCACCGCGTCCCACCACCACCATCACCACCAGCACCATCAGCACCACCACCATCAGCAGCACCACCACCAGCACCACCATCATCACCACCATCAGCACCACCACCATCAGCACCATCACCACCACCATCAGCACCACCACCAGCACCACCACCAGCACCACCATCACCACCATGAGCACCACCAGCACCATCAGCAGCATCAGCAGCATCAGCAGCACCACCACCACCATCAGCACCACCACCAGCACCACCACCAGCACCACCATCACCACCATGAGCACCACCAGCACCATCAGCAGCATCAGCAGCATCAGCAGCACCACCACCACCATCAGCACCACCACCAGCACCACCACCACCAGCACCACCATCACCACCATCAGTACCACCACCACCATCAGCAGCTTCTCTGAGGCTCCCATTGGGCCTCCCGCGCCCGCTGTGCTTGGGCTGTGACGCCTGGACACGGACGACTCTCGCGTGGCTCGGCTGACAGAAGCCAGGCGCACGAAGAGGAAGCAGCAGCAGCGGCAGCAGCAGCAGCAGACGACGAAGACCGCGAGACGACGCGGCCCAGAGAGGCCCCTCGCTTCTCTCGAGAGCCGCGGAGTCCAACGCGTGCGTCCATTCTGACCGCGGCGGACCCGGGGCGTGGGGGGGGGGGGAGAGTCCTGGGTGGCGGCTACACGAAGCGGACCCAGCCGTTGTCCGTCTCGCGAGTCGGGGACACCTTGGCTCGCTGGCAGCGCACGCGGTAGTTCCTCCCGCCGTTGTTGTCCCAGAACTCGGAGCCGTTCACTCGGTAGCAGACCGCCAGCTCCAGGGAGGCGCCGGGCTCCAGGCGGGAGCCGCGCGGCGGCTCCAGGCGGAAGCTGAAGCGGTCCGTGTAGCCCCCGTCCGGCGGCGGAGCAGCAGCCCTCCCGCCGGGAGCCCGACCCGCGCTCTGCTGGCCCTGACCCGGACTCGGGTTGGCCGCGGACGGAGCGTAGCGCGCGTCGGCGTCCGCGCTCGTGGCCCAGTCGTCGAACGAGTGGCGCACGACGACGCGCTTCTCGAAGGCCAAGTTGAGCACCCGCACGCAGCCGCGGGCGCCGCCGCCGCACGTGGCCCGCACGCGCTCCAGACACACGCTCTGGGCTCGCACGCGCTCGAGGAAGTCCGGACGCGCGCCCGGAGTTAAGAGCGGCGGCGGCGGCGGTGGAGGAGGTGGTGGTGGGGGCGCGACCCGGGGCGACCCAGCGTCACCGCCGCCGCCGCCGGTCACCAGCAGCGAGTTGCCGCTTCCTCGCTCGTCGGCATCCGTGCCGCCACCGTCGCATCTCCTCCTCCTCGTCTCTTCGTTGTCTTCCGCTAGCTGAACAGCAGCGGCGGCGGCAGCGGTGGCGGCGGCATCTTCACCGTCGCCGTCATCATCTTCATCGTAATACTCGTAATCGTCATCATCGTTAAGATCGTCGTCGTCGTCGTCCGTGTCGAATCTGGGGAAGGCGGCGAGGCAGAGTTGGGCGAAGAGGCGCGCGCGGACGCTGCGATCGCCCGGCCCGCACGAGCCGCCGCCGCAGCCTCCTCCACCGCCTCCTCCTCCGTAATCGAAGTCGTCGTCGTCGTCGTCTCCGTGGTCGTGGAAGAGGCGCACGCTCACCAACTCCAGGCCCCGCACGTCCGCGAAGTGGACGCGCCGGCTGCCGCGCGCGACTCCTGCCGCAGTGGGGGGCAAGCCGGTTGGGGGGCAGCTTGGGAGGCGCTCCCCAAGGCACCCCTGCTGCTCCTGCTGCTCCTGCTGCTGATGGTGCTGCTGCTCCTGCTGCTGATAGTGCTGATGCTGCTCCTGCTGCTGATGGTGCTGATGGTGCTCCTGCTGCTCATGTTCCTCCTGCTGCTCTTGCTGCTCCTGCTGCTGATGGTGCTGCTGCTCCTGCTGCTCATGCTCCTCCTCCTGCTGCTGCTGCTGATGGTGCTGCTCCTGCTGCTGATGGTGCTGTTGTTCCTGCTGCTGCTGATGGTGCTGCTCCTGCTGCTGATGGTGCTGCTCCTGCTGCTGATGGTGCTGCTGCTCCTGCTCCTGCTGATGGTGCTGCTCCCGTTGCTGCTGCTCCTGCTGCTGCTCCTCCTCCTGCTGCTCCTGCTGATGGTGCTCCTGCTGATGGTGCTGATGCTGCTCGTCTTCCTGCTGCTGATGCTGCTGCTCCTCCTCCTGCTGTTCCTCCTGCTGCTGATGGTGCTGCTGCTGCTGTTGATCCTGATGCTCCTGCTCATGGTGCTGCTGTTGCTGATCTTCGTGTTGTTGTTGAAGTCGATCTTGATGCCGCTCCGCCTCCTGCTGCTGCCGCTCACGCTGCCGCTGCAGCAACTGATTATTGGGATGCTGATAATTATTCAACTGTTGCTGCTGCTGATGATCCTGCTGGTACTGTTGGTTCGTCTGCTGCTGCAGCTGCCAATAGTTATTCTGCAGCGGCTGATGAAGCTGTGGATGTGACTCCTGCTTAGGATGTTGCTGCTGGTACTGCTGATCATTGTGTTGTTGATGATTATCATGGTAGCGTTCTTCCTCGTGACACTGCAGTTTGAAATTATTCTGAAGCTCCTGCTGCTGATGATGATGATTGTGCACCTGATGTTCTTGCTCATGCTGCTGATACTGTTGGTGATTATTCTGATCCTGCTGTTCCTGCTGCTGCAGTTGAAGGTCGTTGTGAAGCACCTGGAGCTGTCCCTGCTGCTGCTGATGATGATCATAATTATAATCGTGATCCTGCTGCAGTTGAATATCGTTATGAAGCACCTGCTGCTTCTGCTGCTGCTGCTGCTGCAGTTGAAGGTCAATGACAAGCAGCTGCTGCTGTTGCTCACAATGTCGATACCGCTGCTGTTGGTGATGATTCTGATTCTGCTGCTGCTGATGATGATGATGATGCTGCTGATATTGCCGCTGCTGATGTGGCGTCACCTCTGGGCACCCTCGGGGCAGCCCCTCGCTCGGGCTCTCCGCGCTCGCCGCGTCCCCCGGGGCCGCGGGACGCTCCGCCGCTCCGCCCCCCGCGGGGACCCCCGTGGAGAGGGAGACGCCGCCGGGCAGCGGCGAGACGCGAGCGCGGCGCGCGGGGACGGCGGGGGGAGGAGGAAGACGAAGCGGGACAGGTGGAGGTGGTGGTGGTGGTGGTGGAGATGGTGGAGATGGCGGGGAAGGTGTGGAAGGGGTAGAAGCGGTGGATGGCGGCGCCTCTCCAAGGCCGGGCCGCACAGATGGGATGTCGAGAACGCAGTCCCGCGCGGGGTTACCGGTCCGGGCGGGGGCCGATGCGAACCCGTGCGCGGGAGCCCCCGCGGCGCGCGTGGCGGACCCCGCGAAGGGGGCCGCGTCCGGGGTGCAGGGCACCAACACGTAGTCGGGCGGGGAGCGGGAGGACGACGAGGAGAGAGAGGAGCGCAGCTCCTGGGTCGGGGTCAGAGGAGGCGACTCCGGAGGAGAGGGCGCCGCGGCGAGAAGCGGAGACGCGGGGGTCGCGGGGAGGTCGTGCGGCGGTGGCGGCGGCGGCGGCGGCGGCGGCGGCGTTACCGCCTCGGCACGAGCGGCCACCATCACCCCTGGCACCTGTAGGCGGACCTTGTCCAGCAGCCCCGCGACGAGCCCCAGGTTGTGCGGGAGGCGGCCCAGCTTGATGGGCGAGTCTGCCAGCACCTTGCACGCGACCTGCTGCTGCTGCTGCTGCTGCACGTGGAAGCGGTGCTGCTGGTAGTGCTGCTGCTGGTAGTGGTAGTGCTGCTGCTGGTAGTGCTGGTGCTGGAAGTGTCTTGACGAGAGGATGGGCGCGGGTCCCGCGGCCGTCGCAGTCGTCGCCGTGGCCGAAGCCGCCAACGCCGCCTCGTCCATCCTCTTGTAGCCGGCGAGCATCGAGCGGAAGAAGGCGAGGATGGCGCTCAGCAGAGTCCGAAAGCAGCCGAGTCCCGCCATGGCGCGGCCCGGATGCGCGCCGCCGTGCCCCGCGGAGACCCCGTCGGGCGCGGGGCCCAGGTCCGTGACCTCCCCGAGACTCATCGGGGATCGCGGGGCAAGACGGAGAGCGAGAAGGGAAATGGAGGAGGAGGGGGAGAGAGACAAGGAGAGCGGCGATGAACAGCCGAGGCAGTGACGGAGGAGGAGGATGAAGAGGAGCGTGGAGAGGATGGTGGTATCGATGAGAGAGAGGGAGGGATGAATGGCGAGAGCGCCGGGCAGTGACGTAGGAAGCGTACAGAAAGAGATGGAGAGAGCAGGTGGGGGAGAGCGTGGAGGAGAGAGAAGCGGAGAGCGCGCAGGAGAGAGGCCGAATGTGTGGGGAGGGGGGTGGGGGTCGGGGAGAATAAAGAGAGACGTGGGGAGATAGCGGGCAGAGATGGAGAGTGTGCAAGGGAGAGACGGGGAGAGCGAGGGAAGAGAGAGAGAGAGACGGGGAGGAGGGGAGAGCGTGCAAGGGGAGTGCAAAGCGGTTCGTGCTGGATGCGGCAAAACGTGAGCGCGTGCGCCTTCCTCCCCGGCGTCGTCACGTGACGCGGGGTTTTTGAGGACGCGCTGCGCGCACCCTGGCCGCGTGCAGCACAAAGACAAAGATCCCCCGTGTAGCCTGAACAGAACGTCGAGGCAAAGTGCTGTTAGCGAGCACCGACGAATGCCGGCACGGCACACGAGGGGGAGGGTGGTCAGCACCACGCCCGACCGCCTTTGTCTCCCTAGTGGCGTTGTTAACACACCGAACCAGGTACTCATTTGAGGCTGAGTCGACCTTGAGGTGGCCCATGACCGGTTCAAATGATCGTCACTGGTGTTGGCCGTGAGCAGCAATCGAATTGGGGTCGCCGGGTTCGTAGCGCAATGGGCTAACCACTGCGCCACCGCTCCAGAGTGCGCGCACATCGCTCAGCCACAGCACCGCGGCCACCACCGCATACAGCGACAGTGCGCACACACCACTACTGTGACACACGGGGTCTGTGTGTACACCATCACTGTGACACACACGTGGTCTGTGTGTACACCATCACTACTGTGACACACACGTGGTATGTGTGTACACTATCACTGTGACACACACACGGGGTCTGTGTGTACACTATCACTGTGACACACACGGGGTCTGTGTGTACACCATCACTGTGACACACACGTGGTCTGTGTGTACACCATCACTGCTGTGACACACACGTGGTATGTGTGTACACTATCACTGTGACACACACACGGGGTCTGTGTGTACACTATCACTGTGACACACACGGGGTCTGTGTGTACACCATCACTGTGACACACACGGGGTCTGTGTGTACACCATCACTGGTACACACACGGGGTCTGTGTGTACACCATAACTGGTACACACACGGGGTATGTGTGTACACCATCACTGGTACACACACGGGGTCTGTGTGTACACCATCACTGTGACACACACGGGGTCTGTGTGTACACTATCACTGTGACACACACACGGGGTCTGTGTGTACATCACTACTGTGGCACACACGGGGTCTGTGTGTACACCATCACTGGTACACACACGTGGGGTGTGTGTACACCATCACTGGTACACACACGTGGGGTGTGTGTACACCATCACTGTGACACACACGGGGTCTGTGTATACACCATCGCTGGTCTCTGCGCGTCGCTTTCCGTCTTCACGCCGCTCTCTGATGCGGGGTGGGTGGGAGGAGTCTCGAGTCCTCTGCTTCTCTCTTCTCGACATCCCAACACAGAACAGTCGTCAGGATCTCTTCGCCTGTGTGCTGCGTGGATGGGTGGCCAGCCGTGTCGTGCGATGGTGCTGGAGGCTGCCGCGAGAGAGAATGCGCGGCGGGCATCGTCAGAGGGCACAACTCATAGCTGTACTGCACTTCTATGCTCCCGCATTTCTGCTCTCTCCGCCTCCAACAATAATTACCCGCACAGCCCAGCGTGGGTGAAGTATGGCGCGTACCCATCCAGCAGTGGATTGCAGTCGCAATACCACAGCCCGTAATACCAGCGGGGATTGCGGCCCCTTGGCAGACACGAGGCGGAACTGAGCTGGCTCTGAAAATATCTGCAACGCATCCGATCGATAGCCCCTAACCTTGTCCCATAACCCCGAACCCCCCTATCCGCCTTTGTTCCACAGACGCCGTTCAAACCCAGCCTGTCGTTCGCATGCCACGACAGGCACCCCAGCGACTTGCGATTGGTGACCGGAATCGTGTTTTGTTTGTTCACCGCAGCGTCCATCCATGCGGACGATCCTTGGGAACCCGGGCGAGGGGGGGGGCTGGGTGAGCGATGCGAGTGGAGGACGTCACGAGGCGAGTGCCCGCTCACCTTGCTTGGCGTGAATTATTGGACGAAGCAGAAAGGCGGTGGCGAGCGGGGGGGATGGAGACGCCGCCGCGAGGGGATAACGCGGATTCAGCACAAGCCCCATTGCACGGAGACTGCTGGTACAGTAAAAGGTCGTGACCCCCACAGCCTGCGGAGGCTGTTGGCACAAGCGCTGTGAGCGAGTACCTCTCTTATGATGGCCAAGTACGTTGCACGGGGAAGGTTGTTGCGGGTAGCACCACGCCGGCCGCCTTTGTCTTCCCCACGTCGTGCGGGGCAGGAGACGCGCGCGTACGCAACACCGGCACACCTAAAACACCCCTGCCGTCAAATGAAGCCAATTGTTGCGTGTGGCCCAAAACGAATGCGGCTTGCGATAATCCGCTGCCCGACGGACATCCAAAGGTGGACTGCGTCGAGATGCAAAGGGAATCTCGACACTGCGGACGTGGTAGTGGAGAAATGCAAAGACGTCGTCTCCCTCTCACCTGCTTACACAAATCGCGTGCACACCCCTCGCGTGTTTATTGAGAAAAACGAGCAACCAAACCTCGACAGTCACACCAATAACCGGTGCAAGATGAGGATGCGCACGACCTGTAGCGACGTTTATTGTTGGAATGTACGGTGCGTCGAAAATGTGAACAAAGAAATTCGTAACAAGTAAATCACGCGCCATGACCGGCAGCAGATCAATAGCGCAACATTCACGGGTTGTTTCAGTGGCGTGGCTTCATGGGCGCTGGGGCAAGGGAATAAATGCCCTCCCTTGCCCCAACTGGCTTCAGGACGCCGGTCAGTGCGGGTTGGTGAAGGTGGGACGCATCACAGACATGCGACGATCGTAAAGCAGAATGAGGGGTTTAATGCTATCCACCACTTAAACCTCCTCCTCCTCTACAGCACACGTCGCCTGTTATATTCGTTTCCTTTAAGGCCACCGTGTTACTGACGAACGCGTTGAGTTGTGTCTTTGTTATTGGTGATTGTGCACCACTTGCCAACGCAGCAGCATCACTACCAAAACATTTGTCACCCATCCAAGCACTAACCAGGTTCAAGACTATATTATTGGTTCTTTCGGTAGTCACGTAGAAGGGAAATAATAAAAATATAAAATTCTTACCTCGTTTCGATTGCTACACAAGCAATCTTCATCAGGTGTGAAAACCACAGCAAAAAAATGTTTGAAAAAAGTGGCGTTTTTTTCTTAATATTAGCACCACGGACAGCGACTAGCGGTTGTTCAGATGGACGAGTCCATCTGTGCTCGGAACGGAGGAGGAGGGAGTGAAGGAGACTGGAATGCGGTCTGAAAGTCACCGTCAACGTGAACACAATCAATCAAGACCCGAAATGGTTTATCACATCCTTCCAATGATTGCGAAGCCAGAATCCATCTTCTCGGTTGAAATTGTCTCCGTGTTTGTATATGTGGATAGCTTCATGAACGAATCTCTCATGGTAGCCGGATGGCTTGCAGAGAACCTCCGTCTTGGAGAAGTCAATGTCATGTGAGCCCACTGAATTGTAACACGGTAGGACCAACACCTCATCCCCGGCAGACCATTGTGATAATTCAGTGGGCTCACATGACATTGACTTCTCCAAGACGGAGGTTCTCTGCAAGCCATCCGGCTATCATGAGAGATTTGTTCATGAGGTTATCCACATATACAAACACAGAGACAGTTTAAACCGAGAAGATGGATTCTGGCTAAGCAATCATTGGAAGGATGTGATAAACCATTTCTGGTCTTGATTGTGTTCACGTTTACGGTGACTTTCAGAGCGCATTCCATTCTCCTCTCCCCCTCCTCCGTTCCGAGCACAGATGGACTCGTCCGTCTGAACAACCGTGAGTCGCTGTCCGTGGTGCTAACGTTGAGAAAAAAACGCCACTTTTTTCCCCTGCAGTCACGAAAGCTTAGGTTCAAGACTGCTTAGCTATCGGACGAACCTCGAGCACCATTTCGAGCGACGCTGATTTGGCCAGAGGCATTTCAACCCGCACTGATCGGCGTGGTGCGGGAGGGTCAAACAACCTCCACGAACGAAACGACCGCGAGGATGAGGCATTCAACCAGCAGTAGATAGGCCAAGCGCTGTGAATACTCAACGGTATTCACTTGAACGAAAGTTTAAAAAAACACTCAATGCGCCTGCTCATCACCGCGTAGATCCATTGCAGCGGCTCATCCCCCTGACAACCTCACGGACCCCCTCCCTCCGTCACTGGAAGATGCATAAACATAATAAGAAAGAGCTATTACAGTAAGCCATGTGACGCACACTCCAATCGATGAAGAGCGATCCCCCAGCCACCCAACCACCCACCCGGCGCTCTCTCGCCCCACTTCATCCGTGACGCGCGGCGCGTGGGAAGCAGATCACATTACGCGTCACGTGACTGTGAGGCGCGCGTCATGGGGAGACGCAGAAGGGGGGGCAGGGAGACGTGGGGGAGGGGGTGGGAGCTATTGACCCGCGAAGGGTGAAGCGATGAGCTCGGAAAGAGCGGTGGGGAGGTGGGTGCTGGGGAACATGGCACCGCTCGCTCTGAATGAGAATGCCGTGCCACATCGCGAAATGTGCAACGTCCAAATGGAACAATTTTAAACGCAATGACGGTACTGCCGGACGAGGGCCTCCCCACGCAGGACGTGGTGGCGATTGCTTGACCACTGTCGGACCACGCTCCATTCAGCACGCTGGACAGTGCCCGTTCATATATTGTTAAATGGCAACAAAATATTTCGCGGCACTGCCCTCTGCTGCCCACTACGTAGCACAGCCTCGCAGCAGCCGTCCATGACAACCTTGGCTTACATACAAAGTGATAGCTCATCCCAACACTATCCAGGCTCAGGCTTGCTTCGCTAATAAGATCGAGCGAGATAGCGCACATTCAGGGTGATTGGGTCATATAGGCAAAACCTAAATTTTAGAATGTATATCCACGGAAGCATCTTGACTTGAAGCTTTCGTGACTGCAATACAAGCAATCATTTTCAGGTGAAAAATGACAGCAGGCGAACTGCTGAGGCAGGAAGAAATGTAGCGAGAGCTACTGCAGCAAGAGGTTATATAGGTTTGAGATGGGTACAACCCAAGGATAAATGGGCGGGGCTAGAGATGGAATTTACAAGTAATAAACCTCGGCCATTGTATTGGTAGAGATTAGCATATCAATCTGTTAATGTAACCCCACGACTACGATGCTGAAGAAGCCATTGTATCGCTCGAGATTAGAGATGAGCGTGTCAATGTGAGATGGCTCCCGCAGCAGCGGCTGTGTTAATGAGACACATTCAGCCTATTAAACGAGAGCCACCGCCACATCGAGGAAAAGGGAAGCAGCGGCTATGAGACATTTAGCCAGTTAATGTAAAGACATTTAACAAGGTAATGTAACTCAGTCGAAAATAACTACTAACATCGGCAGGTAGGATGGAAGCATCACAGCCAGTCATGACTGCCTGGTTAATAACGTCCTTCCAATGATTGCTCAGTTTGTACCCATCTTCTCGGTTAAAATTGTGTCTGTGTTGATATCTCAGATATATAAACACAGCAATCATTGGAAGGACGTTATTAACCAGGCAATGCAATGGCCGAGGTTTATTACTTGTAAATTCCATCTCTAGCCCCGCCCACTTACCCTTGGGTTGTACCCATCTCAAACATATATAACCTCTTGCTGCAGTAGTTCTCTCGCTATATTTCTCCTGCCTCAGCAGTTCACCTGCTGTATTTTTTTCACCTGAACACGATTGCTTGTGTTGCGATCGAAAGGCCGCGATTACATTTTTTATTTGCGTGACTTTACCGAAAGACCCAAAGAGCAAGGAAGCATCATTTGCTTCGTGTATCAACAACCGAGGATAGCTTTACAAATCCTCCACGACTGTACCTCGCCTTTGCAATGTGCCAGTGAACACCATGCTATAAATTACATTTCCATTGTTAACATCGCTTGAGACTTCATCGAATCTCTACGCTGGCCCAGCGACCAGCATCCGAACATTCGGGCGTGCACCTCCACGAATTTCTTTCGACGTTCCCACCAGTCCCTTCCACACTCCCGAGGGCTGCCACTCACTCTTCGTGCTTCTGTCGCTCACGCCCTCGTCACCACGGCCCCGTGACCGAGGTCACAGACACGTGATACTCGGGGCAGCGTTAAACGGTCTCCGGTTACTGGAGTAGAGCTGCCACGTCACCCGGGACACAACGACGATGAGCAAAGCCTCCACCACCCTTCGCCAGACCGGTCCACTCTTTTAAAGTCACATGCGCTCGAGCACCACTGACATCGCTCTGTGGCGTCGCTCTTTCCGACGTTGGTTCCGCATACCCCCCCCCCCTTCGCCAACCGTACCCGTGACTCGGGTAGCCGAGCCTTGCCCGTTTCTCGTACCACGAGTCGTACAGGAAGGCAAACCGGGTAGAACCGGGATAAAATCCACAGGTTCGCAAATCCAAACAAGTCATTTGGTGCTACCACGTTGGCAGCGGTGCACAAAGCACACAGACACCTCGACAATACACATTCGCCGATAACACTTTTGTATGTTGAACTTATTCCACACTGTGCATAGCCAACCACGCTAATGGGAGAAGCGGGGGAAGGGCACCAAACTAAATACAACAAAATGCAGTTCCAAGAAATTACTTTTCAATATAGATTTTAAAATGCATAGCTTATGTCTTCCTTACACTGAAAGAGCATTCCAGACGGCCGTAGCACATCTGAAAGTGCACGATGCAGTGACTGTCTTTGTTGACGAATGTGTTTTGATTTTTAATATTTTTACAAAAAATTGCGACCACCGGACAGGGCGATTTGAAACCACCGGGACCAGGCCATTTGGTAGCGTTCCTAGACCAGGAAGGAATAACGCCTTACCAGGACTACCATCGTGGGGACTCCCTTTCGTTAAAAAGAAAATGGAACAAAAGTGGACAAGAGCGCATTCTATTGTATTCTTGCGTAAGATGGCAACATTGACAGCAGCTAAATGCCAATGTTGAGGTATGCCAACATCACAAGCGGGCATGATCAGGAGAGTTGTGTAGTTGTTCTGTTCCTCCTTTGAAAGAATGCGGTCCAGTGGTTTACTTGGTGGCCCATAGTTTGGGTGGCATGGCCATAATCCCATTCCTGTGGCTTGTCTTTAATTTTGCATTAATGGAGATGTGTGCATCGGCCTGGAGATGTTCTGATGAGGTCGTTGGTGCAGCAGTGTTTGAGGTATTGTCAGAGCCAGCAAGTGCCATGTTTGACTCTCAAATGAGGAGTTTACCCTGGACGACTGCGTTGCTCCACTCCGTTCGCCAACGTTCTTCCGGATCTGGGTGAAACTCTAGGACGGTGACAGCACGATCCGAGTAGGGGGATTCGGATTTGAGTCAGCAGCTAGGCACACCGAGATCATGGCTGACGGGTAGGTGGTTGTCATTGACAAGAAGACACGTAAACTGTCTTGCAGTCTGTAATGTCACTCAACCACGTGCGGTTGGCTGAGCGTGTCGTTTTTGGTGGATGGAGAGAACTCTAGGCCTGCTCTTGGTGTTGTTGATGATGCGCGTTATACAATACACAAAACAAATTAGACAATACTGACTACAATGCAGTATAATTTCACATACAGCTATACATTAACAAATGCAACAGAATAAAATACAAAATGAAACAAAAATCTACATTTTCATAAAATTAGTTCTCTCACGCCAAAGATGTGGACGAGTGAGGGTGTAGATTGGTGTCCTGGTGGCTATGGCTCTGGTTTAGCTAGCTAGTTTGGTTGGTCCGAACGTTACAATTTATTACAGGTGGGGCAAGAAATACGTTGCACATCATCAAATAATAGACTTACTTGGACTCCCATAGTTATATTCGACGTTGGGTCACAATGGTTCTTTGTCTCACATTCTGACTGCTAACACTGCATGGCATGCAGAACAGCGTCCCAACAAGTCAGGAGGCCAATGACGCTGCACTGGTGTGAGGCCACACTTACAGACATAAAGAGGCCCGTGAAAGATCTGCAGGAGAATATTACGCTTAGTTTGGAGGTCATAGAAACTGGGGACCACAAAACGGTAACACATGGAGGGCCAAATAAAATAATGTACGAATAATACAGTAGGTTGAAACTTTTTAAATGTAAAAATACTACATATTTACATGGTTCAAACATGCAACGTGAAATCCGAGTATTAAATAAACGAAAACTGCGTCCTCAAACATGTAGAGGCACTTCAACGAACAAGGCGGCAACGTGGCTGTCGTCGTTTTGACTTATTACAACGGCAAAATCATCGGAGACTCAACAGCAAAAACAAAGAAGGCATCGCGGGGTGCAAAACCCAAATGGCAGGCCAAGACGATCCACTAACAACCTACGAACTTGCTTTCAATGGCAGCAATGCCAGATGAATCAAAAGCTTTCCTTCACATTCCAACAGACACTTGTGTCCAGTTGAATGCCTGTGTGCAGTTGATCGCCCGTGTGCTAGCCCCACGGTGGGTGCTTCCAGGTGGGGGGGGGGGTGTGGTAGTTTCGCCTCTCCATCCGGCGCCGAGAAAGGCAGCGCCCTCTCTACAATCAGTCGAACGCACACTACGAAAAAATTGCTGCCTTTTCTTTATACATTTTTTTCATTCGCTTGCTTTAGTTTGTAAAGAATTCAGTAACGAAAACAAACCGAGAGTACGACTGTCGAAAGTTCAGAAGTAACGCAGTGCAGGGATGGATACGGGGGGGGGGGGGGGGTTCCTGGTCCACTCATGCCGAGTTCAGCCACACCAACCCGCTTGTGCGGCAGACCTCCTGCTGCACTCCTTCATTTTGAGCGGCGACGGGCAGCCAAAACGGCAAAGACACAGAAATTGCGCCGGTCACAAATCTTCCATCTTGCGCTTCTGTATGTACTTGAGAAGAGAGTCCATCCCCTCCACCGAGCTCCAGATCCTCTGCAGCGCCGCACACTCGCGCTGGTTGGCCGCCTCTAGCTCGGCCGTCAGTCCGCACCGGAGCAGCTTCTTCGTCTCCTCCAACACCTAGTGGACAAGAGACGCGCACGTTCGGCACAAGGCCCCCCCCCCCATTACCAGGTGGGCACGTGGCTTCCAATCGAAAAAACCAGGCACGCCCCTTTCCCACAACAAGTAGGAGATTTTACTGCAGTCGTACAAATAAACGTTATTTCCCATTCTCTCTCATTTCTCAGAGTTCCTAAACGCGCATTCATTCGAAAAAATTCAAGGTGTTGAAATATTTGTGTTGGTTTCGAGTAGGAGGATACTTTTCTCAAGGCGGAATATGTTTTTTACCCATCTAGCCAACTTCTATACGAGAATAGGGTTTCCCCTTTTTTCTGGAAAACAGCTGTGTTAAGGTGTTAGAACACCAAACTGAAACCTTTTACAAAGAATCATGTCTGCATTAACCACAATACCTGTGGTCAGAATGCAAACAAAAAACATACATGCATATATCATCAGAGTATGTTGTTTTGTTTGAGATGCAATGTTTCCATTTTCGAGGAAACATTGCATCTGAAAACGAATTTCTTTAGAACTGCTTTTTGTGTTTAGTTGGTTGACCTTCCCACGCACCCCCGACTAGCATGGTTGGCTACGTACGATCCAACAGAAGTTCAACATACATAAACATACATACACATACATCTGGTGGAAATAATAATTTACGAGGCGTGGTGACACTCAAGGCACTGGTCGTGACGATCTGCTTTGATCTCGAACGATGAGATGCAAGCACTACGCCGCACTCACTGTCAATTGGCAAGAGGCGAGCTCCTTGACCCGCTCCAGGACTTGCTGGGAGAAGGTGCTGGACCACAACACCTGCGACACCAGACCCATCTCGCACGCTTGTAACGCCGTCAGCTTTCTGCCGCAGAAGAGCACCTCATTGGCCTGTGGGAGTGTTTGTTCACAAGGTGTCGAGAAGAGTTAGCATGCAGAGGGCGGCACAAAAAAACTAACCGTGTTCTAAAGATATAATTAAACTCTACAGTTTGATAATCACAAGTTATGTGAGAAACAAATAAGTCCAATCTTGCAGACACATCTAGACTGTCACAGATTAGCACGGTTGGCTACATACTGTGTGAAAGGAAGTTCAACATAGAAACATACACATGTTTTAAGCATCATTCTGGAGGCAACATATAAAACAAATCTTATTCACTGCGACAAGCATGTATTTTTCGTATTTGTTTTGCTATAAAGAACATTCAAATTCATGTCCACATCCCAGAACACACAACCTCGGTAGGTGCATCTACGAGAGCCACATTATTATATTAATGGTTATGCACCTTGCCATAAAATGCATTCACCCAAAATGGATTTATTATAAGACAACCACTTGAAAAGATTAGACGTCACATTGTTATGGATGGTCAGTGTTCATTAAATCAACTGAATAAAGTTATGTAATGGTTTCATGTAAGGTGTATTTGTTTTTTCGGGGGTTTTTCCTCCCAAGCCATTGGCCTCATGACATGCGACAAAAACATTTCCATTTGGTACTCTCTCGTAAAGAGCGATGTGCTTCCCTGCATCACAAAATGGCCCCAAACGATATCATAGTACTTGTTAAGTAATATCAAAAGGTTTAGTCACACACAGGACACACTTTTTACGTAGCCTGGAAAGAGTGATCATCACAGATCATCACAGATCAATTAAAGTGATTTTTTTTTATTTCAGAATTACAATATGGCAGAGTGATGAAAAGCACATATCATGTGATGACATTTTTGTGCAGTATTTTGAGACAGAGAACATTAATTCAATTGCAACTGCAGCACCCAGGTTAATACTGGATGGATGAAATCCAGAGTCGAATCTGCAATTGTTGGCTCAATGCATTGATATGGTGTTAGCCCCCCTGATCCACTTCAGGTTTTGCAAGAGGCTTTGCGTGCAAATCAGGGGTGGGTAACCTATGGCCCGTGACTTCACTTTGTACGGATCACAGCCAAACAAAGGCATACCAGTCGGTTCGAAACAACCCCCAAGAAGAAATGTATCCATCATTGCAAACATCTCAGCCGCAATGCTCAAGTACCAGAGGAGGATTATTTTTGGACTTGCAACAACATTGCATTTCTGATGTTAGCATGCTGAAGCACTTCTGTAACAGCAAGGGCCTCCTTATGCTCTGGCAACATGCACGTTATATTTCGTGTTATAATCGGATGACACGTAGGAGATGTGTGTTATTTGGAAACCTGCCAAAGTTCCAGGAAATTACAATGCAAAGTGATACCCCCCTCACACGCGTAGGTTTACTCCAAGGTAATCGACACTCTTACCACAATCATAACACTAATTAATGGAGTAATGCGATGCATTCAACTGCATGGGATTCATCCGGGTTTCCTCCCACATGTCAAACAGTCAACAACGTTGTGCCCGGTTTTCTTACATTGACATGCTAATCTTCTCAATAACACAGCCACCGCTGCGGTGGCCTTCTTACAATGACATGCTAATCTCTCACAATACAATGAACACCACGACAGCTCCGGTGGCGCACGGTTTTCTTACATTGACATGCTAAACTCGCATAAACAGATTGACATGCTAATCTCTCGCAATACAATGGCCGCCTCCGCAGCTACGTATTCGAGGGGTATATCTGGCTCTCAGATCTTACATTAACATGCAAATTCCATCTCTAGCCCCACCCACTTACCCTTGGGTTGCACCCATCTCAAACCTATATAAGTGCTTGCTTCAGCAGCTCTCCTGCTATATTTTTTCCTGCCTCAGCAGTTCTCCTGCTGTATTTTTCACCTGATGACGATTGCTTGTGATGCGATCCAAACGTCGTGATGTTTTATTTTTATATTTACGTGGCTTTACCGAAAGACCCAAAGAGAACAAAACTAATAGTCATTGCAATTTGTAACGAGCGCAGTATTCGCACAATTTCGAAGAGAGAGGGCGACTCAGTGGTACGGGGAACCACAGACAAGTGGGAAAGGCAGCCAGGCGCTGAGTCAGCGCCAAATTTCCTCCCCAAGCTCTGCAGTCCTCTATATATTAAGGTGTTATTGGTCACGAGGGGGCAAAAGACAATCCCATACAAATGGAACAGGTGAAGTACACATGTCCTGTACTATCTTCTGGCCAGCCAAGGTAAGGGACCTCCTCGTGTAGGGAGTTTCACAACATTTGTGCAGTGATCCACACAACCCTCGCCTCCAAAATGCTGGATTACAGGCATGCACCATCACTGCCCGGCCAACTGACCAAACTTCCCAATAAAGCAGGACCCCCATTTGGTCCTCAGATATAGTTTTCCCCGGTGTAAGTGGCGGTACTTACGGCTAGCGTGCCCATGGCTCGAGGGAAAGTGAAGGACGAGCAGCCGTCGGGGGTCTGTCCGGTCTCCGCGTACGGCGTCTGGAACCAGGCCTTGTCGCTGGCCCAAACCAGATCACACAGCGCCAGCAAGGCGGCGCCTAGCCCCACCGCGGGGCCGCCGATTGCCGCCACGATCGGCTTCTGGAAATGAATGAACACATTCACAAACTCCCTACCCGCATGCGGGAGGGAGATGGCGTGTGTGAGGGGGTGACCCTGTCTGGACACGGTGCAAACATTTTTATGACGTAACATCACCTATTTAACAACTTTATGGTACATTTGTAAGGAGGTGGGCTACAGCTAGGGTTGTTATACGATTATAACTTTTTCGATAATCGCTTGCAAAATCGATTAGCAACTCACAAAGAAATAGAATCAACGATCAAAACATTTACTTACATTTTTGTAACAATCAAAACTACATTTGTTTGCATGGATAACACCGAAAAAAAAACAGAAATCGCTCCAAAACTGTTTAACAATAAAACACCAAATATGCACCTTATCTTGCCAGACCTCTAAAGGTAAGCAAGATTGAGCATGGTTATTGCTTAGATGTGACCACCAGGGCTTGCAAGGTGTTGTAGGCCTGAGGCTGAGGTGTCCAGGACATGGCAATGCAACGTGTTACCACCTCATATGCGTGGGTTTTCTTCGGGTAATCAACTCTTCCCACATGCCTAACACTAATAGAACAATATGATGGATTCAAATATGTGGGATTTATTTGAGATTCCTCCCACATGCCAAAGACTTAAAGCAATTAACCAAACATTCCCATAGCAGGACTCTGGGTAAAAGGCATTGCAAGGGTAAATATAGAGCTTGTTCATTATTATCAGCTCACAAGCAGGGCAGGGTAAAAAAATAAACTATACAAAAACTATCAACTATTTTTATTTTACCAGGTAAGGCCCATTGAGATATATAGCTCTTTTTTATAAGTGACCTGGCCACAAACGAAGTAGTTGATCGTGAAGAAATCTATAGCAGCCAAATATTCTAAACGCATGTTTATAAATGAGGGAAAAATTGGAAGACCTGGAGAAAAAGCCACACGACCGTGGGGAGAGAGACACGCAAACTCCAAATATACAACAGGCGTCAGGGTCGGGATCAAACCCACGTGATCCTGTATTCCAGGCGAGGGAGTTCACATCTCGCCACCCTGGCACTCCCCTGAGATCACTGACCTAATGGCATCCACCATGCGAGAGCTCCCCTCCTCAGGGTTGTCAGCGAGTCCATTGACAAAAGGCAGAAAGTCCAGTCCGCTACAGAACACGTTTCCCACGGCGCCCAGCAGCAGCAGGCGGTTCTCGTCGCACGCGGCGTTACCCATCGCCTTCTGGATCTCCTTCATCACCTGTAGAGGAGAGTTTCGCATTTTGTTCGTGACGGGATATCTCTGCGATTGCAACACTCTGGCGCCCATTCTCAATTATACTTACTTGGTGGAATGTACGCAAAATATGGATGAATTCTTTCTCATCAAACCAGTGCTTTTGTTCATGGTTATTTTAGATCTAAGCAAAATGCCCAAAGTAGAAAATGAAAAAAGGTCTTTTGTACCTTGTCATTTTTTTAAATTGACAGACTTTTGTCATCCACAGTTGGACTAAGGACTCCACAAGAATATCCGTCATGGGGATTGTTTGATCAAACTTAACTGGTTCAGTGAGTGCTGTGGTAGATATCACTCACACGGTTTGTTAGCCAAGGACAGGAATCAAACTCAGGTTACTGTTTGACGATGCATTATCCCACAGAGTGACGGACGTGATGCAGAGAAGGCTTTTGTGGGCAGGCAAGAGTGCCTCTTACTATCCCTGACTCGCCCCGCACACTACCCATCGTCCCTCAATACTTTCTAACAGAGTCGGAATGAAACCGTTCTCTCTGAAGATCGAAAGAACGGGGCGGAGAGAGGAGGGGGATGACACAAGACGATTGACACACCTAGCATTGGTTTGGCGCAGATCCCTCAAGCTTGCTTACCTTAACGCTGCACGGAGCGTTAAGGTAAGCAAATCGAACCAACGCACACGTTTCACCGAGAGCTACAGTGCACGGCTCACCCCTGGAGAAACGTCCTCACGGTGACCCGAGTTAAGCAGTGGGGTTCTTACCATTGCAGGACTGCCACACGAGACAATCTATAATTAGCCAATTACTTGTATATGCAAGTAATTCCGTCACAGTCTTTTCCATCGTACAGGTCCCATTTTGACCACAACGAACCAGGAACATGACTTATGATACAGGTGACAAAAAAAATGAGACTGAAAATGTTCACCATGTTAATCTGAATAAATGGTGCACTACCTGGCAGGCAAAACACGCTACCGCACCTGCTGAGTAATTCACCAAACCACCCTTATCTGGACCACAGGCATGCACCACCGCATTCGGTACAAATCGCCATTTTTTGAGCCAGCGGGGCAGCCGAGTCTCACCTCCACACTGAGGCTGTTGCCGGCATTCTTGGTCGAGAGCTGAATTTGCGTGTACCCGTCCAGCTTGCGCACCACGATGTTGCGGTAGCGGCACGTCGACTCACTCTGCCGCACGCTGCAGCGCTGCCGCTTGTCGAGCGGTAATCCCTGGGGCTCATTCCCCACAGTCCGCTTTCCATTCCCGGCGCTTCCTCCGACGCCGCTGCCCACGGTGGGGGCGCCGCCGACGGCCGTGGAGCCGACGTGGGCGCCGCTCCCGTATGGCGGCGGGATCCCTTCGGAGGAGACGGCAAGTGCCGGTCACTCGGACCGGTCCGTACACCAGTGGCTTAAGTAACATTGTATTGCGTCGATGGCGAGCTCTATTTGTTGAATGTTCACGTGTACATTTACAGCCATTTGTCAGTCAGTGGCTGAATGAGGGCCTCCCCAAGCTACGTGGGCCATGGCGGGGGTTATTATCACACTTCACCATGCTGCTCATTGCAGGTTGATGGTTGAGAAAGCATATACGTCACAGAATAATATAGCACAACATTGGATTTTGCTGTACTGCACTGTGCCGACAACGTAACGCCACAGCTGCTTATAACGCCTAAATATAATATCGTCTAAAAATTGCTTACCGTGACAAATTACTTTGTGACAAAGTTCTGCAGATAGACACATTCAACTGGAATTTTCATCTGTACCTACTTTTTATTTTATATAGTCTCTGTTATATGGAAATTAAGTCCGGCAAATATGTAAGGTTTGTTTGTAAATATGCAATTATGTTCACTATGAATCGCAATCCAAACAATACGGTGCATGACTTATTAGGTTACTATTAATGGCTTACTTCGTTTATTGCAGCCATGCGATTACATTAGCCTTATTGTACAAACAAGTACAAATGAAACAATCATATCTATGCTAAACCTTAACAATAGCATTCAAACACTTGAGAATGTTGCTCAATTCATACAAACGCTACACAAGGCAAATAATCTAAAAATGTAGCACATTTTCTCTTCATATTATCAAAAATATTTTCTGCTCAAACAGTACAGGGAAATGCCCATATCCTGTTTCCGAGCCTTGTGGATGTTCCACACTCCAGGCGGGGTGAATTAATCTATAGGACAACTCACGGTTGTCTTTTCCACAAAGTGGTTCTCATTTTAACTACGCCAGAGGCAAGAAGGGCCGAGCTTAGCCCTAACCGGCATATTAACTTCCAAATTGTGAGCTGCATGTTCTCAATAATTGCTCAACTGTCTGGATCATTCTGTTCTACAATGCAATGTGGGTATAGTGCCTTATCAGTCACACAATCACAACGACTTTAGACCAGCATGCTTTGTCCTCATTACGATGGGTTTAAGTGAAGAAAACGTTGATGTATTTACCCTGAGGTACGGCATTGGAGAGGGATGGGCTGGGTTGGCCAGGAGCCGGGAACACCAGAGGTAGACTGACTTGTGGCTTCAATATGCACGCCTGTGATTCGCTGTCCTGGCCCAAGTGCTCGTCTGATGTCACAAGCACACGTGTCATACAGCAACGCCCATACAACTGCACCACGATGACTACATACTCAACGCATAGATATATTTTTACAGTAAAAAAAGCGAGTCAATGTCAGTATATTGTGTTGATATCAGATAAAGGTGCTGCCCTGAATTGCTTGCTCACACCACCCCTCCACAATGTGACCTGCCGAATGACTGTTGATATGGGGTCACCATTATTATCTTCTACTGGTATTAGTCATTTACTACAACATGAAAGTTAGTGTTTTAAAAACAAACCAACGTCTATTGAACTTGAAGCCAAGTGACATGAATCCAGCGCCTTGCAAACTAACCTTTACTGTCCCCCACCAGCGCAGAAGCTTTGTCGAAGCGGCAAATCTGTTTCGCCATAAGCTGAACTGTGATCCGCCCCGGTGGCCTCATGGCCCTTGAGCCCATCCTGGCCCTCTCTGTAGGACTGCCTCCATTGGGAGTCAGAATGATCTTCTCTCCACGCAGCCGCTCTTCTCCCGGGGCCTGAGCTGCGTTGCCCAATTCGTCCTTGAATATGACGTCGCTGGTGGCATTAACGGTGCCATGCAAACTCGTGATCAAGTTACCGCCTCTCGACTCCAACTTTGGTACAAGAACTTTGATTCCCGTCTGGGAAAGGTCCATTGGACTTCTCCCAATGAAGGAAAACGACGATTTCCGCACTTGCGAGGAAGCCAGACTCTCCTTTTCTGTGATGATGTCTGGAAGGCTTGTACGTTGCAACTGCGGTTGAAGTGGCGACCGCAAAATTAGCTCATTCGCCGCTTCTTGGGCTTTGTTAAAGCTGAACCTCCGACACTCGTCAAACTCTTTGATGTATTCCGTGCAGGTTGTAAGGTGGTGCTCGGGCTCCCAAGTGTCCCCATCGCTGTTAAATCCTCTCCACCGGACCAGATATTCTATACGACCCTTGCGTGTCTTCCGCTTGTCTATTATCTTCTCCACCTAGTAAGGAACGGTAGGCATCATCAATGGGAAGCAAATACATGTATACCCAGGGATAAGTGCGCCATCCGCAATGGCATATAGAAGAGTCATATTTTATATCAACACATGATGCATGATAATGTGTTAATTATTTTTCATAATAATACAACAGTTTGTCCAAAGTATTACATTGTAAATAAATGTATTGTTGTTTTTAGTAACAGAGGTATGTCAAAGAAGCAGCAGCCATGTACTGAATAATTGGACCATTCATGTTTATTCTTGAAGTTTACATCTGTATATAAAAGAAAATTAATTAAAAAAATTACTTTTCAACAGATTAAGGTATGTAACCGTTTAGTCCCTTATGTTGAAATAGTTTCCAAATTATATTTAGAGAGAGCGGGGATCAGTTTAAATACTACTCGCCACTCATGTGAGTTGCGGCTGAGAATCGAACTCCGGTTGCTGGGTTCATAATGCAGTATACTAACCACTGCACCACACCCTCAAAAACACGTAATCACCATCTACATTACAACTTTTAGCTCATGATACAGGCATAAACAATTTTGTATACGAATCAATGTGGTCAAACACAGACCATGACATATCTATTGGTCTTATGAATTCTACAGCCGTGCTTCTCAACATTTTTCATTACCACGGCCTCCTCCCGGCCGTGATGGCGGGGAGGAGGCCGTGATACACTCACTCATCTTACACTGACTCACTCACACATCATACACTGACTCACTCACACAACCACTGACCCATTCACTCATCATACACTGATTCACTCATCATACACTCACTCATCATACACTGATTCACTCATCATACACTCACTCATCATACGCTGACTCACTCACACATCATACACTCACTCACACTACCACTGACTCACACATCATACACTGGGAGTGTCATGCTGCCAGCTATGGCTGCAAGTTTGGTCGTACATGTTATCGTTTATTGTTAAATTTGAATCACAGTTCCTATGATTACTGTTGTTACATTGTTTTTATAGCTTTATTTTGGTGATTTCGAAAACATATGGTTAAGCCATGTTTCTTGCGGAAGTGCGGAGTTGGCCTGATAACTTTAATCTAAATTGTCTTATGGCCTGAAATCAAATATATAGCTATAGATGACCAATGCGAGAAATTATCATGTATTTTGATTATAGTGTGCTGCTACTACTATTGTTACTCCTGCTGTCATGGATTGACTCATGCAGCTAGCGAAGGATGCTAGGTTTAGTAATATATGTTATGTATGTCGCTATTGTAAACTTTCAATCACATTTCTTATGATCACTGTTACATTGTTTTTATAGCATTATTTTTAGTAATTTCTAGAAAGGTTTAGTTTAGCCCTATTTTTTATGTAGTATAGAGTTATACTTAAAATTTAAATCTATATTGTATTATGATTGTTATTATGATCTAACATCAAAATGGGATTTTTTTGCACATTTTTGTACGCAGCATAAACAAATGGTGCTTTTTCTGGAAGATGTTATTGTTTTTGTAGGGGAAGTTTCAATTTGCGTACAGTTAATTTCAAATGCATCTTGTAATTTTATTGTTTGTGGCGGTTGCACCCGAATCAAGAGCTGCATGGCTCACAGGGCTATACCTAATAAATTAAACTTGAAAACTTGAAACCACGGCACACTTTCGAGCTTGCTCGATGTTCGTGACACAAAATGCAAAATCCCATCGACGCATACAAGACAGAGGTAAATTAAAAGAGCCAATGGTGGGGGCTGATGCTTATTTGCCGTACTGCTATGCAACCAATGGAGAGGGGAGGGCGGAAGGTGGGAAGTGCAGGGGCTGGATCGGCCACTGAACAGCAGAGAGTTCTCGTCTGTCCTAGCTTGTGGACAGCGAGGTTTTCTCTTCTACAATTGCGAAAAGACTGCGGCACACCTGCGACCAGTGTGCCGCGACACACCGGTTGTGAAACATTGTCCTACTGGAGGACCTCTTCTGTTAGACCAGGCTATATCGTAATCATAGGCAACGTAATGGAAATACCTGCGATTTTGGTGGTAGCACGCGAGAAGAAAAATGTTTTTCAATATAAGGACATTACCACCAATATTCATATCATAAACAAAACATGACCCCTATCATCCATATTACCACCATGATAGTAATCTAATGTACATCTCAACATGAGCCTATTATATTACCATCGTAACAATACACAAGATTACATAATATATTTCACTATGGTAAACATCACAACCACATATACTGAACACATGCCTTCAATACGAAAAACCACTATCTACCAAGAAGTTTGTGTTCCGCAAACCATATGACCATCACCCATACCACACAACTACAATATTGTAGCCACCGTCCTAGCAGACCAAAGTGATCATGGACCTCCGAAATCTGCTCTTACAGCATCCCACCATCTGGGTTTTGGTCTTCCTACTAGTCGCCAACCTTTGGGTGCCAATTCAATACCTGTCTCAGTAAGCCACCCATCTCCCTGTTCTGCAATAAAACATACCTTTACAATTCTTTTTTATGATGTTCTAATCATAACTTACAAAGTAAAAAAAAAAAAATCTATTTTTTATTTCAACTTCTAGCTTCCTCCAAATGCCGCTGTATATGGAGGCCTGATGCTTACTTTCTAGTTGCTTTGTTCAAATTCAGCTCTCTGACATGTACAGTAAGAGTAATCACACCTGCCTCAAACACACATACTGACCACTTCACTTGACCTTTCTACTCTTCCAAACTACTGTATGTAGCCCATAAAATAAACCTTGCTTTGCAATAACACGTTTTATGACGTCACAACCACGTTTTAAACGCATTATTACCGTCTACAAGTCATCTACCTCCACAGTATTACTTGCTACTCATCTTCTTCTTCTTCTCTTCTTGTTCGTCCATCAAAGTTGATGATGACCATGGCACGTTTGTCATTTTGTTGGGTTTTGATGAGTGCGCAGATGGCTGAAGAGGCCAATCCGAGCCCGGAATTCCCTGTGGCACACTGGACAGGTCAGGGAGGATGTAGAGCTCTGAGGTGCAGCCACACGTCCTTCCTTGGTAGATTTGCGCTGCTGCCTCTTCAAGATAGCACAGGAGCGTCTCCTACTCTCACAGAGGACTGCACCATCCTGTACTTTTCTTCTCCAGGCAGGTCGGTCCTGTGCTAGGGATTCCCAGCTTTTCAGATCGAATCCAAAGCTCTTCAAGGAAGCTTTAAGGGTGTCTTTGTAGCGCTTTTTGGGGCCACCTTGTGCTCGCTTGCCATTCCTCAGCTCGCCAAAGAAGACTTGTTTTGGAAGTCTCGCATAGGGCATTCTGGTCACGTGGCCAGTCCATCTAAGCTGTTCCTTCGCAAGCAAGGTGTAGATGCTGGGGATATTTGCCTTGCTGAGGACTTCCATGTCAGGGATTCTGTCTTGCCACTTGATCCTCAGCAGTTTCCTCAGACAGCTCAAGTGGAAATGATTCAATTTCTTGGCATGGCGCTGGTAAACTGTCCAGGCTTCGCACCCATACAGAAGAGTTGGTAAGACAACAGCCCGGTAGACCTTCAGTTTTGTCTCCTGCTTCATGCCAGTCCTTTCCCATACCGAGTCACGTAGACGTCCAAAGGCTGCACTGGCCTTGACAATCCTGATGTTAACTTCATCATCTATGTGCACAGCGCGAGACAGTGTACTACCAAGGTAAGTAAACTTGTCAACGGCTGAAAGCTTTTGCCCAATCACAAAGATGGTTGGCTCAGTGTAGGGTTTACCAGGAGCAGGTTGGTATAGGACTTCAGTCTTCTTTGTGCTGATTGTTAGGCCGAAGTTGTTGCAGGCTGAGGAGAGGTGGTCCATACTGTCCTGTAGATCTTTATTTGAGTCAGCAGCCAGAGCACAGTCATCAGCAAACAAAAGTTCTCGAACAGTGATTTCCTCCACTCTAGTTTTGGCTTGCATCCTCCGCAGATTGAATAGCCCACCGTCAAAACGGTAGATGAAGTTAATCCCAGTGTTGTGGTTCTGGAATGAGTCTTGCAGCATGGTAGAAAACACCATGCTGAAGAGCGTTGGCACTAAAACGCAGCCTTGCTTCACCCCGTTTGTGATTGGGAACGGATCAGAGAGTTCTTGCTGGTCTCTGACGCTGGCCATCATGCCATCATGGAGTTTGCGCACGATGATTTTCCATAGGCCCTCCCGGCTGACTGTGTCGAATGCTTTTGTTAGATCCACGAAAGCCATATATAGATCAACATTTTGTTCTTGGCATTTCTCCTGTAACTGCCGGGCAGTAAATACCATGTCAGTGGTTCCGCGGTCTTTTCTGAAACCACACTGACTCTCAGGTAGCAGACCCTGGTCTAGGTGGACAATTAGGCGGTTCAGAAGGATTCTTGCCAAGATTTTGCCAGCGACTGATAGTATGGAGATGCCTCTATGGTTGTCGCAGTCCTGCTGATTGCCTTTCCTTTTATATAGATTGATTATAGTAGTATCCTTGAACTCCTTGGGAACGGCTTCTAATTTCCAGAGACTGGAAGAGGTCGGTCAGTTTCTCGACTAGGCGAGGCCCTCCAGCCTTATAGATTTCTGCTGGAATGGCATCGGACCCTGGAGCTCTGCCTGATGAGAGGAGTGTTATGGCTTTGCTGGTTTCCTCAATGGATGGTAGAACAGCCAGGGACTGATAAAGGCGCATGGGGATCCTCCATAATCATTGCCTTTAACTTTTTTTCTGGCAAGCTCATATTGAGACCCCATTGACCCATCTCATTACCTAGAACTGTCTAAAAGCTACTACAATGCACCTCCGATTAGCACGGTTGGCTACATACGGTGCGAAAAAAGTTCAACATGCGTACATATAAACTGTCTCTCCTTATAGACACACACAAGTGTGAGTTTCAGTATGCTTGTTTTACCTGGGAAAGCTTCACCAATTCTCATTCCCCTTTTTATCGGCAAAGTTTATTGGCAGTAGGTTGGCAGTAGAGGGCGATGATTGCTATGTATAATCTCAATTGAGTAACCTTGGGGTGATTGATCCAATATGGCATATTTAGACCATGATGCTTTTTCTTGCGAGCGAGGTCATGGGATCTCTAAAATCCACTATGATGCAGACGGCGCATATTTATTTTACAATTAATACATCTGCAGTAATAACCAGGGAGGCCACTCTATTCAAACCGTGAACCTCTGCAACACACAGCAAAAGAGCTACCATTAGACTATGTCACCGCTGGGCAATGTCCACGATTGTAAGCCGTCTACTTACCTTTGCTGAAAGATATAGCATCTATAGATTTTACATAGCAGATGAAATTGAGCTAACCTATGTGTTCAAAACAGGCCACAAAAGCCTCAATGCTGCCACTGAAGCTCCAGCAAACTCCAAAGGAAGGGCCAGGCAATGATGGTCAGGTGAGGCTTGGGGAGGGGGGGGTTTAGCAGCAGCTAGTAACTACAGTAGTAACTACTGACTCTATAGTAGTTTCTACTGACTCTATAGTAGCATATACTGACTCTATATTTGTGTAATAAAAGACTCCGTCAGGTACTGCAGGTCTCCGTTGGTCTTTTATTTAGGTTCTTTCTCTGCACCCCGCTGGTCTCCTCCGCAGACCAGTGTCGTCTCACGCGTGCCCCGCACGCGCTCCCCCGTCAGCTCCTCCACTCTTCCTCACACCCCGCTGGTCCTGATTAGGGATCAGCGTCTCCTCTCGCGTGCCGCGCACGCTCCTCCGTTAGCTCCTCCACTCCCGCACTCCGCACACGGCTGGCCGACGGCGTGCGGAGGTCCTTCGGCCACGTGGCCGATGGCGCGGATCTCCTCTCGCCACCCAACGTGGCTCAGCCTCTTAACTTCCCCAACTGACCCCGATCTCTTCTGGGCTCCCACTTATATCCTCTCCCCCCACGTGACCCTGACTCCTCCCCTTCCGGATGGTCAGATCCGGCCTTCCCATACTGCCCTGCTGGCTCCGCCCCCATTCACCTCGCCTCCCATTGGAGCCGAGGTGAAGGGTGGCCCCTCCCACACGCCCCGCAGACCAGGCTCCGCCCCCCAAAACCCCGGGCCGTGTGATTGGGCCAGAGCCCAGCAACAACCCCATTTACGCTCGCATTACATTCGTATCTACCAACTCCACAGCAGTATATTCTGCTGTAGTAGTATCTGACTATATAGTAATATCTTCTGACTATAGTAGCTTCTTCTAACTCTATAGTAGTATCAACCAACTCTATAGTAGTGAATACCGACTCTACAGCAGTATCTAAGCACTATAGTAGTATATCCTGAATCTATAGTCGTATATATTGACTCCAAAGAAGTATCAACTGACTATAGCTGTATTTGCTGACTCTATAGCAGTATCTACTGATTTTATAGTCGTATCTACCGACTCTACAGCAGCATCTATAGACTGTATAGTAATATCCACTAACTATAGTAGTAACTAACGCTGTGGGCTCACACGAAATTGATTTTTCCAAGACGGAAGTACTCTGCAAATCTACCGGCTACCTTCAGAGATGTGTTCATGAAGCCATCCAGATATATAAACACAGACACAACTTCAACCGAGAAGATGTATACAAACTGAGCAATCATTGGATGGACGTTATTAACCAGGTAAAGTCTTAACTGACTGTGATGTTTCCATCCTACCTGCCTATGTCAGCTGTTATTTCCGACCGTCTCTCTCTCTTTATGCCTCTCTCTTAGATCTCTCACATGTCCTTTGGATTACTCTCATGCTCACATGTCCTTTGGATTACACTATCATGCTTACATGTCCTTTGGATTGCACTCTTATGTTCACGTACTTTGGATTGCACTCTCATCTCAATCTCTCATTAACACTGCTGCTGTGCGCATATGCAGGCATGATACTCTTATGCGGTGACGGAAGCTCATTCATGCTAATCTCCCTTCCTAATCCCTCTCTCCCCAATCTCTCCCATTAACACAACTGACGTACTTGGGTCCATGGATTGAATTCCTTTCCAGCTCAGACCCCGCTTGCTTGCCCATCGCCACATATATAACCTTGTTGTAACTGCTCTCTCGCTGGTTCAGCAGTTGCACTGCTGGATTATATTTTCTTCATCTGAGGACGAAACGTCGTGATTTATTTTATTTCATACCTACGTGACTACCAAAAGAACCAAAGAGTACGGATTCCTGCAGTCACAAAAGCTTCAAATCAAGATTGAACTCTATAGCAGTATCTGCTGATTATAGCAGCATCTACTGACTCTACAGTAGTATCAACTGAATCTATAGTCGTATCTGTAGTGACATACAATGTCACTGTGTCGGGACTGTACGAGCGTAGGGACATGTGACGACTACTGTGTTGGCTCGGTATGGGTGCTGTAGGCGGGTGTCACGGGGGCCTTATCAGGCTGTGACACTCTGCGTGAACCCAATAGAACACGTGACCGAATAAAGGAGGGCTAGGGGCCCCAGGGGGGAGCTTGAGGGTCACGTGGTTGGGGACCGTACCTTCCCAAAGGATCGAGAAGGGGGGGGCGTGGCCTGGGGCAGAGCCGGCCATGCCAGGGGAGTTATAAGCGGGGTGTGAACAGAGAGCTGGGCTGTTCAACCCCGGGATGAAGACGCCATCAATGATCCTCGAGTCTCCGATCGCCGTTCGTGACCAGGCAGCCCGTCACCTGCCTTGGTCAAGCTGTGTAGTATTCCCCGAGTGTTAGTGAGATTAGGAACGGTGGTCACCACCTTGTGTATATTGTTCACGTTGGTTGTTATGTGTTAATAAATAGTGTTGCCTGCAAGTTGAGTGTGCGCCTCAATTGAACCCACTACATATCTATTGTCGTATCAACCGACTCTATAATGGTATATATCGACTCTATAAGAGGACTAACTTCACAGAGTGTAGTGGTGAGGCCTAGTCCTGTGCAGAGCCTCTGGCCTCGACTAGATTGCCCAGCCGGCCGAAGTGGCACCTTTGCGGGCTGGGCTGCTACCCTCCACACCATCCCCCCCGCCCGCTCTATAGTAATAGTATCTAAGGGCTATAATAATAGTAGTATCTACCAACCCTATCGTAGTCAGTGCACACATTGGGGTGGGGGGGAGAAGAGGACATCACACTTTGAATAATTTACCTCAGCGTCGTGTGTATATTTTTTTGCATTTTTTATGCGAATGAGAATTCCCCCCTCCCCCACCGGCGCGTTGCTAGGGGCAACCACTGGTCAGCGTTTCGCGCATGTGCAGATGCGTGCTCTGGTGCCGCCCTCTGCTTATAAAAGGAATACATTGTTAATTAAACTACTTTCAAGTTGACGGATGTGAAATACGAAGAGTGCTGGTTCATCCCTGGGCTTATCGCGTGGTACTTGGGTACTTTTATAACGTAAACCAAACAGTTTGTGAGTAAAATCCGTCGCAAGTTGCGTCCACACAGACAGACAGACCCACAGACAGATAAACAAAAAAATACTTTTATAGGTAAAGATACATAAGACAGGCGACCACAGATAATGCTCCAACAACCGTACTATAGCTCTCATATCCCATATCAGCAAAGTTTTGCTGAAGATTATTCAACATAGAATGGAAAGCTACGTAGAAAGAACTACTGGATGTTCAAGCAGGCTTCAGGAAAAGAAAAGGAGCAAGGGACAAAATTGCAAACATCAAGACGGATAATGGAAAGATCAAACGAATACCGGCAACAGCTGTACCCTTGCTTCATTGACTACAGCAAAGCTTTTGATTGTGTGGACCATGAACTATGGTGATTACAATGAAGGAAAAGGTAATCCCAATTCATCTTATGTGCCTGTTACGTAATCTATGCCAACCAAAAAGCAACGGTGAGAACAGAGTATCAGGAGACACAAGAATTTGACATTGGGAAAGGAGTAAGAGAGGGCTGTGCGCTTTCTCCTTACATATTAGATTTGTACAGTGAGCGCATTATGCGAGAGGGAGTCCTGGATTTCATCGAAGCAGGCATGAAGATTGAAGGCAGAAGAATAAACAACTTAAGATATGCTGATGATACTATTCTACTTGCAAATAGCCAAGATGAAATGATGACCCTCTTGGTAAGTGTTAAAAAAATATAGTGAGGAGGCTGGAATCTGCCTCAATCTCCAAAAGATTAAGGTGATGGCGACAGAACTAAACTAATTTAGTCTGGAAAATGAACCAATTGAAGTTGAAGAACTTTGTATTCCTGGGCTCCTTGATTGCTGAAGATGGTGAGTGTAGCCACGAGATCAGAAGTCATTTAGTTCTTGGTAGAACAGCCATGTCACAGTTCAATAAAATATGGAGAGAGAAGGGCATTACCATATACACCTAGAAGAGGCTTGTCAAAAAGTTCTGGTATTCTGTTGCCCGATATGGATGCAAGTCATGGACGCCTACATTGAGTGAGTGAAAGAGGATCAGCGCGTTTTAGATGTGGTGCTGGAAAAGAATGCTACGTATACCATGGACAGCCAAGATATCAAGCACGCCCGTGCTGAGAAGGATCAGTCCCACTCTTCCACTCAAGGCCTTATTCGTGAAGCAGAAATGTAGATACTTTGGACACGTTATGAGGACCTCTGGACTAGAGGAATCAGTGTTGCTTGGGAATGGAGACGGTAGCAGGGGCAGAGGTCGACCTCAAGAGGTGGATGGATGACATCAAGAACATCGATAGGCCTCGCACTAATACAACTACGAGAGACAGCAAGAAACAGGTGTGGATGGCGGAATCTCGTCGTAGATGTCACCAGAGGTCGTACTCGACCTGACGGCACAAGGTGGCAAGATGAGTAAACCCTAGCAATCTTCAGAACATTCTGGAGTAATTATAGCATCCACCGCCCATTAGATGGACCAATGATGGTAGACCTAAATCCCAGATTTACTGCAGGTGTCACGTACAAAAATCCAACTCATTGGAGCACAGCTGCACTTGGTGTACACAAACAGGTACTCACAACTGTGTAAATATAAATTTATATAGAAATTATGTAACAGGACAGCTGGGCAGGGGTCAAGAGAATATGGTAAGTCCACTATTTACATTGGCGACGCACCCCTGGAAAAACGCAACGTAAGACGAAACAAAGTAAATGGAAACCATTGACTTAATGATATAAATTTAGTATAAGTTCCTGGGGGTATTTTTTTGATAAAAATGTGTAATTTTTGTATAAGTACTAAAAAGGTAGCAAAAGATACCATAAAAATGTTATATAACAACTTTAAATATATAAAATAAGTTAATAGAGTCTTCAACAGAGATCGAGGAGAATCCACTTAGAGGCCTGATGTGCGGACTACTTTATCTTAAACAGGTGACGAAATTGGACCTTCGTTATACAGTAGAACCTCAGAGATGAAACGCACCAGAACTCGAACAAATCGGTGTTCGAACGATATTTCTGAACATTTTTTGCCCCAGAAACCGAACGAAATTCGGAGGTCGAACGGGCAATCGCGACTTGAAAGAACCTGTACGGCTGAGACGCGTATGGCCAGCATGCATGACGCTTGCCCAGACAAAGGTTTTACCGTATGGGACTCCCCTTCAAAACAATAACACCACCACCTCTTCCTCACCACCTTCCACTCAAGCCATCAACTCTCCTTACTACAGGTAAAGTGAAGTTCAATGTTCATTTATTTCATTTATTCCATATATTTATTCAATTTATTTATTGTGTTTCTTGTTTTTTTGTATGATTTTATGCATGTAATGACTGTAAACTTCGTGTAAAAATGCTTTATAATGAGAAATGTCTTGTGTCTGGAACCAATTAATGTCATTTACATTAATTCTTATGGGGAAAATTCATTCGGTGTTCGAACAAATCGGTGTTCGGATGGCCTTCTGGAACGAATTAAGTTCGATCTCCGGGGTACCACTGTATTTCCAAGAAACATTCTTTGCAGTCTTGAGAAATGTCCAATATCTTACCCAATTAGATCTTATCAAGAATGACTGGCACATTCCCAGAGCTGTCCAGGACAAACCAAACACTGTATCTGTTACCCAAAAGGGCTATACCGATTTAAGGTAATAACAATTTGGAGTTGTTCATGCACTAGCCGACTTTAGTCTGATGAGAAGACTCCTGAACGGGACTCTCAATATTGCCAATTACATTGATAACATGACGTTGTACATACTTGGGAAAAGCAACGAGTATTGTTAGCATATCTACTGAACCATGAGACAACAGAACATCACAGAAAGATTAAATATGTACCAGGTTGAGCACAGGAAAACTGGATTCCTATTGCAGAATCAGGAAGAGGGACGAATCCAACAAATAAAAATGGTTACAACAATCCTGACTGAAGGTTAAAAGGCTATTCATAGGCTTGACAGCGTATAATAGAAAGTTATTCATTTCACAACACTGTATTCTACACCCACTCTCTGGCGTACTGAACAATATTAGTGATACGACTCTAAAAGCTATAGCTTTGCTTCATAGTCAATAAGATTCCTCCAGTCTACATAAAGGTTCTGAGCTATCACATGGCTCACAAACTTACACCTGTACATATAGTTTACACATACTTGCCAAACGCTAGAATAGCAAGTAGTAACCCAACCATGCACTCAGGGCAATCCCCCCAGTCTTTTGACTACCCTCCAGAGGGCCCTCCTGAGATGTAATTTTGTTGTAAGTGAACAGAACAGGCTCCCTTTTCTGAGAAATGCCAAGAGAGCTGCCATAACACTGACGGACACTCTTGGGGCCATCAACCGCCCAGAGAACACAAAATGCTTTTACCACCTCAAACCGGATACATCTCTAGTGTGGCAATAGCACTGGGAGGTGTGGATCAGCATCCTTCAGATTTACCAAAGTGAGCTATATGCCTGGGCCGATTGCCTTCTGAATGGAGGCGAGAGTTTCTATGTTGCATATCTGAAGCTTCATGAACACATTCAGACCCTTTGATTTTCGATAATAATGACATACCTGTCTGGGAACAGACTATTGCCTGAAGCTCCAAAAGACTCTCAACTTTCGCCTGCCCAACTGTGTAACCACCACTTCCAACGGAAAAGGACTCACGTGAAACTCCAAACTCTAACCCCTCCACAACTCACGTAGTACCCATTTGTCTGTGGTTGACCTTATCCAGATCTTGATTTAAAGCTTTCGTGATTGCAGGGATTCATATTCTTTGGGTCTTTTGGTAAAGTCACATAGATTGGTTCAAAGAAAATAACAAAATACTACGACGTTTGAAATGGGCGTAGCCCAAATGTCAGCAGCCAATGTTAATGCGAGTGATGGACAGCCAACCCGACGGTGGTTGGTTTTCCACCAATCACAGGGCTGCCAGGTGAAAATTAGCATGTTAATCGAGAGATTAGCTCATGATTGTGGAAATCTTTTTAGTGACCCTTGCTATGTATGGCAAGGTGATGGTTTTAATTGGGTCCTTAGATGGTTATTTCCCAACGGTCGGGGTGATAATTTAATCTATCAAAATCATGAGCAAACACAAGATCCAGGTTAGATTTAACACAGTTCGTGAACATAAGGCAGATCTGAAACACGGTAGGATCAATACCTCGGCCAAGGCTAATCATTGTTTTAATGCGATGGGTTCACACGAAATAGATTTCTCTAAGACGAAGGTACTTTGTAAGCCCACTGGCTATCAACAAAGATTCGTTCATGAAGTCATCCATATATATAGACACAGACACAATTTCAACCGAGAAGATGGGTACAAACTGAGCAATCATTGGAAGGATGTTATCAACCAGTTTAAGTCATAACTGGCTTTGATGTTCCCATCCTACCACCTTCCCATGTTAGTTGTGCTTTACGCCCATTTCAAACTTGCGCGTTCACAGGATTCACACCAACACAGCCACTTCGCGCGCCGACTACCCCTTGGACGCGTGCTTTACGATTTGCCATTAACATGCTAATCTCTCATTAACATGCTAATTTTCACCTGGTAGCCCTTTGATTGGTGGAAACCAACCACTGTCGGGTTGGCTGCCCACCACGTGCATTAACATTGGCTGCTGCCATTTGGGCTACGCCCATTTTAAACCCTAATAAATAGTTTGCCTTTGGAAGCTAACCCCCTTTTTCCTGAAGACGACCGCTTGTGTTGCGATCGAAACGTCGTAGTTTTTGTTTTTTGTTATTTTCTTTGAACCTATCTAAGTGACTTTACCGAAAGACCCAAAGAATATATTTTCCAGATCTACCTGAAATAGGACAGCCTTCTATCCAGTAGAATGATTGTTTTCTGCTTATTGGGAGGCTTTTCATCCACCCATTGAGGTGATCTTGTCGTAGGAGCCAGGTTGTCCCAGGATACCCGTGGCTGGTACCTTTGCTGTGATCGAGAACAATAAGCTCCAAGCTGATACAAGACGTGCTGCAAGCCATTCAATTCATGGCTCCTATTTCTGTGATGACTGAGGGTATTGCGGCAAAACGTTGCTCCTGCGGAGTGATTCAGTTCATCATAAATATGATTTGTGAACAGGGACATTCCCTCAAATGGTTTAAGAGTCAAAGACGTCTTCGAATAAGAAGGCAGGGTCACACTTAACTGCCAAATGGACTGCCTAGCGACCACTGTGCTTGTGGTAGTCTTAGCTGCTAATGAGAGTACAACTGTAGAGTAGTGAAATACACGGTGCGCACAGTTAACCGAGGGCAACTAAGGGCAAACAGGCACACGTGAGGTTTGCACGGAAAAAACACCAGTTGTAAGGGGCGAAGCAGGTGCAAACGGGGTCGACCTGTTGTGCACGTTGTGACCAGAGGTGTTGCCAGGGAGAGGGAAGATAAGGGTTGATTGATGTTCCAACAGGATCCAGCCTGGCGAGAGCCTAAAGAGACGCACGAGAGGTCTCAGATAATTAGCAGAGGAATATAAAAGGGCGTATGCATGAGCGGAGCGGGGAGTTTTGCCGGGGACCAAGAGTGACGACATCTCGTCGCTGCCGCTCCAGTCGTCAACGGGAACTCAACCCTCATGCCGTCGCCGAGCAGGTGTTGCCTGATCCCTACACCCGGGACAGACGGGTGAGTGGGTCTGAGGGAGCGTAGGCGAGGGCAGCGGTGGAGATGTAGAGTTGCTGTGTGCAGAGAAGCTGTGTGCGGAGATGCTGTGTGCGGAGATGCTGTGTGCGAAGTTGTTGAGAGCAAAGCTGCTGAGCGCAGGATAAGGGAGGCAAAAGGTAGATAAGAGTAGGTAGAAGTTAACCATAAGTGACCGTACAGATAGTTATAGGAGTGCCTACAACTGGTGCAAGAATAGGTGAATAAAGTGTAAGCAGGTGACTTGTTACAATGTGTCGGTGTGAGTAATTTTTGAAGACACTACACAACCATGCAGGACAAACCGGCAGCATGGGAGAGGTCCTTAAAGAGTTATTTCTATAGCTCGTTTTCCTTGCTCCCTGTTTTAAATTGTGTAAGATAAACTGAAAGAACATGCCCATTAAGGAAACATAATTTGCAGTCACAGTTACACTTATGGCCAATGTGGGTGCTACTCAACTCCTTCCGCACATACCTAGAGAACTATTCTTTCAGAGAAGGAAACAAGTCCAGAGGTTGTACCATTGTCACATTAACCAACATGCAGAAATCTTGGCCAATGTGACATCCCCGGTCGAAACTATGGTGAATCTCTGAACATGAGCCTCCTGGATGAGGTTTACCTCTCCTCCACTGATGCTTGAAGCCTTCTGCCTGGCTTAGTCCACTCATCCGTTATCATTTTTTCTGAACGTATATAAGCAGACCCACCTGTCTCCAGTTTGTCTGGCATAGCAACTACTACTAGCACAATATTTCTCGAGATGACTGGCTTAGCACTATGGTCAGTCCAGAGGTTAACTACTACAAGGACACTTTATATTATCATTGCTGCAACATGTTAAGACTGGTTCCTCGTTGAGAAAACTAAAAAACTCAGGTCATCACTGTCGTGAGATTTACTTGGTCACACACCCCGAAAGAAGCTACATAACTACCACCCGCCACACGACTGCATTGCCACCATATTACTATCGCCACCAACACTACAACTATATTACACCACCCATTCTACCACATTACCACACCCACATTACTACCTGGACATCTGTGAAACTACTGGCCATCTGTGGAAAAGAGCTGTATAGCTCATCGAATTCTTCCAATATAAATACATATTTTATTCTGACTATCGCCATCTATATCACACCTATTATAGTCCCATTACAATGATTACAACCATCAATATCTTAATTTTTCCCTCACGTCAGCTCAAGAAAAATAATGGGGCCACTACCATCACCACCATACCACAACTACAGTATTTCCTACACAACTATTAGCACCATTAATACCACCCTGTATCACCACATCGATTACAATCACCATCATCTTCATCACCACAATTCGCCACCACAGCCTTAACCATCACCACAACCTCATCACTAATCCACCAGCTCCTCCATCACCGCAGAAATGACCACCACCACAGCCCCATCAATGTAACAATCCTCACCAGAATATTCTGTCACTCACCATCCCCACCACCACTATGAACACCACCATCACCTCTATTTCTCAAAGCTGTCCACACCACCCCCTCCAAACCAATTAGCATAACCATTTCCACCAGAATCGCAACACAATCCCCACGTCCATCACCACAAAGCCATCACTATCACTCCCACCCCCACCACTCAACCATCAGTAACCACAATGCACCACCATTTCCATTACAATTGTCACAACTCCACTACAATTTTCACCAGAAACTGTATCATCACCACAGCCAACAATTTCACTACCACCACCGTCTCCTCGACCATCACCAACAAAGACTATCACCTCCTTTCATCACCGCAGTCCCCGACTCCACCGTGCATCTCAACCACCACCAAACCCACCGCAGTCGTGTGAAGGCATCGGTGGTAACACCAAGCCGAGGCGGACTACGCCTCTCGCGGGAGACAAAGACGCGTGGGAGGACCCTTGCGACTGAGGCGGGGAGAACGATGAGGCAGGCGGAGGAGGAGAGGGAGACGCGGCCACGGTGCCGCCTATCCGGGGCCGCGGCCCTGCCGCGCGGGCGCTAGTGGCCGTTTGTTGCGACGGCCACACGCACACGCGGCGTTGCACACTCACACACGAGATGCATTGCATAATACAACTACCCAGGATTTATTAATCCTAGACGGATAACGCGAACGGCGCTTACGACTTTATCGATTAAAGTGTAAAGTGGTTAAACAATACAACAGAACTGTTTTTTTTACCTCATAGACTTCCGACGCCATGGTGCTAGCGGAGCGACGATTCACCGCCTACAGCACGCGACCCAAGTTTCCCGCGCCCCCACACCCCCGCCCCTCCCCCTATCCCCCGCCCCTCCCCCTATCCACGGCCCCTCCCCCTATCCACGGCCCTCAGCTCCGCTCTCCCGCGGTCTCGTGCCCCGCCCCTCCGCGCACGGATGATGACGTCACGATCCCCCCCCGCTCTCACTCGATGAAGTGTCGATTCGATTACCGTTACACTCGAATCGATTTCTTTCGTCTCGTTTGTACTGCCCACATCGTCCTGTGTGGCCACGTGTGTGTGTGTGTGCTGGCTCGCCTGGCACTCTCTGTGCTGCTCAACTTGTACTGCCTTATGTAGTTTCCTGAGGTAGTATGTATGAACTGTGCTGTTTGGTTTGTACTGCCTGTTCCTTGGCTTGGTTGTACTGTCTGCACCATGTCCTGCACCGTCCTTTCATGCGGTCACGTCTGTTTTGCCATTATCCTTGTTTCATTTGCAATTTTTCGTTTTGTATCATCTAGTATTATCGATTGATTTTGATAATGTTGAAGTTCTGTGCACAGTTTGTTACAACTGTCCAAGACGAATGTGATAATCTTATAAAAATGTAGAGAAATCTAAATAATTTAACCTTTCAGATAGCTCCGGATTTCGTGCTGCTTGAAAGCGAATCATCAAGTAATACAATAAAATGCGTGTCTGCACAGCTCACCGTACTTCAATAGGGATTACCGTTGAACGATAATGGGTACGGCTATTTTAGCGCACGCAATCGACAGAAGTACACAAACAATGGGCTTGCATAATGTCCGTTTATTACCATACAAATATCCCAACTGGCAATGGATACACAAGAGTCATGAATTCATTAATCCTCCCTGCCACTTCGGGCAAGAAGTTGCTCACAATTGTCATCACATCTACCCCGCCAAGGAACGAAACGATAGGAGGGTTTCTCCACAAATCTGGTCGTCACACGATGCGGCTACTTGTAATTGCTGGCGAAACGTACTCAAGACCGTAAGTGTTGTGGTTTTTCTCTCCAACACACCGGTGTGCTGCACCAGTAACGAATTGGCACGTTCTGTTTACGTGACAAACCTTACGAGTTGGCTGTGTAGGGTGGTGGCGGGTTTAACGACGCATTTAAAAAAATATGTTTTCTTCATGTTTTTGTTTGTTGCGGTTGCACCCGATTCAAGAGCCGAATGGCTCACAGGGCTATACCTAATAAATGAAATCAATGAAACTGAAAATGAAATAAAACTGAAATTTACGCGATCTAACCCAAAAAACCTGTACTTTGGACCTTCTGTATCGTCTCCTTTGTACTGTAGATTCACTACGCTCCCAATACAAAATAATCGATTCTCACGCGATGCTAGACGTGTATCTTAAGAAATCAAATTGTACAGTACAGTGTACTGTCGCTGCCACATGCCCCCCCCAGCCCCGCCCTTCACTGCCGCGTGCCGCCATGTCACGTGTCACAACAAAATGGTGGCAAACATGAGGCCTACTCGGGCTTCAGTGATGGCCGCAGGGATTTTGTTGAGGGAAACGAATTTTGCATTGAAATGACTTGAGAAATAATCACAACAATAAGAAATTTAGTACAACATGGCGTAAACGGGTCAATGGTCTAGAAATAATAATTCTTAAACTGTACGCCTAGGATTGCCACCTGTTTCGGCTCTGGCATTCAAATCTTGACGCACCTGCTCTCGATCATTTTCCAACCAAACTTTCTTGAAAACTCTGCTGTGTCCATTTGTCACCTGCCTCTTGAACATATCCCTTTGGTATGGCTAAGTTCCCTCTCTTTTCAAACACGCAGTTGCACTCCACTCAAAAAAACAGATCTTGATTACTACCAAACAACTATCGAAGCCATACAAATATACAAACACAGACATAATTTCAACCGTGATGATGGTTACAAACTGAGTAATCATTGGAAAGATGTGATTAACCATGCAAAAAGATTTAACTACACTTATTTGGACCATCTTATTTGATAGAAAACTATTGCAGGTTACTGATGGACAGCCAGTTGTTTCACCAGGTTTAGCTTTCTACCAGGTTTAGCTTTCTTTTTTCACACTTTTATTATGTAGGCTAGGCGTAGTCACAAACCGAACCTCTCCATAATAAAGGCTCAGTCTTTTGTTATGCAGTCTTCATAGTCTCAAACCGCACCTTACCATTATAATAAAAAGTGGGCCATTCCTAGCCTTTCCCCCCCCCCTGCTCAACCATTATATACAGTATACGGAGTGGTATCTCCTGTAATCTCTCATTTACTT
The DNA here is from genome assembly GCF_965212315.1 of Lampetra planeri. Lineage (NCBI taxonomy): Eukaryota > Metazoa > Chordata > Hyperoartia > Petromyzontiformes > Petromyzontidae > Lampetra > Lampetra planeri. The sequence continues at coordinate 955,867 of NC_136123.1, read as the reverse complement.
GATACAGCTGTCGGGCTGTGACGGTTCCACCTGAAGACGGAAGCTTGTGCTGCCTCCGAAACGTCGTGATTTTATTTTATTTTACTTTTATTAATTTAGACTTTTTTACCTACGTGACTTTACCAAAAACCTAAGAATATGAAAAACCTAAGAATATAACTATCGCCCTATCTGCCCCTTATTTCCAAGGCTCTCGAACGTGTAGTTGTCTCTCGGACCAGCACCATCTACTTTCTAATGACTCCTTGACCCTTGCCAATCTGGTTTTTGGCCTGGCCACAGCACTGAGATGGGCCTTGGTGAGGTTGGTAAATTATTTATTGACTGCTGATGACACCGGCTCACCCAGTATTCTAGATCTACTCGACCTGAGTGCCGCTTTTCATACCGTCGACCATGGTGTCCTGCTTGAATGATTGGAAAATGCTAATGGTACCGCACTATGCTGGATTATCGCCTCTTTGTTGAATCACAACCAATGTCTTAGCCTGTGTGGCTAAGACAACCAGCAGTTTCATTTGGCATCCTCCGGTGCTCTGGAGGAGCAGCGGCTCGACTCCAAGGCTCTCCCAAATTACCAAGCTCCTCACCCGATCACGTAGAATGAGGCCGGCAACCCTGCGGAGAAACCTCATTTCGGCCCCTTGTACCTGCGATCTCATCTTTTTAGTTATTACCTTAAGCTCATAACCATATGTGGGAATGTAAATCAACCTGTAAACTGAAAGCTTTGTTCGAGAACTCAGCTCCCGCTTCCTGACCACTGCAGACGCCGCACAAATCCGCCTGCCAATCTCCCGCTCCCACTTATCATCACTCGCCAAAGAGACCCCGAGGTACTTAAACTCCTCCACTAAGGGCAGCTGTCCCCCCTCACCTGGAGAGAACAATGCATTTTATCCCGGGAGTGAACCATGACCTCAGATTTGGAGGTGCTGATCCTCGTCCCAGCCGCTTCACACTCGGCATCAAACCGTTCAAGTGCCCGCTGGAGATCACAGACTGACGAGGCAAAGAGGACATCATCTGCAAAAAGCAGCGACACCACCTCCATACTATCCATACCTCGGCTGCGCCTTGATACCCTGTCCATGAACATCACAAATAGGAGTGGAGACAAGACGCACCCTTGGCAGAGTCCAACACCAAAGGTAAGGATCCACTTCTTTAGGTCTTTCGGTAAAGTCACATAGATAGGTACAAATTAATAAAAAATAATGAATTCAAAATAAACAAAATATACGACGTTTTCATCACAACACAAGCGATCGTCATCAGGAGGAAAGGGGGAAAGCTGCTGAATGCAGACTGTTTTATACAGGTAGGAACAACAGTTCCACACTGCCCACCAGGGATTATTTGTATGTCTGTCATGCATAGCCACGCCCTCAATTTGTATTTCATAGAGCGCTTCGGGCGGGCTCAGCACCACGTGACGCGCCGCCCCACGCAGCTCGCACGAATGCGCTGTCCAACCAAGTTCCTACCTGCCCACTCCAAAGGAACGTGCTTGGGTTTAGTCCTCGGGTCATAAACGAAGTGGGCGGGGCTAGTGATGTTAATGTGAGAAATTAGCATGTTAATGTAGGATCGAGAGCGGCCTCCACCACAAGTGTGCGGGTGGCTATGTTAATGTGAGGGATTAGTATGTTAATGTGAGAGATTAGCATGTTAATTTGAGAGATTAGCATGTTAATGTGAGAGATTAGCATGTTAATGTGAGATCGCAGAGCTACCGTGACGTAGAGGTCGTCGTCCGGAGGTGGCCACGTTGGCGTGAGAAATTCAACCTGTTAATGTGAAATCGGAGAGCTAAAGCCACGGGGAGAAAATAAAAAAATGAACATCGGAAGGTGGCAGGATGGGAACCTCACAGTCAGTTATGACTTAAACTGGTTGGTGACGTCTTTCCAATGATTGCCGAGTTTGTACCGATCCTCTCGGTTGAAATTGTGTACTGTGTATTAATGGTTGGCTTCATGAACGAATCTTTGTCGATAGCTAGTGGGCTTACAAAATACCTTCGTCTTAGAGAAATCAATTTCGTGTGAGCCAACCGCATTTAAACAATGATCAGCCACGGCCAAAGTGTTGGTCCTACCGTGTTTCAAATCTGCCTTATGCTCTCGAACACGGTCCGAGACATGTCGCTTAGTTTTCTCAATGTAACTACTGCCATAGACACAGCTTGGTTTGTAGACGCCAGGGTATTGCATATCAGGGGTCCTATCATTCACAAATGGGATCAGAAAACGAATTTTATGTACTGTGTTAAATTGAACCTGGATCTTGTGTTCAAGATTTTTTTAATCGTTTTGGTGACCCCTGCTATGTATGGCAAGGTGATGGTTTTGATTTGGTCCTCAGATGGTTCTTTCCCAACGGTTGGGGTGGTACCTTTACGGATTGTGTGGTCCGAATATCTATTCATCTTGAGAGCTTGGTGCACGTTTCAGTTCACTGGCTAGGTGATGATGGTCGGAGATGCATCGAGCTCTATGGTGTAGAGTTTTGATGAGGGAATTCTTCTGGGATGGATGGTGGTGGGAGTCAGGGTTTAGGGAGGCATCCGTATTAGTTGCTTTCCTGTAGACAGTGTCCCATTGAGCCATCTGGTCTCTTTTCGATTAGATCCAAAAATGGTAGCTTGCCATCCTTTTTCACCTCCATGGTAAATTTGATGGCTGGGTGTATGTAATTAATGTGGTTGAGGAATTGGTTCAGAGCTGGTCGGCCATGTGGCCAGATGACGAACGTGTCATCTAGGTACCTCTTCCACAAGGACGGACGTAGAGTGGCAGTCTGGATGGCGTCAGTCTCAAAATTTTCCATGAAAACATTGGCTACAACCGGAGATAAGGGAGAACCCATTGGGGTGCCTTCAACTTGTTTGTAAAATGTTCCATTCCAGGTGAAGTATGTATTGGTGAGGCAGTGTCTACATACAAAAGCTTTAAGTCAAGATTTAAGGGTCCACTTTTCTGTATCCTAACAACTCCGCTCGGTACCACTGTTCGTCATTAGGTTTCAATTATCACTTATGATGACGACATTCAATTTACACATTGCAAATCAAATCTTCTGTTCTCTCATCATCACTTTCACTCATGAAAGCTTTGGATGCAGCACCTCCAGCTGAATGGGGATAAGACGGAGGTTATGCTAATGGAATCTCTGTTCCTTGATCCATCATTCAAGTTCAAGGCACACATCAATAAAATCGTCAAGGTCCCTTTTTATTTTATTATTTACGGAAAATTACCCGATTATATCCCATCCTCTTAGCCTATCAAGCGGAGAAATTGTTTTTTTATTTCCTCACGCATCGACGACTACAATTCCTTGCTCTCTGGAACCTCCAGCAAGGTGCTTTGTAGACTCCAGTCTGTTCACAATGCAGCTGTGCGAGAGTCCTGACCGAACTCCTCGTGGAGAACATATCGCCCCTCTGCTTGCAAAATTTCACTCGCTGCCGGTTAAATTCTGTGTTGAATTCAAGGTCCTCCTCCTTACATTCAAGGCTCTGAATAATCTCGCTCCTCTGTATATACGGGAGTTGCTGCACCCCTACGTTCCAACAAAAACTCTAAGGTCAGCGGACTTGACTGAACCATTTGTATTTGAACAAGTAAGGCCCAGAGCTATATAGCTCTTTTTCAGAACAGACCTGGCCACAAATGATAGCTCAACGAAGTGGCTTACCATGTGGAAATGTATAGTAGCACAAAACTCTAAAACACATTTTGATTCTAAATGTGGAGGGAAAAATCGGAGGACATGGGGAAAAATCCACGTGGCCATGGGGAGAGACAAGCAAACTCCAAATATACAGGGGTCGGGATCGAACCCACCACCTCCTATATACTAGGCAAGGTAATTAATATCTCGCCAACGTGGCGCCCCTTAGATATACTCTGCATCCCCAGAACGAAACTCGAGTCCATGGGTGACTGGGCCTTCGCTTCTGTGGCAACCGGATTGTGGAACTCTCTTCCAAAGGCTGTCAGGTCGTCCAGTCAGGTTGGGATCTTCAAGTCCTGTCTAAAAAACATGTATATTTCCGAAGGTATTTCCAAAGGTATTTCCTGTTTTACCTTAGCCACATCTTACCAGCTTCTGCATCAGTGCTCAGGGGTCTGAGGTTGTAAGCTGCGTGGTTGGGTGACTTGTTTTTTTTTATTTTAAGTGTTTTTTTTTTATGGGCACATGTCGGTGGTTCCTCAATTTCGGTCGTGCTATGCTGAGAAGTGGCCGCCCACTACGAGCTCGGTTGAGCTGGGCGGCATCACGAGTGGTTTGGAGAGATGTCCCGACGGATCCCGACCCAAAACCTTAAACTCTGATTTCAGTCAGCATCTGCACTCTCAATAGTTTTGTCGGTGGCTTCAACATTGTCACAGTTCCAGGAAGGTCTGCTTGGTTCAACAGGCAGCTCTCGGATGATTCTGGGACACCGTTATTCCAAGTGAACCTGGGGAGCGACCCATCCCAACCTCGTTCAAGATGCTCACTTCACACTTTGCTCATAGATGGGTGCCTCTTCCTTCCAGTCGCCCCTGCCCCACCACCTCGGAGGGGTTAAACGCCAGGGTTTGCTGAGTTAACAAATACCCACAGCGATCCGGAAGATTCCTATGGTCTATCACGAGGGCTGGGTTTGTGGAACACGTTCGGCTTGTTTTTCTCCTTTTTAGAGGTTACGCAGTGGTACCCACCCCCCTGGGCATGTGTACAGACAAATAAACGTGGGACACAAAGCACTTCGCCTTTGTGTATTGTACAAAAAGCACGAAAAGTGCCCAAAATAAAAATATTGTGGTTCTCTCGTCTCAGGTCACCACCACAATAGATTGAAGCCGATGTGACTGACAGGCAGCAGCGAGACAGATATGCACATTGAAGAGTGGTTTCGGTTTTGTTAGGACTCATCAATAGCCACCAATGCTCACTGCTGAAAAATTTGTCCCCAGTTATGCAAGTAATTAAAAGCAACCATATATGCAGAGTTGCCGTTGGTGACTATAGTTCAGAATCAGAATATGTATTTATACTGGAGCCGTGAACTATAAAACTCGTTTTCACAGTTATCTCTTTTTCGCTACTCCCTGTCAGTGAGTCACATTTGCTCAAATATATTTCGGTCACCTAAGACAAGGGGAGCACAACGCATTTCCTCAGGAACTGTTGATTGTTTTTGCATCATGCACAAGGGCCGAGTGTTTTCTGTACACGTTGCTGTGTTTATGGTTTTCCAGCCTGCACGGTTTTCCTGCTTTTGTGAGGTTTCTCATCATTTACAGATTAATGTTGGAATTAGCCTCACTGCGTTCAGACAGACTTTACATACTCTTTGGTTCTTTCGGTAAAGTCACGTAGGTATAAAAGAAAATAAATCACGACGTTTCGGGCGCAACACAAGTGTCCGTCATCAGGTGGGAAAGCATGACCTGCTGCTGAGACAGACTGTTGTAAAAGGTTTGCAATGGGTGTAGTGCAACGGTCATAAAGAAGTGGGCGGGGCTAGTGATGTTAATGTGAGAAATTAGCATGTAACTATGAGAACGGAGAGCGGCCTCCTTGACGAGGGCACGGAAGTGGCTGTGTTAATGTGAGAGATTAGCATGTTAATGTAAGAACGAAGCGTGGTGCAATCCAAAGGCATAAGAGTACAATCCAAAGGACATGTGAGCATGATAGTGCAATCCAAAGGCATGAGAGTGCAATGCGAAGGACGTGAGCATGAGAAATCTAAGAGAGAGGCATAAAGAGAGACACAGAGAGTCGGAAATAACAGCTGATATAGGCAGGTATGATGGAAACATCACAGTCAGTTAAGACTTTACCTGGTTAATAACGTCCTTCCAATGATTTCTCAGTTTGTACCCATCTTCTCGGCTGAAGTTGTGTCTGTGTTTTCTATCTGGATGGCTTTATGAACAAATCTCTGAAGGTAGCCGGTAGGTTTGCAGAGTACCTCCGTCTTCGAAAAAATCTATTTCGTGTGAGCCCACAGCGTTAAAACTTTACATGTTGTGCAGGTTTGGTGGACCTTATTCTTTGACGCAGATCATTTTGTGGTCATTACATTTTCTTAGGGATGGAGAGTGCTCCGATTGGCTTCACCATCATACATCGGTCATCTTCACCAGCCCCGGGTCAATCCACTGCTGGATGAAGGCCTCCCCAAGCTGCCGCCACCTCTCACGATCATCGCAATAGCGCAATCTATCCAGCATCTGAACTCATCTAATTACTCAATCTCCTTGGAGTGTGCTCTCACACATATTCCATTTCTTGGCTGCCACTCCGTTATTATTCCTAACCATCGATTTCATCATCCTCTTCTATCAACGCGACCTGCCCAAGCCCACTTTGTCTAATGCACACGAGATTATTAAACTGTCTTTATTTTGGGCTTTTTGTTGATACACGGAGTTCCGGGCATTCAATCGCCAGGTTTTTGTTGTAAGTTATTTGTGGGGCTAATGCGGTCACTGGTCGGGCAGCTAACCACGGCTTAAGGTAGCAACGTGACAATGTTATAAAGTCTTCAACCCTCATTCAGCACCAAGCTCACCAAAAAAGCTGACCGGAAACAACTCGCCATCACCTCGAGCTATTTATCGCAACACACAGAGCACGGCTGTACACTGTTGTTGTAGTGTATGGGATACGCTGGCCTTTGTCCCGCGTTTCTAAATAAACTGGGACTAGATGGACAACAATGGCTTACAAACCTCTTCACTGGTCATAGACAGGATGAGCAAAATCCCCAAAACATGGAAGCAAGCCAAAGTCACCGCCATTCTGAAACCCAGAAAGCCGCAATCATCGCCCTCCAGCTAGAGGCCAACATCCCTCTGGTCCTCCACCTCCACGCTGACAGAAGGTGCGCCATGTTTTCCCAACTACCCCCCTAAAAGAAGCCGGATTTCGAGTTGGCCATAGCTGCTGCAGACAAATCGTTGCCCTCACCACCCTCGTAGAAAACTGTTTCCAGCAGAAATCCAGCACAGAAATGACTGGCCTGCTGCTGAAGACGGCCAAAAGCACGCGTGCTCCAGCATGGTCCGGGAGCTCGTGCACAATAGTGCGTGATGCACCACTGAATAACGCAACGGGCATCATAACTGGAACACTGAAACCGATACACCAATCCCCTGGCTTCCCGTTGTGGCTTACGTTCTGCAGACACGCACGTCACGAGAATGTACACGTTTCCCAACCAACGACAACCACCTACCACCCATCATCAACCAAGACCTCAACAATGCACTCTCGCCATCCACTCACATCCCGATCCCTCTTCTGGGATAGCGCCGTCACCATCCTAGAACCTCGCCTGGATCCGGGAGGACGCTACCGCGTGTTCGTAAACAGTTGGACGTTTCGCTCCGCATGCCGGGTTGCTTCTTCAGGAACAGCACGTGGAGCGAAACGTCGGGCATCATGACGAACAACACGCGGGGGTCCAACGTCGGAGGGCTGCACGGCAGATCCATCGAAAGCGTACGCGGGTAGACGGTACTCACTCATCACCCGATGATGTTTGTTTTTCAACGGTTTATTGAAGAACAACCTCCAACTTCCAGCAGGTTCTCATCATTTTCCCAGCAGGTCTTCACAACGAGAAATCGATTAAGATTCCCACGCGTTAGTGTTATAATTTCAGATAAAATAAATTTTTTAAAAAGCCAAACGGCGCAGCGTCCGAACGATGACGGAGTGTACGCACACGCCGCTCAGAGGCCACAACTGTCGATCGTGCGTTGCTCGGGCGGCGGCGTGGCAATTAAAGGCGTCATCGTTAGGCGCGTGTGTGGCACGAGTGAACCCTGCACACCACGAACGCCACGTCGTCATCTCGATCGGCGACGATTTCTCCACTGCAAGACGATCATCTCCCCAAGTCTTCCCCTGTCTGCCGCGGTCTCGCGGTGTAAAAAGAAAATCCAGCTGGCACCTGCACACACGGGGCAATCTCATCGCTCCATCTCTGCGACGGACGTCTGCTCTGATGCGTTCTCTCTCCTTGGTTGCCAATCCCTGGTTGTTTTCGACCACCGGAACATCGTCCGTGCTGATGACGCGTCTGTGCCTAGGCCCGCTCAATTTTCTAAACAGCTAATGCGACGTCTCCAACCTGCCCATGTTCTCTCTCGTCCATGCGTTCCTCCTTGTAACGTAATTCCAAGCTTACATCTCTCCACGCTTTCAGTTTTGGTCGCATTACAGAAATATGAAACAATGCCCCACGTGTACGATCAGTATGGTTGTGCTGTTAGTCCGCACGACATAACGTACGGACTAACACCACACTGACCAAGACAGATGAATAATTTGCCTGCAAGAAGCATGTTGTTGAACTTCTTTTGCACCTCACGTAGCCAACCGTGCTAAGCAGAGGTGCAGGGAAACGACAACAATAGCAACGTGTTTGGCATTTATCTTTGACAACCCACACCAATGGTTTTGTACCACCCCCCCCCCTCCCCAATCGTCACGCAGTCTCGACCACGGTCCCCAGTCAGCTGTGACGAAGTCCTCTCGTGCCAAGCATACGTCGACATTGGCATTTAGATCCCAACGCATTGCCAGACAAGAGACCGGAATGGTCATATTCTTTGGGTCTTTCGGTAAAGTCACATAGATAGGTTCAAAGAAAATAACGAACGTAGTTTTTTGTTATTTTCTTTGAACCTATCTAGGTGACTTAACCGAAAGACCCAAAGAATATGAATTCCTGCAGTCATGAAAGCTTTAAGTCAAGATTTAACGGAATGGTTACCTGCAATTTCAGTTTCTAGACCGATCGGTTGACCGCGAGATAGCTTGGAGAGGACTTCATCCAGCAGTGGAAAGACAGTGACATGATGATGACGATGATCACTTTGAAGCACGTAAAGACCATTAACCGGATAGAAATGCAACATGTCCACTGAAAATGCATGGATTTCTTTTTGGTTTTGCAAAGACTTATGCATGAAGTGCCAAACGCTGGAAATGTGACCGTGAAATAAATTCCACATTGCTTCTTTAGGCAAGACAAGAGGCAGCTGTAGTGTAAAAGCTTACAACAGAGTGCTTAGGCCGAGCTCATCGCGGGCAAGTGCAGTCACGCGGAAGTGAAAGCCCCTGTCGCTCCGTTTAAACAAAGTGCCTGCGACCAGATCACTGGGGGATGCTCTCGATCTCGTCGGGGCTCGGTTAATCGGAAGGAGCGCGGGTAGTGCTTTTGTGGGTGACTACCACGCATGCACCCACCCAGGCACGCACCCACCCACGCACGCCAGGCTGCGATCGGCGACTGTGGGGCTCTGCGACGCAGCGGTCGGCAGAGGTATTGAAGAACTCCATCGTTGTACTGTACTCATATTCCCCCCAGGTCTACACTCCCCCACGTTCGCCAAACCCGCCACTGACCAGCACAGTGACGTATGGGTCAAATGGACACACGTGATAGTGTTTCTCCGCACGGAGGGGACGCAATGGTGCTTGGCTGTTGCACGGCGATCCGTCCGTGCGCACGGACAGACAACACACAGATCACAGGGCTGCAAATGAACGAAAAACTCAACGCAGAACGCAGAATAAATAAGAGACACATGGAATAGTGCAAGTGGGTTGCGGGCGGACAGCGAGGCCCTTTCACACGAGCTCGTGTGAAAGGGCCTCGTCAACCGGATCGCCAAGAAATAAACAAACTAAATAAATAAACAAGAGACAATCGCCTCCTTCACACAATCTGTCTGTCCACACTAAATATACTACAAGTCTTACTGTATACCGCAAACACATCCCATCAACCGCAAGGCCTTCTGGGAGTGCATCACTTCAACGCAAGAAAAAGTCTGGACCAGTTGTGACAGCCAGTGTCTCAGCAGCAGCAGCAGCATGAGGCTTGCTTGAACCAGTGCTGGTAAACTGCTGGTCGTTTATAGGTAAGGACCCCCCCCCCCCCCCCTTGTTAGCGATGGGTCCTAGTTCGACACAACATTCAGCAAGACACAGATTAATCATCCACGTCGTCGTGGTGAAAATAAATAACAAAACGATTCGCCTCCTTCACATATCTGTCCTTCCAAAATGTTTTACACATCCCATCAGCCACGAGCAATGGAAATGTAACGTTGACATCAGGTGTCAACTTACATTTACAACTGGGGGAGGCGGAGGAGACTGCCTTGCAGGCCAGCTTCAGTGTTGAGACGTGGCTGGGGCCGGCCTGTGGCCAAACCGCATGGGACGCGCCCAATTCCGTCACTTCTCGAAAGCTAAGCAGCCTGGGGCCTGCTTGCCTCTCGAATCAATGACCGCTGTGCAGACGGTGCGACGTGGTGGGCAGCAGCAGAGTGCTGAAAAATGGACCGCTGTACTGTACTTATACTGTTCGCTTTCACCAAACCCGCGCTGACCAGTGTGTATGTACGGACGTTGACCTTTTTCGCACCGTACGTTAGAGGCCGACCGAAATTCGGTTTAGGTTTCGGCGTCGAAAGTTGCCAAGTGGCCTCTTTCGGCATGGTTTCGGCCGAAAGTAAAATTTTAACTTTCGGTTTCAGCCGAAAGTAAATTTTTAACTTTCGTCTAAAGATAAAATAATAAATTAAATTAAATAATAGAATACGACGTTTCGATTGCAACACAAGCAATCATCATCAGGTATAATGAAATAGCGACATAATATCTAACCAAAAAACTATAGACAGACATATTAGCAGACAGATATCACCAAGATACATACATAGCGAGAGCAACACAGGTAACAGAGAGGGGTGATAATATGTCTGTCTATAGTTTGTCTGTCTATAGTTTTCTGGTTAGATATTATGTCGCTATTTCATTATACCTGATGATGATTGCTTGTGTTGCAATCGAAACGTCGTATTCTATTATTTAATTTAATTTATTATTTTATCTTTAGACGTGACTTAACCGAAAGAACCAAATAATAATTCCTGCAGTCACGAAAGTTCTAAAATTAAGATTTTAACTTTCGGTCTGGTTTCGTTTTCGGCCGAAATCAGAAATTCAGTTTCGGTCGGCCTCTACCGTACGTAGCCAACCGTGCTAATTGGAGGTGCGGAGGATTGGTGAAGAATGGTCAAGTATGGTCAAATAACGGCCACAATCCGGACGCCAAAGAGAGGCCATTGTCCAGCAGTGGACTGACATGCGCGACGGGTCCCGGCGACTCCCGCGTGAGCGCACGCTGCCGAGAGGAGCAGCACAGGATTCAGTTCAGCCGCCAGCCAGCCCGGTGCACCTCCAGGATTTGTACAATTGCCTACGCCAGGGCTTCCAGCAGCCAACCGCCATCCGTAGCCCCCACCAGCAACCCCCCCACCACTTTGTTAGCCGGTGACCAGGCCCCTGGTCACCGGGGCGGTCGCACCGCCTGCCACCTGATAGCTAAGCCACTGACAAAAACACAGGTCCCCCGTGCAGCCTTAACAGACTGTTGGGGCAAGTGCCGTTAGCGAGCACCTATGAAGGCCGGCACGGCGCACACACCACCTGTGCTTCTCTCACTGTTTCACCTACATACGGCAGAATCAACAGCGCACACAACCTAAATCGGAATACCTTGCAATTGCACTACATATTTTTTTGTAAAGCCCCACTGAGCCACAAGACTCGCTTTGTAGAGGGTCCTGTCGCATTGGGATGTTTGGCCAATTCATTTTTAAAAACAAGGAGCGTTTTGCGTTGTGTGGAAGTAACCCGGAGAAAACCCACCACTCATATGAGGGATAACGCCCATAAGGTCCGTACAGATGGGTTCGTGAACTCACTTGCTGTACTGCCACGAGAGTCTCACAAATTCTAGTTGAACCGTCCGTCCAGAGTGTCAGCTCGGAGGCCTGCTTAGCCACCACGCCACGGCTCACTGAGCACCATTCGTGAGTGGCAACACCGCTCAACGGACACACCACACTTCTGTCCCGGCAAAAAACACAAGGACCCCCTCTCTACAAACGGAAGCAACGAATGATGTTAGTTAGCACCTATCAGGGTCACAAGTGGGGTCAGCGTGGAAAGCACTACCCATTACAACCGAGCCATGCCGAGCCAGGGTCTGGCGCGGTTCAGGAAGGGCCCGGTTGTTTTTCTACTGCAGAACCCGAGACAGCGCGTCCTCACAAAGTACCGACCGACGTCACACGCAACGGGCTCGTCGTTTAAGCGCCACCCCCCGGCCCAGCTTGTCTCTGAGCCTGCATCAGATGTTTTTGCGAGGCCAGCGTATTACGGTCTGGTTCCAGCTCGGCTCGGCAAGTAGCCAACCACTCGTGCCGTCACGGCCCCACGCTGGCTCGGCTTGGATTTGCCAGTGCAAAAGGTGTCTCGAGTATGCACGCCGGCCCACCATTTGTCTCCCCGCTGCCAAAGAAGATATCACACCAGGGAGCGAGTTTTGGCTTCGTCGATCTTGGGAAGGCCAAGAGTTCGTTCAGATGTTCAGACTGTTATCCCCGCAGATGTTGTGAGAGACTCGGAATTGCACCTGGGTTGCCGAGATGGTGGCATGGTATACGAACCACTGCGACGCCACCAACCCACATTTTCCCCAACACAAAAGACAAAGATCCCCCATGTACCCTTTAGCAGACCGATGGGGCAAGTGCTGCTAGCGAGCACCTATTAAGGCCGGCACAACGCACGAGGGGGTTATTTGGACAGCACCACCCCTGTCCACCTTGATCTCTCCAGTGCTGATGTTTGCCCATTGCACCAGGTACTTCTTTAAGGCTGACTCGACCTAGGGGAGGCCTGGGACTGGTTCATATATCATTCGCCACAAGGGTTGCCACCTTTTAAGTACTCAAAGATGCAAGGTGCATCATGGGAAGATCGAGAATATATCTCGCAATAGCGGAAGAGGGGAGAACTTCACGTGAATGCACTGCTTTAGGAAGCATCGCAACGCAACAGGACTATGACTGTCCTGGGAGGACTCGCAGATATCCCAGGACAGGTTCGTCAACAAGACGACGATCGTGGGAAAACCAGGACAGATAGCAACCATACTTCTTCTTTGATGTTATCCATGGCCGGGAATCGAGCTCAGGTCTCCGGGTCCGTAGCGCCGGTGCACTAACCACCACGCCGCCGCTCCCCACAACGCACGCACGCACGCACACACAAACAATATTCCTGAAAATGTTTTCAACCTCTTGAAAAGAGCATGCAATAAATACGTTGGTTGGTGAAGGGCTGATTACAATGTCCATCAATATGCCTTTGGAATCGCCAACAAAACTTGCCACGAATTGCAATTGGCCTTTGGTGATGAAGAGGAACCTAGGCGATGACGATGCGTTTACCTTTTTCGCAAATGCTATCAGCTCAGCTAATCAAGGATACACCAACAATATATGTACAGTGCAGGTCATTATAAAATGTATGCACGCACAAACAAGTACATACAAATGCGTAGATGCGTTACGTACAGACACACACACACGGAGAAGCCCCATTTAACTCACTGGGGAGACACTAACGTGCGCCAGGGAATTTTTGTGATTCTTCTGCAGCTACCGAGACCCGCGGACGCTGAACCGCACCGAGTACAAACGCCAGGCGTCTCGGTCGACTTATCAAGCAGCGACTTTTGGATCGGGCATCGGATTAAAAAGACGCGGTCACCGCATCGCGCGCTTTGGGATGCGCTTCCTTCGGCCGCCTGGAACGTTCTTCCTTCTGATATTATCGCGCCACTGTGAGCTATGCACTTTTAAATCATCTCGAATGTGAACTCATTTCTTTTAAAATGCTTTTTGTGTTTAGGTTGTTGTCCTTCCCCCGCACCTTCGAGTATCACGACTGGCTACGTACGGCACGAAAGAAGTTCAACGCACACACGTACACGTATGTGCAGCACGCGTACCGTCGCTTGGCTTTCGTGAACTCGGTGGGACGAGTGTGGGAGCGGCCGCTTCGCTTTGAGCGGAGATCGCGTCTCAATGCAGACATGGACATTGCCAAATCGGTCCGATTTAAATGCCTTCCCCCAGCCATTCGAACAGCGGACTGCCAGCCCCCGTCCAAGCTAAACTCCTCTCTCTCGTCCTCTGCCGATAACAGGATGCCTCGTGTCGCATTACAAAGCAGACGTGCCCACTGCCGCTGTACCGCACCTTGGCATGCAGGTGCATTGTGCTGTAAAATATCCCCAAGCTGATGTTGGATTATTGGCATTCAGTTTCACAAATATTCATTACAATGGCAGCCATAAGTGATATTAATGCACAATTCTAACAGTGCCATCTTCCATTCGCCTTCATGACGATGACACGAAACCCAAACGGACCCACACAAACTCAAAAGAATCCCAAACCCAAACGAACCCACAGCAACCCACAGCAACCCACAGCAACTCAAACAAACCCACACGAACCCACAGCAGCCCAAACAAACACAGGAACCCACTCAAACCCACAGGAACCCACAGCAACCCAAACAAACCCACAGGAACCCACAGCAACTCAAAAAAACCCACACTAGCCCACCAGAAACCCACAGGAACCCAGACGTTGCAGGCGGTGGGGGAAAGACCAGACGGGCAGACTGTGGATGTTGAGCGTCGCCTGTGCAATAGCCGAGGCATCTGGCAGAAGGAAGCGATGGCGAGGTGGTGCTCGCATCGCTGACGTTAGCCGTGACAGCCTCTTCACTTGACCAAGACCCCAACAAGTTTAATTTGGACCGGCACTTCATTTGGCTGACTTGCAGCCGTGAGAATTAAAATATCAGGTTGCCCGTCATGCGACGAATATGACGGCGTGTGGCAGAGCGAATGGGAAAGTGTCGCACGCGACGGTGTGGGGAGCAGAGACCAACTGACTGGGGCCTCGGGCAGTAGCTCCGTGACACCCGCTTGCGTGGAGCCGTTCTCCAACGTGACGGCGCTGCACTGCTCCACGAGCTCTCCGGCTGCTTTCTTTCATCTCGTGACATCGAAGAGTGGTGGGGGGGGATCCGAAGCAAAGAAATAAACAACAATCCAACCGAATAAATAATAAATAAGCGATAAACCGGCGTACCATTATGATTGCACACGAGCTCCAATAAATAATGTGTAGGTGTGGGGGGGCCTGTAAGCCCGTGGCCCGGGGGGGAAGGCGGCCGAGACCCCCCAAGCGGGGGGCTACGGTGCTGCCCGCTGCGTATTTGACGCTCGCAGCGCACCGGGCTGACCGCGCCGGTGACTGACGGATGGAAAGACAAAAGCGTTCCGCTCCCTGGGCCGTGTCCAGGTTGTACCACGCCGATCAACAGCCCGAAGAGCCGCACAGCACAACAGTCATAGCCAGCATCGTCATAACGTCGACACCCAGACTCGGATCATCTCCATGCCCCACCGCAGGTGCCAAATGGAACTGACAGCTACTAACCATTTTTATTTTACTAGGTAAGGCCGACTGAGCTAAAGAGCTTTTTTCAGAAGCGGCCTGGCCATGTTTCTAAATGTGGAGGGAAAAACCGGAGAAGCCGGAGAAAAATCCACGCGACCACGGGGATAGCATGCAAACTTCCAATACATAAGCGTTCAGGGTCGGGATCGAACCCACGACCGCCTGCATAACAGGCGAGGTAGAAAACATCTCGCCACAGCAAACAGCACTATTTCCCTGCCACCACTCCAAGTCCTGCCCCACCACACACGACCGTAACTCTCATCCTGGCACCGCCGGCACCACCGCCACCACGCCGATTTAACCCACGCACCACAACAGCCACGCACCACAACACCCAGACACACCACAACCAGTGCCCGTACAGCAGCACACCACTCGCTCGCACGCCATCACCACCGGTAATACTGCCCCACACCACAAGCACCACCATCCCACACTCTGGCACGGGCGGGAGAAGACTCGGCTACCGGGGGGCCGGTGTGGCCTGGCTTGTGGGGGGGGGGAGCTGAGCGTGGGAGGAGCTGAGCGCAGGAAGTGGGCGTGGCCCCGCAGGAGGGGGGGGGCGGGGTCACTTCTTGCGCTGGAAGACGTTGGCCAGCATGACGCTGGAGGTCGTCAGCTGCCCGACCTTGCTCAAGAACTTGGTCTTGGCGTCTTCCGCCGAGCCCAGTGCGGCCGGAAATGAGAGGCCGCTGCCGCGGTGGGGAAAGGCGTCAGCGACAGGACGTGGCAGCAACGTTGTCGCGAACCGCGCGATGTGGCGGCGATGACGACGGGTGGTGTTTGACGATGAGGTGTGGAGGATGACGACGTCGATGATGATAGTTGCCACGACGTGGCGATGCTACGGTGTATCATACGATGTGAAGAGGCAAAGGTGCAGCTCTGCAAGTGCTTGCTTATGCCACTGCTGGTGGAAGGGCCTCCGCTAGAGGGCGCTATGGAGAGCCCCACTCGGGGGTACTTCATACTGACGATAAGAGGCTCCACAATAATGGCATCGTCTGTTTGACAAACATCCTCATTACGTGATTCTCTTTCCTCCTTATATATAATTAATGTACGGTGGTGTGGGATGCAATGGACATGAATGACGCTATAAAAAAATGTAATAATTGTTATCATTCTATACCTTAACATATTTATTTTTCTGACGTAAACAACAAAAAAATGCACCTATAAAGGAGAGTCATAGTTTAATGCGGCAGCGCGTTCTCCACTGATTGCAGATTGAATCCGGCAGGCCGCCCTGGTTATTACCGTGAGCGTGTTACCTGTTAAACAATACCCTCCCCGTCTGCTCCACAGCGGATGCTGACGACCCTGAGATGTCATTCATACAGAGTCGGCCATCGTGTGCCACCGTCAGGGTCCAAATTTGCCAAATTTGAAAAAAGCCACCGCAAATGATAAACATGTCACTTGTGTTATAGACCGCCTTTCGCATTGAGATGTCTCAAAGTGCCGCAAGTAAAAAAAAACTGACAATAAAATCCAGTGGAAACACCGATGCACCCATAGGAAGACGCGGTGTAAATCCGCACGGCACTGCACCGACCGCGCTGTTCGGGGCCCTCACCTCGCGTCCGCGCTGCTCTTCGCCTCCAGCTTCAGCTCCCACTCGCGAATCATCGTCGCCACGATCACCTGTTGTGCGCATACAAGTACAAAGATCCCCCGCGTAGCCACACACACTGCTGGGGCAAGTGCTGTTGGCAAAGGGGCTAAGTGAAAGAGCTGATTGGTCAATTCATTAATTCAAGCACGATTTCAATTCTGCAAACCGTGCAAAATCAGGTGCATCTTTAGTAACGCTCCTCCATGCTTTTTCCTTCTGATAATTATCAAGGGATGGAATTACCACGCAATTACTGTGGGTGCGTAATTAATTTCAATTACCCCTGCAGCGTCCCCTGCCAGTTAGCTTAATGAATTACGACTCTTTAAGCCGGCGCTAGCAGCAGCTTGCCGAGCAGAGCGCGGTGGGTCCATTGCCCCGCGGGGTCGCCACGTACCTCGTGCTCCGGGGAGAGGAACTCGAGGTCGCAACGGAGGCAGCGCAACCCCGGCAGGAAGTGCGTCGTCATGAGCTCGTCAGAGATGACTGCGGTCGTTTGTCAAGGATCACGGCTCACGCGGCCGCTCCACTCACGCACACACACGAACACACGCGCACACACGCACGCGCACACACACGCGGGCACGTGCACGCACACACGCGCATATGCACGCAAGCCACCCACAGCCACCAGGGCAGCAGCACGGCGCAGTGGTAACACCTGCACCTCGCAGCAAGAAGGACCTGGGTTCCTTGCCGGCTCTGCCACCTTTGTGCTTGGAGTTTGTATTTCCTCCTCCTGTTCTGCAGAGTGTGTGACTGAGTGTGTCTTTGAACTGGAACAGGTGATGCATCTGCCAGTCAACATCAGTCAAGCCATGAATCCACAAAAGAAAAGGGATTATTTTTTTGGAGCTGGCAGAAGGTGGGGTGGGGGGCAGCACATCGCGGCACAAGGATACAGCAGCAGGAAAGGGCGGAGTACGCCTCGAAGAGCCGCAGCGCCATGCCCATGCGCTTGCCCTCGTTGTGCTGGTGATTGTTGGCGGCCGCGAGCTTGTGCAGGTGCGGGATCACGACTGCCCAAGGAGACACAAAGACAAAGGCCCCCAGCGTAACCGTACAGGCCGTCGGGACAAGGGCCGCGGGGCGAGCACCTCAGCCGGCACCCACGCCCGGCCGACTGCCCCGCCGCTGATGTGTGCACGCCGCACCAGGCGCTCATTCAAAAGCTCGGTTGACCGGGCAGAGGCCCAGGATCTGTTCAGATATCTCTTGCCACTGATGTTGCCCATGGTCCGAAATCGAAATCAAGTGGCCGGGAGCTTGTGGACCGTGTGGTCCGTGTGCTGTGCGAGCCAAATGTGGCGTGTGTGGACGAGGCGCTTTGCGTGGTGTGTGCCACGTGGTTCGTGTAGCGGTTAGCGCTACGCTGCGCTACGAACCCGGCGAACCTAGTTTGAGTCTCGCTCACGACCACCGACACCAGTGACGATTATCTGAACTGGTCATGGGCCTTCCTTAGGTCGAATCAGCATCAAATGAGTATCTGGTGTGGCGTGTAAACATCACCACCGGACGTGGTGTTGGCCACCCACCCCCTCGTGTGCCGTGCTGGCCATCATCGGTGTGTTGTATATATATATGCCTTTTCCAAAAATGAATATTAAGAGTGATATTGCCTCTTTTGAATGTCACAGTTCCTGGTCGACATACATATGCGTTCCCTGCATGCCGAAAGTCGGAAACCCCAGATGACAAAGCCAAACAGCACCAGAATGGGAAGCAGGGAAACAGAACACAAGAGACCTGATGAGATGGGCATGATGAGAACACCCAGACGGAGGGAGTTATGATAGGGAGGGGAAGGCTGTTTCATAATGAACACGTGGCAACAGACACACACGCCACATCTAGGGCCAATCAAGTGGGTCTGTGTTCACACAAATCTTGGGATGACCTTCGGAGGGAGGGAGTATGATATGGGTTATGACATCAGGTGCCAGGATATCTGCGGGGCCAGAACCAGGGATGAACCGAGGCCGACCTGGTGGATGCACCACCGGTGCAAAGGTGGGAGGAAGGAGCTTTGGGATTTTTATTAATTACACAAGATAGGAATTCCTATATAACAGTATACAAAGATCATATTAGTCAGTCCTGCATTGGCAGATTCTGGGATTTGCCCTGGTGACTGGCAACAGAGTGAGTTCATGCTAAGGCAGACTAAGTATGGCTGAACGTTTTATTTCACGTTTGTCATTATATCTTGAGTCAATTGCAGACTCAAGGACTTCGAGAAGTTGTACTGTACTAAGCTAAGAGTTGTGATGAGCTAAGAGGCGTGCGAAGGAATTATCATATAATACTGTGATAAGCCAAGACGTGTGAGAAGATAAGTGGAGACCCGAGTCATACACCGATATCGAGTGTGCATCAAATGTTGTCCAAGCTATAGGCTGGAAAAATCCTGCGGTGAGATCTGGATGTGAGACCTGACATCATTACACATAATCGATCAGCGAGAATCAGTAATCGATCAGCGAGAATCAGGAATCGATCAGCGAGAATTAGTAATCGATCATTGAGAATCAGGAATCGATCATCGAGAATCAGTAGTCGATCAGCGAGAATCAGTAGTCGATCATCGAGAACCAGTAATGTGCTGTGTGTGTGTACGTGCCGCGTGATCGCCGGTACTCACACTCGTCGCGGAACTTGGGCTCGGCGTTGGGGCCGACGCGGCCGAACGAGTGCACGATCTCGGTGTGCAGCGCGTGCGCGTCGCGGTACTGCGCGTCCTCCAGGAACGACGACAGCTGCATCTTGACCCGCTCCAGCAGCTGGCTCACACAAAGACAAAGATCCCCCGTATAGCCTTCATCAGACTGTTGGGGCAAGTGCTGTTAGCGAGCAGCTATGAAGGCCGGCCATGGCACACGAGGGGGGTTGGTGGACAGCACCACGCCCGGCCGCCTTCGTCTCCCTAGTGGCGATGTTTGTACGCACTGCACCAGGCCCTGGACCGGTTCAGATAAACATCACCGGTGTTGGCCGTGAGCAAGAATAGAACTCGGGTTCAATCAAACATTGATTGATTGAGGTTGCGTGCTAACCGCTGCGTCACGGCCACCCCACACTTACGCACGCAGACACGCAGACACACACACGTATGAAACAAAACTCATGAAGAGCCAGAGATGCAACTCGTACTGAAGGCAAAGTGTAGGAGCAAACCGGCTCACCTCCTTCTGCGTCACCGACTCCATGATGGTGCCGAACGCCGGGACCGTGGCGATTCGCACCGAGCTGCGCCCGGCAAGCACAACAACAGGGAGGGTCAAGTCTGGTGATTCGGCGTCGCCACTGTGGCCGCGTGTCGCTCACGGCGCGGCAACCTAACGCGGTGCGTGCGATTCGAACCGAAGACACAATCACGGGGCAGGGGGTGGGGAAGGATGACCGGGACACGGCCATTACGGCACCGCAGGGACTGTGCCGGCCACTCCCGCGGCGTGCGGGGGGCGCCGGCGCGGACTCACATCTCGGGGTCGCTGGCAAGCGTGATGAGCGCCGGCACCACTCGCTGGGCCACGAGCGTTTCGTTCACTCCCTTCACCAGCAGCTGGGCGCCACGTGCGGCCACACACACACAGAGAGACAAAGACTCGGAATTGAACCTGGCTTGCTGAGGTGGTGGCACGGTATACAAACCACTGCGATACCAACAACCCACATCTTCCCCAACACATAAGACAAAGATCCCCCATGTAGCCCATGCAAGCTGTCGGGGCAAGTGCTGTTCGCGAGCACCTATGAAGGCTCGTAAACCGGGTGTGTCTCTGTGTCTCCGTGTGTGTAGGGAGACAAAGGCGGCCGGGGGTGGTGCTGGCCACCCACCCCCTCGTGTGCCGTGTCGGCCTTCATAGGTGCTTGCTAACAGCACTTTCCCCAACTGTTTGTTAAGGCTATACATGGGATCTTTGTCTTTGTTTTTTTTGTTTGCGCGCATCTGCCTGCGTGTGTCCACGAGTGCGCGTGGTCACCTCGAACATGCTGGCGGAGGTGCGGCGCACGTGTGCCGAGGTGTGCACCACGCCGTACCACAGCACCGTGAGTAGAGACTCGTGATATACGGGGTTCGCCCTGCGGGGTCGCAGGCAGGGGTCACAGGGGCAGGGGTCACGGGGCAGGGTTAGGCTCAGGGTTCGAGTTGGGGTTAGGATAAGGGCAGAGGTGGAGCTAAAAGCTGCCCAACTGTTAAGCTTTTTAAATAAGGCCCTAATGTCAAGGGTTAGGGTCAATGTTGAGGTTCATGATTGGGGCTCTGCTGGAAGGTCCAGGTCCTGCCTTCTCTGTCGTCTGTCATGCGAATCGCTCACCCGGCGGTGAGCGTTAGCTCACCTAACCACCCACTCACCTACTAGCCCACCCACTCACTCACCCACTCACTAGCCCGCCCACTCACTCACTCACTCACCCACTCACGAGCCTGCCCACTCACTCACCCCAGCTCGAGGAATGCTGCTTTGAGGCTGTCGAGCGGGGAGGAGGTGAGTGACAACGTGGTGAGCACGTCCTGCAGGAAACCCGTCAGCAGCTTGCGGTCTTCTTCCTGTCCGCAGAGACGGGAGACGAGGGGAAGGGAGAAACAGGGAGTTTGTTTTGTATCACATCTCTACAAAATTTCACGATTAACTTTTCCATCAGCTTAATCCACTGGCGAGCAATAAAAGCTACTTACTGGACAAGGCGATGTTGTGAGTGATCAGAGTCTACTCGCGGGAAGTACCCAACGTTGCCCGGGCGAAAAATATATTTCAAAACTTCTCTTAAAAACACAACAAAAAGTTATAGAAAGTGGGGGGTAAATAGTTGATCTAAAAGGTTTCCAAATATTGTCGACCTCACCCCCCTCAAAAAATATTTTACTACCTACTCTACAGTCATATATACCGACTCTATAATAGTATATATCGACTCTATAATAATACCATCTTCACTGAGTGGAGTGGTGAGGCCTAGTCCCGTGCAGAGTCCCCGGCCTCGCCTAGATTGCCCAGCCGGCCGAGGTGGCACCTTTGCAGGCTGGGGCTGGGCTGCTACACCCCCCCCGCCCGCTCGACAATAATATTTTCTAAGGACGATAATAGTAGTATCTACCGACCCTATAGTAGTAAGTGCACATATTGGGGAGAAGAGGACATCACACTGTGAAGAATTTACCTCAGCGTTGTGTTTTGTTTTTGCATTTTTAACGCGAATGAGAATTCCCCCCACCGATCGTGTGCGTTGCTAGGACAACCACCATGGAGCTGGCTTTCTCGCGCATGCGCAGATGCGTGCTCTAGCGCCACCCTGTGCTTATAAAAGGGAATACGTTGTTAATTTAACTCCTTTAAAGTTGACAGATGTGAAACACGAACAGCGCTTTTTTGTCCTGGGGCATACGGCGTGGTATCCGTGTACTTTTTCGATACGTGAACCCCACAGTTTGTCGGTTAAAAACGTGACGTGGTACCCGTGCAGACAGACAAAAATTACTTTTATCGGTAAGATATGTAAAAACAGATAACCCCTAACCCACAACTCGACCCCAAACACCACCCTGACCATGGGCTGATTACGACTGTGACCCACCCTTGACCTTACCCCAACTAGTGACCCGACCCCGACTAGCGACCCTGACTAACGACCCAACCCCCGACAGGTGACCCGACCCCGACTGGGTGACCTGACCCCGACTGGTGACCCCGACTGGTGACCCGACCCCGACTGGTGACCCCGACTGGTGACCCGACCGCACCCCAACCTGGTTGTAGCAGGTGAGGACTCCCGTGGCGTAGATGGGCACCGTAGCCTTGGTGAGGATGGGGTCCTCCATGTTGGGGAACGACTCTGAAGACAAACGCAGAGACCACGAAGCCCAATGAGGACTTCATCATCGTCGTCATCATCGTGAGCAGCATCGTCATCAGCAATGAACAATCCACTGCTGGATGAAGGCCACCACAGACAATCACTGCACCACCCCGTCCGCATCATGAATTGCAACGCTGCACACACATACACTGCCGCGTATGAGCGACCGTCAGTACCCACAATGCATCTGGCGAATGAGCCTCTTTACCCACAATGCACCTGGCAAGCGAGAGTTAGAACCCACATCACACCTGAAGGGCAGACCGTCTACCCACAATGCACGTGGCGAGCGATTGTCTGTACCCACAATGCACCTGGACAGCGAGCGTCCGTACCCATAATGCACCTGGTGAGGAGCCGCCTTTACCCACAATGCACCTGGCGAGTGTGCAAGCGTCCATACCCACGTGCTCCTCGGAGAGGCGCAGCAGCTCCTGGAACTGCGGCTTCACCTTGGTGTTGGTGAACGTGCGGCCGAACGTGCGGCACAGGCGCCAGAAGAAGCGCGAGAACTCGTGCACGCTCACGGCCGACGTCACCGAGATCTTTCCCATCATGGTGATGAGCCGCGGCAGCCTGCGCCAACGGACAAGATCAGGGCGGTCGGCGAAAAGCTACACAGCGGTATCTTAAAGTGTTGTGCGGTGATAAGAGACACTCACGGTTGGATAGCATTGGTGGCGAATGATGCTGTAATGCAAAACTAAGCACCTGCCTGGGTATTTTGTACCATCGGACGCTCCACCCCCACAACTCCCAATTGGTGATGAGGCAGTTGTGGAGAGAGTGGAGAGTTTCCTATACCTGGGCAGTGTGCTCATGACCGGCTCTGGTTTAACAGCAGAGGTCTCACTCCGAATAGTCGAGCGGCATTATCTTTTCATCAGTTGCGTGACGCTGTGTGGAAGCTACCTGGTCTGTCGCTCCGCACGAAGCTTCAGGTCTTCTCGGCCACGGTCATTCCCTCCCTTCTCTACACTTGCGAAACGTGGACCCCCCTAATGGAACATCTTCGCTGGTTTCAAACATTTAGGCTGGCCTGCCTACAATCCATCCTGGGTTTAACCAGGCTGGATTGTGTGAGCTCACAAATCCTTGAAAGATCTGGACAAAGTCCCATCGGTGAGCTCCTCCAGCAGGCAAGGATGCGTTGGCTGGGTCATGTAGCCCAGCCACCACATGCCTAAACAGCTTTTGTTCGGACGGATCGAGGGGGCTAAACTGGCGTGGCATGGGCCGGAGAAAAGATGGAGTGATGTGGTACAAGAGGATGTGGAGCTGAGTGGACTTGCCAATGACTGGTACCAGCAGTGTCAAGATCGGCCTCTGTGGAGGAGGCTCGTGAAGGATGCTACTGGGCAGGAGGCAGTCGCCCTCCAACAACAACGGAGGGCGGAGGAGCGACGCTCACAACAACGAGCAGAGCGCCGGATGGCTAAAGCACGGCAAGTTGACACAGTAGGGGGCACAAGTGGTGCATCAGCCACTCATCTCGGTCATCTCAGTCAGTCGGCCCGTGGCACCTGGGTCTGCCCCGTGACCTCCTGTCAGCGGGCGTTCGACACTTCACGTGGCCTCAATGTGCACATAGCCTGGCACAAGCGTCGTGGTGACGTCACCGCCACTTAGCGGCGAATGGCGGTTGTTGTTGTTGTTGTAATGCAGTGATGCACACTCACGGCTGGTGAGCGTTGGTGGCAAGTGATGCTGTAATGGTTAGGAGAGGGTTATTGTCGGGGAAGTGACGGCGCTGGCTGTGTGCGTGCTGTGGTAACGTGGAGTGGACGCTCACAGCTGGTTGACCACCCAGAGCAGGCTGGCCCAGCCCGTGGTGCCACCTTGCTGCAGCTGCTGCTCGTAGTGGCACAGCAGCGACGCCAGCAGCTCGCGGCTCCCCACCAGCGTCGCCACATCCTGCAGCAGCGACGCCGGGCGCGGGAAGCGCGTCACTGCCCCCCGCGATGCGCCCAGAACAACACAGACACACACAAACACAGACGCACACAGACACAGACGCACACAGACACAGACGCACACAGACAAAGATCCCTCATAGTGCTATTAGCGAGTAGCACCTATGAAGGCCAGCAAGGCACACAAGGGGGTGGGTGGCCAACATTACGCCCGGCCGCCTTTGTCTCTCCGATGCTTCAGGTACTCATTTAAGCCTGTGGAGCCTACACGGGCTGTTGGGGCAAGTGCTGTTTGCGAGCACCTATCAGAGCAAAATGGCCGGAAACCACGCCCGGCTTCCTTTGTACCCCCAGTGGTGATGTTTGCACACCGTACCAGGTACAGCACTCATTTAAGCCTGAGGCGACCTAGGCGAGGCCTAGGACCAGTTCAGATTTTCACTACTGGTGTTGTACGTGAGTGGGAATTTAACTTGGGTCGCCAGGTTCGAGACACACAGAGAACCAGACAAGCACACGCAGAGTCGCGTCAGCCTGGACGCGTCACAGCACGAACCCCAAGTCCGTTCCTCATTGCTGCCAGAACCGGCAGCTACCCCCCCCGCCCGCCCCCCCCCCACGCCCGCCTCCCCCCCCCCACCCGCCCCACCCCCCCACGGCTGGTTACCCTCAATGGGCGAGGTGGCGGGGCCCTGTCTCGCCGTCTCGGCGAAGGGCGAGTGGACGAGCGCGTGGGCGAAGAGCGGCGGGATGAGCGACTGCAGCGCCGTGAGGTAGAGGTGCAGGCGCCGCTCGTCCAGACCGTACTCGGCCTCCTGCATCGGGGGTCAGGGGTCAAGGGTCACCGGAAGCACGGGGTTAGGGGTCGACGTGTGATTGACCGAGACGTTTCTTAAGGTTACAAGATTCAATCGTGATTTGGGAGGGAGGGAAGGGAGGAGAGGGGAGGAGAGGGGAGGAGAGGGGAGGAGAGGTGAGGGAGGGATTAGATGCATCGTCGTATGTGGGGGCAGTGAATTTTAGAGGGGGGCGGGGGTGTGGGGGGCTGGGTGGGGGGTGTGGGGGGCTGGGTGAGGAGGTGGGGGGCGGGGCCCAACGCACCCTCACCAGCGTCTCGATCCGGCTGAGCAGCGTGTGGAGGAGGTGCGGCTCCAGCTCTCCCAGCTCCATGGCCCACGCCGCGAACGCCGGCAGGAAGACCTGGTGCGTGGCGGACACCACGCGCTCCGCCGGGTCGCCCAGCGCCATCATCAGCAGCTCGAAGCCCTGGAGATCGGCGCCACCGGGGAGGGGAGCAGGAGGGAGGAGGGGGGAGGAGGGGGGAAAGGGGGGAGGGGACGAGGCGGATGATTGACGGCGCGGTTGAGGTCACGACCACTGGATCATCTTCATGAAAGTTACCGTTCCTCCACATTACGGACGCACAGAGGGATGGACGAACAGACACACAGACGGATGGGCAGATACCCAGACAGACGGATGGATAAACAACACATGGACGCACAGACACGCAGACGGATGGACGGGTCAGACACAGACGGGACTGACGGGCTGGGGGACCTGTGGGTACTTGTCGGGGTCGTCCATGTAGCCCATGAGCACGCCGAGGCTCTTGATCACCGCCTCCCGCACCACGTCCGTCTTGTCGTCCATCAGCATCTGCTGCAGCATGGACAGCACCAGCGAGCTGCGGATAACTCGCTACACACACACGGGGGGGGGGGGTGGGGGGGGGCATAGCGTTAACCATCATCATTAAAACTCGATAGGGTCGTTCCCGAATAGCTACTGAACTTTATAAATAACTTATATTGGATCAGAGTTATCGTGAGCCTCCGCTACAGGCGGACGTATGCAGACAGCGCATGAACGCTCTCAACCTCGAGAGTATCGCTCGGGAGACGTTGACGACTCCACGCGATGAACGATTCCCGCGGAAGGACGGGTACCGCTCGCCGGGCAATTGGCTGCACGCGGTCATGTGACCATGGGGGGCAGGGGAAGAGGGGCCGTGCGGTGCTCACCGGGAGGTAGGGGGCCAGCGCGCCGCACGCCTCCGCCACCAGCAGACGCCGCTCCGGGTACTTGTGGTTAATCTGGTACACGCGCAAACACACACACGCATGCACACACAAAACATACAAAGATCCCCCGCTTAGCCTGTAAGTGGTGAGTGTCCAGTGTGTTAGTGGTGAGTGTGTGAGTAGTCCGTGTGTGTTGTGTGAGTGGTGAGTGGGTGGTTTGTGAGTGGTGTGTGGTGTGAGTGGTGAGTGTGTGGTGAGTGAGTGGTGAGTGTGTGGTGTGTGGTGTGTGAGTGTGTGGTTTGTGAGTGGTGAGTGTGTGATGTGTGAGTGGTGAGTGTGTGGTGTGAGGGTGGTTTGTGAGTGGTGAGTGTACGGTGCGATGCTCGCCTGCTCCCAGCACTGTGGCAGCAGCTCAGACTCCACCCTGGTGGGGCCGGCGTGCACCGCAAACGCCAGGCAGCCCGTCAGGATCATCCGCCTGGCGGACAGCAGGCCCACAACAGGTCAGGGGGTCAAAGCGAAAATCAACAAATATTCACCATCGTCACCATCGGCCATGATCAACCCACTGCTGGATGAAGGCCTCCTCAATCCGTCGTCACCTCTGATGATCTTCAACAACAACAGCCGCCATTCGCCACTAAGTGGCGGTGATGTCACCACGGGACCTGTGCCAGGCCAGGCACTTTGAGGCCAGGTGGAGTGTCGAAGCCTCGCTGGCAGAAGGTCCCGGGACAGGTGCCATGGGTTGACTGACTGAGGTGACCGGTAGACGCACCACGAACTTCAAAGCCACCTAACACCGGCACACGAGCCGATTTCATCGTTCCACCTCATTCGGTGGCCATCATCTCGGCTGGGTTCCCACCCACTGGGTGTCAATCCATCGCTATACTCGACCATCGTCCGTCACCCCTTCCACCGGCGTGTCCGGCCCAAACCTGCGGTGCGTTCCCTTCTCCCGGTCTGATCCCCCCACCATCGCAAGCCGACGTGTTAAACTATTCACTTCTCTCTGCTCATTTGCACCCTTTTCGGTTTCCGTTCCGGTTTTCTGATCCGTGTGGCACAACTGATTGAAAGTTTTCTGCTCGCCTGTATGTACGTTGGACTTCTTGCCCCATTTTCATCATCAAGCTCACCCTTGCACGAGCACACTGCTCTCTTTCACCACTTAATGTCATCCTTTGTACTCGGGTCCCATCTTCAATACCTGCCCTAGATGCACATAATCTCGTGCCATGTTAATTTTCAATGAACGGGGGTGGGGGGGAGGGGCAGTGATCGTGGGACCCCCCCCACCTCTGCTGCTCGTCGGGCCTCTTGATGAGGTTGAAGAGGATGTGGAGGAGGCGATCGCGCTCCTTGTGGTCAGGGTGGAGGAACGCGCTGCAGAGGATGAGGGGGATCAGCTCCTGCCCAGTGGGGGAGAGAGGGAGAGTGGGGGCGAGGGGAAGGGGGTAGAGACCAAGACACAACGTATATTAATTCAATGTGACGGGTGTTTTTGTGCACTCACTGGTGACCGGGATGAGAACATCAACTCACTCCACTTGAAAACCCAGTTTCTTAACAATTCAGTCTGTGTGAGCCTGTGGGTCTCTCTGTGAGTTTATGAGTCTCTATGCCAGTCCATTGGTCTCTCTGTGAGTCTATGGGTCTCTACATCAATGTATGGGTCTCTATGCAAGTTCATGGGTCTCTATGTAGGCATATGAGCTCTGTGTGAGTCTATGGTTCTCAGTGTGAGTCTATGAGACAACATCGCTGTGGTTGGAACCAAAACCCGGATTGGAACCCAAGCTCTGAGCGGTGCCGGCTCCACGACCTCTGATCCCGAAGCCGCCCGGCTCACATGGAAACGTCGCCTCAGAGTAAAAATAAACACGCGAGATCTGTTTGTCAATCCACTGCTGGATGAAGGTCTTCAGTTCCATTCCATTACACCGTGCATCGTTTTTTTTACGCTGCGGCAGGAAGCCGGAGAACCCGGAGGAACAGGGGGAGAAACAAACTGCACGCAGAGGGGCGTCCGGGTCAGGAATCGGACCCAGGCCCTTGCTGCTGCTGCTGCTGCCACCCCGTGGTGACGACGACGACGTATGAGGAGGTCTGCTTGACGTTTGTCACCTGGTAGCGGTGGTGGTGACTGTGTGCGCGTGTGTTTTTGCGTGGGGATCGGCGGCGCAGCGGTTAACGCGCTGCACTACGAACCCAGCGACACGGGTTCGATTCCCGCTCACGGCCACCAACACGACTGACGATTATCTAAAGCGGTCCTGGGCCTCCCCTAAGTCGACTCGGTCTGAAATGAGTACACGGTGCGGTGTGGAGGCGGCCGGGCGCGGTGCTGGCCACCCACCGCCTTCGCGTGCCGTGCCGGCCTTCATTAGGTGCGCTGCTACTCGCTCACAGCACTCGCCCCAACAGTCTG
Organism: Lampetra planeri; assembly: GCF_965212315.1. Classification (NCBI taxonomy): domain Eukaryota; kingdom Metazoa; phylum Chordata; class Hyperoartia; order Petromyzontiformes; family Petromyzontidae; genus Lampetra; species Lampetra planeri. The sequence goes on along the minus strand of NC_136123.1, from coordinate 926,594 downwards.
CTAAGGCTGTACGGGGGATCTTTGTCTTTGTGTGGGGGGAGTGGTTGTGGAGAGACGGCCGCAGTGGGGGCGGCATACCGAGCATGGTGCACCCCCCCCCCCCGTGCCCACCCCCCTCACCCTACTCCAGGTGCCTCGTCTCCGAGTAAACGTTGTCTACCCCGTTTACATGTTTGTTATTTTACGGCGGTCTCTGTTTAAAGTTTTGGTTTGTTGCGTCGCTACCACGGAGGCTGCGTTCCTGATGGCCGTGCCGACTGGAGGGACTACGGCGTGGGGGAGGGGGGGGCTGGTGACCTCAACGCCAGCTGTTCACGGTGTACGGCGATCCGCTCGTGCTCTGCGAGGTTGTACCGGCCGTGAGATTTCAAGAACACGGCGATGACGATCGCCAGCTTCATATTTTCCAGGGCCCACCGATCCAATACGCCCCGCCCCCCTGCCCTCTTGGTACCAGTGGGGGGACCAGGGGAGTATTTTGAACTCACGATGACGACGTCGACAATGATGCCGGTGAAGATGAGAGACGGTGATTGCGATCACCATCTTCTTGGAAGATGCTGGAATTTGCACAACATCAGAAGGTGACACAGCGAGGGCAAGGAGGAGGAGGGGGAGACAGGATGAGGAGGGCGAGGATGAAGGGGAGGAGGGGGAGACAGGATGAGGATGAAGGGGAGGTGCTCACCTCGCGCTTGGCGAGCAGCACGTTGGGCACGATGTGTGGGAGGCAGCGACTCAGCATCAGCAGGGCCCCCCGCTCCGTCCCGGGGATCTGAGACACCTGCAGGAGGGGGGGTGTGGGCACACGGGGGTGGGAGGGAGAGGGGGAGGGGGTGAGAGGGCGAGGGGGTGAGAGGGGGGGGGGCACACGGGGGAAGGGGTGGGGGTGAGAGGGGTGCTACGAAAGGCAATGCCACAGGAAAGCGAGGATGGCCGCGATGAGACTGTCTTAACTAGCAAGCGCGACATCCACCACCCTCACCACCTCGCTCACCACCCCCCTCACCATCACCCTCACCACACCACTCACCAGTCCCCTCACCACACCACTCACCAGCCCCCTCACCACTCTCGCTCCACCATCACCCTTGCCACACCACTCACCAGCCCCCTCACCGCTCCACTCACCAGCCCCCTCACCGCACCACTCACCAGCCCCCTTACCGCACCACTCACCAGCCCCCTCACCACACCACTCACCAGCCCCCTCACCGCACCACTCACCAGCCCCCTCACCGCACCGCTCACCAGCCCGCTTGCCACCCTTCTCACAACCCCGCGAGAGCAGTGATCGTCGCGTCGTGTGGATATTCATCCCAAGAGTCCGCGATCTGTCGGGGTGGGGGCGGAGGGGGGCGCTGCGACTCCGCAGCGAGCGTCTTGCCTGTGCGGGGCGGCCGTCACAGGGACCCACCTCGGAGCTGAGCCGGGAGGCGGGCGCCGTGCGGCACACGGAGAGTAGGGCCTGGTGGAACGCGGGGGGCAGCTTCCTGGGAAGACGCACACACACACGCACACAAACATTCCCGTACAGCCTTTAACAGACTGTAGGGGCAAGTGCTGTTAGCGAGCACCTATGAAGGCCGGCACGGCACACAAGGGGGTGGGTCGCCAGCACCATGCCCGGCCGCCTTTGTCTCCCTAGTGACCAGGTACTCATTTGATGCCAAATCGACCTCGGGCAGGCCCAGGACCAATTTAGTTAATCGTCACTGGTGTTGGCCATGAGCGGGAATCGAACGCAGGTCGCCAGGATCATAGCGCAGCACGCTAACCGCTACACTACCCCTGCCTACTGTGTGCACACACGCACGCACACACACATGCACACGTAAAAAGGCAACATTTTCTTTGTTCGTATAAGATCATTATTGAGTTTCTTCTGTGACGGACAGCACGTGAGCTATAAGCATTATACATTGTAAGGTTGTAATGATTACAAGGCTCATGGTAGGGCTTACATGCCAAGTGGACTGGAGTTGAACGGTCGAACTGGAAGTCCAGCAGGACACGGACTAAACGAGAGATGCGCGGACCGCGATTGCGCAATCGCAGGGAAGCAATCGCTCGCGACGACCGTCGCGTCGTGAGATCCGGCGCTGCGGCCGCCCCGGCCGGGGCGATCGTACCGGTCGGGTTTGTCGAAGACGACTTGGGGGTCCACCCTCGGCCCCCCGTTCCCGCGGTCCCCCACTCCCTCCGGCCCGCTCGCCACCGCCGTCGCCACCGGAGCGACCGTCTGAGAGGAGGTCGCGCCCACCGACCCCTTGCCCGTGACCTCCGACCTCCCCGAGAGCTTAGCACGGGTGTCCGGTCGCTCGGTCGGCGGCTGAGAATGCCACGATTTTAAACCGTCAGCGACTCGACGTCTCCGCGACGTACGACGCGTGGGGGAGTCGGGGGAGGTCACGTGGGGAGTGGGGGGAGGTGGCGTGGGGGAGTGGGGAGAGGGTCACGTGGGGGAGTCGGGGGGAGGTCACGTGGCGAGTGGGGGGAGGTCGCGTGGAGGAGTGGAGGGAGGTGGCGTGGGGGAGTGGGGGGGAGGTGGCGTGGGGGAGTAGGGGGAGGTGGCGTGGGGAGTGGGGGGAGGTCACGTGGGCGAGTTGGGGGGAGGTCGCGTGGGCGAGTTGGGGGGAGGTCGCGTGGGGAGTGGGGGGAGGTCACGTGGAGGAGTGGGGGGAGGTGGCGTGGGCGTTCACGGAGTTGAACTGGGCGAGGACTCGAGAGACCGGAAGTCTCATCCGCAAGAGTCATGCACGGAAACAAAATGACAACGGTCACGTGGCTTTTTTTTTGACGCAGCCGCTCAGCAAAGGCCCCGAAGGATCAAAAAAACGCAATCGGCCAGCAACAAAAACAGCTTTCGTGACTGCAGGAATAAATATTCTTTGGGTCTTTCGGTAAAGTGACGTAGATAGGTTCAAAGAAAATAACAAAAAACGACGAAGTTTTGATCACATCACAAGTGGTCGTCATCAGGACCCTTTTCCTGATGACGACCACTTGTGTTGCGATCAAAACGTCGTAGTTTTTTGTTATTTTCTTTGAACCTATCTACGTGACTTTACCAAACGACCCCAAGAACAAGCACCCTCAGAGTTGCGAGAGCTCAGAGTGTAACGCATTTCTTGAGTTGAGCGAGGCTACGCAAAACCTGGAGAGATAAAGCGACGATGAGGAGGGCATTCCAGAGTGGAACTCGTGACTCAAGGTCGAAGCAAAACGCTCTCTCAGGGTAACGAGAGAGCCCACTGAGCTATGCAGCTCTTGTTCAGTAGTGACCTGGCCACAAATGATAGCTCAATGAGAAGTGGATAATCATCACGTGGAAATTTACAGCAGCCAAATACTCTGAACACGTGATGTCGATTCTAAACGTGGAGGGAAAACTGGAGGACCCGGAGGAAAATCCACGCGACCACGGGGAGAACATGCAAACTCCAAATACACAGCAGGCGTCTCGCCTGTATACCTGGCGAGGTAGTTAACATCTCCTAGCCACCGTGGCGCCCCCTACGTAGGGTGGGGACGCGTCGTTTGCGTCCGCGTGGGATACCGAGCCGCCAACCCTCGGCGAGTGCGGAGCGGCTTCTCGTTACGCCGGCTCGCTCGCTCGCACAAAAAACACTTTCACTCGTTTTCCGCGAGCACGGTTTGTCTCGGAAGAAACGGCTTCACTGGCAGCAATGACTGGACATTGGCTAAAACACTGCAGTTGTTCAGCAGTTGATAGCGAATGGCTGCCGACGATGATGGCGACGATGAAGAATGAGGTCTAATAACGATAAAGCCCCCCCCCCGCCCCCTGCCCCCTCCCCCGCCCCATTACCTGCTCATCACGGGGGTCCACCGCCTCCCCGCCACTGTGATCCCCCACAGCCCCTCGTGGGCTGGGGGCCGGGCTCCACTCGTGGGGGCTCTGCAAGGCCTCCAGGTCCCTGGGGTCAAAGTGCACAGACGTCAACGGTCGGACAATGGGGGGGGGGGGGAGGGGGTGGAGTCGGGGGTCGGGGGGGGGGGCAGTGTCAGTGGGGGGTGGAGTCCATGGCGGGTGGCGGCTCTCACCTCTCGAGTTTGCGGATGTGCACCGTCAGGCTCTGGTTCTCTCGGTCCAGGGATCCGATCCTCCCCTGCAGCTCCTTGATGAGCGCCACGGAACCCTGGGAGGTACAGCACAACGGCCTCGCTGCGGCACGCCGAGGCCGGCTCACCACCGTCACCGACCCCGGGGCACACGGACCCCGGTGTGCGTGGCGACCGCTGCTGCCGTCAGACTCCTTGCTTTCGCTAGCACAGGAAATGTTTTAACAAAACACGTCGCTACCAGGCAACCGAGCGGACGCCCACAGCGTGCGGTCTACCCTGGGGTCCTCTTGCCGGTGCCGTCGATGTCACCAGCAACACCCCCCCCGCCCCCCACCCCCCGTAGCGTCCTCACCACGGCGTCGGTGTGGCCGGGTTCCTCCGCGGGGCCCACGTTGGCATCTGCGGTGGCGGCGGCGGCGCTGCCGTGCCGCGCCACGCACTCGCGGTAGAGCGTGAGGAGGTCGGCCGGCTTGGACACGTTGAGCCCCACGTCGTCCCAGTCGTCGAAATCCTGAAGGGGAGGAACGCGACGAGGTGAGACCGGAGCGGAGCTCATCGCACCAACCGCACCGCACCAAGCGCATTGCACCAACCACACCAACCGCACCGCAAGGGACAGGTAACCAGCGCTGGACGAATCATTCCATCATAGCACCGTGGCATGACGATGATGATGGCAAAAATGACAATGACTGATGATGATGACGACGACGATGACGACAACGGCGATGACTACGACGATGCGGCCGTCACCTGGTCGTCGTTCTCATCAGAGAAGGTGATGGAGCTCAGCTTGCAGTTGTTCTTCAGCAGAAATTCGTTCACCAGGAAGTTGAGCGCCCTCTTCTCCAGCGGCCGAATCGGCTCCTGAGCCCCAGGGGGCGGACAAAGCGCGGGGGGGGAGGGGGCAGCTCGTCAAGGCAGCTCACCACCAAGACCCTGACAGGGCCACGTGAGTGGCTAGGCCAGGGGTCGGCAACCAAAATAACAAGAACCGTTTTTTTTCTAATTCGGTAAAAAACTAAAAATGTCAAGATCCGCAATGCACGTGGCGAATACGAGAGGGTTGCCAGGCCCCTGCAGCAGTCCCTTGAGATAGAGAGTCATAGGCCGAGGTTGTCCCGACTCCACCGCTCTCTCTCTCCCCACCCCCGCCTCCTCCTTAAAGGTTCACATTGGACGACCTTTGCGAGAGTGACCGTGTGAACGGCACGTCGCCGCTCACCTGCACCGCCGCCTCCCGGCTGTAGTTTGCCGGTTCCGCCGCGGGGAGCTCCGAATCTGCCGGGCGACAGCAGAGGGGCGGCACGACGAACCCACGTGGCACGATCACTCGCACGGGCGCCAGTCACACGGCGACGGTACCGCCCCGTGGTGGGTAACGACGGCGCGAGTGGGACGGGCTGCGGGCTGCGGAAATCCGACGGGCAGCAGCGCCGCCACCACGGTCGCCGCGGTCGCCACGACTACCACGGTCGCCGCGGTTTGACCCCTGAGCGACGCGACCGCCGCGACGGTCAGCGGTCAAAAGCCGCCCGACGTGTCTGGGTGGTGGCGGGGCAGCGATTAACAGCGTTGCCCGCCAAGCAGAAGAGTTTGTTTGGGGTTTACGGGGCACGGCAATAACAACAACAGTGGCCGTGTTCATCAAAACGGGGCAGTTTGCATTCAGTGAGGTGGAGTTATTTCTCTGACAAACGGGAACCCGGCGGCCGCAGGCAGCATCAACGCCACGCTGGCGGGCATTAACCAGGGCGGCCCGCAGGCTCCGAACCACGAAACCTCAACAAGTGGCGAACGCATCACGGCTGAGCTGCGTCGCCGCCCAATGCAACCGCTGCGTTGAACTCATCCCCCTTTCCCGCCCCAAACACCCCCCCCCCCACCGCGCCCCCCGCCCCGCGCCCCCCCCACCCCCCCCCCCGGTGTTTGTGGGCGTGGTGCTGCCGCCCGGCCGCGTTGCCGTCGCACCTGCCGCCTGCTCGGTGAGGTTGGCGCGCAGCGAGTGAATCGTCTCGTGGGCTTTCCGCAGCTCAAACTCCAACACTGGGCGAGCGCGGGGGGGAGGTTCGCAACGGCCGCGGTCGGGGGGTCGGGGCGCCCAGGTCGGGGGTCGGGGGTCGAGGCGTGACGGGGGGGGGGGGCAGGGACGGAGGGGGGGGAACGTGGAGGGGCAGCGAGGGGACGGAGAGGGAAACACGGAGAGACGGGAACACGGAGCATGACAGGAGGGGCAGGCAGAGGGAGGCGATGGGGGAAGATGATCGAGAGAGCAGGACAGAGGGATAAGGATGCAAGATGGGAGGGGACCAAAGGAGGGCGACGGACAATGGAGTACACGGAGATGCGGAGGTGAGCGGGAGACAAGGGAGGGGTGCATGATGGCAACGGCGATGAGGGAAGAGGGAGGCGGCAGAAGGGGGTTATGAAAAAGAGGAGGAGGAGATTCAGAGGAGGACATGGGATAACAAGGAGAGAAAAAGGAGAAAGAAAAAAGGAGAGTGAGAAAATAAAACCAAAACCCGAGCTCCGGGTGCGGGCACAGAGAGTGCAGCGCCACCTCACACCGCGTCACACCGCGTCACTCCGCCTCACGCGTCACACCGCCTCACACAGCCTCGTGCCACAGAGCGCTCACCACCAAGGGCTCGAACGTCAACCCAGCACACACCCCACCTCCACAAAAACAATCGAGCAAGCTATTTATTTCATTAAAAATGTTCCACAATTCTATCCCGACCGCGCTATCGGCGTCGCGTTACGAGATTAAGAATCCACTCGGATCTTTGGCACGGCAGGGGAAAGTGGCCCGTGGAATCGGACATCAGAGAGCTACTTGCGAGCTCTCTTGAAGTGACCTCTGCTCCACACGCAGTGGAGGGCGGCACCCTCCCTGTCACCCACGCCGTGACACACGGGGACGTCCGTTGCACGACAGCCAAGCTGGGATTCAAGCAATTTTAGGAGCGACCCAAGGCTGCCACTGTCAACGGTTCGGTGGTGGTGGTGGTGAGGGTGGTGGTGGCGGCGGCGACAGTGGCGGCGGTTGTGGTGATGGCGGCGGTGGTCGTGGTAGTGACAGTGGTGGCGGCAGTGGTGGCGGTGCCATGATTCCCAGCACATTTAACCAATCAACGCAGGGGGCGCGGCCAACGTCAGCTGCCAAGCCCAGAGCGGGCGAGGCGACGGGACGCAGATTGTTGGCGCGTGAGCAAAGGGAAAGATCCCCCGTGTAGGCTGCTGGGGCAAGTGTTCTCACCGAGCACCTATTAAGGTCGGTGTGACGTACGAGCGGGTGGTGTGGCCGGGACCACCGGTGCTTTGGCTTACGCACCGCTCCAGGTACTCGTTTAAGGCCGAGTCGACCTTGTGAAGGCCTAGGACAGGTTCCGATATCGCTCGCCACTGACGTTGGCCGGGCTCGTGGCGCAGTGAACACACGCACACACGAGCGCACACACGGGTGCACACGCAGTGATGCGTGCTGGGTAAATTCAAAAGCTGTGGGGAAGGGCGACTCAAGGTGACGGGGGGGGAATAAGTCATCGTCAGCTACATGGGTCTCCCCCCCGCCCCCCCTTGAGTCGTCGAACACAACTCTCGCTCCCGCACGCGAGCCGATGAGCGCGTCGCTCCGGCCCAGGATGACGTCCGCCGCTCCCTCCTCTGGCTGCCACTCCCTCGCCAGTCTCGTCCGCGAGCCGCCGTCTCACCGCGAGCGCCCACGGACCGCTCGCTCTGCGTCACCGCAGTGCCTCCACCACCGCGCTCGCGCATCTCCCCTACGCTTCTGTCTCTCTACACGAACGTACTTATTTGTATATCTTTAAGCGATTTGTTACCTTTCCTATACTTTGCACTCCTATCGTGTGCTTCTTGCGGTAACGTTCTGACCCGCTCCATCTGGACATCTGGGAAAAAGAGCCTTATTGCTCATCGGATGACTCCAGTATGAATAAATATTCACATTCTGTATAAGCAGCTGTATAGCCGTGTACACGCACTCTCTGTACGTGTACAGCCCTTGTGTCAATCCACTGCTGGATGATGCACCCCCCCGCCCGCCACGCTGCACATGGCGGCTGGCTCTGATCCAGCACAGTGGAGGCAGCAGCAGCCAGGGATTGGTGGATCACCGCACTGATGCTGTGAAACTCCCTTCTACCCGTGGGTGGGCGTCGAGCAGGAGCTGTGCCCTGGCTCGCCAGGAGAAGGCAGTACAGCTAGGGGACTAATATCCATCTGTTTCCATCTGTACGGGGATAGTGTTGTTCGCTCGCACGCGTAGGTTTTCTCTCACTTGTTTAATAAACACAACTCATCATTCATTGAAAACGTCTGAAGATAAAATCTCAATGCAGCACAAGGATCCTCCTGAAAACGACTCAGCTTTCCTGGACAGACAAGTAAAATTATTAATTAAATATAAATATATAATTCTAAATTACAATTCGAAATTCAGCACCCTGGTCAGCGTCGACAGCGCGGGGGGCGTGGGAGTGCAGAAGCACAGCGCGACGACGGCGCGCCGGCGCTCACCGGCCACGCGCTCCTCTGTCTCGCGGCCTCCGTCGTCCGAGTAGCGAGTGAAATCCAGCGAGTCCAGCGTGCTGGCGCTGCCGGCCCGGTCTGTCCGCCGGGGTCACGGTGAGGTGGGGGGGGCAGAGGGTGGAGCAACATCAGCGATTCCTCACGGTCAGCGATGGACGACCCACTCCCTCGATCGCCGACCGATCGTCGGTACCGATGTATGTACGTATGTTGAACTTCCTTCGCGCCGTACGTAGCCAACAGTGCTCAACGTAACGGTGCGATGCTGTCACGACAAGTAGCAGCCTGCCCAGAAGCACTTGCCATCCATCGCCGTCACCATCGCCGTTATCCCCGTCACTGCCACCGTGATCACACGGGAATCTCAAGGCATCTGAAATCACATGCTGCTATCGTCGTCGTCATCATCACGACCCGATCCATCGCTTTTACCGTCACCACCAAAATCGCCGTGCGTGTTTCGCCGTAAAACATCACCATCGGCATCGTCGCGACCACCGTCACCCGCAGCAGCTCCGTCACGATCACTGCAATCGTGGAACCAAGGTAGTGAGTCGAGGCCAAGTAATCAAATCACGAGGGCACAGATGGGACGAATGTCTGCGATTGCAGCTCGCGCGCGTGCGCGTGACCCCACGCTAACGTGATTTGTGAGCTACGGGCCCAGCATGGAAATTGCCTTCTGGCCTGGGTTTACAATCCATTCAGAGGCGGCGAAATTAATTTACACAGCGGGCAGACGAACACGCGGATTTAATCACGGCATCACCCGGCATCACGGGCTGCGACAAAGACAGATATCCCCCCCCCCCCGGGTAGCCTCTAACATACTGTAGGGGCAAGTGCTGTTAGCGAGCAGCACCTATGAAGGCCGGAACGGCACACGAGGGGGTGGGTGGGCAACACCACACCCGGCCGCCTTTGTCTCCCCAACGCTGACGTTTACGCACCCCTAAATCGGTTCAGAGATTCGCCGTCAACGGGAATCGAACTCCGATATCGGCTCAGCAGGTCGCGGCGCAGTGCGCTCACCGCACCGCCACCGCTCCCCACAACACGCACAGACAAAGAATCCTCCTCCCTCACCTCTATAGCCTCGACAGGCCGTCGGGGCAAGTGCCAACGAGGGCCAACACGCACACAACCAACAGGCCCACCACCACCACCCCCTCACTCACTGAGCACCCCCGGTGCTGCTGCTGCTGGCAGTAGGCCGCCCGCGTCCCTCGCGAAAGCGGTGGCGGGGGGCCCCGCGGGAGTGCGCTCGAAGTTGCCCGGGTTGGAGAAGAAGTCGCGCAGCCGCGGCAGCTCTCGTCCGCTCTCCGCCATCTCGGTGTGCAGCTCGAGCGCGGTGAGCAGCAGCTGCTCCTGCAGGAGCCGCTCGGCGAGCAAGTCCAGCGAGACGCGCGGCGCGGGGAGGAGGCCGCCGTGGCCCGGCGGCTCGGCAGGGTCGCAGTGCCAGGGGGCGGCGGCGGCGGGGCAGGAGCCCGAGTAGGAGGAGGAGGCGGACGGTGGAGGAGGCGACCGAGGCTGCTGCTGCTGCTGAGGGGAGATGGGCGAAGCAGGAGACGGGGGTGGCCGCCTCTTGACGCGGGACGCGGGGCTCGGCTGCTGCGCGGGGTCCGAGGCGGGGGCTCGAGGGATCCTGGACCCCGCTCCGCCGCCGCCTCCTCCTCTTCCTCCACCGCCGTCTGAGTCGTCGTCCGAGTCGTCCGAGTCGCTGAGGAAGGGGTTGATGCTGCTGCTGCTGGTGGTGCTGGTGGTGGTGGCCATGGCGCCGCGACCAGCGGAGCCGCAGGCGACGGGGCGATTCCCTCAAGGACGATCGATTTCGGCCGCCGCTCGATTCCTCGAACGATTTCTGAAGTCGACTCCTTTTCAATGTTTCCCGGTGGCTGCGATGGGGCGCGGTGGGTGGTGGCGGGGATGACGGAGAGTTGCGACGGCTCCATGGGCAGTGCGAGAGAGGAGAGGGGGACGGAGGGAGCCGTTCAGCCGCCCTCGGCGATTATAATCGCGCGGCGTATGAATCGTCAGCGCGTGAATCGATTTTTTAATTACGTAACGGAGAAATCGAATCGTGGCCAGTCAGCAGATAACGGGACCCGCTGCTGAGTGGGTGGGGGGGGTCCTGGGGCGTGGGGAGGGGGGAGTGGGTGGGGGGCCCAGGGCATGGGGAGGGGGGAGGGGAGAGTGGGTGGGGGCCTAGGGAGGGGGGAGTGGGGAGTGAGGGGCCCGCGGTGTGGGGGCCGGGGCGTGGGGAGGGGGTCCCAGGGAGTGGGGTGGGGGGCGGGGGAGTGGGGGGCCCGGGACGTGGGGAGGGGGGGTCAGGGGAGTGGGGGGGGGGGCAACCGGAAGTGGAGTTCCCGGTTGAGATCCATCCGAGCGGAAAGCGCCTTTCCACGAGATCAATGCTGGATATGAATCTCCCAGACGACGATTGCTAAACCTCTTCTGAATGTGCGCTTCTGATCTAGAAGAACAGAAAAACGACCCTCGGCATTGATTCCAAACTAAAAGGTTTAAACTCCAGACGCACGCTGCTTAGGCTGCTACCAGAACAGCAGATTTACAACCAGATCCACCTGGAACACGCGCGCGCGCGCCCGCCGTCACCGTCCCCACATCACGGATCGTTCCCCTGCGGTGGCTGCTGTTGGTCACTGGCAGCTGCTGGGGTCAGACGCCCGGAGCCCCACCAGGCAATGGGTGAAGGCGCAGCCCCGCAAGTGCTCGTCTCACGCCCCTGGTGGCGGAAGGGCCTCCGCTCGCTGAGTGAGCGCGAGGGAGGCCCTGCAGATGTGTTAACGACCTCGCCTGGTATACACCAGCGCGCGCGTGGGTTCGATCCCGACCCTGACGCCTGTATACAAAATTTGGAGTTTGCGTGTCGCTCTCCTTGTGCTCGTGTGGATTTTTCTCCGCGTCCTCCGGGTTTTCCCTTCCACGTAATAATCAACATCATGCGTTTAGAGTATTGGCTGATTTCCATTTCCACGTGAGAATCTACTTCCTTGAGCTTCTTTGTGGGCAGGTCGCTTCTGAACAAGAGCTAAACGTATCGCTCAGTGGTAATTACCTGGTAAAATAAGAAACAGTTTACAGTGGTATTTGGTCTACTCTTCCAGCGCTCCACAGAAGTGTTGGGAGGAGGTGGAGCACCTCCACTCGGCGCGACATCGTGTCTACACGTATCTCGCTCAACTCACAAATAATCATCTCTCTTTTAGCTCCTCATCTCTTCCGCCTCTCCGATCTGTGTGGAGTCCATCCCAACGAGTCACTCCGCGAGCCGTCGCCGTCCGCCAGTCGTGCCAGTCCTCGTGCCGCAGTCACGACATTCACACATCTTCTCGACTCACGTGCAGGCTCGAACAGCCAATGTCGGCGTCTGCTGCTCGCCACGACCAGAGGGCTTTAGGAGAGAGTTGGTGCCGTGTCCGCTGTCACCCTCCTCCGGTGACGGAGCGCAGAGAGGACAGCGGCCTGTGTAGCCACAATAGCTCCGTGCCTTGTCTGTCACGTGTCCCCTTTGGGTTGCTATCTCAATGGGTTTATGTATCTGCCTGAGTCACGATGACTGTCTATGTATCTTTATGAGTCTTTGTCTCCATGGATTTACTGCATGGTCCACCGATTGGGTTGCATAGCCACAATCGCACAACGGACTTGTCTTTAATATATCTCTGTGGGTACTCTTAGGTTTTTTCGGTAAAGTCACGTAGGTAAAAAATAAAAATTACTAAAAGTAATAATAGAAATAAAATAAAATGATAATTATTTATAATGAATTACTATTTTATTTTATTTCTATTATTACTTTTAGTAATTTTAAATTTAAATTTTTACCTACGTGACTTTACCGAAAAATCCTTGCAGTCACGACAGCTTCAAATCTAGAATCTCTGTGGGTCTCTGTGTATCTCTGTGGGGCTCTGTGGGTCTCCTATATGGCCCATCGTGTTGCGCTGCATGGCCACAATCGCACTCCCATGGCTTGCGTCTTTCGTTTCCCACATCTCCCAAATCGTGCGTTAGAATTGACAGCACCGCCAAAAGTTCCTTCCCAAAAGCCCGACCATGGAAGGGCTCGCGACCCCACGGGGCCGCCTGCCGGGACACGGCAGCGGCTCGCTAGGACCCAAGACAAGAGCAGCAGCAGCGGCAACATCCACATCGACAGATGGAGGCTCTTATTCTGAAATGGCCGAGCATCCGAACGAAGCCGGGGGTTTATTTGTGCATCATCCTTAGCGGGGCTCACGACACTGAAACCAAAACAAACACTCGCCCGCTCATTAGCAGAACACCAGCAGCCCGTCGCGTAAACATTGTAAGTGGGGATTTTTTGTTGTTGTTTAAATGGTCTTGATCTCGGATGGATTTAAATGACGAACTCGTGGGGGAAATGTTCACGTCAGGTGGTGCTGTGTTGCGTGTCACCGGCCAGAGGCCCCAGCAGAACGGTGACAGGCAACTGGAGCGGGCTCACAAGTGCTGGTACCAGTTAGCCCGAGACCCCCCAACCCCCAAACCCCCCACCCTCCCCTAACCCCCGCCACCAGAACTCAAGTTGAAGTAAAACCCACGCTGGCCACGGCAACAACAAAACACGTGGCGCCTCCGTGAACGTCCCAGTCGCTGCGGCCTTTATTTGACCATTTCCTTTATTCATCATATTGCCATTGACGCAGCAAAGCCTCGCTCGGTCTCGGGCTCCCGGCGGGCGGGACACGGTAACCCCCCACCCCAGGGTAGCCCCCCACCCCAGGGTAGCCCCCCCTCCTACCCCAAAGTAGCTCCCCACCTGGCGGTAGCCCCTACCTCCCCCCGCGGTAGCCCCCCACCCCAGGGTAGCCCCCTCCCTGCGGTAGCCCCCTCCCCCCGCGGTTGCCCCCCCCCCGCACGGTAGCCCCTATCTCCCCCCGCGGTAGCCCCCCACCTCAGGGTAGCCCCCCACCTCGCGGCAGCCCCCCCGCGGTAGTCCCCCCTCCCCCACCTATCGTCACGTGTCCTTCGCGCCACCGCTCAACGCAACGGACGCCGTGAAACGGACGCCGTGAATTCGAATCCAGCCGTGGGGCAGGAGAATCCGACTGCTGGAAGCAATGGGGCCCTTGTCGGGGCCAGTCACCGATGGGACGAGGTCTTCGAGTGAACCGCCTCGACTTTGAAGGACCCTCGAGAGCTAACACACTGCCATCGCCACGAATAGAACGGCATCACAAATTGAGTGATTAGCAAGTGAAATTTTCAGCATTGGGATGTTTTGACCGATGCCAGTTACACTGTGTGGTTTTGTTAGCCAATGGTTGGAAGCCAAGAGAGCCCGGAGGAAACCCATGCAGGAAGAGAACATGCTACACGCACAACAGCTTCCCGATTCGGAACCCAGAACGTTGCTTCAGTGCGGCACACGTGGTTCCACTACACCACCCTGCCAACTCAAATATGGGCAGAGCTCTTCCCCAGAAAAAAAACTTTCAAACTTTAAACCCTTGGCAGTCTACGCCACTCCACGTCATTCCGTCTTCAGGCGGCCCCCAGGCTCCCCACTCCGGCTCTGCGTGAAGTCCGCGTAGGCGTACGCGTCCAATGGGGGCCTCTGTGGGCGGCAGGGCCCCTCCGGGCCCTTCCTCGCGCGATCCGGGTCCCCCGTGGCCCCCTCGCCACCACACGTGACTCGGAATTCTGGGCAGCGCTGGGCGACCTCCATGAACGCGGCTAAGGGTCACAGGGCAAGAGTTCATCGTTGTCACAACCATCATCATTTTAATTGCAATCATATTCCGTGTTATTAAGTATTAACATCATAAGCAAAGTTATCACCGCCTTTGTCACAACCATCATCATCATTACAAAGAATATTAATTCCTGCAGTCACGAAAGCTTTAAGTCAAGATTCATCATCATCGTCATAATATTGCCCTGACCAACACTGGACAGCCAGACACCAGCCCCAACTCTGCTCTCCGTAGCTCAGCATCCGGGCCCCTTCGGCACACTGGACCTGGTGCGGCTGCACTGCCGACACACGTGATGGCTACGCAGTTATCCGAACCCGAGCTATTCAACCAGATACTTGCTCTCCCTGTAACGCTAACCACACGCCCCAAACGCTGCTATTAACTCCAACCTTAACCCCAACCATCGCTCCACCTCTGTCCCTTCACCTTGCCCGCTTTTTAGATTTTGTTCCTTATTCACTTCTCACGGCAGTGCCCTCTGACCTCCGCCATGGCAGCTCACGGTGTCAAATCAGATGGCAAGGAAATAGCCTCCAAACGAAACTCGGGCAACCCCCCCCCCCCCATAAACCTCAGATAAACACCACGCTTTCATTTGCGGTCGTCACGAATTATCACGAAGTTAAACAACAACAAAAATCCCGGGTATCAGCAGTCTTCGTTTCCAGCTCATTAAGCGCGCTGCCCGCTACAGTCTAAACATTTGGCTGTCATTGGCTCAAAAAAAAATTGGGCACATTTGGTGAATTTAAATCGCTCGGGCAAGAGAGAAAGACTCAGTCCTTGGTGGCCCGGAGTTTACTGCTGCTGGTGACTGATACGTTTTATTTAGTTGGATGAAGTTTTTTTTCGTCTCAAGAGGTTTATCGTCGTCGTCGTCGTTACGATCTACCCGCTGGCAGATGAGGGCCTCCACAAGCCACGGTGCCGCGCTGTAGCAATCCATTCGGCGCTCACGCCAGAGATTATTTCATCGCTCCATCTCCACGTTGGGCGATTTCGCTCCGCCGGCGGTCCAGAACGTGACGCGTCCCCGGCTCGGGCCCCACTCACTTTTTCGTCGCAGTCGTAACGACGCTGCCTCCAACGTGCACGGGGTGCGACTTGTACGTTGGATCGTCTGTCGAGATGAAGGCTGGAATGGCAGCCAAAGGCGGGGAACGCACGCGAGAGGACGTCTTCGGCAGAGACGGAGCCTTGAGCTCCGTTCGATGGACGGATCGTGGCATCGCAGAACCGCGGAAGATGCCCATACATTTTGGAGTCCTTCATCCAGTAGTGGATTGATCACGATTATAAACTCCCTAATAACAATACAGCTTAATATCACAGCGCGATTCATATTGGATCTTCTTCACGGATGCGTAGACACCTTCAAGTTGGGTTGGGCAGCGAAGAGTCAAGTCAGAGTTGTCTCCCCGACTTGTTGTGCTATTGCTTCCGTCGTGTTGGCGAAACGAAATCAACTTTAAGCGTGCAACGAGGCAGTGCTCGAATGTGGAAATTACACATTCCCGTGGCGAGGACCTCACCGTATGTGACGGCCCCCTTGTGGTGGGGGTCAGCGGCTCGGAAGAGGGCGATGGGGTCAAAGGGCAGGTCAGGCCCCAGGGTGGCGCGCAGGGCCCCCAGCACCTCTTCCTGCGTAACCTCTCCCTGACCCCGAGGGTCGTACACCTGCGGGGTCACGCGGCCACGGAGCGAGCAGGCGGAGTCAGCGAAAACACAAATTGATATTTTTTTACATCTCATTGCAGCCGGTGACGATCGGTATACAGCGCTCCTGTGTCAATCCTCTAACCCCAACCAGATGGTCAAGCAACCCTAGTACTCGTCCTCCAAGCCACCCTCACCAACTCTCCGCTCGTACGAGCCAACCGGTCACCGGCCCTTTCTCTGCCATCAGACCTCACCCCTAACCCAGTGGCCTAGCGTGGTTGCAGGACGGGCCCGGTGCAAGGAGGGCAATGGGCCCACGCTGTCCCTCTTGGGAGCCCGGCACGCGCCCGGCACGTGCCCCCCCCCCCAACCCGTGGGCCTTTGGAATAAAATCCGATGAGTTATAAAGCTCTTTTCACAGGCCCTGGGTCGGGGGTGTCCTCGATATCTACCCCCGCCGCCCTAACCCCTCCCCCACGCGTCGCTCGTCGTCTAAGGCTCAGGGTGGACGTTCCGCCGTGCGTGCCCCCCGCTGGCCGGGGTCACCTGTAAGGCGAGGTCTGGCCGGGGTCACCTGGAAGGCGAGGTCTGGCCGGGGTCACCTGGAAGGCGAGGTCTGGCCGGGGTCACCTGTAAGGTGAGGTCTGGCCGGGGTCACCTGTAAGGCGAGGTCTGGCCGGGGTCACCTGGAAGGCGAGGTCCAGGGTTTCGAGGTGCTGGGCGGGCCACACGGCGCGCACCAGACCCACGAGCACCTCCCGGGCGTCCACGTGGCCTCGCGCCCCCTGCGCCCACGGGGGGAGGGGGGGGGGCACCAGAGAGTAGTTCGTGAGCGGCAGGCCGCCGGCGTCCGCTCACACAAACACTCCACGGGCCGGTGGTGGGTGAACCTGCGCAAAATCGCGCCTCGCAGGGCCCACCCGCCTGACCCTGACCGAGCCAGCCCAGGGCCGGCCGGGAACCGGGCCCCGGCGGCAACGCCCGACAAGGCTGGCGAGCGGCCGCTCGTCTTGCGGGATCGCGCCTCTCTCTTCGGCGGGGCCTGCACTCTCCGCCGTGCGCGTGAAGGTTTCGTGCTGAGTGCGGAAGACCTCCAGGAGGCCGGGCGACTCGGAGGTCAGACACGCCAAAGCGGCGGCGCTGGGACCCTGCGTGGGACTAAACCGGGTTCTCGAGTGAAGTGAGTTGATGGCATGAACCCTGCACACAAAGACAGAGATCCCCCATAAAGACTAGACAGACTGTTGGGGCAAGTGCTATTAGAGAGCACCTGTGAAGGCCGGCATGGTATATCAGGTGGTGGGTGGCCAACACCACGCCCGGCCACCTTTGTCTCCCCAGTGGTGATGTTTACACACCTTACCAGGTACTCATTTGAGGCTGAGTCGACCTAGGGGAGGCCCAGGAGTGGTTCAGACAATCGCCACTGGCGTTGGCCATGAGTAGGATTCGAACTCGGGTCGCCCGGTTCATAGGTCAGTGCGCTAACCGCTAATCCACCACCGCTCCCCCCTAAACACTCACAAACACACTCACACATTCTCACATATACACACTCTCTCATACTCGGACATGAAACGCACGAACCGTGCCCAAATTGGAGCTCTGACAATCGAGACAAATCGCTGCATCGCAAGACCCCCGAAAGGCGACGACAGCTTGGGGAGGCGTTCATCCAGCAGCGGAGAGAGATCGTGGCCGACGGCGCCCTGGACACTGACCGGGTCGAAGGCGGCGTGCAGCACGCGCATGTGGGGGCCCTCGGGCCGCGCGAGGCACGCGGCCAGGTCACGTGGGGTCACACGCGTGGCCCCCAGGGCGCGGACGCGCTCAGAGATCGCCTCGAGCTCGGGAATGGCGCGGTCCACCAGCAGTCTGTCTCGAGACACGCGCGGGGAGACAGAGGGACGGGGACAGCTTCTGTCTACAGTTCACCAGCAGTCTGTCTCGAGACACGCGGGGGGAGACGTGGAGACACACGGGGACAAGGAGAGACGGATGGAGGGGCAGGTGGAGGTAGAGGGGGAGGGGGAGGGAGAGGGGGATGGAGAGGGGGATGGAGAGGGGGATGGAGAGGGGGAGGGAGAGGGAGAGGGGGAGGGAGAGAGAGAGGGGGAGGGAGAGGTGGAGGGAGAGGGGGAGGGAGAGGGGCAGGGGGAGGGAGAGGGGGAGGGAGAGGGGGAGGGAGAGAGAGAGGGGGAGGGAGAGGTGGAGGGAGAGGGGGAGGGAGAGGGGCAGGGGGAGGGAGAGGGGGAGGGAGAGAGAGAGGGGGAGGGAGAGGTGGAGGGAGAGGGGGAGGGAGAGGGGCAGGGGGAGGGAGAGGGGGAGGGAGAGAGAGAGGGGGAGGGAGAGGTGGAGGGATAGGGGGAGGGAGAGGGGCAGGGGGAGGGAGAGGGGGAGGGAGAGGTGGAGGGAGAGGGGGGAGGGAGAGGGGCAGGGGGAGGGAGAGGGGGAGGGAGAGGGGGATGGAGAGGGCGAGGGAGAGGGGGAGGGAGAGGGGGAGGGGGAGGGGCAGGGGGACCGCAGCCTCCTCACTTGAGGCTCTGCAGCAGCTCCAGGAGATGCTCCCTCTGGGGGGCCCCTCCCGGGCCCCCTCTCCACGTGCTCCTCACAGGGGTCCGGGACCCCTCTCCCGTGGGGGGCGCAGTCTCCTGCAGGGCCCTAAGAGGCCGGGAAGGGGGGGGGGGCAGTGCAGGTGTGATTCATGGATATTTATTTAAATGAATGAAAATTACAGACTTCACTTGCCACTGATGTTAGCCGTGGTCGGGAATCGAACTCGTATGCATGGGACCGCAGTATAGTGTGCTACGTAGAGTGTGAAAGTTCAACATACATACACATTCACATACACACACATACACAACATACACATTCACATACACACACATACACAACATACACATTCACATACATACACACACATTCACATACATTCACATACACGCGAATTCACACGCACACGAAGGCATCGTCACAAAGACAAAGATCCCCCGTATAGCCTGAACGGACCTCTGGTGCAAGTGCTGTAAGCGAGTAGCCCCGATGAAGGCCAGCACGGCGCACGAGGGGGAGGGTGGACAGCACCACGCCCCCACCGCCTTTGTCTCCCGAATTGCGATGTTTACACATCGCACCAGGTACTCATTTGCGGCCGAGTCAACCTAGGGGAGGTCCAGGCCCAGTTCAGATCTACGTCAGCGGCGTTGGCCATGAGCGGGAATCGAACTAGGGTTCAATCAAAGATTGGTTGATTGAGGCTGTGCGCTAACCGCTGCGCCACCGATCCCCACGCAGACACACGCAGACACGCAGACACACACATACACACACAGACACACGCAGACACACACACGCACATACACACACAGACACACACAGACACACGCAGACACACAAACACACACACAGACACACACACGCACAGACACACACAGACACACACAGACACACACAGACACACACACGCACGCGAAGACGCCCACACACGCACATACACACGCATACACACACACGCAGACACGCACAGACACACACGCAGACACACACAGACACAGACACACGCAGAGACACGCAGACACACACACGCAGACACACGCACGCGAAGACGCACACACACGCACAGACACACACACGCAGACACACACACACGCAGACACACACACGCACGCGTCTCACGAGAGTCAGGTGTGTGCGGTGTGTGCGACGCAGCTCACCTGTGCACCTGGGCGCGCAGGTTGTTCGCGTACAGGTCCGGGTCCTTCCGCTCCTCATCGCTGGGCGAGTACACTGGCAGGTACTGCGTCACGGGGTACACGTGCACAGCGGGTGTCACGTGGTACACGTGCACAGCGGGTATCACGTGGTACACGTGCACAGCGGGTGTCACGTGGTACACGTGCACAGTTAGTGTCACGTGGTATACGTGCACAGCGGGTGTCACAGGGTACACGTGCACAGCGGGTGTCACGTGGTATACGTGCACAGCGGGTGTCACAGGGTACACGTGCACAGCGGGTGTCACGTGGTATACGTGCACAGCGGGTGTCAGCTACGCGCGTACGCACCGGGTCTGTGGAGAGTAATAATAATACTTCGTGCATGCTCTGATCGAGTGCTAATCATGACGTCGACTTGTAACGCCCTGAGCATCCGCTCGCTCTCGTGTCTACGTGAGTTGCACTTCTTTCGCACCGTACGTAGCCACCCGTGCTAAGAGGAGGTGCTCTTGAAGGGAGGGGGACGACTCCGAGACGGCAGGCGGACGAGCGGGAAGGCAGTGCGGCCACGCGGCGAGCCGGCGCCACCAACACTTGCCCACGCTCTGACGCCCTCTCTTTATGAAGTTGTTATCGACCCAATGAACGATGCTTAGTGTCCATACACGTGGGAGGAAACCGGAGCGCCCACGCGTGCGAGGGGGCGACGCTCTATCCCCGTACAGGTGTAACAGGTGGGGTTCCACATTTGCTGTTCTGCCTTCCCCGGGTGATCCACCACCCCCCGGCTGGTGCCGCCGCACGGCGGGCGGTGGGCCGCACGAGGGCCGCCACGTGCGGCGTGGCCGTCACGGTGGACGGTGCGTGCGGAACTCGTCACGTGGCAGACGGCGCTCGTCCAGCAGTGGATCGAGCGCGCGGCTCGCGACGGTGACGCCGACCGCTCGAGCGACGTTCTCGGGCAGGACCCTCACCTGGATGAGCACGCGGCATCGCGGCCGGCACATGGTCAGCCACAACACCTTGATCCTGCGGGGTGGGGCGGGGGTGGGGGAAGGGGTCGGTGTCATTGGTCGAGAGGTCATGGCAGCAGTGGTGTGTTGTGTGGTGGTGGTGGTGTTGTGTGGTTGTATTGGGTGTGGTTGTGTTGTTGTGCGATTGTTGTGTGTGCGTGTGGTTGTATTGTGTGGTTGTTTGTTATTGTCTGGTTGTTGTGTGTGGTTGTATTGTGTAGTTGTATGGTTGTTGGGTGTAGTTGTGTGGTTGCTGTGTGGTTGTGTTGTGTGGTTGTGGTGTGTGTAGTTGTGTGTGGTTGTGTGGTTGTGGTGTAGTTGTGTGGTTGTGGTGTGGTTGTGTGGTTATGGTGTGGTTGTGGTGTGTGGTTGTGGTGTGATGGTGGTGTGGTTGTGGTGTGTGGTTGTGGTGTGTGGTTGTTGTGTGGTTCTGGTGTGGTTGTGTGGTTGTGGTGTGGTTGTGGTGTGTGGTTGCGGTGTGTGATTGTGGTGTGGTTGTGGTTTGTGATTGTGGTGTGTGGTTGTGTGGTTGTTGTGTGTGGAGTTGAGTGGTTGTGGTGTGGTTGTGGTGTGGTTGTGGTGTGTGGTTGTGGTGTGGTTGTGTGGTTGTGGTGTGGTTGTGTAGTTGTGTGGTGTGGTGTGTGTGTAGTTGTGCGGTTGTTGTGTGGTTGTTGGGAGAGGGAGCTCACGGGGATGGTCCGTGCACGGCCCACGAGACGACTTCCTGCACAGAGACACCGAGAGAGAGAGAGACGCAAAGACAAAGAGAGACAAAGAGAGAGACACACAGAGACACGGAGACACCGAGAGAGAGAGACACACGGAAACAAAGAGAGACAAAGAGAGAGACACACAGAGACACGGAGACACCGAGAGAGAGAGAGAGACACGGAAACAAAGAGAGACAAAGAGAGAGACACACAGAGACACGGAGACACCGAGAGAGAGAGAGACACGGAAACAAAGAGAGACAAAGAGACAGACACACAGAGACACGGAGACACCGAGAGAGAGAGAGACAGAGACACAGAGACATGATGGTTGGGCCAGTG
The DNA here is from genome assembly GCF_965212315.1 of Lampetra planeri. NCBI lineage: Eukaryota > Metazoa > Chordata > Hyperoartia > Petromyzontiformes > Petromyzontidae > Lampetra > Lampetra planeri. Next base: position 904,764 of record NC_136123.1, on the reverse strand, counting down.
TCGTCGAGGAGCAATGTCAAAGCCAGGAGGCGATGCGAACTCGAATGCGGTGTCCGTTCTGCGCGTCCGCGCTGGTCCACACGCGTGTGCACGTGTGTACGTTGAACTTCTTTCACACCGTACCTAGCCAAACGCGCTAATCGGAGTTGCTGGGGAAGGACAACACCACGCGGATAGAGGCCGAGTTTGCGCGTGCTCGCGGATGACTGTCAACAACAACAACAGCAGCGACAACAACAGCAGCAGCGGCAGCAGCAGCGGCGGCAGCAGCAGCAGCAGCGGCGGCAGCAGCAGCAGCAGCAGCAGGCCTGTGCCTACATCTCCTTCATGCAATGGGGGACTGAAGACGCGAGCCACGAGCAGCGCGACTGTGGCCGTGCAACCCAAGCGAGGGAGCCCCACAGTGACCCCACTGGGGCCTGGGCTCCTTCAACGGAGGAGGAGGAGGGACAGCGAGACGACACCAACTCTCTCTGTCTCTCTCTGAATTTTGAAGATCACATTGATTATATTGGTAAAAAGACAAAAATTAAATTGGTTTTCTGTATCGACACAAGCACTGCTTCCCCCCTATGTTCCGTTTGGAATTGATAAAAGCTACCACACTGCCTCTACTTGATTACTGTGACATCGTGTATACATCAGCCCCAAGTACTGTACTGAAGAAGCTTGACTCAATGTATCACTCGGCCTTAAGATTTTCATTGAACTGCCCACGTAGGACTCACCACTGTGATCTCTACATTGGGTCAAACTTAACATCTCTCAATGTTCGACGGCTTGTGCATCAGATCGTATTTATTCACGATGTACTTACAAAAAAATCCGCAGATTACCTGCTGGATCTCCTCTCTGTTTCAAAGAACAAATGTGACCTAAGGTCTTCGCTCAATTACTAGCTTCACATTCCCTATTGCTGTACAAATACTGGAGGAAGGGCCTTTGCTATTGATGCCCCCAGGGTCTGGAATGCTATTGCCAATAAACTGCAACTTGAGTCACTATCTGTGAGAACTTCACTCAAAACTGCTCTAGAGGAGTTGTACACCCCTCGTTGCCAGTGCTATTCAGTGGCCTAAAATAAAATAAAATGTTTCGCTCCGGATGATCGCTGCAAAGTATGATCTGTGTTTTGATTTAGTGTGCTGATCTTAAAGGTGCATTGAAAAATATTTGCGGTGGTGGTGGTGGTGGCGGTGTCCCGGCGTGCGCGCCTCGCTCCCTCACCGTCTCGTACTTGATGAGCACCACTTGAGCCGCCACCCCCGCGGCCAAGGCGCCTGGGAGGGGGAGGGGGGAGAGGGGGAGGGCGGGGGGTGGAGGGGGGCGACGTGACCCCCCAGGCAACGCAGCGGCAACAACAACCACGGGGCCTCTCCCCTACCTCCCTCCCTCACCACCCCCCCAAATCTCGCACCCCGCAATCTCCCTACAAAATTGCCCCCCACGCCCCTAATCTCCCTCTTTGGCCCCCCTACTCCCCCCACCGCCCCCACCCCTCACGCCGCCTTCCAGGTTCATGGCGCAGTCATCCAGCAACAGAACGACTCGACGGAGAGGCGGCACCCCCCACAGAGCCGTCCATCCACACCGAGACGTGCGCGAGCATGTTCTACCCATCCCATCAGCCACGTGGTTAGTGTCAGCAGCGCTGCGTCAACGAAAACTCCGGAGCGGTTTCGACATTCGGTGTCTCATCATCGTCATCATCATTGTCATCATCATTGTCATCATTGTCATCATTGTCATCATCGTCATCATCATCGTCATCATCATCGTCGTCGTCATCATCATCGTCATCATCATCGTCATCATCATAATGGTCGAGGCTTGCTTGAACGAATGCTGCTGAGACTGTCCGATGTTGTTCATCGGCAAGGACCTCCACTCCGTTGGCTCTGGGCCCCGCTTCGATATGACGCGCAAGGCAGACTCATCATTCACGTCGTTGTGGAGAACACGATGACGATGTGAGGGGATGACGAGGGGAGAGGATGACAAATGGAGAAGATGACGAGTGGAGAGGGTGACGAGTGGAGGGGATGACGAGGTGAGGGGATGACGTCTCTACTCGTGTTGGACTTCGGGAGGTGGCCGGGTGGCTGAGCGGTCAGGGAGGTGGAGCCGGCAGCGCTGCTGGTGGTGACCCCGGGTTCGAATCCGGGTCTCAGTCGCCGTGCGCTAAACCACCGGTAGCTCCAGTGCAGTCAGTTCATGGTCTCGGCCCGGTCACCAACGTCGATTTAAAAAAAATGGCAATCTTAAAAGTAGCAATTTGTTTGTCATGCAACGGACGTTACCCCTTAGCAGGGCATGTGGGAGAGCAAACCCCCCGAGTCGCTTGGTGCAATCGTTCTCAGCGGTAGCTCTGTGCAATCTGTTCCCGCGGGGCCGTGTTGTCCCGCGAGACGATGGCGAGGGAGCTCCGAGTGAAGTCTTCGTCTGGCGAGGCCTCAGGGTGGAGAACGTGGAGCCGTCCCCTGGCCGCGTCAGCCCAGTGTCTCCCCCCCCCCCGTCTGGCGGGTTGGGGAATGGCCCGCGGAAGAGGATACCAAAGGACTGCTTCTGGGAACCGTTCAATTTAAGTTCGGCAAATTGCGTTTATGGAATTTTTTTTTTGAGAATTATCATAATGACGCCGAATCCTTCACCCAACAACGCATCGTCGCGTTTCAAAGACTAGTTTTTGGGGAGGTTCTGCTACATTGGGATGTCTCACCTAAACCCATTCACTCTTCTAGATTTGAAGCTTTCGTGACTGCAAGGATTCATACTCTTAGGTTTTTTCGGCAAAGTCACGTAGGTAAAAACAAGTAAATAATAAAGAAAAAGAAGCTATTATTTTATTATTTACTTATAGAAATACTTATTTCTATTATTTTATTATTTACTTGTTTTTTGCCGACGTGACTTTACCGAAAAAACCTAAGAGTACCATTCACTCTTCCTTTTTGTATGTATGGTATTACGTTGAACTTCTTTCGCACCGTACGTAGTCAACCGTTCTAATCGGAGGTTCGGTTTTCACGCTCTCACCACACTCCCCTCGCTCTCTCACCACTCTCACCTCTCTCACCACTCTCCCTCCCTCACCTCTCTCACAAGCGCTGCCGGCTCCCTTCCCCGCCTCCGTCTCCTCCAGGAACACCGCCACGTGCCTCTGGAGACAGAACGCGGCCCGCACAACGATGATGATGATGCTGCTGCTGATTATGCTGCTGCTGATATTGAAGATTGGGATGCTGCAGATGATGCTGCTGCTGGTGCTACTGATGCTGCTGCTGATGATGCTGCTGATGCTGCTGCTGATATTGATTGGGATGCTGCAGATGATGCTGCTGATGATGCTGCTGATGCTGCTGCTGATATTGAAGATTGGGATGCTGCTGATGATGCTGCTGATGATGCTGCTGATGATGCTGCTGATGATGCTGCTGATGATGCTGATGATGCTGCTGCTGATGCTGCTGCCGATGATATTGAAGATTGGGATGCTGCTGATGATGGTTGGGCTGCTGCTGATGCTATTGATGATGCTGATGATGATGCTGATGATGCTGTTGGTGCCGCGTGCCTGTGGGAGCGCTCCCTTGGCTGCCCTCTCCACCCGGCGCCTCGTCTCCTCCGCCGCCCTCTCCGCGCGCACCGCCCCCTCCTCGCCTCCCACGCGGAACGCCTGCAGGGCGCCCAGCACGGCTAGAGGGGGGGGGGTATTGATTGGGTATTGATTGGGTATTATTAGTTCAGGATTGAGTGGATGGGTATTGATTATTAGTTCAGGATTTAATGATTGGGCATTTATTATTCATTCAGGATTGAGTGATTGGGTATTGATTATTAGTTCAGGATTGAGTGATTGGGTATTGATTATTAGTTCAGGATTGAGTGATTGGGTATTGATTATTAATTCAGGATTGAGTGATTGGGTATTGATGATTAATTTCGGATTGAGTGATTGGGTATTGATTATTAGTTCAGGATTGAGTGATTGGGTATTGATTATTAGTTCAGGATTGAGTGATTGGGTATTGATTATTAGTTCAGGATTGAGTGATTGGGTATTGATTATTAGTTCAGGATTGAGTGATTGGGTATTGATTATTAATTCAGGATTGAGTGAATGGGTATTGATGATTAATTTCGAATTGAGTGATTGGGTATTGATTATTAGTTCAGGATTGAGTCATTGGGTATTGATTATTAGTTCAGGATTGAGTGATTGGGTATTGAGTTGAAGGAGACAAAGGAACTCATTCCCATTTAGAGAAACCCACGCCCCCCCTTTTCTGTCTCAGCCCCCCCGCCCCCTCACCCCCCTCACCCCCCGCCCCCTCACCCCCCTCACCCCCCGCCCCCTCACCCCCCGCCCCCCCCCCCATGGTCACCTCCCACGAGGGGCAGCCCCGGCGCCGCGTCCGCGTCACTGAGGAGGGCCGCGAGGTGGATCGCGACAGGGATGACGTCGAAGTGCGAGGTGTGGGGGGCGACGAGGAGGAGGGGGGCCTCTAGGGGGGTCGCGGGGGGCCCCCCCTCCTCCCGGAGCTCAAAGCCGCACAGCAGCCACAGCCAGCGCAACAGCCGCCGCAGCAGCCGCTCCGCCAGCCTGCGTGGAGCGAGTTGGACGGAGACACACGGAGACACACAGAGACACAGAGAGACACACAGAGACACACGGAGACACACGGAGACACGGTCACACATAGAAACACACAGAAACACACAGAGACACAGAGAGACACAGAGACACAGAGAGACACAGAGAGACACACAGAGAGACACACGGAGACACGGTCACACACAGAGACACACGGAGACACGGTCACACATAGAGACACACGGAGACACAGAGAGACACAGAGACACACACAGAGACACAGAAACACACGGAGACACAGAGACACACACAGAGACACACAGAGAGACACGGAGACACACGGAGACACAGAGAGACACAGAGACACACGGAGACACGGTCACACATAGAGACACACAGAGACACGGATACGCACAGAGACACGGACACACACAGAGGCACAGACACAGAGACATGGATATACACAGAGACGGGGACACACAGACACACAGATACAGAGACTCACGCAGAGAGACACACACTGCAGACTCGGGACCAGCTTCGACATTCAGGATCTCATCAGCAGCAGAGTCAGGCTCGCTGGCTGGAGAGCCGCCCCTCTTAGCGATACCATCAGAGTGTGGAGGCGACTTGGCTGGGATCACAAAAGCGGTGGCCACCGCATCACGTGGTGCTGTTAGATGCGCTTCTGGGGCCGTCTGGAACGCCTCTTCCTTCCGATATTCGGAAGCCACTTCAGCTATGCACCTTTAAATCATCATCATCTAGATTTGACAAACTCATTTCTTTAGAACCGTGTTTTTTTAGTGTGTAACTTGTCCTTCCCCCGTACCTCCGATCAGCACGGTTGGCTACGTACGGTACGAAAGAAATTCAACGTACACACACACAAACAGCACGTCTGTGGGTGAGTGGGTGACGAGTGGGCCGCGTGAGGCTCACGTGAGCGAGGGGGGCCGGGACAGCTGCGTGCCGATGCTGGCGACGAGGGCGAGCGCCCAGGCGGCGCTCGCAACGCAGGCGAAGAGCAGCAGCCGCGCGGGCACCAGCAGCACGGACATGAGGACCACCTGCACCCAGACAGAGGTCAGAGGGTGACCCCCAGAGGCGAGGTCAGAGCGTGACCCCCCAGAGGTCAGAGCGTGACCCCCAGAGGCGAGGTCAGAGCGTGACCTCCCAGAGGTCAGAGCGTGACCCCCAGAGGCGAGGTCAGAGCGTGATCTCCCAGAGGTCAGAGCGTGACCCCCCAGTCAGAGCGTGACCCCCACAGGTCAGAGTGTGACCTCCCAGAGGTCAGAGCGTGACCTCCCAGAGGTCAGAGCGTGACCCCCCAGAGGCGAGGTTTCAGCGGGATCCCCCCACCCCTTCCCTCCCCCAGCTGAGAACTCATCAAGGTGCAGGTGAGAGCCTCATGAGACAAGGGTGACCTGGGGGCATCAGTCTGCCAGTCGGGGGCGATGGTTGCTGCCGTCTGTACGCGTCATTCGCGGTGCCATTTTCGACAATTTGCCAAATTTTTATCCCGACCGGCGGCTCACGCGATGGCCGACTCTTGCAAATGACGCCAGAGGATCGTTATCGTCGGCCGTGCGGCAGACGACGCGAATTGTTGGCGTGAAGACGCTCCGTGGTATTGATCAGGGCGGCCGCTGGGTTCGAACCGTGAAAACCTCTTGCTACAAGTGGCGTGACGCGCTGCCGCTTGGCCGTGCCATCGTCCATCGTACAACTGCATCGTAAAACAAAAAAGTTTTGCTGGCTGGCTGGACGGTCACGCCCAAAGGACGTACGCGTTGCTGGTATAGTACTGCACACACACATATATCCATAATATACACACACACACACATCTATAATACACACACATATCTATAATACACACACACATATTTATAATATACACACACAGCTCTTCCCTGGCAGCGAGATCGTGCCCCGCTCTGCACGACTGAAGCAGCGCAGGGCGAGTCGAGGTTGGGTCGCGTTGGCCGCCCCGCGACGCGAATCCAAGCCCGGGAGCGGTGGCGCAGCGGTTAGCGCAACGCGGCTTGGCGAAGATGGCGAGGGGCCCGACCACCGTTTGGGACATCGGTTGCCACTGACGTCAGCCGGGGCCCGGAATCGAACTCGGGCGGCTGGGTTCAAAGCGTGGCGCACGCAAACAGCGGCGCCACCGCTCCCTCCTCGTGTGTCGTGCATGCTCCTCGTGTGTCGATGTCGCCTGCTGACCCTCCGCCCCTACTGGACATCTGTGCAATAAAGAGCTTTATAGCTCATCTGATTCCTCGTCCGCTTCGTGAAGTCAAGATTCTGGTTGTGTGTCTGTGTGTGTCAGTGTGTGTGTCTGCGTGTGTCAGTGTGTGTGTGCGTGTCAGTGTGTGTCTGTGTGTGTGTCAGTGTGTGTGTCAGTGTCTGTGTGTGTGTGTCTGCGTGTGTCAGTGTGTGTGTGTGTCAGTGTGTGTGTCAATGTGTGTGTCAGTGTGTGTGTGCGTGTCAGTGTGTGTGTCTGTGTGTGTCAGTGTGTGTGTGTCAGTGTGTGTGTCAGTGTGTGTGTCTGTGTGTGTCAGTGTGTGTGTGTCAGTGTGTGTGTCAGTGTGTGTGTCTGCGTGACGGTCGGTGGCGGTGGGCCCACGGCTCGCCCCGAGAGTCGCTGACGAGGCGAGTCGCATTCCACGTGGGGCGAGACGTGAAGCGCGCGGTGTGGCTCGCGGTGAGAGAGGCGAGGCGTGGTCCTGTCTGTGTGTGTGTCTGTCTGTGTGTGTGCCTGTGTGTGTGTGTCTGTGTGTGTCTCTGTGTGTGTGTCTGTCTGTGTGTGTGCCTGTGTGTGTGTGTCTGTGTGTGTCTCTGTGTGTGTGTGTGTCAGTGTGTCTGTGTGTGTGTGTGTGTCAGTGTGTGTCTCTGTGTGTGTGTCTGTATGTGTCTGTGTGTGTCTGTGTGTCAGTGTGTGTGTCTGTGTGTGTGTGTCTGCGTGTGTGTGTGTGTCTGTGTCTGTCTGTGTGTGTGTGTGTCTCTGTGTCTGTGTGTGTGTCTCTGTGTGTGTCTGTGTGTGTCTCTGTGTGTGTGTGTCTGTGTGTGTGTGTGTGTCAGTGTGTGTCTCTGTGTGTGTGTCTCTGTGTGTGTGTCTCTGTGTGTGTCAGTGTCTGTGTGTCTCTGTGTGTGTGTCCCCGTGTCTGTCTCTGTGTCTGTCTCTGTATCTGTCCCCGTGTCTGTCTCTGTGTATGTTCCTGTGTCTGTCCCCGTGCCTGTCTCTGTGTCTGTCTCTGTGTCTGTCCCCGTGTCTGTCTCTGTGTATGTTCCTGTGTCTGTCTCTGTGTCTGTGTCTGTAGTGTCTCCGTCTCCGTGTTTGTGTCTCCGTGCTCTGACGTTGTGTCTCGGTGGCTGCGTCTGACTCGTCGTTTGTTTCTCTGACCCGAGTTCGATTCCCACTCACGGCCAACATCAGTGACAAATATCTAAACTGGTCCTGAACTTCACCTAGGTCGTCTCAGCCTTAAATGAGTACGGTGCCTGGTACGGTATGCAAACATCACCAACATCCTGTATAGGCTACACGGGGGACATTTGCCTTTATTTGTATGTGTTTATGTATATGTATACACGTGTGTATGTTATGTGGGTGTGTATATGTTACGTGTGTGAGTTTGTATTTATTATGAGTCTATGTTGTGTGTGTATACATTTGCCGTGTGTGTGTTTATATACCTTGTGTGTGTGGGTGTTTGTGTGTGTTTGTATGAGTCGACTCAAATGAGTACCTGGTGCGGGGTGTAAACATCGCCACTCGGGAGACAAAGGCGGCCGGGCGTGGTGCTGACCACCCACCCCCTCGTGCGCCGTGCCGGCCTTCATAGGTGCTGCTCGCTAACAGCACTTGCCCCAACAGTCTGCATGGGCTACAAGGGACGGGCCTTTGTGTCTTTATGCACTCTCTCTGACCCTCACCCTGGCTCTCACCCTGGCTCTCTCCTTGGCTCTATCCCTGACTCTATCCCTGGACTTTCTCCCTGGCTCTCACCCTGACTCTCACCCTGACTCTATCCCTGACTCTCACCCTGACTCTATCCCTGACTCTCACCCTGACTCTCACCCTGACTCTCTCCCTGACTCTCACCCTGGCTCTCACCCTGACTCTAACCCTGACTCTCCCCTGGCTCTCACCCTGGCTCTCACCCTGACTCTCACCCTGACTCTCACCCTGACTCTCACCCTGACTCTCACCCTGACTCTTTCCCTGGCTCTCTCCCTGACTCTCACCCTGGCTTTCTCCCGGCGCGACCAGAGCGCGATGGAGCCCCGTGGCGTCGCCTCCATTCGCCTCGGATCAGTGCGGGGCTCGGCTCCACGCGAGGTCACGAACACGCAGGGACGGCAGGGCGAGAGAGTGCTGGTTGTTGCTGGCCGCTTGACGTGTTGGACCTTGAGCCCCTTTGCTCAGCGACGCTGTAAACAAAACACGGGCAACGCGCACAGTCAATGTCCCGCATTGTCCCTGTATCACACACACACTCACACCTGTGTACCTGTGACACACACACACACACCTGTGTACCTGTGACACACACACACCTGTGTCTCACACACACACACCTGTGTCCCTCTATCACACACACACACACACCTGTGTACCTGAACCACACACACACACCTGTGTGACACACACACACCTGTGACACACACCTGTGTCTCACACACACACACCTGTGTACCTGTACCACACACACACCTGTGTGACACACACACCTGTGACACACACACACCTGTGTACCTGTACCACACACACTCACACCTGTGTCTCACACACACACCTGTGTCCCTCTATCACACACACACCTGTGTCTCACACACACACCTGTGTACCTGTACCACACACATACCTGTGTGACACACACACCTGTGTGACACACACACACACCTGTGTACTTGTGTAGAGTTGAACAGTGGTTCACGCGGCGCTGGGTACCCGCTGCATACCTCTCGGTGCGTCGTGTGTGGGCGTGTATCTAACGCGGGCATGATTTGTGTGCTTTGTGCATGTCGTGTGTGTGTGTGATTTGTGTCTATGTCTGTGTCTGTGTCTGTGATTTCTGTGTGTTTTATGTGCATGTCGTGTGTGTGTGTGATTTGTGTCTATGTCTCTGTGTGTGTGTGATTTGTGTGCTTTATGTGCATGTCGTGTGTGTGATTTGTGTCTGTCTGTGTGCTTGTGTATGTTTGTGTTATGGATGTATGTGTATGTGCGTATATTTATGGATAAACAACAGCATTGGGGAGACAAAGGCGCTCGGGCGTGGTGCTGACCACCCACCCCCTCGTGTGCCGTGCCGGCCTTCATAGGTGCGACTCGCCAACAGCACTTGCCCGCACAGTCTGTTAAGGCTATACGGGGGATCTCTGTCTTTGCGTGGGTGTAAGTTATTGATCAACCTACATTTGTGTGTACGTGTGTGATGTGGGGAGCGGTGGCGCAGTGGTTAGCGCAACTGCGCTACGAACCCGGCGACCCGAGTTCGATCGGCGCTCACTGCAAACATCGGTGACGAATATCTGAACCGGTCCTGTGCCTTAATAATGATCTAGATTAGCGTGTAAACAACAGCACGGGGAGACAAAGGCGCTCGGGCGTAGTGCCGACTCACAACACTTTCCCGAATAATCTAATCCGACTATACGGTGGATCTTGGTCTCCCTGCATGCGGGGTGTGTGTTTGTATGTTTGTGTGCAGTGGACGCTGTGTGTACCTGTGTGTGTCTGTGTGTATCTGTGTACATGTTGTTACGCTGTGTGTGCACGCCTCTGGCTCGCGCTCGCCTGTGGTACCCGTCACACACCTGAAGCACACGTGTGTACCTGTGTGTATCTGTGTGTATCTGTGTTTATCTGTGTGTACCTGTGTGTATCTGTGTACATGTTGTTACGCTGTGTGTGCACGCCTCTGGCTCGCGCTCACCCGTGGTACCTGTCACACACCTGAAGCACACGTGGCGAGAATGAACCTGCCCTTGTTCCCCGCAAAGCACCCGCACCTCAGGTGTGGGCGGGTCCCTTCCGTCACCCCCCCGCCCCTACCTCCTCCAACCCCTGATAATAAAAATAATAAATATAATAACGCCCCTTAAATTACCCATGCAAGCCTCATCGAACCTCAAGACTCGCTTCCAGGAGGGTCCTGCTACACCGATGTGTGGGGGCGCCACGGTGGCGAGGAGATGTTAACTACCTCGCCTGGTATGCAGGAGGTCGTGGGTTCGATCCCGACCCTGATGCTTGCTGTATATTTTGAGTTGGTGTGTCTCTCTCTCTCTCCCCGTGGTCGCGTGGATTTTTCTCCGGGTCCTCCGGTTTTTCCCCTCCACATTTAGAATCAACATCGCCACGCCTTTCGAGTGTTTGGCTGCTGTAAAATTCGACACGGTGCTAAGTTGACACTAAGTTACGTGATCACGTGTGGCCAGGTCACTTCTAAAAAAAGATCTGTGTATCTCAGTGGGCTTGACCTGGTGAAATATAAAACAAATAGCTGAAGTAGTTGAGTTTCTGTTTGGCCAATTCATTTGTTAACGCTGCGAGTTCAAATCCTGGCTGGCGGTTTCGACTCGGCTTGTCGAACACCAAAGGAGGACTCGGGACTACAACTGCTGACGAAACACTCCCGAAGACGAACACGCACACACGCACGCACACACGCACGCACACGCACACACACGCACACACGCACACACACACACGCGCGCACACGCACGCACACACACACGCGCACACACGCACGCACACACACGCGCACACACACGCGCACACACACGCGCACACACGCGCACGCACACACACGCACACACGCGCACACACACACGCACGCACACACACACGCACGCACACGCACACACACGCACACACACACGCGCACACACACACGTACGCACACACGCACACACACGCACGCACACACACACACGCGTGACGCGGCAGTCGGGGCAGGCCGCGGGTGCCGAGGTGGGGGGGGGTCGAGACCGGCGATGGAATGGCAGCCAAAGGCGGGACAGCTTAACACGCGGGCTTTTGCGACCAATATTATTCACAATAAAGATTGGCCAGATCGCCGGATGATGCTGGATGTAATTACCAGCGAAACGTCGCAGTACTCACATTGTAAACGTTGTGGATTTACTCTCCAACACACCGGTGGGCTGAACTAGTAACTAATTGGCGTTTTGTCTACGTGACAAATCTCTTACTAATTGGCTGTGTCGGGTGGTGGAGGGTTACGACACAACATTAATACTTACGCGATATAACCCAAAAACCTTTATTATGAAAGGCGAGAAAACTCGCCCCGAGACTCCGGCCACGTGGAGATGGAGCGATGTGGAATCTCGCTCGTCGCGGATCGCGAGACCGTGACAAGTGGCGACCGCTTGGTGGAGGGGGGCTCCCTCCAGCAGTGGATGGATCATGGCCGATGATACTCGTGAGGATTCGCAGTGGAAGTGCGGCTGACCGTCTCTCTCATCCCGCCTCTTCATCTCGTCGTCGCCATCGCAAGGTGCCGCCTTCAAACAGCGCCCGAAGGTGGCGCGCGGTCAGACGGCGTCACTCCCACGAGGAGCCGTCTCCGATTGTCCAGTCGCGAAACTCGCCCTGTCCAGCGCTCCCTTCGCTCATGAGTCGAGCGACTTGGGCAGCGTTCTTCATCTTTATCCAATTCTTATAACTTATTTTTGGCGGGGTTGGGGGAAAGGCCTTCATCCAGCAATGGTTTGATAATGACTGCCACGGCTGATGATGACGCTGCTGCTGTTGCTAATGATGATGATGACGCTGCTGGTGCTGATGATGCTGTTGCTGATTATGCTGTTGCTGTTGTTGCTGACGATGATGCTGCTGCTGATTATGATTACGCTGCTGCTGCTGATGATAATGATGCTGCTTCTGCCGGTGATTATAGTGCTGATGATGATAGTGCTGCTGATGATGATAAAGCTGATGATAGTGCTGATGATGATAATGCTGATTATGATAGAGCTGATGATGATAGTGCTGATGATGATAGTGCTGATGCTGATAGTGCTGATGATGATAGTGCTGATGATGACAGTGGTGATGATAGTGCTGATGATGATGCCGATGTCTCAGTGTAAGGGGCCCAACCCCTGCGCGATAACTCACGACATTGGCACCACCGAGTGGGGGTGGGTGGGTGGGTGGGTTGGGGGAGGGGGTTGGGGGGGGCACGGGGGAACTTCAATTACGCGAGGTGCCCCGTGGAGCCCCGCTCTGCTGTAAACAGGTGCCGAGTCAGGAGCCCAGGAACAAAAAAAAACATCCAAAACTTAAACAGCCGCGACGTGTGTGGCCCAGCGGAGAGGGGCGGACATGGGGTGGGGTGGGGGGCAAGGGAGGGGGCTTTCTACTTGACCAGGCGCTGACAGTCTCCTGGTCCCAGGGCTGGACCAGTCAATGGTTCTCTCGCCCGCTCGACGGCTCTGCAGGTCCCCAGATCATCCAGGACCTCAGGAGCCCTCCTGCAGCCCCTCAAAGTCGTCCTCTCTCGTGCCAGACCCCCCCCCCACGCCTCTGTCCACCCTGCAGTACAAATGGGGCGCAACCACACCAGGACATTCTGCTGTGTCGTGGCTATCGCCGCACTCGGCTTGGGGAGTTCGGAAGTCGCCGGTTCGATTCAATCTCCCGGCGCGGCAGTTTAAAATAACGGGAGCGAGTCTCAGAAACCGCCTGCCCCAAGCCACGCACCACAGCGAGTCGGCAGGCCGCGCGTGGTGGAGAAAAGCGTGGGGACTCCCACCTCTCCGCCCGGGCGTTTGGTGGAAGAGTCGAGGCGACATCCCCTGCCGAGGTGCTTACCCCGAAGCGCCCCCGAGTGGCGCGAGCACCTTCGCCTGAACGTGATCGGGGACTCGTTGCGCGCTCCGCCTCCACGGGTCCCTTGCCCCTCGCGACTGCCGCGCCACGCGCCGCCTGCTTCGCTCTTAGCAGCGACCCGGGAAGTACTCAAAACGCAAAATTAAGCGCCGACCTACTTGCTGTGCTGCCTGCTACAGCTGGGTGCGTCTCGCTGCGCGTGTCTCCCCGTCTCCGTGTGAGCCAGCAACCCCTGACCCCGCAGGCGTGTTGTCGTTACGCGGGATGGCGTTCACGACGAATTTACGATTATCGAATGGGGAAAACAGATCGATTAGTAGTCAGCGCCGTAGATGACCCGATGAGGTTGACTAATCGATGCTATGAGTTGTATTTGTACATCATTGTTGACATCGACATTGAGGACACGTGAAGTGTCGAGGGCTCAGATACAGGCACCCGCAGACACCCACAGACACCCACAGACAGACACAGACGCTCACAGTCACTGGCGCATCGACAGATACACGGGCAAAGACCCCCGCCCCCTCCCCGCCTAAACAGACTGTTGGGGCAAGTGCTATAAGCGAGCACCTATTAAGGTCTACAGAGATGCACACACAGACACACACACTGATATTACACACACAGACACACACACAGATATTACACACATCATAATCATCATCATCACCACGTGCCTGCCTACGAGTAGCCGTGCAAATCTGCGTGTGTGTGCGTGTGTGTGTGTGTCACACGCACGGAGCACACGTGTGCACGAACACACACACACCGCGGCAGGGCCGTGAGATTTCAAACACACTGACGGCTGAGTTTATGCGCTGGCCTGGCCGGAAATCTTTTTCCAAATAAACACAGATTGTCACTGCATGGGTGGCCTTACCAGCCCGCCCGCCCGCCCGAAACAGCGGCGGGCGCTGTGTGCCTGAGCGAGTGAGCGTGAGTGAGTGAGCTTGAGTGAGTGAGTGAGCGAGTGAGAGTGAGCGTGAGTGAGTGTGAGTGAGTGAGTGAGCGTGAGTGAGTGAGCGAGTGAGAGTGAGCGTGAGTGAGTGAGCGAGCGAGAGTGAGCGTGAGTGAGTGAGCGAGTGAGAGTGAGTGAGTGAGCAAGTGAGCGAGTGAGAGTGAGCGTGAGTGAGTGTGAGTGAGTGAGTGAGCGAGTGAGAGTGAGTGAGTGAGCAAGTGAGCGAGTGCGAGTGAGCCTGAGCGAGTGAGCGTGAGTGAGTGAGCGAGTGAGAGTGAGAGTGAGCGTGAGTGAGTGTGAGTGAGTGAGTGAGCGAGTGAGAGTGAGTGAGTGAACAAGTGAGCGAGTGAGAGTGAGCGTGAGTGAGTGAGCGTGAGTGAGCGAGTGAGAGTGAGTGAGTGAGTGTGAGTGAGCAAGTGAGCGAGTGAGAGTGAGCGTGAGTGAGTGAGTGAGCGTGAGTGAGTGAGCGTGAGTGAGCGAGTGAGAGTGAGTGAGAGTGAGCGTGAGTGAGTATGTGAGCGTGAGTGAGTGAGCGTGAGTGAGCGAGTGAGAGTGAGTGAGAGTGAGCGAGTGAGTGAGTGAGCGTGAGTGAGTGAGTGAGCGTGAGTGAGCGAGTGAGAGTGAGTGAGAGTGAGCGAGAGTGAGTGAGAGTGAGCGTGAGTGAGTGTGTGAGCGAGTGAGCGAGTGAGATTAAGCGTGAGTGAGTGAGCGTGAGTGAGCGAGTGAGCGTGAGTGAGTAAGCGAGAGTGAGTGAGCGTGAGTGAGCGTGAGTGAGTGTGAGTGAGTGTGAGCGAGTGAGAGCGAGTGAGAGTGAGCGAGAGTGAGTGAGCGAGTGAGAGTGAGTGAGTGAGCGAGTGAGAGTGAGTTGAGTGAGCGAGAGTGAGTGAGAGTGAGTTGAGTGAGCGAGAGTGAGTGAGTGAGAGTGAGTTGAGTGAGCGAGAGTGAGTGAGCGTGAGTGAATGAGAGCGAGTGAGTGAATGAGAGCGAGTGAGTGAATGAGAGCGAGTGAGTGAATGAGAGCGAGTGAGTGAGAGTGAGCGAGTGAGCGATGTTTTTAAACACAACCAGCGGTTGGGACCGCCTCGGACCCGACCATCAAAGACACCGGACGGTTCAACTGATGTCTCGAACACGGTCACTGGTCGGGGGAGGCGACGCGTGGGTTGGTGAGAGAGAGAGAGGAGAGACCGGGCCGCGATGGGTGACGGTGAGGTCCTATCGTTCTCTGCCTCTCAAGTTCGTCAGCTCGGTGATGGGAGGCAAACTTCACCGCGCGACTCCGCGAGTTCCACGTGGACCCCCCCCCCCGCTTCACGGTTGTTTGAGCCACCTCGCGACTGGCTGTGATGTGTGGGGGGGGGGGGGGCACATACGACGGTGGTGCTGTCAGCAAAGAGCGCGGTAGGCGGGGTGGCGGGGGGCTCACCGCACACCTGCGCCGCGCGCGCGACTCCGCGTGGCGCCCCCCATCCCCCGCCGCTTTCCACGCGAGCGCTTCTCAGCTTAGACCATAGATGGCTTCGTCTGAGCCCCTCTCTCGTGTGGGCGAGCAGAGGGGAGGGATGGAGATGGAGCAGGGGGAGACGGAGGGGTGCTGGAGGTTTTGTTGTAATTACCTTGGGGCGAGCGACGCACGCACGCACGGCGGCGGAGAGAGAGCGGAGAGAGAGGGGAGAGAGAGAGAGAGAAAAAACGGTTGTTTATTGTTCACTGTTGATTTTTCTTTCCGTGTTGTGTCAACACGAGGGCGAAACACACGGGGCGAGATGTTTAATCTGAAGCGGAAAGCAAAACAATGACGGGTGAAGCGCCAGGCGCGCCGCTCCGCGCGACACAGCGCAGGTTCCAGGGCGCGCGGCCACCTCCTCTCAGCGACTCTCCAGAGCCAGGCAGAGACCGCGACTCTCCAGAGCCAGGCAGAGACCGCGACTCTCCAGAGCCAGGCAGAGACCGCGACTCTTCAGTCCCAGACAGAGACCGCGACTCTCCAGAGCCAGACAGAGACCGCGACTCTCCAGAGCCAGACAGAGACCGCGACTCTCCAGAGCCAGGCAGAGACCGCGACTCTTCAGTCCCAGACAGAGACCGCGACTCTCCAGAGCCAGACAGAGACCGCGACTCTCCAGAGCCAGACAGAGACCGCGACTCTCCAGAGCCAGGCAGAGACCGCGACTCTTCAGTCCCAGACAGAGACCGCGACTCTCCAGAGCCAGACAGAGACCGCGACTCTTCAGAGCCAGACAGAGACCGCGACTCTTCAGAGCCAGGCAGAGACTCTCTTTCTCCCTCTCACTGCGAGGCTGCAGTAGAGTCGTGGACTCGTGGATTGTGAGTTTGAGACGGTGTTGGTCGTTGGGACGCCCCAGGCGGGAGTCATCGAAAGCCCCCGTGGACCGATTTGATTGATTTGATTTGATGGTCACGGTCCTCTGGAGGAGTTTGCGGACTCGAGAGGAGGCTGCGTGGAGTGCAGGAATGTGGGCGAGCTCGGGAGCGAGTGAAGGAGCCGAGCGAGTGAAGGAGTCGAGCGATTGAAGGAGCCGAGCGAGTGAGTGAAGGGGCAGGCGAGCGAGTGGAAGATCCGAAGCGACTGGGTGAGTGTGGTGGTGGTGGTGAGTGAGAGATCGAGCGATTGCGTGGCGGACTGACCGAGTGGTTTAGCGAGCGAGTGGCCGGGGTGGTTGAGCAACCAAAGCGAGTGAACGAGTTGCCACGTTGGATGGTGGCGGTGCATCATCAACCCGAGCTGCGACTGCCCTTGCCAGTGACCGAGCGACCTCTCTGGGTAGCCGCGTGAGCGACCGACTCGGTGGGTCGAGTGTCTGAACGAGCAGGTAGAGCGGAGTGACCGCGCGGGTTGCGCCAACGCGAGTCTCGAGCAGACGGGGAGACGACCTCACGCTACTGGCAGCGTGGAGAGGAGGCGAGCGAGTGACCGGCTGAGTGACCGACCGACCGACCGGACCCAGCCCACGCCGCCTCGCCTCGTCACCGCCGACGATGTCCTCCTCCTCCTCCTCCTCGTTCGTGTGCGGCGCGAACCTTCACGCGCTGGCCGAGAGCCTCTTCCTCTACCCGGGCTCCCCGGCTCTCCTCGCGGGGCTCCACGTGCCGCCCGCGCTGCAACGCGGGTGCAGCAGCGGAGCAGCAGCGGCGGCGGCAGGAGGCGCCGGAGGAGTCGGAGGCCTCGGCTTGGGCGGCTCGGCAGCGAAGGAGTCCCCGCAGAAGCCCCCATACAGCTACATCGCGCTCATCGCCATGGCCATCGAGAGCTCCCCGGAGCGCCGCGTCACACTCAGCGGCATCTACCGCTTCATCATGGCGCGCTTTCCCTACTACCACGACAACAAGCAGGGCTGGCAGAACTCCATCCGCCACAACCTCAGCCTCAACGAGTGCTTCGTGAAGGTGGCGCGCGAGAAGGGGCGGCCCGGCAAGGGCAGCTACTGGACGCTGGACCCGCGCTGCGCCGACATGTTCGAGCACGGCAACTACAGGAGGCGCAAGCGCAGGGCGAAGGCGGCGGCTGCTGCTGCTGCTGCAGGAGGAGGAGGAATGGCTCCCTGTGTTGGTCGGGGCCCCTTCGGCAGGGATGGAGGGGACGGCCCCGGAGACCCGGCTGACGGGAGCTCGGGGGAAGGGGTCGGGGGTCGTCACCACCACGGATGCGCGCCGGGGCCGCTTCCCGTGGCACCGACTCGTGATGATGAGGACGACGGCGGTGGCGGTGGTTCCTCTCGTGATGCTGGTGGAGCCGCTGGTGGTGGACCCCAGCCGCTGATCGCGATCAAGGAGGAGGACGAGGAGGACGGAGCGGCGGACGAGGGCCTCGTACTCGGGGCCCCGAGTCGCGGGCCGCGCGGCGGCGTCTGGGCCACGGCGCCTTCCTCGGGCCGCGCTGACCGCGACCCCGACGCCAACTCGGAGCCCTTCCCCGCCAACAGGGACCGAGGGGACGCGGCTAAATCCGGGCGCAGCGGCGGCGGCGTGGGGGGCAAAGCGGCTCCGCGCGCCGCCGCCGCCGCGGCCGCCGCCACCGCCGAGAAGTGGAGGACTTTCAGCATCGAGGGGATCCTCTCGGGCTCGCGACCCCCGTTCGCTGCGGACCCCCCGCCCAGGGGGCCCGTGGCCACCGCGGGCTGCTGCGCGCTGTGCCGCTCCCTGTCCCTCGCGCCGCTGCCCCCCCCGCCGCTGCCGCCGCTACCGCCGTGCGGCTTCCACGCGGCGGGGCCGGCCCTGCTGCCGGCCTGGCTGGCACCCTACGGGGCCCCCTACGGATTCCGCGTCTCCCTGGCGGGCGGGGCCATGTGCGCGCCGTGCGCCCTGCACCCCGCTTGATGCGTGGACTCGTCAAGTGGGTTGACTGGGGACGCTCCCCGTCACAACCCCCGCGACGCGTCGGTGTGCCCAGGACGCACGGCGACTGCGAGGCGAGTGATGGACGTGAGCCCCCCCCCCTCCCCCCCTGGAACTAAAGCAGCATCGCAGTAGTGGGAGTGTTGTTGTTGTGATGGATTCTGTCTATTTACAAGCCTCACCGAGTCTCAAGAGTCGGTTTCTAAGAGCGTCCTGCTAGCGACATTTGGGATGTTTGGCCAAGTCGGCGTTTTTATTTCATGGAGCAGAGCCGCGAACTCCAACCAGAGGCCGGACTCCTCCTCCACCGCCTGCTCCTGCGGCTCACGAAGACGTCCCTCGCGACCCTCACGAGGGACGCGCAGGGAACGGTCTCGACGCGTGGCCGTCGTGAGGACGCAGACACGTGGCTCGTTCCGAGCGCGTTCCGCGGCGCGGAGTTGGGGCCACGGCGCTCGCCACACCCCCCACCCCACAGCGCGCGACCCCGACTCGGGCACTCGGTGCGAGCGCACGGCACCCTGGGGGCACGCCGCACGGCACCCTGGGGTCCCCTGGGGGCATCGAGCAGCCGCCACCACCACCCGGCAGTTCTAGCGAGTACTCAGCCTCGACACCAAGCAGCAGCAGCACCGCCTCCTGGCATCATCTGGGTTCCACAGACCACACGGCACCACCCGGCTAGCCTGCACCACTATCCAGCAGACACGCGCATTAACCATCAATGACCCAGCATCACCCAACACCGCACCCGGCACCTACCGCGAACCACCACCCAGCGCCCCCCCTCCCCCATCTCCGTCACATTAGACCCGAGTTGCGGATAAAGCGGCGCATCCACCCCCCAGATGTGCGGCGCGTGGTGGCGCTTCGTGAATGCCGCGACACAAGAGGGCGAACTCCCCCCTCCCCCCTCTCCCCACTCGCTCCTCTCTGGAGCAGCCGCGCTGGGAGTGGCCGCGTGGCGGGCTGCTCCCCGATCGGCGAGGAGCCGGCCACTCGGTGCCCACGTGATCGCAGACGCTGCTGCTGCTGCTGCGATCCGGTGATGTGGGGGCAGCAGCAGCAGCAAGGGTTGGTGGATCACGCACAGATGTTGTGGGAGACTCTCTTCTACTCCCCGCGGGCGTTGAGGAGGTCCCGTACCCCTAGCTCGCCAGGAGAAGGCGGTACAGCAGAGTGTGGACTAATCGCCATCTGTTTCCATCTGTACGGGGATAGAGTGTTGCCCTCTCGCACGTGCGGGGCTTCTTCGGGCGTTCTCGGTTCCCCCCCCCCACGTGTATTAAACAAGGGGACCGCCTCGTCACCAATATCGCCTCCCCCCCCCCCCGCACCGATTCGCGTTCACAGGGCGCACCCCGCGGTGATGGTGCTGGTGGCGACACACGACGCAACTGTCTAACACAATGACCACGTGGTTGTTGTTGTTGTCGTTTATAAACTTTATACAGATTCTATATATTATATATATATGTGTGTGCGTGTAGAGAGACGAGGACAAGCATAACGGGTTTCTCTCTCTCTCCCGATGGGTGCGTTTTTTTATTCCGATGCTAAACGTGCGGTCGGTCGGTCGGTGGATCTGTCGTCGACTCCGCTCGCCGTGCCGCTGCCGGTCTGTACCGGGCAGCTGTAACCACCGCTTCAGCAAAGTTACGCAATAAACAAAACGTTACCAACTTCTCACGTGCCCCCTCCTCCTCGTGCTTCCTCCTCCTCCTTGCCCCCGCTTGTTCCTGAAGGAACGCGCCGGATAATAAGACGCACCCCCCCCCCCCAACGGGTGCTTGGCGTCAGTGACAAGTCACACAAATGCGGCCACGTGGATTCGCACGCGCGCGGCGACCGGATTACTCGACGCATCCCCACAAGTTCTGCTCGAAACAAACAGGGGATGAAGTGCGCCGTGTCATCTGGAGAACACGGCGGTACGCCGCAGCGTGCTCCGGTCGCGCCACGGTGCGATGCCCGACGTTTCGTTCCGCGTGCCGCTGGCAGGGTCTTCTTCGGGAACGGAATGAAGGCAAAATGAAATCCCGAAGAAGCTCCCAAGCGGCACGTGGGAGCGAAACGTCGGACACCGGGAGTTGCAAACTCCCAAAAACGCGCCGTAGAGCGCGCGGCTGGAGCTCGTTCCTGCCGTCAGAGTCGGCGGAACGACGCACGGATCGCCCCCCCCGACCCCGTCCCCAAAGCCAAGCAGGGACGAGGCCTGGGCAGCGCAGCGACCGCCACCAGGCATCGCGCAGGGCGGCGGCACAGGCCGCTGCGAGGCCACGCGGGAGGGAAGCAGGCGGAGCGAGGCCACCGGTGTCGCGGGGAACTTCGACGCTGCCAAGTGCGGAAGAGCCCAGTGGCCCCCCCCGCCGCCCCCCCGCCCCGAGCGCGTGGAGCGGAGGTCGCTTGAAAACATCTCGGGAATGGTTTCTTCGGTATCCGCTTCCACGCTCCGCCACCGGAGCCGCCGTCACTCACGCGGCACGTCCCTTCAAGTTCACCGCGGCGAGTAACACGCAGCACGCGGTCACGCGGTCTCACCGTCACAGCCAGCGCTTCATACGGCACCCAACACATCCCGGGTCACCGGCGACTCGCTGCAGCCACCTCATTCATAGCGGGCGGGGGGTATACTGGATGTGGTGTGCCGGGTGTGTAAATATTCTCACCGTTTGCCGACCCGGAGAAAGGCGGCTGAAACTAAGCGCTGGCGGAGCGACGCGAGGCCTCACGGTGACGCCGTGAGGCCTCGCGTGGGAGCGGGGGGGAGGGGCGAGACCGGCGGGGTCAGGTCAGGTCAAGGGCAAATGGACGCTACTTGACGTCGTTCAACTGGGACCGACTGCGCTCCCACGAAGGTCTGGGACGCCGCTGGGTCGTTGCGTGGTTTGATCCGGGGGGGGGGGGGCGGCCTGAGGGGTGCCCGGGGGGGGGGCACGGCTCGAGTCTGGGACGGCGTTTTCTGAACAAATAACTGACGAAAATATTCGTGGACAAAATGTGATTATTTATTTTATTTGAGCCGACGGTTAAATGATGACGACCGCTGCCCGAATCAAAGCTCGTCCACACTATGGAACCCCTCGTTGGTCGGCGTTAGCGGTCAACCGCGCGACCCCCCTCTCACGCCGAGACGCGCGACACCGTTCGCCGTCGCGGTCAGCCACGGCGGCACGTCCGCTGCCGGATGAAGGCCCTCCCAGAGCCGTCGGCCGCCTCTCGCGACCCCGCGGCCACCGGTCCGCTCGGCCGCCCGCTCGGCTCTCCAGGTGGCGGGGGGCGGCCTCCGGCGCGGGGTCACTCCCGCGGCTGCCGCTCGGCCCCCGTTCCCGGCGCGGGTCTCGGTTCGGCTCCGACCACAGGGTTCTCTCCCGCTGGCGCGGGCAGCCGTCGGCCACGCCGTGTGCAAGCGCCACGCGCCGAGCCGCGGCACCGCGGGCTGGAGACCGACGTGTGGGACCGCGGTGTCCGCTACCGCGGTGTCCGCTACCGCGGTGTCCGCTACCGCGGTGTCCGCTACCGCGGCGTCCGCTACCGTGGCGACCCAAGTGCTCTGGTCCCCCTAAGCCGAATCTCTCCTCCTCTCCTCCCTCGTAGAAAAATAATCCCCCCCAACCCCTTCCATCGTGGACGGCGCTCATGTCCCTTCGTTGTCCAGCGCCTAGAGAGGGACTTCCACTCGGACGTTGCAATCTCTCGCACACTCACTCACACACACACTCACTCACACACTCAATCACACTCACTCACTCACACACTCACTCACACACACACTCACTCACTCTCACTCACTCTCACTCACACACTCACTCTCACTCACTCACAAACTCACACTCTCACACACTCTCACACACTCACACACACTCTCACACACACACTCTCATACACACTCACTCTCCCTTACACAGACTCACTCTTCCTAACACACACTCACTCTCACACACTCAACACAAATTGTTGTTCTGCACCGGGATCTTGTGGGAATGTCGTAGCCAAGCTCCTCCCCACAGCCCCCCCCTCCTCCTGCACCCCCTTCCTCCCACCCCCTCCCGTCCACCCCCCCCGACCCTTACAGAACCCCCCTGCCCCCCACCCTACAGAGTCACTCGACTCACCCCCCCCCCCTCCTCAACTCCCCCTCGGAGGCCAGCTCCCTTCTACACCACCCACCCTCTAACACCCCCCCCGCCTCCCCCCACTGATCCCCACCTCCCCCCCCCGCCTCTCCCCACTGATCCCCACCTCTCCCCCCCCCCCACTTTATTCTGGAACCTCCTGCCCCCCCCCGCTCCCCCCCCCCCCCGCTCCCCGGGGGTCTTCACGCGTTGGGGTTCTTCTTCATGAGCTCCATGTCAGCGCTCACCATCTCTTGCACCAGCTCCTGGTGGGGTGAGCGGCGAGGTGAGCGTCGCCATGGAGACGACGACAACAACAACAACAACAACCAAAATGACAAAGGTTCCCCTGTGTGGCCTTACCAGGCAGTTGAAGCAAGTGCTGTCAAGAGCGCCTATCAAGGCCGGTACGGCACAAGAGCGAGTGATGTGGCCGGCACCGCCTTTGTCTACCCATTGCCGATGTTTTACACACCACACCAGGTACTCATTGAAGACCAAGTTGACTTAGGGGAGGCCCGCGACCAGTTCAGATATTCATCACTGACGTTGGCCGTGAGCGGGAGTCAAACTCGGGTCGCTGGGGATGGCGACGTCACGCGCCCAGCTGACGTCACGTTCGCCAACTTTACGGGAAGTCACCCTGGACCCAACGGGTGCCCCCCAACTCCCCACTTGGGCCCCTGCTGCCCCCCCCCCCCCCCCCACCAGTCTCTCCCCGCTCCTCCTGCGTTTCATTCTCAACGAGGGCGGTGGACGAGGACTCACCTCGAAGGTGACGCGCGTCGCCCAGCCCAGCTTGGCCCGGGCCTTGCTGCAGTCGCCCTGGAGGAAGTCCTGCAGGGAGACGCGGGGCGGTGAATCGCGCGGCGCCAGCGGACGACGAGGCGCCTTACACCGCGGCGCAGGGCTAGCGGCGCAGGGCTAGCGGCGCAGGGCTAGCGGCGCAGGGCTAGCGGCGCAGGGCTAGCGGCGCAGGGCTAGCGGCGACTTCGGCGCAAACGATGGGCCGCAGTTTAAACCTCCCTCTCCTCGCCCCCAGTGCCTGTGCTCTTCCACAACACCCCCACCACCTCCGATCGCCCCCGTCTCCCCCGCAGCCCCCACTCACCACCTCGGTGGGGCGGTAGTACTTGGCGTCGACGCGCACGTGCACCTCCCCCGTCTCCTGGCAGCGCCCGACCTCTTGCAGGCCGCCGCCCTCCCACACGATGCTGCGGCCCACGCAGCGGAAGGCCCGCTCCACAAACTCGCGCACGCTGTGCACCTCGCCCGTCGCGATCACAAAGTCGTCCGGCTCCGGCTGCTGCAGCATCAGCCACATGGCCTGGGGGCGGACGAGAGGGCGGACACGCCGGTCGCTCGCACGCCTCGGGACGGCTTCTCCCGAGCCAGCGGTGGGGGGGGGTTAGGGACCGACGGGGGTGGCAGAGCGCGGCCGCCCGCGGTGCGAACGGGAGACGGGGCGGGGGAGAAGCCGGGGCGCTGGGGTTGGCGGGTGGCGTGGGTGGCGGGGGTGGGCACCTCGATGTAGTCCCGCGCGTGCCCCCAATCCCTGCGTGCGTCCAGGTTGCCCAGGCTGAAGCAGTCGAGCTGGCCCAGGTGGATCTTGGCGACGGAGCGCGAGATTTTTCG
Source organism: Lampetra planeri (assembly GCF_965212315.1). NCBI lineage: Eukaryota > Metazoa > Chordata > Hyperoartia > Petromyzontiformes > Petromyzontidae > Lampetra > Lampetra planeri. The sequence goes on along the minus strand of NC_136123.1, from coordinate 880,228 downwards.
CGTCACGAAGTTGGAGCCTGCGACGAGGTGAAAACGACGATTTTAGATAACGAAGCCACCACCACCACGACGACGATGGTGATAATCGTCATGATAACAACTACAACTGCGGCGGCGTCGTTAGCGTCTAACGAGCGCGACTTTGTCGTGCGTTCACCATCATGGACGATGACCGGGGAACTGGGGCCAAAGTTTGGGCAGTGAAACAACGGTTGAGGTGGTGTCCAGAACTACTTGTCAAGCCAAGCGCTGGTAGTCACAAGTTATGGGTCAAGGTGTTTGAGAATGGCAGTGTGGCCGAGGTAGCGGTGTGGTGGTGTGGCTTCTTGGCGGTGTGGTCGGATGGCAGTGTCGTCGGTTGTTGGTGTGGCGATGTAACTGGGTGGTATGGCCGGATGGTGGCGTGGTTGTCCGTGTGGTGGTGTGGCAGGACGGCAGTGTAATCGGGTGGTGGTGTGGCCGGGTGGTGGTGTGGCCGGGTGGTGGTGTGGCCGAGTGGTGGTGTGGCCGGGTGGTGGTGTGGCCGGGTGGTGGTTTGGCCGAGTGGTGGTTTGGCCGTGTGGTGGTGTGGCCGGGGGTGGTGTGGCGGGACGGCAGTGTAACCGGGTGGTGGTGTGGCCGGGTGGTGGTGGTGTGGCCGAGTGGTGTGGCCGGGTGGTGGTGGTGTGGCCTGACCCCGTCGAGGACTCTCGTGGTTGAAGAGGATGCCGTTGCAAGCGTACATCCCGTAGGCCTCGCGAAAGTTCACGACGATCCAGTACGCGTACAGCTTGGCCGCACCTGCACGAGACAAAGATCCCCCGCGTAGTCTTAACACTGTTGGGGCAAGTGCTGGGAGCGAGCATACAAGGGGTGGATGACCAGCACCACGCCGGCTGCCTTTGTCTCTCCGGCGCTGATGTTTACACACCGCACCAGGCACTCATTTAAGGCTGGGTCGACCTCGAGGAGGCCCAGAACCGGTTCAGATATTTGCCACCGATGTTAGCCGTGGCCGGAATCCAACTCGACCGAGCGATGCTTACCGAGTTCGTTGTCATTCACCGTACATCTCAAAAATGTTCATAGCAGCTGGCCACAACAACCCCTTCCACCAGGCCCCACTGACCAGCGTGGTGAAGTATGGTCAAGCAACCTCCGTGCCCGACACGGCGTTGGCGGGGGGGGTGGCGGGTGGGGGCCGGGGTGCTCTTCACGCGCTCGGCGCATCGACCGACCCCGCGACTCCCGAGGCGAACGCGACTGGACACCCGGGTCCCCCCCCCCCCCCCCAAGGGGCTGCGGGCCCCCCCCCACGGGGCCCCCTGGCGGCCCGAGCTGCGTTCTGCACGCAACCCGCGCCGGGCCGACGCGTGCAGCGCTGCACAGCGCACCTCAACTAGAACGACTCAAATTTGTAGTTTAATTTGACCAGCTAATGCCCACCGAGCTCTGTAGCTCTTTTTTCAGAAGCGGCCTGGCCACAAATGACAGCTCAACGAAGTGGCTTATCGCGTGGACGTTGAGAGCAGCGACCAAATACTCTCTAAACGCGCGGTGTCGATTCTGAACGTGGTGGGAAAAACCTGGGGACCTCGGAGAAAAATCCACGCCAAGCTGCCAAGGGGGCCGGGGCTGGAACGGATCCTTTAACCGCAGTCGCAACATTCGCACAACTCGTACGTACACGCTTCCTACACTTGGCCATGTTGCTGCTGCTGCTGCTGCTGCTTTGGCGGTGATGCACAAGCACCAAGAACAAGGGTCAACACATTCGTCAATAACGCTGCTAGTTTTGTGAATGAATCTTGGCAGGCAGCAGCAGCAGCGGTAGCCGCCGCCGTGTTGTGCTCAGTGGGAGCCAGACGCCCCGAGTCGAGGTCTGGTACTCGCCACGACGAGCGGTGCTTCACGCGGTGGCCTCAAGCTGTCACCGCCACCTCGTGGCCAATCACACCAGCACGTGTGTGCGTGCGCGTGTTTCATCCAAGAGTGGACCCATGTGCGTACAAACACATCCGTGCATGTGTAGGTGCGCGTGTGTAGGTGCGCGTCGGACCGGAGTGTGAATGTGCGCGTGTGCGTGCTCTCGTTCGCGTACACGTGTGCGCGTGCATGCTCAAGCACAAAACAAAGATCCCCTTGTAAAGCCTCAACAGACTGCTGGGGCAAGTGCTGTTAGCCAGCACCTATAAAGGCTGGCATGGCACACGAGGGGGTGGGTGGCCAACGCCACGCCCGGCCGCCTTTGTCTCCCCAGTGGCGATGTTTACATACCGCACCAGGTACTCATTTGAGGCAGATTCGAACAAGGGGAGGCCCAGGACCAGTTCAGATAATCGTGATTGGTGGTGGCCGTGAGTGGGAATTGAACCTGGGTTGTAGTGCACTTTAAGGCCACGTCAAGTGTCGAACGCCGACTGGCAGGTCATGGGACAGACCCAGGTGCCATGGGTGGACTGACTGAGATCACTGGCCGATGCACCACCTGTGCCCCCTATTGTGCTGACTTGTGTTTTAGCCACCTGGCGCTCCTAACATTGTTGTGAGCGTCGCTCCTCCGCCCTCCGTTGTTGCTGGAGGGCAACTGCCTCCAACTGCCTAGTAACAGCGTCCTTCACGAGCCTCCTCCACAGAGGCCGATCTTGACACCGCTGGTACCAGTCTTCGACAAGTTCACTCAGCTAAACATCTTCCCGTACCGCATCAGTCCATCTCTTCTCCAGTCCGTGTCCTGCCCATTTAGCCCCCTCTAACTGGCTAAACACAATCTGCTTGGGCATTCGGTGGCTGGGCATGCGGGCTACGTGACCCAACCAACGCACAGACGCACATGCACGCACGCACGCACGCACACACGCACGCGTCTGCACGCACCGTAGGGCGAGCGCGGGTAGAAGGGGGTGCTCTCGCTCTGCGGGATCTCCTGCACCTTGCCGTAGAGCTCGCTCGTCGACGCCTGGTAGAAGCGCACGCGGTCCGCCAGGCCGCAGGTGCGCACCGCGTCCAGCAGCCGCAGCGTCCCCACGCCGTCCACGTTGGCCGTGTACTCGGCCAGGTCGAAGGAGATCTTCACATGGCTCTGCGCGCCCAGGTTGTAGATCTCGGCCGGCCGCACGGCACTGATGATCTTGACGAGGCACGAGCTGTCCGTCAGGTCGCCGTAGTGCAGCTTCATGCCTGGGGGGGAGGGGTGGGGGCAGGGTTGGGGGGGGTGATAAAACCGCCACGTCTTGAACGACGATGACATCAACGATTGTTAAAGCTCCCTAGATTAAAAAACACAACAACGAGAACATCAACACACCAAATCTCACGCCACGGCAGTAACACCGCAGAAATATAACACTGCAGAAAACACAATATCAACCACATCTACAACAACTTGTGCGGCTAAATTCCTTCCGAGCGGTGGCACAACGCACGAACGAGAAGCGACGTAGACCGGGAGAATGTTTCGCTGCTAATGAACTTCCTGCGCCCATCTCCCTGCGCCTGCACTCCTGGCACCACGATGGTCAGCCCCCAGTCCAGCAGCGCACCGACAGCAAGCGGTGTTTGTGTGACACCGTCCACTCGAGAATCCGGTTTGGCCACGCGTGGCCGACACCCGGACCTCGACGGTGCCGGCTCGGCGACTCTGACGCGAGAGGGGGTCGGCTCCCCGACTCACGGGGGCAGCTCGGTCATTGTCGAGGCGCGACCGGTTCTGCCAGATCCTGCCGCGCGATTCGGCTCTCGCCAAATGCCCCGGAATGCCCCACGGCCCCCGCAGACTCGGCAAGATCTGGGAAGTTAAGCGGAGGCTCAGCCTGGATAGCGCTTAAGACGGGCGACCACCGTGCATAACAGGCGCTATAGGCTGCTGCTGCGGGATACATGGTCGGCAGCAGAGAGCAGTGCGGCAAAACCCATTTCTGCAATTGTGGTGTAACTCAGGCGAGTGGTGAGCCAGGTAGGATGATGATGAATCCATGGGGAAGGGTAAATCGTGTCTAAGTGGGACACTGTGTCTTTGTATAAAAATACAATTAAGTTGCTAGTCCATTCACCTGTTGGCTTTGCAGACCAATGTTGACCAGCAGTATTTGTTTAAAGCAATAGGACTCCGGGCCTCATCAGCAGAGTCGTTCTTGTTGAACAAGTGCTGCTGGACACAACCAGATGTTATTGGCAAGAGCACTCCGTATATACTACGGGGCCCCCTGCTCAATGGGAAATGCAATACTGCATTGTTTTAAAACTCATCATTATTCTGCGTGGTCTTGGAGCATTGTGGGGAAAGCCATACATAGGCAGAGCTAAGCTCTGTGTCTGCACAATAAATACTGGACTGGACTGGCTGCACATATTTCACCCTCCACGGTAAAAAACCGGGCAGGACCCTCCCGAAGAGGAGTCTTGAGACTCCAGTGAGGCTTTGCTGGGGCAAAAATCCGCGCAACACAATCACCTCGGTCTATTTACTTTCCAACCCTGTGTGCGCGATCCAACAGCAACTGTTTAAACAAGACAACTCTGGCCCCGGCTTCGACATGGGGGGGGGGGGGGTCTCATCAGCCCAGGGCAAGCAGGGGTGGGGGTGGGTGTGGGTGGTGGTGATTGTGAATTCAATCCACGGGATAGACCAAAAGGGTCGGGAACCAATAACAACAAGACGAGACACTTCGAATTCGGTATAAAAAAAAACCCCCCAAGCGATATTTCAAGAGCCGCAATGCACTGCCGCGGTGGTGAGCACGAGACGGTGGTGAGCACGGGGGGGGGGGTGGTGGAGTGGGGGGGGAGTGGTAGAGTGGGGGGGTGGGGGAGTGGGGGGGTGGTGGAGTGGGGGGTGGTGGAGTGGGGAGTGGGGGGTGGTGGAGTGGGGGGTGGTGGAGTGGGGGGTGGTGGAGTGGGGGGTGGTGGAGTGGGGGGTGGTGGAGTGGGGGGTGGGGGAGTGGGGGGGTGGTGGAGTGGGGGGTGGTGGAGTGGGGGGTGGTGGAGTGGAAGGTGGTGGAGTGGGGGGTGGTGGAGTGGGGGGTGGTGGAGTGGGGGGTGGTGGAGTGGGGGGTGGTGGAGTGGGGGGTGGTGGAGTGGGGGGTGGTGGTGGAGTGGGGGGTGGTGGTGGAGTGGGGGGTGGTGGTGGAGTGGGGGGTGGTGGTGGAGTGGGGGGTGGTGGTGGAGTGGGGGGGTGGTGGTGGAGTGGGGGGTGGTGGTGGAGTGGGGGGTGGTGGTGGAGTGGGGGGTGGTGGAGTGGGGGGGTCACTCACTGCCCTCCTGGTGCGTGGCGGGGTTCTTGTACAGGTGCTCGATGCGGCCCGTGTTGAAGGAGCTGGAGCGCCGCACGATGCCGTGCACCTCGTAGCCCTTCTCCAGCAGGAACTCGGCCAGGTAGGAGCCATCCTGCGGGCACGGCCACACGGGGGGGGGGGGGGGGGGGTCAGAATAGTGAATACAATGTCAACGATGACGATGCAAATAAAACTGCTGCTGTTGATTCTCATGACACTGCTACGACTGCTCCTGCCGGATGATAAAGCTGCATGATGATGGTGCCGATAACGGTGGTGCCGATGATGATAACGGTGGTGCTGATGATGATGCCGCCACTGATGATGATGATGCCGCCACTGATGATTATGGTGCCGATGATGATGCCGATGATGATGATGATGGTGCCGATGATGATGATGGTGCCGATGATAATGATGATGGTGCCGATGATGATGATGGTGCCACTGATGATGATGATGGTGCCACTGATGATGATGATGGTGCCACTATTCCTGGCTCCGTTAGACCGCGCACCTGCCCGGTGATGCCGGTGATGAGCGCCACCTTCCGCTCTCCGTTTCGCTCCGCATCGGGGGACGCGTCAACCACGGCCTGTGCGCCTTTCTCCAGGTCCACGAAGCCCCCCCTCGTGCCTCCCACCCCCTCTCCTGATCCCCTCCCTATGCCCCCCTCTGCTCCCCTCTCCTCGCCCCCCTCCGCTCCCCTCTCCTCGCCCCCCTCTGCTCCCGTCTCCTCGGCCCCCCTCCCCTCTGCCCCCCTCCCCTCTGCCCCCCTCCCCTCTGCCCCCCTTCCCTCTGCCCCCCTCTCGTCTGCCCCCCTTCCCTCTGCCCCCCTCTCGTCTGCCCCGCTTCCCTCTGCCCCCCTCTCGTCTGGCCCCGGCCCCTCAGGCCTGGGGCTGCTGCTGCTGCTCGCCATGCGACCGCGATGCTCCGTGGTCCTCGCTCACGTGACCGCCGCAGCTGATCGCGGCTCACTTCCGGCGAGTGTCGAGTGAGGCGTCAACCAATGGCGCCTTCGCACGGGTGGAGGGGGGGGGGCGTGTTAAACGGAGCCTTGGCCAATCGGGGGCGAGCACGCGCCGGGGATGGGCGCGTGCTCGCCCCCGCGTGGCTGCCCCCCCCCCCCACGTGGCGCTACCGGCCACCCCCAGCGGGGGCGTCTACTGGAGGCAGGCCGAGGCAGGTGACCCCCAGGGATGTGGAGGCAATAACAACAACGACGGCGCTTTAGAGAGAGACGCTGGCCAGGCTGAATATTGAAAGTCAGACCGTGATGTGTGACACGCCTGGCCCAGAGGCGACGCTCCGTTATATCCCGAGGGAGCGCACGCGCGTTACCTGCTTTACCTGTCTTAAGTTTGCATGTAATTTTACGTTTCTCGGTTGTAAATATGTAGCTGTGGAATGCTTTGCTCGGAGAAATATTATTCTGATTCTGCTCACCTGGTGGGGTACCGCATTAAACTTGCTGATTACCTGCCAGGTAACGCACTTGGCTACACGCGTGTGGGCTAATCGCGAGGGTTCTGCTAGATTCTTGGGCTACACTTGTTGAGTCATCCGACCTCCCTCCACGCCTGAGGCCAACTTTGTGACCCACAACCCCACGGCTGCCGGTGACCGTGGTGGTGGTCAGAGACCGGGCGCGTCACCGCCGCACGTTGTCCACGATTGCGTCCCGACTTGCCTCCGTGGTGACCTCGAGGATCCATCCCTCTCGCACCGCAGTTGTCATCGCCTGGCTCGGACAAGTGCGACTCACGTGAGCTCCGTGCAGTGTGGACCTCATGCGGCTGTGTTGCTGCTGCTGGTCAGTGCGCATTGTTTTCACTCGGCGATACCCATTCACCCCACCACCCACCCACATCGATGACCCAGGACAATCGCATCGATTGTGATATCTTTATTTCGGATAAAGGTTCTAAAAAGGTAATCTTTTAGAGAGAATAAAAATAGATTTACACTATTATCCCAGCAATGGGCGCCGCGAGGTAACCTGTCTATCGTCGTTTCAAAGTGTTACAAACGAGAAGTGAGACGCTCATTTCCACGCTCAACGATCCACACTCCTGCAGCACGACGCTCCACTTTATAAAATTCACAGCTTTTCCCTAAATAGCGGAGAGGAGGGGGGGGGGGTACGGGGAGGCGGAGGCTTTTTTTATATCGAAGAAAACAAATCATGAGATACTTTATAAAATTATATGTATATTATATTTGTACAAGACAATTGTTATAGAACCACTCATCAAAGTTTGCAGCCTTCGTTGTTTTCCCCATCTCATCAACAACATCATCATCACACAGCGCAGATTCCGGCACGGGCCTTCATAAGCATCGCGAAAGATGCTGCTGCTGCGGTGACCGCACTTACTCCCGCGGACGACTCACTGGCGCCACATCTCTCCAGGACAATCAAGACAGATGCATGAGCGGAGTCGTCAAAGAGCGTCAATATTCAGTAGCAAAGAAGGGGAGGGGGGGGAGAGAGTCCCAATGAGCAGCGGACAACGCCACACGAAAAGCGGGCAAACTGAAAACGAGCCGGGCGTAGCAGCCGTGAGCGAGCTTATGGGTCGCGGCAAGGTCAAAACTGCTGAAACAAACGATGCCAACAGGCCAAATGACGAGCCATATATTGTTTACATAGGAATACGGAACGGAGGTCATCCTCAGTGTTGGTGATTACCGTACTCTGTACGACGTCGCTCACGTGCACGTGCAAGCACCTGGTAAAACCACTGATGGATGAGGTTATCTCCCATGCCATGCGGGTCGTGGAGGGGCTATTTAACCATACTTCACCAAGCTGGTTACTGCGGGTTGGGGAAAATAAACAAACTTAGTGGGACCAATTTGCTCAATAAGAATCAATTGTGTTACTTCACTCAAATTATAATATCGATCTATGGGGAATGAATGAAAACTAAGTTTATCTCACCACGTGGTACCAACAAGCACATATTTGTCCTGGCTCCGTGGGCTTTAGGGCTTGAGAATTAAGCATCGTGGACGAACTTTGGGCACAAAACTACAGTAGCCTTTGTCACTGGAAAATCCAGCTCACCCGGTGGAATCGCCGCTGCATTAGTGAAAGAGGGGAAAATGCGTTCCTTTGACAAGAGGCCTCCACACCCAGCGCCTCTCGCACGGCACCGCACGGGTGACGCGCTCAGAGCCCTCCCCGTTCATCCACCACGAGCGACAAGGCAACACACTGGAAAGTGGCCCAAACGGAGTTGCTGGAGGCCAGGTAACAAGGTAGCCTTTAACGCCGAGGGCGAGTGCTCGCGGTCGTTTGGCTAATTGGTGATGGCTTGGGGTTCGGTGCCACCACCTGGTTGGCTGGGATGCGCCACATCCCAACACCGTTTGCTCCTCCCTCCCACCCTCTGCAATTAAGGCCTATTCAGGTGTTGGCCGCTTTTTGTATCGGGCGTTCAGAGGGATGTCACGCAAGGGGCGCGGCACATCCCGGCCACAACTTCCGACCATCGAAGGGGGCGCGAGCAGGGAGCGAGTGTAGACACCGCGGTCGTCCCTGCCGCTCAGCAGGTCAGGCGAGGTCACATCCATCTCGTGCAGTGGTTCTGAACATTTACTGCAGCCTTGCACCCCCCCCCCCCCTTTGGTTCTCAATCGTTAAAATATTTATGTTAATAAATACATAGGTTTGATGAAACAAAGTAGTTGTGCTTAAGTGCCCGTGCTTAATTTGTGTTTTGATGATTTACCTTCTAAAAAAAATCTGACATGTCTCGCACCCCAGGTTAAGAACCACTGACCTCGTGTTAAGTTCAACCTTGCCCACACAAAAAACCATCCCAGACTCCCATTCTTAAAAACATTCTCATGCAAGTACTCTTTTTCCCTGGGGCAGGGTTCTTAATCTGGCGGCGAGCGGATGACGTGTGGCTTGTCGAGCTACGACCCCGCTGAGAAAGAGCAACAGATTGGCGAGATGTGAGAGACGAGCAAGTAGGCGGTAGCCGGGAGCTGTAGACAAGAGGTAAACACGTCCTGTCTACAGCGCCACGATGCAAGGTGAAGTTTATCTGTACACGTGACACTCGTGAAGTTACAGAGATCCTGTGACATACGACATCGGCCCATGAGTACCTGCTCGTTTTATTACGGGAGTTGCCGGCTGAGCATCAGCTGTTGCTCAGAGGAGATATGTGCAACAGCCGAGCGACAGTGCGACCTGTACGTTGAACTTCTTTAGCACCGTACGTAGCCAACCGTGCTAATCGGAACCGTGACAGCGGCTGCCACACAACTCCGACCCAAACCCAGCCGTGCTGCCAGCAGCAGCAGCAATCAGCACTGTCCACGGTGCATGGCAATCCACCGACTCTGCAATCACTACCCCACACCAAGGCGAGTCAGCTTACCCCGAGGACGCCCAACCCTGTTGTCAGTAATCGATTCAAACCGGTGATTAATTTCGTGGCCAGGTCCGTCTGGATCTGCGCGCCCGGCACACCGCATCCAGTATAGCTCTTGCCATGGCCGTGGCTACTACTAGTTGTGCGCTCAATCCAAATTAAGCCCGGATTCTAATGGACTCGAGGGACCGATTCCTTCAGGTGAATCTTGGTATTTCGAGCTGGAGAGGCGTGCTGTGCAGGGAGGGTGGCAGCAGTGTGCGGACTTCGACCTGTGTTTCAATATTGCAGTGGAGTTAAAGTAGGCGTACATGAAGCCATCAGCTAACATTTGAAAGAAAAACATCTATACACAAGCGAAACGCACGGCCGTTCTCAATCAACGAAACAGCCAGAGGAGTTAGGAAAATATTAAACGGTTACCTATTAAAATAAACCTCGCTACAGTAATAGACCATCATCGTTACACTTTGTACATATTCCAATGCAGCAGCAGCACCACCGACAGTACTGCTCACAGCATGATGGGTCAAACGTCAGCCTGGGGTCAGACCAAGGTCATGTCAAAAAACTTGCATTGCAGTGCGCTCACCGCGAATGGTTTGTCTCTATGATGCAGCATCGCCCTGACCTCCCGAAGCCGGCTAGAGAAGTGAGATTTGTAGCTGCACGTGAATTTTTAGGGTGTCGCTAAAGCAGAGAGTCCACCATGTGACGTCACCGATTACGCACATTATTGGACGACAACGAAACCCAGCAAAATATTCCCGATCCTTGGGGCACGTGTCGGTAAAGTCTCTTCATTAAGAATAAAAATTCGCCTGGAGTTTACGTAGAGGACAGGGGCAACGGGAGGAGCAAAGGTCACGGCGCAAGCAAAGGTCAAGATGGGAGCATTTGGGGGGGCCCCGTCACGTTCTGCCGATAGCAACGAGACCACCGCACTCGCCCCCCACGATCGATGTGCAAATCACAATTAAAATCAAGTTATTACAGAATGTGTGCAAGAGATGTCCCACCCCACTTAAAATAAGCTCATCTCTAAAATGCAAAGGGTACACAACTTGCGCGACTTATATCTCTCTCTCTCTCTATATATATTGATAAATGACTATGTGTTACGTATATATACATGTACAGTCTCAGCGTCGAACATGTAAATCATTGCCGAGGACCGTCATGGAGGCACGTCCAAAAGCGGATGTCCATGAGCTCTGTGTGAAAGAGTGAGTAGACGGGGCGAGCTGATAAACGCGCCCCGAGAGCGTTCATTTACAAACAGATCCGTTACGAAAAATTGACGTCCCACTCACCTTGCCCCCTTTGCGTGATGGGGACAGGGCGGAACCACAGCATGACAGTGCGCGCACACACACGCAGCACGCACGTCACCGACACGCATGTTACACTTCATGTATGAAATTTTAAATCTCTGTGTGCAATTTAAGTGAAACACTGAAAGAATCAACGTAGAAAAGAGAGAAGAGACTTTCCTACTTTCGACTAATACAATACGATAAAAATATACACGTTTCTCGAGGGTTTAAAATCAAATGCTGGGAATTCACTCGCGCAGGCGGTCCCCCCACCTCCTCGAGCGTCTGGACCTGAGTTCGGCCATTCGGCAAAAGAAACAAACCCTCCGGCGCAGTGACGACGGACAGGGAGAGCAAAGCGCAGGCGCCGGAGGAGCGACGCGGTCACTCCGCACTGCCCCCAGGAGAGGTGGAGCCACAAAACTTTTAAAATAAACACGCGGGAGGCAGTCGCCTTGCGGGCGATCTCCACGGACGCCCCCGCAGGAACAGAGCCGCAGGTCCACGCGTGGCCCGCGACCACGGCGCAAAGCCACCTCGGAATAAACTCCCAATGCCGAAGAGCCGAGCGCCGGTGGCGAGTGGAGATAAACAGCGGGGGGTGGGGGGGGGGGTCGGCGGGCGGGCGGGGGGCCGGAGCTCTCGTGCCGCACGGAAGAAGGGGCGGCAGAGAGCGGCGGAGGGCAGTGGGTCAGGCGAACGGCGGTCACTCTTGTCCGAAGCCCTCGGTCTCCTCGATGGCGTACAGCAGCTTCTCCTTGAGCTGCTCGAAGCTCTTGTAGGGGGGCAGGTCGAGCCGGTTGAAGCTGAGGGGGACACGGGCGCACGGCGGTCACGCGCGGGATAAGGGACCTCCGCTGGTGCCAAGGTGAACACGGGTGGCGGCGGCTGCTGCGTGGGAACTCACCAGGTGTGACTACGGGGGAGCCACGTCTCCTTGCCCACCTTCTCGATGCAGAACTTCTGAGGTCCGTTGCTCCCTGGCGTGGCGACACGCAGGGAATAGTCGGTACAATCCGGGTTCAAGCGAGGGAGGGGGGGATGCGAGTAATCACACCGCTTTGGAGGTAAGGTTTACTGGAACGCTTAAATATTTCCAAAAACCCCAAACTGTTTGGCAGCGAGTATGGCCTTGAACAGGATCCCATGATTTAATTGGAGTGCTCTTACCACTAACATCTGGTAACCCAGCAGCATTTGTTGAACAAAACCGACTGCTGATGATAACCACAAGGTTTAAATATGTCCAAGATTTGATTCGCTTCAATAAATGCTGCTGCACTAAAATGTTTTTTTTCTATTTAGAGACATGCTCTGCCACTCAACGGTTCATTCAGCAACATCTGCAGCCGTCGCGTGGCTCTTAAACTTGGACGCAGGATCTGAAGCGTTGCTACTCGCCAAGCCGTACGACAAGGAGGTAACAGCAGCCATGCTACTGGTGGGGCGGTGAGAACGCGCTGAGCCGCCACAGGTGCCGGTGCGAGGGGGGGGGGCTCACCGATCAGCTCGGCGAAGCCACCGACCGGCAGGCGGCACGTCCCCGTCACGAACTGCAGCAGCCGCAGCCGCTTCTCGTTGTCCATCTCCTTCACCACCTGCGTGGCGGCAGAGTCGGCGCGTGCCCACCACGCACACGATGACGCACCCGTGTAACCGGCTCACGATTCGAGCAGCACCGTGCGCACACACATCACACACTTGCCGTGCAAACCGCAACACTCGATAAAAAAAAAAGCCCACTACGAAACCCGACGCCCTGCCCCCTTCGACGCTACAGCACGAGGCCGCACGTTGATATCAACCGCGGAGGCTGTGAGCACGTGGTGGAGAGCGGGACTCGCCTGCCAGAACCACGAGATCTGCTTGCTGCTACGGTTGTAGTGCCTGTAGATGGTGCTGCGCTGCCAGTCGGCGAGGTCGATCTCCTGCATGCCGCACAGCATCACCTGCACAAGAACACATGCACGAGCGCGTGAACAACACGAGTAGATAATTGGTTTTTTACCCTTCTATCTGGCAACAAAACTGACACCTTTTTACAAGGAGTCATGTTTGCATAGACCGCAATACCTGCAGTCATAATAAAAACAAAAGACACAACTCTGATAATGTGCACTGTCCTTGAAGTTGATTGGTCCACACCCGAGACAGCTTTCCTTAGAGCCTAGTCTCACATGGGTTGGACCAGATGACGCCAAAAGGCGCACAACTCAAAGACAATGCACCATCAGAGTATGAGAGCTCGGGGCAAGCATCTACACTATGGGAACCTCATTTGCCAGTAAAAATATGATAATTGGTTTTTTACCCTTCTATCTGGCAACACAACTGACACCTTTTACAAGGAGTCATGTTTGCATAGACCGCAATACCTGCAGTCATAATACAAACAAAAGACATAACTCTGATAATGTGCACTGTCCTTGAAGTTGATTGGTCCACACCCGAGACAGCTTTCCTTATTATCATATTTTTACTGGCAAATGAGGTTCCCATAGAACACGAGTAGAGTCAAACACGCACCACACATGCACGGGTGAGAAATTACTAGCCTGGTGAAACACGTAACACACGAGCCCACGTGCACAAACACACGTGTGTGTGTGTGTAAGATTATTACTGAAATAAAAGTATACGTAAATTCCCGTTTAGGCCAATAGAACAAGACGGAACAGGACAAAAGATACGAAGGAGACGAACAACAGACAGCTTGTGTGCTGCCAACAGGGGATGTTCATGTTTTAGCATTTTTAAAAAAATACAAAATAAAATAGATTTCTGGCTTTCCGTACATATCGGAAATTTATTTTGTAAAAATAAAAGTCCAGCCTCATGTGTGGCTGCCGCTGGACCAATCACAAGCGCACACGCCGTTCGGTTTAAATTCTCGTGCACCAATCGGTTCAACGAAAATTAAACTCGATTTTGATCAATTCCAAGACCGTAGGAATCACTAATCGATTAAAGCCCTGGCGGCGGTGATGACACCGGGAACTTGGCCTCAGTGTAAACGCGCGGGGGGGGGCGGGGGGGGGGGGCGGCGAGGGGGGGGCAGGGGGGGGGGGCGTCACCTCGAGCTCCCGCTCGTCGAAGTAGAGCAGCCACTGCAGCGGCACCACCTCGCTAAATCCGTCCAGAAAGGCCTTGGTCTGCTCCTCCACACCGCGCGAGAACCGCCACTCCGTCATGAGCCTGAGGCGCACGCACGCGCACACGGAGCGTTACACGCAGTAAGGCTCAACGCGCAAAAGGTCATTCTATAAAATAAACATTCATTGCTAGGGCTGCCGTGATGTAATTGTTCACGATACGATGTGAGCTTTCACGTGGCAATATGTAGATTATAATAACTTTATAACATGTATTAAAAACTGTATTGTACTTTTTTGTACCTCCAGCGTGAATAAAGATGAATGATACATTTTTCAAGTGAAGTTCACGAAACATAACCCAGCCATAAGTTTTCCAATCGTTACAACTTTACAATCTGCAATGCTGATACCGCACATGCTGTTGGTTACACAATCAATTATTAAATTAAGGTTGGAAACGAAGATGCACTTCCATGGCCCTCAGCTACTCCTTTAACGTTCTGCAGAAATCTAATTTAAGGGGTAAACGCAATTTATTCACCAGAGTTAAACTCGTGGCAATATTCTCATCGACAGTATCAGGACGACAAGCTAATTGGCCTCATCATCGGTAGGCACAGCCCTCGTCACGGCCGCCTCACCCGATGTACTCCTCCTTGTTCTCCTCCGTGACGAGGACGTCGCTGCCGTCCGGCTTGAGGTCGTGCGAGCTGACCTTGCCGAGCAGCTCCATGTCCACGGAGAAGAACATCTCCAGGCCACACTCCTCGATGTTGTTGTCCCTGCGCGGCACGCAATCGAGCGGGCGGTTAGCGGAGCCGGGCAAAATCGTCCGACGTCCCTTCAAGTGAACTGAACGTTGCATCGCGTGACCTCAACATTCAAGTGACCCTGACCTTGACGATGCCGGAGTGACCGCTGTTACAAAGCAACATTCGGCGCCGGCTGAGGCTATCGGTGTGGAAAATGCCCACCGCTAAGCGGCTTGGCACTCCACACACACACAGAGGCATACTTTGAAGAATATTTGTTAAGTAATGAAACTTTTTTTTAAATTCTGTTAAGCCTCATCGACACCTTGTGAAGGTACGTGAGCCGTTGTGCACTGGCGCAGTGCGTCTTTGACAAGGCCATCATGAGCCCCCGACTCAACCCACGGTCGATACCACAGAAGTAGCAAGTGGAGACAAGGAGCGGGAGGAGGGCATCACCTGAGCCAGATGAGGGAGTTGTAGAACTCGGGATCGATCGACTCCAGGTCCTTGATGGTGAGCTTCTTGTTAAGCATGCGTTTGTAAAAGGGCAGCGAGAAGCCCGTGTCGATAAACTTGCCGTGGTACAGGGCCTGCGGGGAGCAGCAAGGGGCAGCACGGGGCAGCACGGATCGACGTGAGCAGTGAGCGAACACAGCGATTGCAGTTGAAATAAAAATAGTCTTTACACTTTCTGGCAATAAAGCAAGTGTAAGAGGTTCAATCCCCAAATAGATGCCTATTGCAAGGCATCAAGTCAGCATTAACCACTGGCAAAAAATGTCCCAGAGATACGAAGAAGCAAGCTGTGGGGGTGGCAGTAACCGCGAGCATGTGGGCCGTCGTGCAGGTCATTGTTAGTTACCATGGCGATGAAGCGGCCGATGAAGCGGAAGTAGGCGAGGTGGTCGGGGTTGATGCTGGAGGCCGGGTTGATCTGCAGGCAGTAGTTGTTCTTGCCCGCGTACTCAAACAGGCAGTACATGGGGTTGAGCACCTCGTGCGACAGCAGGAAGAACCACTCCCTGCTCGCCGACATCAGCGCAGAGGGGGGCGGGGGACAGGCGGGGAGCGACGCCGTCAGGGTGGAAGACGCCGGTGGGGTGGGGACTAACGGCACTCGGAGCTCGATACGGACCGCGACTTCTTTTCAAAGGGCCTGCCGCGACGTGAGGCCAACCCACTTTGAATTGGCCCCGAAAATCCTTTAAATATATATAAACGATATTCTATAACCGGTTCTGTGCGCATCTTTGCTCGTAGCACCAGTAACAAAGGGACCCATAACATCGCTGAGAGACCAATGACTGCCTCTCTCTTACATAACATGCAGCGTCTTGAATTTGAGATGCTATACAACTCCACAATATAACGGTTTTGTTAATCATACTCAACACCTCATGGCTGCTCACCGACCTCAAACAACACCAATACACAACGGTGCACACTCATGTGTCCCCGGCCTCGTACGTGCACACCCGCACACGCACCCACACAACGGGCACACACAACCACCACCCCGATCTCCCCACACCAGCGCCACGGTAAGTACCTTGCGGGCCCCCCGTAGTCCAATCCCTCCTCTCCCCGAAAAATTACGTAGAGCCGCCTCCTCAGGTCGTAGGCCTTCATGTTCATTATCTGCGGGGGAAACGCTCCCATCCATGTTACAGGGCACTCATCACCGCGGGGGGGTGTGGAGGGTGGGGGGCAGGGGGTGTGGTGGTGGAGGGGGGTGGGGGGGCTCACAAGGCAACCAGCACACCACATCCGGAGGACCTCTCACTGTCACCGTGGCTAATACCACCTGTCAAATTGCGTACCACTCTACCACTCTTTTTAAAGATATGAAGCCTTGAGTGTAGCAAGCGTTGGCGATGTGCAGCCAGGTAGTGGAGGAGAGGTATGAGCTCACCTGGTTGTAGGAGTCTTCGAACAGCGTTTGCCGAGTGACGCTGATCTTCACGTGGCTGGGAAGCGCGTTCGACTGCGGGCAGGAGAGAGAACTCTGTTGCGTTACACCACGGAGAGGAGCCCCCAACTCAACCTGCTCCTTCCCCAAACCCTGGTCTACTCTCATCTGGACTTGCACGCACACAAACAGCCCTTTTGTCCATCCACTGCTGGGGGAAATCCTCCCAACAATGGGGGCTATTTGACCATACTTCACCTCGCCAGTGTGGGTCGGTGAAGGCATGGAGCAAAGCAATCGCTTTTGCTGCACTGCCCTCTAACTGCCCACCGTGTAGCCCCCCCCCCCCAACCTCTAACAACCTGCTGTACATAGTGGTCACCCATCAAAGCGCTGTCCAGGTATAAACTGCTGAGCTGCCGCGATGTGACGAGGTCTGCTGCATTGCGGGTGATTTTATCGTAGGCTAATTTGCGAACCTGATGTGCAGATTGTGTCAATCTCAACTGTACGATTTGGTAATTCCCGAGTGTACGGCTTGTCGTATCATACACGTCGACGACTTCATACACGTCGGTCGCGCGAGCACCGAGGGTTGGGACGAAGGCCTACCTGGCAGAGGTAGCGGAACTGTCCGAGCTTCCACCTGAAGCTCCTCTCGTAAGCGATGGGATCACCCTTCCCGCTGGGAGACACGCATACACACGGGGACACACAGGGGCCGTAAGCTGAACGGACATTTCGACCAGCAACGTGTCCCACGTGTCGGGTGGAATTCCAAACTGTGGGTGGGACTGTAGGAAATGGGAAGCAATGTGGGCACCAAAGTGGCAATGCTGCAGACAGGTATAGGATCAAGCGAAGCGGGTGGGATGGGATCAAGAGGGAGCATGTGGGGAGCCGCTGTGTGTGTTTGGGGGTCGCCGTTTTTACCCGGCAGCTTTGGCGCCGGGCCGGGGGTCCTGGAAGGTGGTGGTGCGCATGGTGTGGTCCACAAAGTAGCGCACTCCCTCGTTGGTGAAGCGCGTCTCCCACCCATCGGGCAGCGGCTCCTCGCTCAGAACGCAGCTGTGGGACGGCGCGTGGACGGGAAAGGCAGACAAAGCAGGGAAGGACAGCAGACGGACACACACAGAGTGACAGATTCACAGAGAGCGGTTCAAATGTTACTGGAGTGAAACACGGAGCTGTCCGTTCACGCGTTATGGTGTTAAGGTGTGCGAGTATTGTGCTGTTAAGGCGTGAGAAGTTGTGTTGTTAAGGCGTGCGAGCGTTGCGTTGCACGGCGTGTGAGTGTACGTGTGCGCGCGGTGCATGCGTGCGTGTGCGTGCGCGTGCGTACGTCGGGGCCTGGGCGGCGTACCCCTGCGTTCGCGGGTCCTCCCACTGGGTCGTCCGTGTGTTGTGGTTCACGAAGTACATGCGCCCGCCTTGCTCTATCCGCTTTTCTACGCGAGCACACGCACGTGCGCTCAGAAGGGCATTTCACAGATCATGTCGCTATGCCGCTGAAACCTACGACTGCGAGGGGGCACGGGGGCAGGCCGAATCACTGCGTCCACGCTCCCAGCGCACGACACGCCTGCTGAGAGAGGCCGGGCTGCAACGTTTTACGCGAGTAGGAGACTGAACAGATGCGTTTGGGATTTTCTTCACATTGGCGATGATGAGTGGGGAGTGATATCTTAGCCGGTCCTGGCCCAGGAGCACCCCCCCCCCTACCTTCATCAACCCACACTGAGCAGCGTGGTGAGAAACGGTCAAACAACCACCATGACCAACACAGTGTGGGAACGTCCCCATCAAGCAGCGGATCGACAGAAGACTTTCACTGCGAGTGGACGTCAAGACGTCATCACGGCCAAAGCTGTTGATGCCACCGCGCTCTGCTAGCAACGCTCTCTACCGGTGCAGAGGGGGTCATTATATTATTATAAACACGATAAATAATGCCACAACTTGCAATCAATAACAGTTACACAACATCTGAACGAGAACAAACTCACCGGAACTTTGTCCTCCGATCGTTAAAAGAATTGCAATGTTTACTCTCCATTATTGTTTTACTTTTCCCCATTCATTAACACACACGCGTTGTACAATCAATGTCGTTATCTTCAGAAAGATTTAGCCAATTTTTACGGTCCGACGTTATCCTTGCGGGTGCACATTTACCCCATCCAGAGGGCAGGGCACCCAGGGGGTCGTTTTCTGTCGGCAAACCTCCGGTCTGAAACGAGGAAACAATGCCAGGTCATTTGCACCCACGCCCGGCAACAACCCCCCCCCCACCCCAACTCACGTTGAGCGTCCCGGCGACAACAAAACAATCGCGACGGCGGCAGTCGAGGGCGCGACGGCCCAACTACTGCGCGCGCTGCAGCCGGTTCCGACACTCGCACACACGCACGCACGCATACGCACAGTCCCGGCTACGCGCGGCACGGGCCATGCCGACCGAGAGAGACGGCGCCGCAGATCCCTGGTGGGTTCCGACGAGCACGCTCCTCAAGGTGCCGTGAGTTTACCGGCGAATGCGTTGGGCTGTTCGCAGGCTCGTGTACGGAGACAAATGAGTTTTACGGACAAAACGGCTCACGTGCTGATCTGATCGCACGTTCATTTTACGTACGAAACGCCAAAAGGTGACAGGTGGATCTCAGAGGATAGCTCTGTGATATCCACTTCTGTGGGAAGGTCTCTAACGCAAAGGAATGCACTGCTCTGTGAGAGACCCGAATGTATACTTAGTCTCGTGATATATATCAGACCCCAGAATTGGGATAAAATTGTGGAATTTTTTGTTTTCTTCAAACGATAAAATAACATATGTAAAGATGATATGCAAGTCCAAATGATATCCTATACATTATACTGGTAGGAACGAAGTGAACCAGCCTACAAGAGATTATATCGTCTGTCCGTCCGTCCGATGTCCGATTAGGTGTAGCAACATCGCCCCCTACTGCAAACACTTGGCAGGACCCTACAAAAACCTTTAGACTCAGTGAGGCTTTCCTGGCTAAACAAGTGTAACATTCCCTTATAATTCCCTGAGATAGTTTTTAATTAAAACATTTAAATTAAAAATTAACTCACAGCGGCCTAAAGCCTACAGCTAGGCCTAAAGCGTAGAACTAGGCCTCAAACTCTCCCTTCGTATCGTACCCCCGCCATTTCATTTTATTATAGCCATTCATTTGTTCGTTCCTACCAGCCCACCCCGCAGGGACCTGTTATAAACAGCATGCTGGGCAGGCAGGCAGGCGAGTGAGAGAGAACCAAGACAGCGAGGAAGAGAATGAGGAGTGAGACCGCGAGTGAGATGGTAGCGAGTGAGATCACGAGTAAGGGAGCCCCCGCCTGTGAGTGGGCGAGTTGGTGGGAGAACGAGCGGCTGGCACCTGGAAGAGGAAGCGTTGGTTGAAGAGCTGCATGGCTCCCTGCAGCTGGTTGCGCTGCGACTGCCACTGCTCGAAGTTGCGCACCGACTCGGTGGTGGGCCGCTGCCACGTGGTGGTGCGTGTGTTGTGGTCCACGTAGTACACGCGCCCGCGCACGTCCACACGCCGCTCCCAGCTGCCGCCACCACCGGGGTGGCGGGGGCAACAACGCACACAGAGCCACGTCTACGCTGGGAGCCTTAGTCAGCCATGACAGGGTGCATCACCAACACACACACCCAACACTCGCCCAAGAACAAACATGCCCCAATACACACACTCGCATGGCAATAAGCACAAAGATCCCCTGTATGACCTTAAAGACTACTGTGCTGTTAGCGAGCACCTCTAATAAGGTCTAAACGGCGCACGAGGAGCTGGTGTGGCTAGCACCACACCCAGCCAACTTTGCCTCCCCGATACCTGGTACAATGTGTTTATACATTGCACTAGGTACTCATGTAAGGCTGAGTTTATGGAAGAGAGTCCCAGAACCAGTTCAGAAAGTCACCACTCATGTTAACCATTACCTGAACATTACTCGTCGCTGGGTCTCAGTGCAGTGCAAAAACTTCTACAATCTTGTTGCCCAACACACACGCACTCAACATACACACCCCAACACACACCCCTTAACACAAACCTCACCACGCATCCCAACACACAAATACACAAATGAGCGCATCAATAAAAGCGGGTAACGGGCCCTACCCGGGCGGTAGCGGCTGCGGCCGCTCCCACGTCGTCGTCTTGGTGTTGTGATCCACAAAGTAAAGTCGGCCATGGGGGTCGGCTCGCTGCTCCCACCTTGCAGCACACGGTGGTCGGGGGGTTGGGGGGGGGCACAGCCGGTCAACGCAGTCGCCCCACAATGCGTAACGTCACCACCCCAAAGGGTGGCACAGTAGGATTTCCACAATGTAAATTTTTCACAAAATTACGACGAATATTGTGATATAATTTTCCCAATAATCTGTAATTGTAATTCACAATGCTACTGCATTGCAGTTCGCTCAAAATAAGCCTGGATAAGTTAGAAAATCGTGAGAACTTTACAATAAGTAATGCTGATAATGCAAATGATGTCAGTTACATAAGAGACAAATAATTTGATGAACTACTACTCCATTGCTTCACAAGCAACGAAAATCGGAAGGAACGATATTTTGCAAAAAACGGACAATACAATTATCGTGGACCCTGATGCAGTGGGACGTCTTACCCCGGCGGAAGCGGCGTTTGGTCCTGGCCCTGCAAGTCGGGCGGCGCGGAAGACGCGGGGGAGGGGGCTGAAGGAGGCGCGGGCAAAGGGACAGCGCCAGCAGCGGCTGTGGCGCAGGCGACCGCAGCCGTTCCCACTGTTGCCGACAGACAAGAGGAAGAGATTGCATATCATGAAAACACGTCGTCATTTCCCACCAATTTTATCCCGGTTGTGAAACAACAAATCGATTTGGATCTCTCGGAGCAGTGCAAACCTTCCCATGAAGTGAATATCACTGAACTACCACTGAGATCCCTTCAAGTAGCCTGGTCCATCAGTAGAGGGCAGCACCTTTACACCTACTCTGCCGTACGAGCGTAATGTTCGTCGCGTGACGTTCAACCCGATATTTTAAATTCTCAGACCTGAAATTTGTCCAAATTCGGTGCAGAACCAAATGTAGTGTGAATGTTGATTTTGTGCAGTTCTTGGTGTCCGGGGTGACACCATCAACTCACTTGCATTTGAGAACCTGGTTTAATCTCAAGAGGCTGAAACCAGGATTCGTACCCAAGCTGTCAGCGGTGCCAACTCAGCCCTCTGACCCCTAAATCACCCAGTGGGTGTTTAACAGACTATATCAACAGTGGACTAGATAAACCATAGACTATAATAACAGCGGATAGGTCAACTTTAGTGTTCATACAGCTGCAGCACAGCAATCTTTGACCTCTGAGCCACCCAGCCATCTTCGTGGAATACATAACGAAAGAGAAGCCGCCAGTGTGCGTTTGCAAGCGGGGTGCTGGCGGACGAACCGTGTGCCCGGCACGCTTACCGGTGCCGTTGGCCTGCACGGTGGGGGCCGGCGGCGCGGGCGGCGGTGGCCGGCGCGGGCGCGGGTTGCTGCGGCTGCCCGAGGGCCCGGCCTCCCCATTGCCGTTCACCCCCAACTCCACCATGGAGAGGCGGGCGTGGGTACTGTCCCCTGACGCCTCGCCCGCTCGTGAAGGGTCCACCTCGGATCTGCCGCGACGAGCGGACAGCAGGCGTCAGGAGGTATCGGTTGGCATCGTGACGCATTCGAAGTTATTGGGAAGTAGATTTCCTGACGTCAGGCAGCACGAGCAGTGCCACCTCCATGTGCAAGTGTTGAGCAACACAAGTGATCATATGATGTTGATACCAGTGTCCAGGTCATACGTGTAGAAAAACATTGAAGGACGGTGTCGAGTCGTAGATCGTGTTTATAAAATAAACAAATATCCACACAGTCCCCAATGTCGATGGACAGTAAACCTTCAGCTGGGTCAGGTGCATTCAACCCAGTGAGCAAACTAAGTGAGGTGCTCTGTGAACATGAGCAGCTGCGGCCATGGCTGAGGGCGCGGTCGAGGTCGTTTAAACGTCGAGGTCACGCGAGTCAACGCTGACGTCGTTGAAAGCGACCCGAGACAACGTTGATAATAAGATCCAACGCGTAAGCGCTTGGGTCACGGCGCGGACGCGAGCGGGGAGGGTCGCTCCGGGGTAGGGGAGGCCGCTTACTTGGGTCTGGGCCGCGCGGAGGTGGGGACCGGGGGGGGCGTCTGCGAGGAACGCTCCGGGCTCGTGTCGGAGGGGGGGCTGTCGGGCTCCTTGTCCTCTCCCGCGTGGCTCACGTCCCCGTTCTTCAGCGCAGCGGCCACTGAGACAGCACAACGACACCCTCCCTCGTGTCACACGAGAGCAAGTCACAACCCCGGTCAGAGGCAGAGCATCACCCTCGCACCAACGCAAGTCCCCGTGCAATTTGACTTTATATGAATGACCCAAGTGATGAGAGTCACGGACCAGGAAATCCAGCGAGGGGTCTGGAGGGCAGTATCAGAGTGCTATTGGAACATCACACGGAGAGCATAGTAGACAAACGTGCAGACACACCAAAGGCAGATGGGTAAGATAAGAGGGGGGAAGATAGGGAAGGGGTCGACATGAAAGGATAGGGGACAGGAGGGGTGAGAAGAGGAGCGGAGGGTAGAGGATGTCAGTGGAGGGAGGACGGGAGTGGAGCGGCGAGGACGGGAGAGAGAAGTGTCGCGCACCCTCCGTGTCGCCGCTGTCCGTGCCCACGCACAGGGCGGCCATGTCGACCGTCATGGCATCGAGGCACACCTCCAGCTCGTCGACCGGGCTGCGCACCTTGCCGTTCTCGGCCGTCAGCGGCAGCTTGCAGCACACGTTCTCCACTAGGGGGGGGGCGCGTGGAAAGGGGGGCACACCGGGGGAAGGGGGAGTGGTAGGAGCAGATGAAAAACGTAAACGCATAAAACACAACGCTGAATGCCTCTTGAGTTTTCGAAATGACGGCAGACAAGTCCTGATTGCAAGATTTTGCCATTTGGCGCTTTACTTGTGATTTGACATTCAGTCACTTTCTCAAAAAAAAAAAGTAATCATACACACGTGCGCTGGTTTTTACCCAGATAATCGGATTAGTTGTGAGTCTAAACACCGCTATGAATCGGTAAAAATTGCCACTTTTAAAACCTGCAATGAGTATAATTGCCCATAATCTGAGCTTTTTAACTACAAATGTAGGAAACTGAATATACAAATAAACAGCAAGGTGTCAGCATAATAAACCAGTTTCTTGAGTTATTGTGCGAAGCGCGACGTCATCGGGCAGGCGCAGGAAAGCCCCCTGTGAACCCTGGGAGCTTTACTTCTGTTAACCCACCATTTGTTGTGTTGTGGGCAAGGTATCCAAGCGACCGTGTCTAAACTTTCCACCCAGGACCCCTGTTTTCCTCTAATTATTCGGTTGGGTCTCCCCTCCCCTTCCTACCCTGTGCCCATTCCCTCCTCCTCAGACTCCGCTTATCAACAAAGCGGCGGCGTTCCACGTGAATGATAGGGTGGCCCTGGGTTTTAAGATGAAACTCCACTCTCTGGACATCGCTGCCACCACCACCAATCTGGTGGTCCCCATGATGAGGAATCCTATCATCAGCACCGCCACCCACCACCACCATTATAAAACTCCGCCAATGTCACCACCGTCACCACCACCACCACGACCACCACCACCATACTACTGCCACCACCACTTGCTGCCATTGTTACCACTGCTTCCAGCACCACCATCATCCACCACCATTAACGCCACAACCATCACCGCCGCCAACACCAAAATCACCATCGCCACCACAAACACCACCACCCACCACTACCGCAACCATCATTGCCACCTCCGCTGCCGCTGCTGCCGCTACGTACGTCTGCCGTGATTTTCAAGCAGCTCCTTGTGGATGTCGACGACAGCACGGCCCAGGAGGGAGTTGTTCTTGAGCGGGTAGTATGCCCACACACGGAACTCCAGCCGGCTCGTGGGCGCCGCCATGCTGCGGGCAACAGGGCGCCAGTTTATCATCATTATCATCGTCGGCCATGATCAATCCACTGCTGGATGAAGGCATCCCCAAGTCACCCCTGAGCCAGATTCAGATGTCTCGGGGGAGGCCAGCGTAGCACGGTTTTGGTTCCAGCTCGGCTTAGAAAACCATCTGTACCATGAGGACCCTGTGCTAACTTGGAATCAGAATATGTATTTATATTGAAGAAATCCGATGAGCTATAAGGGGTTTTAATGGTTCGTGTCGGTATAAACAGAAGTCACAACAGGCTTCATCGGGCCGGCGACGGCGGTCCCCGCGGCATCGCTGGTCGGCAGCGGCACGGCCACCAGCGGGGCTGGGCGAAGCATGCGTGCGCTTACACGGTGAAGTGCTCGGACCACTGAGGGTTGGGAGAGAAGCTCTGCTTCTCCGTCTTCTTGGAGGTGTCCACCTGCCCGTCCACCAGCAGCTCCACGTAGGGGTTGCCGCCGATGAGGCTCCGCTTCACGCCGTGAAGTCGGGCGCTCACCACTGCCGGCAGAGGCGGGCACACAAAGACAAACATTCCCGTGATAGCCTCAGCAAGCTGTTGGGGTGAGCGCCGATAGCGAGCACCTATGCGGGACAACACGGCGCACGAGGGGGTGGTGTGACCCAGCAGGCTGCCGTTGTCTCTTCAGTGCGAACGATCAGTAAATGTTGAATATAAAAAAATCAAACAATTTCATCATATGGATAAAGACGATGACAATCCAAAAGCAAGGTTACAGAGGGAGGGGTGGAAAGCAGGAGAAAAAAGGATGACAAAACCTGAGTGTAGCCGGCGCGATCGGGACACTGAGCATGACTACAATGGTAGGACCAGTTAAGGGAGCCCAAGGTCACGATCCTTGGACACAATTATTACACCAGAAGATGCCAGAAGATCAGTACTGATCTAACAAGAAATACAGTGGAGAATGAACACTTACATTTGATGCAGCATGTCATGGGTATAATTGCATACTATTTGTAATTGTAATAAGTGGTGCAGTGCAATAATAACTTATGCTACCTGAATGTCAGGTTGCTGACGTAAGTCACACGAAGAATTAAGAGTCTTTAACCTCGCTCACTGACTATTTGTTATAAAATTATACGATTACTAGAAAACTGTATGAAAGGGGGGGAGAAGTGAGGGGGCAAGGTCTGTTTGGTATAATACTCGCCACTGGTGTTAGCTGGGGCAGGGAACCAAACTCTGTTTGGGTTCATTGCATGGTGGTGCTAAAATGATGGGACTTGGTTGGCAGTGGTGCACAAGTCAAAAATATTCATCGTTCACGCCGCCAAATAACTAAAAAACGACCCTGCTTTAGAAAGGAAAATCCCTGAAACCGTCAGCCTGTTTTACAACTTTCTGTTATCAGGAATCGTTCATGAAGAATGTGGTAAGTTGTTTTTATAATTGTTGATTGCGTGATTTCTCCGACCTGATTGGCTGTGATTTAAGAGACGTGACGGGAGCAAAGGCGCTCAAACATTGCGAGCTACAGTGTGAAACCGCGTACGAGGGGAACTGACTCGCAAAAATATTTGACTCGGTCAACTGGTTTACTACCGCACATGATCGCCAAAGTATGTTTGGCTCTATCTTGGAAAAATTCTCAGCCAAGGCGGTGCGGTCAGGAGGCTGTCAATACGAGCGCTGTACCAGCCCATGAGCTTCCCGCGTCAACACGACGAACGACCACTCGCTTACTGCGCCATAAACAACCACCACCCCTCCACACCCGCATCGCCCATTACGCAACGGTCCATGTGATACACAGACAGGCCTTGCGCAAGGCAACGATGTCTAAAATGCTTTGAGAATATAATGAAAGCATTAAGAAGGTTGCACACTTTTTTTTCGTCAAAAGGCATTTCCACCAAATCTTGCTTACGTGCAAAAGACTTAATTAAATATTCAACACAGACCGAACCTGTCCCGTGCACTACGCACATACCACGCACTCAAAACACAACCAGACGCGCCTCAGGCAATGGGAACGTTGCGCACGGAAACCCGAACACAGTCAGCTTTCCCGTAACCAGGCGAGTCGAGATAAAAACGTTAGCGGCGCCGATTCCTTCCCAGGCACATAAAAAACACTTTATTGTACATTTTGGGAGGCCCCCCTCATCTTGAGCCCCTGTGCAGTTGTAGGACTCCCCCCTCCGACTCCTCTCGTCAGACCTGCCTGTCGCCGTGACGCAGAATCGTCGCGTGCGAGAGGCTCAGGTAGCGTCACTGTTGTCATGCCGGAGTGCCCCACCCTCCATGGCACACGGAATTTCCAGGTGACTCACCGTGTGGGGGGGGGGAGATGCGATTGGGTTTGCCTCGATAAAAAATTTCACAACACAATATCATGACCATCATTATCGGTCACGATCAATCATCTGTTGGATGAAGGCCTCTCCGCTTAGCACCTACACAAAAGCTGATTTCATCGCTCGATTTCCCCAGTGGACCTCCTCTATCACCTCCATTCCTTGGCTGCCACTGTCACGATTCTTAACCACCATCCATCTTCCCTCATAAGTCTTATATACAACCAAAGCCCACTTACTTTTCCTACCAGTTTGAATGTTGTCTTTAACCTGTGTATATACTTTAATCCACGTTGGTGGCAGTGCCCACCTGAAACTATGTTTGTTGCGATGTGTAAAAACCATGATATGTTGTAGCACTGGCGTATCGAAATGGGTACCGGCACCCATTTCGGCACTGAGCATGTGTATGCTCAGTGCCGAACCGCGGTGACGTCGCTCGCTCACTCACCGGTGACCTGCAGCTGCGTGCGACCGGGCGAGGCGTTGCTGTCGTTGTGGGGAGGACACGCATTGGCCATATCACCGGCTGCCGTCAGCCGCCAAAAGGGACACCCTGCGGCGAGCAGCACAGGGCAACCACGTCACCAGTTAAATCTTCGACATTGAAAACGCCAACCACGTTACATTTGCAATGCGACCACGAAGTAACCAACGTCTCAGAGCGCAGGAATACAGAGGGAGAATGGGGAGGGACTGGGCAGGGAATGGGTAGAACCGAGCAAGGGAGAGAAAATGTATAAATTAAGGCAGTTTGTAAGAACGGGGGTTGAAGAGGAAGATTTCGAGGCAAGCTTTGAAAGCAGAGAGATAGGACCAGGGGGAGTGGTCTGGGCAGGAACTTCCAGAGGGTGGGGTGCGTCGTAACAACAAAGGCAGGATAGCAGTGGGGTGGCGATGAATGTGGGCAATGCTGCAGGCCATCCGAATACTTGAGTATCTCAAACAAATGCAGCGAAACAAAAACTCACTGTGCGTTTGTTGCGGAGTTTCATGGGGAAAAGCATTTGTAAGCAGAACTGCATCCTCTGCTAAACACACCTGGCAATTCGGCAGCAATTTTAACAAGCCCAGCTGACGATGGGATCCCGACAATTTAAATTGGTTTGACGTTTTCTCACTGAAACAAATGCTGCTGGAT
Organism: Lampetra planeri; assembly: GCF_965212315.1. Lineage (NCBI taxonomy): Eukaryota > Metazoa > Chordata > Hyperoartia > Petromyzontiformes > Petromyzontidae > Lampetra > Lampetra planeri. Next base: position 851,990 of record NC_136123.1, on the reverse strand, counting down.
AATATTGGTCTGGAAAGCCAATAGGCTGGGATACAGAATGGAGCTGTGCCTTTAGTTTAACAGAGCTTATCCCATAGCTACACACCTCGGGACTGTGACAACATTAAACAGGACGCGCCAGATATTGGAAGCTAAGCAGGATTTCAGCCTGGACAGTGCTTGGATGGGTGGCCACAATGTCCAAAACATGCTTCGTAGGCTGCTGCCTGGCTACATGGTGGGTGGTAGAGGGCCGTGTAGCTGCCCTCTGCTGATGTTTATGGTTCCTGCTTTCATAAACCCGCACTCACCAGCGTGGTGAAGTGAGGTCAATCACCCACACGGTATGGGCAAGCCCTCAACCAGCAGTGGATTGACAGAGGGCTTTACGTGTCCGTCACAGGCTGTACGACACAAGCTTGCAGCTTCATTAATAAGGCAGAGTATGCATTAAAGTTTTAGTCACGTCTATCACACGGTGGTCTAGGTGCGCACTTCATCTACCAGAGCCATTTGCCGTTTGGGCTGCATCACTCTTTAAGTTCCTTGTTCAAGTGTGCTATAAGCTTGGGACCACCATGTCATGCGGGCAGCCAGTGGAGCAGTTAAAGCGCACGACGTCGTATGCCGCACATCTCTTCAGACGGTCTGCACTGGCGCTTCACGTCTTGTGTTGTAATCAGACAGCTCACAATTCTCTGCAGATTGATTTATAAACAACCCAGATTAAAAATAGCACTAACTTTGACCGGTTCCACTGAATGGAAACAATTAACATGTTGCAAGCATGCATTTAAAAGCGGCGCCAATGCAGCATATTGATCTATTTTAGAACACGGGTCATATAACTAGCCATTGAGATTACGCATTACAGCAAAACGATTGGAAGCAGCCAAACTGCTTCATAGCAGCAGCAGAAGACTACATAAACACCACATGACCACGAGCAAAACGATTTTTCAATGCACAATGACTGGCTCTGTATACTAACAAAAAACAAAGAGATTTAGTAAAAGATGACTTGTCCTTTTGTAACAAGGCTTGATTTAGTATGTAATACTTAGCTAACCATACAGCGTATTATTCTTGGTTCTTTCGGTAAAGTCACGTAGAAGGGAAACAATTAGAAAAACGCCACTTTTTTCAAATTTTCTTGCTGTGTTTTTCACACCTGATGATGATTGCTTGTGTTGCAGTCGAAACGTCGTGAGGATTTTATTGTTTTATATTTTTATTATTTTATTGTTTCCCTTCTACGTGACTTTACCGAAATAACCAAGAATATGAATCCCTGCAGTCACGAAAGCTTTAAATCAAAATATATAGCTTATTATTTGCATCAGGTGAGATGGATCCTAGCTGATACATGGACATGCACACGGAAAACAAGGTTGATTCAGAAGCCCGCCGTGTTTATAACCTCCTGCGTGATCGTCAAGGTTGGCTGCCTCTCTCACACGTAAACATTAACCTGTGTCTGTGAGGCAGGCTAACCTGCCCTCTTGGACGGCAGCTACTATGGTGACCATGATAGTCTGGCACGAGCTAGGCTGGCACAAGTAGACAAACGAACCAGGACGGGAACTGTAACGCAGGGAACTGGCCAAATATAATTCTTGACCTCATATAAACTCTGTGTGCAAGCCACCTCATGCCCTGCTGTCAACACATTTAGTGTTGTATTACAGATCTCTGTTCCAATAGCCATTGTGTGGTGTGCACAAATCATGAATTAATTAACCTTGTGTTTGGCTGTTAAACTTTGAAGCTAGGGATAATTCAAAAGTCCCGATTGGGGACGGTGCTCATCTTCATATATTTTTCTCTCCAAATTCGAAATAACAAGTTGCATCTCTTCAGTCCCAAAAAACAATCCAAGTGCAGGGTATTCAGCATCAGTACCAAAGTAAAGTGTGACATTATGTAAGTTGTGACTATTTCGTGGGGTTTTTAGTCCATCGGGGAGCATTATATAAACGTTGGGATTTTCATATTTGCTAAAGAAATCCCAGGAATCCCAAGTGCAGTGTGTGCTTCTCGCAGGGGCATGTGCTCGACCGTCGTTTCGTGGCGACGCTAATCTCACGTAGCCACAACGCGGAGACATTTTGCCAGGTTTCCGGGCAGTGAACTCAACCTCTAATAGTATTATAATAATTATCCCCAACAACATCATTCCAGCAATATTTTTGAGGCCCACCAGAGCAATTGCTGCTTGCATGCACTTGCTCAGTTACCCCGCATGTCGGTACTGCTCCACACCCACCTTACTAATCTTTCCCAGACACTGGTTGTTCAGTTATGATTTAAGAATGATAAAATTCCAGGTAGCTTCAGCTGTCTGCCGCCTGATTTATAACGGACGATAGTGCACACCTCTGGCTACAAATACACGTTGTCCCTTTTAGGTAGGTATCTGAAAGCACAAACACAAGGTAAACCGGTAAATCATAACAATGCTTGTTTAGCTCGTTGTGGGTGGGATGGAAGGTACGCATGAATTTAGGGAAGTGGGTAAGGAGATAGCTAGAAATGTATTTATATTGGTAGATTGGATTATAGCGTACAGAGCTACAGATTATACCCATCTGTGAAATATAGCACCTTCATGATAGCCATGTGCTCTAAGAGTGGTGCAAATGTATACATTTGTCTTCTTAAAGAAAAGCACATGGAGAGGTGAGGGTAAGTAGGCAGGCATATATGGGTATGAGTAAAAGTCGGTGGTTGCATAATGAAATGACAAAAATCCATCTGAATGAAATCAAATATTTACAGTACATCAGGCCAAGGCTCCTACATACTGATGTTTTATAACAGCATTTGTTTACACAGGCAACCCCTAGACGGGTTATGACTTGAGAATCTCATAGTCAGGCCCGTGAAACACTGGACATCTGTCAAAAATAACTTCACAGCTCATTGGATTCCTCCAGTCTCAACATCCGAATGCAGGAAAGTTCGTTTTGAGCGTCAGTAAATCTTTGGCAATAACATTATAATAAAAAGTTACAATATGGCATTTGGTAGTAAGTAGACACTAATAATTAAAACTCGACACATGTATTGATACCACTACCTTAAAAGGAAAATATATAATAAGGTATGTGGGTATGTAGGAATTATGTTTAACTAACCAAGCCAGAGCCCAATAACACATATTGCTTTTCAAGACAGACCGGGCAACACGAGCAAGGGTAAATTGTTGAAAAATCAGGTACAAAGATGTTACTGTGGTTTCTTTTTTTTTGCCGATGAGCCTGGGTTTGGCTCCGGGCCTCGAGCATTTTCAGACGCGACAGCCTTCAATGTGTGTGCCTCGCGTCGGCCAAACACGCGCAGACTTGGCACCGCTACGCGAGGACGAAAGGAGTTCTCTCATTCACAGGAGGAGGCTTCCGAGGGTCACGACCGAGGTCAGACAGCCCCTGCACCTGGTCCTTGCACCAAAACTAGTCAACACTTAGTGCGCCCAATTTATTCCGATCTCGGACGCTGTGTTTGAGCCTGGGTATTATTTTGATGTGAAACAGGCCAGGGGATTCCAGGTACAGAACACCATCGGATACGTGCGGGTTTCTCTGCGTTCTCCGCTTTTCTGCCACATGCCAAACACTAATTTGAACAGAAATGTACAAACCTTAAACGTATTAGGACATTCCTGACGAAATTAAGTCTCAAGACTGGGTGAGGCTTTCCTGGGCGAATTAAAAACATTACTTACTGCCTGGCCAGGCGCCTCGGCCACCTTCGCCAGAAAGACGAAGTTTAATACTTGATGAACAGCGCGAGTCCACCGTCAACCAAGACGCCACCACACGACCGCGACTCCGAACGTGCACACAATCGTACGCGTACCACAGTGTCAGCGCCGAGTGTTTGCTTAGCGCGCTCATAAAACACGCGGCACGACGCTTACGAGGCAGTTCAGAGACGGACATTTTAGTTGAAATCGCGGTTCAGTCCGCGCCTCGCTTGCATGGCACAGACACGACACTAACTACACACACGGCTCTCGTCGAGTAACTTACATGCAGAGCGAGGCTGCGTGTATTTAATTCTAACTTCCGGCACACTGCATCTTAAATACTGTAGCTGGACTGTATCGTAACCTTACATCCGGAACTTTAAAGTATTTTTCTTCTCATTGACGAAGCGTAAAACTCGCGTCGGACACAGCCTCGGGGTGCAGCTACAAGATCACAGCGCCGAATCTCTTAGATCGCGTCTTCCTGTCAGGGGCAAAACATCCCTCACGCGCGCCCCCCCCCGGGGGGGTCTCTCAACCACGGGGCGGGGGGGGCGAGGCGAAGTCTTCCTGGGCGGCCCACTCAGGCAAGACAGTGGGCTTTGGCCTGCACCCGCACGCACTCGCCTGTCCACCAAGCCCCGCGTCGCCGAGCGGCGACGACTGAACCTCGACGCGACGCCCGAGCCCAAGCGTGGGAAGGGAGGCCGTCTCACCGCGGCGGCGCGGAGCGGAGGGGCGGCAGCGGCGGCGAGCGACCTGAGGAGGGTGCGGGTAATGCGCGGGACTCAGCAGCTCGCGGCCGCCATCACGCGTGACGTCAGGGGGTGGCATGACGTCACGGCACACATCGAGGACGGCGTGACGTTCACCCACACAATTTTCACTCGCGCGTGACGTCATCCGGTTAAAAGGATGTGCGCAAGAAGACATCGAAAAATGTCGAAGAATGACGCCATACCACATGGCCAACACATGTCGTGTGTGACGTCACGACCAGAGACTTCAGTATTTTGGGTTTCAATGTTTATTGGGGCGTTATAGGGATTGGGCTGTGAGCAAGTGATTATAATCAGCCATTGTCTATCACTGCTGAATGAATGACTCCAATCCACCTCTCAAATCTGTCATCTAACATCTTTCATGACATCTTGGGGGCCGTCCATAAATGACGTCACGCACCTAGGGGGGCGGGGGGGGTCAGACATTTGTGTGTGACGAGGGGGGGTTTGAGAAATGTGACGTCACATCAAAATGCGCAACTTTAAATAAATATAGACAACACGTTTTATTTAATTAAATAGACTTTTTAATAAATGTTTTCTCCTACAACATCAGAGTGCAGCGCCACATTAAACACGCACTAAAATGACAATAGTTTAAAGCGATTTAAAGCATGTTTGGGGCCGTCCATAAATGACGTCACGCGATTTTTGACCCTCCCCCTTCATCACACGGCGTCACAAAAAGTCAGACCCCCCCACCTCAAATATGACGTCACAAAGCTCTGCCCCCCCCCCCCAAATAAAACATGCTTCAAATCGCTTTAAACTATTGTCATTGTAGTGCGTGTTTAATTAAGTAGAACGTGTTGTCTATATTTATTTCAAGTTGCGCATTTTGATGTGACGTCACATTTCTCAACCCCTCCCCCTCGTCACACATCGTCACAAATGTCTGACCCCCACCCCCCAGGTGCGTGACGTCATTTATGGACGGCCTCTTTTATTTTTGGGGGGGGGGCAGAGCTTTGTGACGTCATATTTGAGGGGGGGGTCTGACTTTCTGTGATGCTGTGTGACGAAGGGGGGGGGGGTCAAAAATCTCCAAAATCGCGTGACGTCATTTATGGACGGCCCCTTGGGTCTTATCTCCAACATCTCTCTTCTTCCCTCTTCTGAAATCTCCCACGTGGTCAAATGAAACGTATAACTGTAGACATCGTATCTTGCACATCCCTTCTCACGCTTCAATATTCTTCAGTCTCATCTCACACATCTCTCTGTCTCTGTCTCTCCTACATCTCGCCACGCCATCCCACTCACTTCGACCCTGCATGTAAAATTCCACTGGCCATGGGTAATACATGCACTCACGCAATGTTGAGAACAATCAAGACAACAAGAACCAGACGGCGTGCACACAGTTTGCTGTTAATCAGTGGCTGAGCTAGATAAATAAACCATGTCCATGTATGTCTCGCTCTTAACTGAATTTTAAATGCAGCAATCTCAGGCCAGAGTTACAAAGTTTAATAAACACCGTGAATTCCATCAACCAAGCCGACATTTTGAGAATATACGCATATATAGCATTAATACGACAAATACTTAGGATTTCGAGTAGGGTACAATATCGGAGTGGTTGTATTGCTTTTACTTAGGATTGGCAACTTAAAGGGACAGCAGCATACATCCACACACACCGCGCCTGAGTTCACAGTAGCAGTGGGTACCAGGCAGACGCTTGAATAGACCTCGGTCCAATGTTGATCAGCATTCCAGTTTGGTGGAGTAGTAGCTCTCGCTAAGGCTGCTATCTGCAGAGGGCCCGACATTAATAATAACTTTTAAAACGTTGAATGTACCTACTCTTGTAAATATCACTAAAAATACCAGTTTTCTGGGTCTCAAGAAGGGGGTGGCGTCACATTGCACCCTCATTGGATCCGCCCCCGCCTACGCCTGCCACAAGCGAGTGGCACAAATGCTGCAATGGCACAAATGCTGTAATGGCACAAATGCTGTAATGGCACACATTCTGTAATGGCACACATTCTGTAATGGCACACATTCTGTAATGGCACACAAGATCATTTACTAGGGACATGACAATTCATCCTCCAGTGATTAAATTAATTATCACGATTCGGAGTCACAGTTCGCTTCAAGAATATATATTTTTGGGGTCTAGTTTTGACTATTTAGCTCGCTCGGTTCTGCTTCGTATAACATTCGCGAAAAAGTCCAATGATGTACTGTAATTGGTCTTGGACAAACATCCCAATGCAGGAAGAGTCTGCAGACTTCAGTCTGGCGTTCCTGGGTAAATAAGTAACTAAATGTTTTCATGATTCGTATCCAAGATTCACTGCAAATATCATGAGCATAAGAATGGATTTTACCCGATGAATCACGGTGCAGTTACCTTCCTATTACTATGGCTTCACACATACGGACTTTCCCTCCCATGAAAGAGGTACACTTGAGGTTCTTTAGTTGCTGATGAGGATGCTCAGGAGCGGAGAGCTTAGCTTTTCCTCAAAAAGGTAGCTCCTCATCTCGGGGGATGTCCAGCTCCGCTTCCTCGTCGGGCGCCGGTCTGTCGGGTGACAAAACGACGTCACAGAAAATCGGGGCCAAAGTGTTCGCCGTGGCGAGGAAATCAACAACGGTCACCGGGCACCACCACTCCCCCCAATTAAAATATGAATCAGTTACAATCAATTTCCATGCCCTCCACCCCCCGCCACCCGAGCCTGCAGGAATGGTGCTGCCCATTACTGCCCATGGCATTGCGGTGAAGGGCAGGCGACATCTCACTCGCGAGTGGACGGCAGGAGCCAGGGGGATGCGTGGAGCTGCTTCCTGGCCTGAGCCGCGAGTTGGCGAACCTCCCGCTGCAGGGCAGGGATGAGCAGGCGCAGGGCGGCGACCTCCTGCGGCGGGCAAGAGGGGTCATGGCGGGTGGGAGCAGTGGGGATGCATATGGGCACCGTTCACAAAAATGACGGAAAGGCTTCCATGAGAGGGAGATCTAGAAAGCCCTTGTATACGACACTTGGCATATTATTCAACACTGGCCGGACATCTTGGAAGAGGTGGGAGTACGCGGTCTTCACATCACCACATATGACCTGCGGATGTACCCATTTATACTGCCGGGTGGACGGCGGTGGGGGGGGGCAGAATACAATAAACTTGCCCATTGTTTCAACTGCCACGCTGCGAAAATCGAATTGAAGCGGCGACCTCTGGATTTCAAGTTCAGTGTGCAAACCGTTACATCACAGCCACACTAATAGGACCCAAATCTAGCAGAGTTGGATATCAAGCAGAGTTAGATATCGGTCCTATATAAATCTGGCAGTTTGCCAGCATTGGCACAAGCAAGACTGACCTTGCAGATGGGACATTGAATGTCAAAACCAGACCAAAGTTTGCTTTTGTTGAACCAATCCCGCTAGTTATGCACCCTCAGAAGACCATGCGGCTGATGGGATATGTGAAAACACTTTTGTTTATCTTGGAGGAAAAGTTTTGTGAAGGAGGAATATTGTCCGTGGTATTTTGTTACTAATAACGTACTGTAACGTTAATGTGAGCAAACACCGTTTAATTGTTAATTCCAACCCATAGTAAATCCACCCACGACGTGTCGGTCATGGAGGTTGCTTGACCATACTTCCCCACGCTGGTCAGTGCGGATTGGAGAAGAGGTGTGGGCACCCAGGACCGGTTCAGATGTCACTCACCACTGGTGTTGGCTGTGGCTGGGAACCAAATTCAGGACACTGGGTCCGTAACACAGGGCACGAATAACCACTATGCCACTGCTCCACCCCTCACGCGGCAATAATAAGATATTGATAGCTACGTTCATCATTACGTCAGCTCATTAGCGATGATTGGGCAACATCACCTTGACATCACTCTTCCTGCGTATTTTTATTTGTCAACACAGTGACTTAAAAAAATGACATTTGCTATTCATGAAGCTGCAAACTTATGTCGAACAGCATGAGACTCACAACCAAAGTAGCATACATGTAAAGGCTATTTGTTCCTAGGGCTGGGTTGCATCTCATTGCACGACTTTTAAAGTTCCAGTGGGCAGCAACCTCTGTGTAGACTTGAACTCCTGTTTGCAAGGAAAAAAATTAGACCCTCCCCTGTCGAATTTCCCCCCTCTTCAGAGTCCAATCCATGGGTCCCAGTGCCGTTTCACCGCCTGCACACTCTATCGGTATGCCCGTGGTCTCTTACCTTCCCCTGGATCTCAATTTCCTTCCTTAAGCCCGTATTCTGGAAGCTCTTCGTCCGCAGATCATGGGGGAACTCCTCCAGGTGCTCCTGAAAGTGGGCAGACATTACGTAAAATCAACTGGCAGGGTGGGTGTTTAATCGACTGTATAAACGCTACCTAACAGCTGATGACAAAGCTGCAAGATTCGCCAAATCTGCTGCTGATCTATCCTGTTCTTTACAAACTCACCCTGGGGTCAACTTGCATCACCAAACAGCCATTGTGGTCGCAGCTTCCACCGCACAACTTCTTAACAACATCTCAGTGGTGGGCAGCGGAGCCGTCCCCATGGTACGGCAATTTGGGGGCGACCGCCCCAGGCCCCTCGCTTTGGGGGGCCCCAAGCTTCGACGTCACGGTGTCAGATTTAATACTTCCATTTTAGTTTCGAGGTGTCGGGGGGCCCACGTGGTGGGATTTGCTCCTAGCCCAACACCCCCCTTCTGGAAGTCCCTGGTGGGCAGCATGGACCTCGTCAACAGTAAGGAAACTTTTGTATCGATGACCCCAGCCATGATGAGGACTGTTTGTTGGTAGCTGCTATGTGAATTTTGATAATTTTTTTAGACTGCGCTCAGTAGCCATGATTAAAAAAAAATCAACAGAATTCTGACCCGCAGCCTTGCCATTGGTGGGCTCAACTGAACTGCATTTGCACTGGACAAGTGAGACACAGGGACATGATGACTCAGAGATAGAGGAACACTGGGATACAGAGAAGTGGGAACAAGGAACCGAGTATGGGCTGTACTGAATGGTTTTGACACCGGACAAGGGCACCCTGCAGTCAACGAGGTCAGATGGGGCAACTGAGAAAGCCCAGAGTGTAAATGCAAACAGGTGCACGCTGCCTAGTCTGCCTATATGGACGAGCCGCCCCAGAACAGTGGAGAGGTCAACTTTCGTGCCGAGAGGTCTCCTCGATGGCAGGGTGCACACTCCTCCCCCCGACCTGTGCGACGCGGAGCAGCAGGGCCTCCTGGGCGAGGGCGTCCTGAGCCGCGGTGCGCTCCAGCTGCTCCTCGTCCTGCCGGCGCTCCTCTGCCTCCTCCACCTGCGGGCACATCCACCGCCCTCTCAGCGCCGGCAGCCGCACGCAACCTCAACATTCACGTTGGACATGGAGGTAGTTTGACCCCGCTGGTGCAGATACAGGAGAGCCTCACCGAGTCTCAGAACTCTCTTATCGGGAGAGTCCAGCGACATTTGGATGTTTGGCCAATTCTGCCGAGTGGTGTTTTGCGCGCCCCAACCTCCTGCTGCCGCTGAAGCGCTTGGAGCTGGCGCTGCAGCTGGGCCTGCCGCGCCGCCTGCAGGGGTCGCTCCCTGCCGTGGTACGCCCGCAGCGAGCGCAGGCTGGCTCGCGCTTCCTCCAGCTGCACCCCCGCCCGCTGCACCCGCCGCTCCAGCTCTGCACTCGCGCCGGGCCGAGCGGACGGGAGAAACTCTTGGTGGCTTGTTGAACGGCGCGATGTGGGTAGAGTGTGCGAGTAGCTCCCCTGCATTGCGAGCATTTGGACTTGACCATCAAGGTAAAAGGCAGAGTCGCAACCCTGCAATTGTTCTCTCTCGACACAACTGGTGGAATGGCCACCTCCCGAGGGAGCTCTAGAGAACCCCACTCTTGGGTTTTTTGGACTCCTCTTACAGATATTGCAGGGAGACCGCAGCATTTGTGGCCGAACTTACCGGCTACGTCCTGTCGCATTGCGTCCTCCACGCGCTGCTCGTTAGCGATGGCCTCCGACATCTGCCGCCCGTGAAGATCCTCGAGGAGGACTTGCGCATTCTGCAGGAAGGAAGCGGTCAGCCGAGGTCAAAGTGGTACTTCCCGCAAGAATGCAAGGATGGCCTCAACATGAGAATTCCCTCGTCGCGTGCACGCAGAAAGTAGGAGAGCGCTTCATGGAGGGGAGATACCGAAATGTTGAATTTGGAAAAGGACAAGCGATGAGGCCTCGGGGTACATTCTCAGAGGTGCACGCCCGATGCAGGAAGTTCTGGAAGAAAGGATGCTGGTGATGACGCGGTTTGGTATCATATGATAATAATTAATTGTTAACTTGTAATGCACGCCACGGTATCCACTCACACGCTATCCAATATCGACAAAACAGGTCGTGTCCGCATCTTCGCTGTACAATACTGCCCTCTCCTGGCAAGCGATGCTATGACACTTCGACGGCGGATCATGTCCATGGAACGCGTTACGATGCGATGTGTGATGATGCAGTGTGCGATGATAATCATACCTACTATAATCACCCAGGTATGTCCTTAATGCTCGTGACGTCATTCCACATCGACCAGCCCTCCTCATTCATATTCATGAGCAGGTGACGTCCTCCAAATGGACACCCCCCCCCCCCCCCCATTATTATTAGCTACTATAATGAGCCAAGAATGTCTGTGTGCAACGCTCGTGACGTCACTCCATGTCGACCAGCCCCCCTCATTAATAATAATGAACAGGTGACGTCCTCCAAATGGACACCCCCCCCCCATTCATAATAATTATCGGGTGACGTCACTTCACATGGGGGGCCGAGGCGCCTCCTCCCCCCTCCTCGGCGTCAACTTACAACCCTCACTGCCAACGCAGAACCCTCACGTCACGCGATCTCCGTCACGCTGTTGAGACATCAAAGTAAAAAGGACGTCGTGATGAACAAGGGATTATAATCTTAAAATGGAATAGGTCTGTGTCACCGCGCCCTTACAAATTGCACACACATTGATGCAATGGATATCACGTCGCGGTCTGCATTTCACTTGCAAGTTTCAGATTCACTGCAATACACCCGTTCTTGGACGGACAAAAGGCGAGTTATCCATAAAAGACAAACGGATGTAGATTTGGGATTCACCTCTAGAAGGGTTAGAGATGCTAGGTCGAGGGGCAAACATTAATTAAACGATAAGTGATTACTTGAAGGGATGGATGCCATACATTAAAACAATGTAACTATTTATATTTGACCAGGTAAGACCTACTGAGCTAAAAAGCTGTTTTCAGACGCAACCTGGTCACTAATGATAGCCCAATGAAGTGCCTTATCACGTGGGAATGTTATCAGCCAAATACTCTAAAAGCACGTCGATTATAATTGTGGAGGGAAAAACCAGAGGACCCGGAGAAAAATCCACGCGATCATGGGGAGAACATGCATACTCCAAATGAACAGGTCTTAGGGTCGGGATCGAACCCACGAACCTGGAAACCAGACGAGGTAGTTAAGATCTCACCACCACCGTGGCAACCCTGCTCGATGGCTCCCTCCTTACAGGATGGAGGGAGCCATGGAGCAGCCACGGGGGGGGGGGGGGGGAAGCTGACAAGCGCGAGCCTGGCGGCACCTGGTGTCTCTGGAGCTGGGCCAGCGTGGCGTTCACGTCTCGGAAGGCCGCCTCCTCCGCCTCTCGGGTTTCCTGTGCCAGGCGCTCGTTCGCCGCCTCCAGGGCCTTGATGCGTTGGCGGCGCTCTGCGACGGCGGCCTGCCGGGTCTCCGCCAGATACTGGCCCGCAGCGCACACACAGCGGTGTGACGTCACGAGCGGGTCACGGGGCATGCGGGCTCTTGTTGATTTCTAAGTCTTTTGGAACATTTTTAAATATTGAAAAGTTTTCCCCATTGTGCTACCAGTGTCACGTGACCAGATACATTTTCTATTTGGACCTCTCGAAAATACGACACAAAAGAGCATATCACGGATCTACCTCTGACATGCCCTCAAGTGACCTCTTCCCAACACGGTAAGGGGCAGCATTTTCTTCCCACCTGCATTGCTGCAGAGAAAAATGTTCATCGGATGACAGTCAAACCGATATTTGTAACTCTAAAGAGATAATATTTTGCCACTTTAAGTGCAGAAACAAACTGGTGACCAGACTGAGACCATCACAGTTTCATCAGAGGTGGCTGCTTGGTTTCAAATCCAGGATCTCAGCGGTGCCAACTCAGCTGTCTAACCTCTAAGCCACATGGCCACCACTTTTCAGGATGGTCGACATGGGCCCTAGTGCAAGGCATTCAATGGAACCCCCCCTGTTCATTTACATTTCCCCCCTCTCCAACGTCTGGGCCCCTCCAGCCCATTGGCCCCAGTGCAGTTGCACGGCCTTGCACACACGGTGGCTACGGTGCGAAAAAACGTCAACATACATACATACCTCCAGCACCTTGACGTCGGCCATCTTCTTGCACAGGGCCTGGATGTCGGGGGGCGGTGGTGGTGGTGGCGGCGGACGCTCCACCCACGGGTGGCGGCACAGCAGGGAACACGAGGCGCCCAGCACCTGGGCCTGGCTGGGCCACGCAGGACCCAGGAATGGGCCTTGAGGTCCATGTTCCGCTGCCCAACGTGAATAGTTGTGAGAAAAAAATCAATTAAAGTGGAGTGGATTAAATAACAAATAAACGAATATGAAGGTGAGGCGGCCAGGTAGCCAGGAGGCTCAGAGGTCAAAGCATTGAGCTGGCACCTCTGAATCCTGGATTCAAATCCTGGCAGCCGTCTCTCATCACAGACATCAACGTGAATGCTACAGCCGGCAGTGGTGGCGCAAGCCTGTAGTCCAGCGCTGTGGAGGCGAGGGTTGGTGGCAGGGGCGGCCCGAGACTAACTGTCAGCAACTGGCGCCCGAGACGAACCGTGTCAATCGGCACCCCCAGCCCCAAACCCCAAGGGCAGATCTAGGCTGAGGTTTTTGGTAAATTGGGAAACATTTTGCCCATGATTTCCGTTTAATGTTTTTTAAGCGTATTTTTTTTTAAGAGGCATAATTATTTGATTTGTCCATCCGTCTGTCCAACCAATGTTTCTGAGGTCAGATAAAATAGAGACACGACATTTTTAGAAAAGATTTGTACACGAAGCTGGACGATATTTCAGTCCGATTCACGGGGTTTATTTTTTAAGTAAATAAAATATTTTACACTGATACATTCTCAGAAATGTTGAGAAATTAATTAGAATTCATATTCCCTCTGTATGTGCACAGGAATTTGAATAATGACATCTTCTTTATTTTAATTGTATCTACTTCTTTTTTCCTTGAATTTGGCGCCCTACTTAACTTGGTGCCCTAGGCGACTGCCTCGTCCGCCGATATGGACGAGCCGCTCCTGATTGGTGGATCGGACAAATTACAAAACGTTGCGAGACTCCCTTCCCGTAGGCATCGAGGAGGTGCAACACCCTGGCTCGCCGGCAGAATGCAGGACAGCAAAGTGTGGTCTGATATCAGGTGTCCCTGGCATATAGGAAAGTGTTAACTCCTCGCATGCATGAGTTTTCTCCGGGTCCTCCGACTTCCTTACACATGGGTAGTGACGTAAATGGTGTCACTAGGGTGTTCGCGTCAGCTGCTGCTACAGGAGTGCAACTGTGCGTCTGGAGCCTCTCTCCAGCACCAGAGTAAACACGACGTGTCAGCCAGCCCTCGGGGGCATCGTCCTGGCGATGGCCTGAGAGAGAGAGAGGGCAAGGGAGGACGTGGTCGCCTGAGTGGAGCATGTGATGCTCGGTCGGGATCCTTCGGGAAAGGTCTAGAAAGGGGGCGTGTCCGAAGGCGGAGCGAGGCCACGCCCAGGAGCATCAAGGGGCGGTCCCGGGCGTGTTCTGGGCTCGTCTGTGGACTCAAGCCTGGGTCCCGCGTCTCGTCGTCTCCGGGTCTTCGTCTCGAGTTAACGCGCTACTCACATCGTTAGCCACATCACCTGCTATAGAAGCTGAGTTACGTTCAGTGTTAACCGCTAGGAAAGTTGATAAATAAAAGTGTTGAGGTTCCAATGGTATTGCCTTCCAGTCCAGAGTGTGTGCCTCCGTGTTGAACACTACACATGTATAAGCACTCATTAATCCACTGAAAGCAACTGAATATGTAAAGAACTACTTCGCAGTGGCGGCTTGTGACATTTACACGAGGTGGGGCGCTTGTGAGTGACCTCTGAAAATATGGTGTTCTAATTAGGAAAAATTTCGTAATGTTATTGGTATGAATTTATAAACAATACGAAACAGAACAACAAAGCACTCAAATCCTGTCCCTATGAACCTCAAGTCCACACTGCACGACCCCTTTGACACTGCCAAAAGCCTCGAGCGTGGACCTGCTACATTTGCACGGTGCCACCTCGCGTCGTGACGTCGGCTCATCGCAGCCACGGGCGCCTTTTTAACCGCCCTGAATGGGTCTCAAACAGCGTGGCTACAATGCGCAGCTCATCGCAAGGAATGAAGGCATATCTCTCACTCGGACTCCTTTACAGCCACAAACAAAACAATTAAGAGAATAATATTTTTCATTAGAAAATAATTTCTCATTTCCAGTTGCTTGGTGGGGCGGTGCCCCCACGTCCCTGGTGGACGAGCCGCGCCTGCTGCTTAGCACGAGTTGGCACCGCCTCACAGCTCGGCAGCATTCCAGCTTGTCTGGGATTCTTCTCCGCTTGTGAGATGCAATTTGCATGAACGACGCTATATAAGATTACTTATTAGAGTACGTATTTTTTTTATTGATGCCACCACAACCTTAATGCTACAAGGTAGGTTGTGTAAAAAAAACATGTAAACAATTCAAGAGAAAATGTAATAAACAAACCAATACAAAAGTAAAAACTGCACAAAATCATACTGGTTTATGGCTCATCCACGATACCTTTCCAAGCCAATGGTGAATCTCTCACGCGCCGTGGGTGACTGCTGACCTGGCCGAGGAGTTGAGCTCAGCTCCCGCGAGCTCCCTGCCAGGCAACCCAGGGGGTAGTCGGGCGCCCTGCTGGGGTCCCTCTCCCTGCTCCGGCGAGCCCTCCGCGTGCCGAGACGGGGCAGGGTGCGCAGGCCACGCTGGGGGGCCCCTCCACGACCACAGCCGCAGGGAGACCTCCTCTCCCACCTGCTGTAGTCCTGCAGTCACCCACCAGCACCACGTGCCCAGCTTGAGTGAACCCGACAGGGCCTCGCACCTCCAACACACCAACTCCGCTCACCCTCGCAGTGGCATTTGGCTGGCCATCGAACAAAGATGGTCACCGCATTGCGCGCTTTTGGATGCGCTTCTGCGGCCATCTGGAACACTCTTTCCGATATTAGGAAGCCACTGGATCTGTGCATTTTTAAATCAAGATTTAAAACTCATTTCCTTGAAACTGCTTTTTGTGTTTAGTCCTTCCCCCACACCTCTGATCAGCATGGCTGGCTACGTATGTTTTGTGCAAAATAAGTTCAACACACAAATATGCACAACACTTTGCGCAGCCACCATTTCCGTATCCCGAATGTTGCCAAGACCCCTCATGCTGGCCTCGACGATTGCCACTCTCTCTTTTCAGGCCTCCTTTAAACCCTCATCACCAAACTCCAGATAATCCACGGAGGGCCGAATAGCACCATCAAATAATTCTGGCAGACCACACGTCAGCACACATCTTGGTGTAATCCAATAAGATTTATAGCTCGTCTTTACCACGCTAAATATGAAACGCTGTTTGCCAGATTAAAAATAGTTCCCTTTGATACCCCATTAGCACGGCCAAGATGCCTGCATTGACAGATATAAATTGTTTTATGGGCAGTGGCCACATGCACTTGTACATATCGGTTGAAACTTCATTTATTTCAAACTGCTTTTTGTGCTTAGTTTGTCGTTCTTCCCCGATTAGCACGGTTGGCAATGCACGGTGCGAAAGAAGTTCAACAACGCACGGACATTAGAGGCCTTCCGTGGCCACGGGCCGAGTGAAATGAAGCCGTGGGTCATGTCCCACCCACAGGCCACTGGCTCCAACAACCCTCGACTCACGGTGCTGCCGAGGTCCTGGCACCGCCGCCGCACGTGGCCTTCGTCCAGCATGGCCGGCGACGAGAGAGCGCGAGAGAGCGGCGGCGGCGAGGTTCAGCGGCGAGGTTCAGCGACGACGGACTTGCGACTCGGCGAGGAGGGCAGTGGGCAGGTGATCATCGCCCTGGCTGTACCTGCACGGCGATGAGATTGAATGCCCGTTCCAGGGGGCGATGCGAGTCCACACTCGTGGTGCTGGTACACGAGGTCCACACGTTGTTAAAGAAGCTCCACTCACGGCAGTACAAGAAGTATCAATGAACAACAATAAAAGATAAAATACACACTCGCGTAATAAGACTTGGCTCACAGGGCAGGCCACTGGGCACTCACCACAGAGGACAGCTGAGCAGGAAACACAACTCTCCCAACACTCACCACTGGTACAATACTCCTCACCACTGGTACACAACTCACATCACTGGCGGTACAGGGCACGCCTGGAACAGCACGCACTCACCACTGTCACCTCACCACACTCACCACTGTCACCTCACCACACTCACCACACTCACCTCACTACACTCACCACACTCACCTCACCACACTCACCACTGTAACCTCACCACTCCCACTGTCACCTCACCACACTCACCACACTCACCTCACCACACTCACCACACTCACCTCACTCACCACTGTCACCTCACCACACTCACCACACTCACCTCACCACACTCACCACACTCACCTCACTCACTCACCACTGTCACCTCACCACACTCACCACACTCACCTCACCACACTCACCACTGTCACCTCACCACTCACCACTGTCACCTCACCACACTCACCACACTCACCTCACCACACTCACCACACTCACCTCACCACACTCACCACTTTCACCTCACCACACTCACCACACTCACCTCACCACTCACCACACTCACCACTGTCCCCTCACTCACTCACCTCACCACACTCACCACTTTCACCTCACCACACTCACCACTGTCACCTCACCACACTCACCACTGTCACCTCACCACTTTCACCTCACCACACTCACCACACTCACCACTGTCACCTCACCACACTCACCACTGTCACCTCACCACACTCACCACTCACCGTGGTGGTTGCCATGGCGCCCGCTTCGCCCTCCACGCCGCCGCCGCCGGGCGCCATGAAACCGCGAGAAGAAACTTCCCCCCCTGGGGGGGGCGATCTCCCGCCTCGCCTCGCGGGCACAAACTCCACACAAACTCCACACAGCTCCTCACAACTCTCGCCTCGCCGTGCTTCCCCGCAGTAACGAGGTAACGAAGGGGGTTGAGTGACCGAGAGCCACCGCCCCTCCAAGGCGAACGCCGCGGGAAGCGAGGGACAACTTCCACCGTTGGCCACGTGGGGGCGCCATGGCGCTGCTGCTGCTGCCGCTGCCGTGTGCCATGGGTGGAAAAACACCTGATTTTTCCAGCGGCAGGCATCGGGTGTTTTCTTTAATACAATTAAACCCGATTTCGGGGAATTAAAACCTGCTTTAATGAATACGAAACTCCGATAGGCTTAGGCTGCTTCCTCGTCGGTGCTGCTATCATCGTACTCGGGGGGGGGGGGGGGGCGTCGGGCACGGGGTAGTCGTAGAATGCGGCGGGCAGGTTGGTCTTGATGAACACGAGGAGCTTCTCCACAATCGTGGGCGCCAGTGAGTTCCTTCGCTTGGAATGGATGAAGCCCATCGTTGAGAAGTGCGGTTCTGCAATTAGAACCAATTAAACCGGATTTCTCCCAATCTCAGATGATCGGGTTTAACATAAAAAGACAATTAAACCCGATTGTAAAACACCCGACTGTGCCACCCTTGGCGCGTGGGGCAGTGGTGCACAACCACGAACAGCAACTTGACGCGCTCCGTGTCACTGACGCGGTGCTCGTGGGGGGTTTCCACTTCTTTCTGGCAACAAAACTGACACCTTTTGCAAGGAATCGTGTTCACATTAACCACAATACTTGCAGTCAAATGCAAACAAAAAACAATACTCTGATAATGGATGCATTGTCCTTGAAACTGATTGGTTTTGTTGCCAGAAAAATGTGGGTAAACCCGATTAGTATATTTGGTACTGGCAAAGGAGGCCTCGTGATAGAGATGCTTACCCCGAGCTCTCATTACTCTGATCGTGCGTTGTCTTTGAGTTGTGCGCCTTTTGGCGTCATCTGGTCGAACACCATGAGACTAGGCTCTAAGAAAAGCTGTCTCTGGTGTGGCCCAATCAGTTTCAAGGACAATGCATTAATTATCAGAGTTGTGTTTTTTGTTTGCATTTGACTGCAAGTATTGTGGTTAATGTGAACATGATTCCTTTGAAAAGGTGTCAGTTTTGCTGCCAGAAAAAAGGGGAAAACCCCGATTAGTATATTTTGGTACTCATGATGACGCTGTGGTCGTCAAAGGAAACAAAATAAACATAGGCGACGTTTCGAGCATTGCCCCTTCGTGGATGTGCTATAAAGGGCCATTATCCGGAACGTTGGCTCTTACAGTATGTTTTTTTCCTTTAAAGCCCACAATTTGTTTGACGAATGTTGCAGTTTTTTTAATTATCAGCAGCTGTACGAATTCTGTAATCATCATGGTTCATCAGTTCCGCAACATTTGTTCAAGCAAAGCCTGACGCAGTGACGCTGCTACCGATTCTGAGGCACCGAATGTCAAAACCGTTCCAGAGTTGTGCTTGCGTGGCCGATGGGGATGCGTCGAAATGAATGAAAAGGTCCCGAAAACGCAGAGCAAGGAGCTTCTCTGGTAGTTCGAGTCCCTGGGGGGTTGGGTCTTCGCTCAGGAGCCTGCACAGCCACAATGGCATAGCCGAGGGCTAACACTCATGGGAGTTCATTGCAGGGTGGTGGTCAAATCTGATAGCTAGCCTCTGGAGAGTGCCCCCACTGAGGGCATTTCAGGGATTGCTTACAGGTGGGCTTACCCTGCCGCCACATGCACATCCCACTGCTGGATGAGGAACTTCCCACTCCTTGTTCAGCGGGGGTTTGACCATGTTTCGCCAGGCTAATTAGTGTGAAGGCAGGGAGTGCATGTCGGAGCACAGGCCGGCGCATTTTGCCGCACCGCTCTTTTCCAAGCACGGAGCCGTGCAGTTGCCTGCAACACCAGTTTTATGCACGGTGGCCGCCCACCATCCAAGATCTATCTGGGCTCAGGGATGCTTAGCTTTTGAGATGTGACGAGATCCGGCGCACTCTGGGCGATTTGGGCACGGGATGGACGCGGATAGAAATGTACACTGCTCACACCAGCACACTGATCCACCTGGAGGCCAGGCTGGATATCACTCCACTTCTCACCTGTGCCTGGACGGCACGTCCCATTTTAATAGAAATTGCACACAATCAGTTAAAAGGTGAAAGATTTAAATGTTTATTACGAAGCGAATACTTACATTTGCTGTATACAAAACAAGTTTTTTTGCAAGCGAAAAAAAGTTAATTCTCCTAAGCGGTGAGCGCTAAGCAGACGTCACAGCGAAGACACCGACAATGCTCCATGTGTCCGTCTTGAAGTCCCAACCATCGGCCTCCAAAAGTTGGTGCAATGTATTGTCTCTCGGATAATAACTTACCGCTATGTTTCACAATAAACAAAAATAACAGTTCGAACATAACTAATGGAAACATAAAAAATCGTTCTTCACAGCGGAAATTCACCAGGAATGAAAACCAATTTACTTAACACGCGGTAAAATCTGGCAGTGTAAACAGGTCGTCCCGTGGTAAATGAAAGTCCAACCGTGATCCTGTTTAACCCAAAAAAGGCCAAGCCACCTAAGAGTTTCTTTACCCAGCCCACACTGATGGCAGCGCGTGGGGTGGGATTTGTGTGTCGTTTGGCCTGCACCCTGACGTCTTCTCCACCTTCCTTCATCACCTCCCTCCTGCTCCTTCCATTCATGCCAGCGCAAATTCAGGAGAGGGGCAAGCGGGTGTGGCGGGGTTGACTGGTGTCTCCTCCGTCGGCAGCAGGGAAGTCTTATCGAGTGAAGGAGCGGATGTGTCTGCCTCCGCCACCTCCCCGTCCCACAAACTTGCCGCGCAGGTTGTTGCCACCGCCGCCGCTGCCGCCGCCGCCGCCACCGCCGCCACCGCCGCCGCCGCCGCCGCCACCGCCACCACCACCGCCACCACCGCCACCACCGCCGCCGCCCCACGGCACCACGCCCAGGTTACCACGACCCCGTGGGGCCCGGTCACGTGGAGCCGGCCGGTAGCCTGCACGCCGGGGACACGGGGCACAGGCAAGACGATGAACATGGGATGCGGACATACGGACACAGACATAAGTCATCATGAGTACCAAAATATAACAAGGGCATGTGTTGAAAGACATGGGGACCAGACATGGGTAGAGTTAAGAGACAAGCAGAGAAAAATAAATTAAAGACACCTTGAGATGCGTTAGCATGTAGGCCCTACGAAAACAAATTGCATCGTATTGCAATGCTTAAGTCTATAAGCTAGGGGGCTTCAATACATGAAATGCGACCGAGAAACCATTACACCACACGACAACAGTGGGCAGAGGACAGAGTGGCTAGTAGGCCAGACCCTGTACCGGTGGGGGGCGTCCTGACAGGCGGCGTTCGGGGGAAGCCACCCTGCACCCCCCGCGTGTCCGCGTAGCCCCCTCGCGGGAGTGCCTGCGACACCCAGCTGGAGCCACGGCCGCCCTCTCGCCGCCCGTACGTCCCTGGGAAGTGACGCAGCACACACGGGCAAAGCTTTACACAACCATAAGGAACACGCTGTGACCGTGTCACCAGCTGTATCACCAGCCATGTCACCGGTCGTGTCGCAAGCAATGTCACGAGCCGTGACCTGTTTCACAGCAGCGTCACGGCAGTGTCACGAGCAGAGCTACTAGCAGTCACGAGCAGAATCACTCGCGTCACCAGCCGTGCGTCACGATGACCGACCTTTGTTGATGGGAGGGTTGAAGAAGCGGCCTGGCTGGTGGAAGCTGCTGCCCCGGCCACCCCCCCTGCCCCCGGAGAAGCTGCCGCGCAGAGGCCCCTTGGGCATCCCTTTGGGTAGTCGCTTCACCATGGGCGGCGTGGGCAGGATACCCACGGGGGAGCCCACGGCCACAAAGTCGTCCACGTGCATGGACGGCGGGCGGCTCGTGTTCTGCTTGCGCAGCCGGAAAATGTCGTTCATGCGGCCAAGGCCGGAGAACGACCCACGGCCACGGCCACGCGGCGCCGCTGACATGTGGGCCCTCTTGGCCGGCTCCAGGTAGTCGGACTTCCCGCTGCCGACGCACGCAATCACAATTGTTACAACGGTTGCACTCGCATTGAATTCTTACCGAGAAATGAGGTGGAGCATTGGTGCCGCGGTTAGCGCACGATGTTATGAATCCGGCGGCCAGAGTGAAATTCCTGGTCGTAGCTAACATCAGCGGCAAGGGATGTCCCAACCGGTCCTGGGTGCCCCCTTCACAAACCAGCACTGACTAGGGTGGTGAAGTATGGTCAAACAACCACCGTTACTGACACAGCGTGGGGAGGCCTATATCTAGCAGTGGCCTGACTCAAGGGTTGTTAATGATTATTATTGATATTGAATTCATATCTCATGCAATAGCCGCAACACATCGCCTTGGCAGTCTGCTCTACTGGTCGGTGGTGATGGAGACATTGGCCTATTTTTGCAAAGATCACACAAAAGGGAACGTTTGCAACATGTCAGTTTGACCCTTACCCTGCAAATACTTATGTTGAAAGGGAGTGCCTATCAATTACTGGTAAAGTGTTTGCACAAAAGCCACAACATGAGCATGAGCATCGTGCAAGTATTTTTCACACCGCCCGCAGTAATTGACATTATTGCAAACTGTAAATGCTTTCAAGAATATACAGGTGGGGAAACAACCGCGTAGGTTTTCGCGCCTGTGCGTTTTCGGGTCGCGCCACGTGTTGTTTGGCATGATGTCCGACGCATCGCTTCACGTGCTGGGGAGTTTTTCAACCCAACACTTTCTGAAGAAGCTACGACAAGTGCAGCAAAACGTCGGACATCATGCTAAATGCGTGGTACAACCAGAAAACACTTCGGAGATCCACACGGACGTGGGAATCATGGACGGTATATATAGCGTGCGCCCTGCTGGCATGCCGCGCCTCTCCTTAGCGCTGGTGAGGAGGAAGCATCCTGTTGAACTGGCCATCCGACGTGGCACACGAGTGGTGACGACACTAAGCCTCAGCTAAGGCTCGTTACCCGCTAGCGTTGGAGGTTGAATTTTTTTTATAAACACAATCTGGCCGGAAGCGTTTTGACTTAATGAGCATATTTGACTCCCAAGCTATTCTCACGCAAGTTATTTAAAGACGACCTTTTCGTGCTGTCACATCTGGGACATAAATCACTGACTCAGGACAACCTGTTCATCAGGATTCCACCTTGGGCGGCAAAAAGGCTCCGAGATATTAACTCTTGATCGATAACTTTGTGAATTCTGCCCTCAAATAGAACACAGTGGTGACATGCCATACATAGCAGACCCTGTGCGAGTCTGTGGGTCCCTGTATCAGTCTGTGGGTCCCTGTGCGAGTCTGTGGGTCCCTGTGCGAGTCTGTGGGTCCCTGTGCGAGTCTGTGGGTCCCTGTGCGAGTCTGTGGGTCCCTGTGCGAGTCTGTGGGTCCCTGTGCGAGTCTGTGGGTCCCTGTGCGAGTCTGTGGGTCCCTGTGCGAGTCTGTGGGTCCCTGTGCGAGTCTGTGGGTCCCTGTGCGAGTCTGTGGGTCCCTGTGCGAGTCTGTGGGTCCCTGTGCGAGTCTGTGGGTCCCTGTGCGAGTCTGTGGGTCCCTGTGCGAGTCTGTGGGTCCCTGTGCGAGTCTGTGGGTCCCTGTGCGAGTCTGTGGGTCCCTGTGCGAGTCTGTGGGTCCCTGTGCGAGTCTGTGGGTCCCTGTGCGAGTCTGTGGGTCCCTGTGCGAGTCTGTGGGTCCCTGTGCGAGTCTGTGGGTCCCTGTGCGAGTCTGTGGGTCCCTGTGCGAGTCTGTGGGTCCCTGTGCGAGTCTGTGGGTCCCTGTGCGAGTCTGTGGGTCCCTGTGCGAGTCTGTGGGTCCCTGTGCGAGTCTGTGGGTCCCTGTGCGAGTCTGTGGGTCCCTGTGCGAGTCTGTGGGTCCCTGTGCGAGTCTGTGGGTCCCTGTGCGAGTCTGTGGGTCCCTGTGCGAGTCTGTGGGTCCCTGTGCGAGTCTGTGGGTCCCTGTGCGAGTCTGTGGGTCCCTGTGCGAGTCTGTGGGTCCCTGTGCGAGTCTGTGGGTCCCTGTGCGAGTCTGTGGGTCCCTGTGCGAGTCTGTGGGTCCCTGTGCGAGTCTGTGGGTCCCTGTGCGAGTCTGTGGGTCCCTGTGCGAGTCTGTGGGTCCCTGTGCGAGTCTGTGGGTCCCTGTGCGAGTCTGTGGGTCCCTGTGCGAGTCTGTGGGTCTGTGTGAACTCGTGTCTACTGCAAATGTTCTTCGAGGGCACCGGTGGTAACCACACCCGTTGTCCTCTGAAGCCAGCGGCTGAATTTACAACCTAGACATCGACTTTGAGTTGCTACTCAATTCACATCCATATGAAAGAGAGATCACACTCGGGAGCCAGCCAGGCAGAGGAAGGGGTTAGCCACGGCATTGTACCTGGAGGTGATGAACGTCTCGTGTTTGCGCTTGCCAAGCTTGGCGGCGCTCTTGGTGGCGCGGCTGGCGCCCCCTGGGGAGGAGGGCTCACGCAGCAGCGCCGTCTCCAGCTCCTCGCGCAGGTCCCAGTTGTTGCACGTCTTCTCTGCCAGCTCTAGGAGATCAACACGCACCTGCACAGCGCCGGCAAGACAAAGATCCCCCATATAGCCTTAATAAGTTTTGGGGCAAGTACTGTTCGCGAGCACCTATGAAGGCCAGCACAGCACACAAGGGAGGTGGGGTGGCCAGCACCACGCCCGGCCGCCATTGTCTCCCCAGTGGTGATGTTTACACACGCCATTGTTATTGGTCGCGAGCGGGATTCGAACTCGGGTAGCCGGGTTCGTAGCACAGCGCGCTAACCACTACACTACCGCTCCCCACAGCTCCAGCACTCTCACACACAGACACACATGGGCACGAGGGAGTGCCGTCACACGGATGCTACCATCTCTAGCCCCACCTAACCTAAACTATAAACGCAACAATTTTTTATTTTACCAGGTAAGGCTTGCTGAGCGATATAGCTCTTTAACAGAAGCGACCTGGCCACAAATGATATCTCAATGAAGTGGCTTATCATGTGGACATTTATAGCAGCCAAATGCTCTAAACGCATATTTCTAAATGTGGAGGCAAAAACCGGAGGACCCGGAGAAAAATCCACGCGGCCACGCGGAGAACATGCAAACTCCAAATATACAGCAGCAGCAGGCGTCAGGGTCGAGATCGAACCCACGACCTCCTGCGTACCAGGCGAGGTAGTTAACATCTCCTAGCCACTGTGGCTTCAGGGTCGAGATCGAACCCACAACCTCCTGCGTACCAGGCGAGGTAGTTAACATCTCCTAGCCACCGCGTTTTCCTGGTTCTCACAGCAAGTGCCACTGAAAAATGCCGAAGCCGAACTTGGTTTACATTCTTCATTGTAAACTTGACTTACACCCCATTGTTAGCCAATTTCTGTAGGAAGGCATCCCCCAGGCAGTGCCATTCTGGAGAGTTGTTTGACCATAAAATTTTGACTCGCTTGGTCATTGCCAGTTGGCCAAGTGGGAGGAGGGCAAGGACCGGCTCAGGTATCACTCTCCACTGATGTTAGCCTTGGCTGTGAATCGAACTCAGGTCGCCAGGTGCAGAGCTTAGCGTGATCCAATGCACCACCTCCACCCCCCCCCCCCCCCCAATTCTACATGAAAGAAATATTATTTGTGCGAGTGAGCCTGTCAGACTCAGTACATACGCAAGTCAGTTGCAGAGTCAACTGCACATTCAGACCACAAAGAACCAGGGACATTGGTATTGACGATGAGAAATGTATAATCTGTGACATTTGACCGCGAAAAAACAACCCACAAACTAATCATTTCACCACATTAATCTTATTGGGAGTCTTGAAATGTCCAAATATTCTTCCTATATGCATTGTATTTTATCGAGCTTGGAATAGTTGAGAAAATAATACTATCCAGGTTAATAATACTAAGTCACCCCCCCCCCCCGTCTCCAGCTCCCACCTTGGTTAAGATAATATATACGCTCCACACCGTAACAAGCCCCGGCTAGGGTTGGCAGACCACCCAGAGGGCACAATCCCCGACAGGGAAGCCTTGCTGGTACGTGCATGTGCCCTCTGTCACATCCGTTGATATCGGTTCAATAAAAACAACAAAATATAATACAAAGCACATGCTGCTGCGTACTAGGATTAAATGTGCAATACTTGCCAATGTAGCGCATGCATGCTCAGCCAATAATCATTCTCAAAACATAACAAGAGATTATTACTAATAATTGCGCTCTCAGGCTGACATGATGGAGAGGTGCGCTCACACCAGCGAATGTCAGG
This sequence comes from Lampetra planeri, assembly GCF_965212315.1. Classification (NCBI taxonomy): domain Eukaryota; kingdom Metazoa; phylum Chordata; class Hyperoartia; order Petromyzontiformes; family Petromyzontidae; genus Lampetra; species Lampetra planeri. The sequence continues at coordinate 825,864 of NC_136123.1, read as the reverse complement.
TTAGATTCGCCCATTTTCGCCATCCCTCCAGAGTTTTGCCGAGCGTGCCCTGGCGATGCAAGGCGCACTCGCCGGAGGTGAGCGCAGCATGCGTCACCAACCGCACGGCAGGACTGGCGAGTTGGCAGCAGGACTGAACACCGTGGATTTAAGTAAAGCCTAGGGTGACAGCTACAATCGGCGTACGTTCCAACCTCTGCATGCAAACGAGCTAACCGGGCAAGGTTCTCATGAGACTGGAGTGAGGGCGGCTCTGTGCCCCGAGGCCGGAAGGGTGGCGTCAGCAGAAAGCAATGACGGCAAAGAGGAGGAGCACAAAAACATTGAAATTACAATTTACCGCAGTCGTGTCACGGACAGTACGTCCTCGCTCACGCGTTTTCGCTATAACGCGGTTCTCTCTGCGAGGGAACACTTGTCGCACTTTGTGGAACGCGCACACAGCTACAACGCGGATTCCGAGCGGTCGACGACGAACTACTTTATTGAGCTGCGCGGCGGAGCGATAAGGGAATTCTGGGTATCCACGCAGAACGATACGGCACACTGCGTACCCTCATCTCAGTTGTCGGTGCATCCCCTACGCATTTGACTCCCCCAAATTCCTTCACCACTGGCCCTCCCCACCCCCACCTCTTACATTATATTACGTCTTATGGGCAAATTGTTTTTGCTTAATGCGGAACTTTTCATGAACACATCTATCATGTTAAACGAGAAATTAACGTAGATACAAACGACAAAGTACGTGTAAGTGCGAGAATTATTTCACAATTATAAATGTAATGAAATGACATGTTTAAATTACATGCAAGTTAGTTACAAAGGGAGCTTTTCTGACTTAATCTTAAGCACGAGCAGAATGTTGGATGGGAAATGAGCAGAGCTTGGCATCGACACAGTCCGACATTCAGACACACGCAGCAAATCACCCAATCACCGGAGCACCAACAAATGTAGCATCGATGTCGTTGTAGATAATATTTGTATTAGATTAAGGGATTACAATGGCAGAGCTTAAGTGCCGCCTTGTGTGCAGCAGAGGGCGACACAGCAAAATCTATTTCAGAATTGCAATTCTACAATCGCATGCACAAGGCTCGTTGCATTCACCAACCCGCACTAACCACCGTAGTGACATACGGTCAATAACCCCCACGAACTGCATTGTACGGCTAAGCCCTCATCCCGAAGTTTATTGATAAAGGGCTGCATGTGTTTATCATCAACATATCGTTGGCTAAGACAGCAGACAATGGGCCCTCTGCAGAGTAGAGAACCAGGGTAGATGGCCTGACTTCTTAGGTGCTACTCAACTTTAGGCAGAATCATGATACCGACGAGGGTCATTCAACAGAGGCAGTTAATTTAGTATGCATATAAAATCTAGCACCTGAACAAACTGGCCAATAAAAAAACTTTGCGTTTGTGAAACCGTGGAATTCCACAGTACTTCCTCAGATTTCTGTTGCCCTACCTGGCGGCCCAGGTAACCAGCACACCACTCCGCCCCTCCCTTCCTCCTGTTGCACGGCGGTGACCTGTGACCCCCCCCCCGCCCCGGGGGAGATGGAGTGGGGGTGGGGGTGGGGGCGGGTGTCGCCGTGCCGTGGCAGCCGCTGATTACCGCTCTGGGCGAGCGAGTCACGCGCGAAGCCAGCCTACTGGCGTTTAACACGTCCTCACTCCGTTTCCTCATCTCCATCGCGATGGCGGTTTTCTTTCTTTTTGGAAGCTGCTGCCCTTTTCATCAATTCACCCGGAATACAACCGATCTCAAATCGGATCTAGGAAGTACATGAGCAAAAGCGTCGACCATCTGTATTCACGACTCGCTGCTCGTAAATGGCGTAAATTACAGCCCCGGTGCCCGGGTTTAATCTGAGAGGGTGCGGTTCATTCCCAGGGACTCATCTTTGACTCCAGGCCCCTGTGGGCAGGCATAGCATGAGCTCATCGCGACGTTCGCGAGACGTCCTAGCACACGCGCGCACTCGCACACTCACAAGCGCCACACGCCCCATTAACGTGGGCTTAGGATGCTCGCCGCCCTTTGCTGAAGGTTTGCTGTGGTTGGGATATGGGTGGGGACGAGCGGGGGTTTTGCTTTGACACAATGACATCGAGAACATAATCTATTAGACGCATAAAAGAGTGTAAGTGCGAGTTTATCTCCGGATAAGATAAATGTTTTGGGGGGGAGAGGAGTTCTACATGAGCGCTGTGATGGTGTATAGCAGATGCATTATGGGTATGTCAAGGATGCTTTACGTTAAGGTACAATTATGTTCGTAAGTTTGTGCTTGGATGGGTGACTAGAACGCACACGCAAGTGTTCATGGGGCTGTAAGGTTACGCAGTGAGCAGCAGAGGGCAGAGCAGTAAAATCCATTGTTCTGTACCTCTACGCTTCCGTGCCTATGCTCGCTGCCTTCAACAACCTACGATGGCCAGCGTGGTGCAGTACGATCAAATATCAAATAAACTCCATGACCTACACAGTGTGGGAAGGCATCCATCCAGCAGTAGATCGATAATGGCTCTAAGTTTTAGTTCTAAGTTTAATAAACTAAATAGAGTGGGGTTATTTCCCTTCCTGTTGTTAGGTGCTTGCTTTGCCTGGCTCCACCACCACGGCTGACTTTTCACGGAAGTAGCTACTCCCAAAGGCCAGGGCACCACATCACGCCATAGCTTTAAAAATATCTAAAATAAAAATCCTTTAAAAAAACAGAGATTTGTCAATGTTAAGAAGCCACCTCCCCCACACACACGTCAATCTGACCTCGGTGACTTGCAACCGCGGGGGCGTCTTGCACAAACAAGGATGTGTCACGGTTATGAACGCGCCAGCTGCGAATCACCGCCACGATCACGCGCCCCTCGAGTCGGGGTGCCGTGACCCCCAACAGACGCGGGGCCGACACGGCAAGCACGGCGACGCATCTCGTGCGTCGCCCCTCTTCTGCAAAGCCTCGGCTTAGGCCGGTGCTGAAACCAATGAGAGAACGTACGAATGCTCTCAAACGAACCCCGCCGTGTCCCCTTTGACGAGACTCGCTGCAAGCATCTCCGCCGCCGCCCCACCCCCCGTAGGGCGAGGGGGCGGATTTACTCCATAGGGAAGCTCCCTCTTTGGGGTTGCGGCTTAAGGTTGGTCGTATTTTGTTTTCACTGTCGCTACAAGTACACCTTGTCACAATGGTGCATTCCTGCTGAAACATCTCTAGAAGTCACGGCCATTGTAATTCGCGGGTATCTGTTACACGTGGCGGACGGAATGCGACGGGGGGAGGGGGGGGTTCCACAGGGAGAGGGGGTGCGGGGCAGGGTGGATCGGGACGCCCGGCCAAACCGGCTCGCCTTAATCTGGCGGCGAGAGGGCGGCTCGCGGCCTACTTGCCAGGCAGCGAGAGCCGTCCCATTACCGTGTGGGCACGCCCAGGGACATTTAAACGTTTACGTGATTTTTGGGTCGGCGCGTTGGAAAAGTTTGAGAATTTCAAGTTGTGCGCCTCATACCTGCAGCATAGTTTAATATAAAAATGTATAACACCAATAACAACGTACTTAAATGAACATGAAAGTCACCCAAGACTTTCTTTTAAGTGAGTACTGGCTGGAACATTTGGCTACTTCCTTATGTGTGCAGTGTTAAGCGTACCATAAGTTAACTGGAGTAGAAGGATATCACCCTCGAAATTCAGCAGCCTATTTGCTGTACTACCATCGACGTCGGTGCAGCAGGTTGTTGTCTCAAGACCTCACACGGATCAGCCTTCGAACAAGTGAATGGGTGAGCTGAACAAAGTGTTCACACCACTCGCTGTAGCCATGGAGTCTGGAGATCACCTCTGCGGCGCTTCCGTGTCCACGTAGGCCAGAGTTGTCATTGCCCCTGGCCGATGGACGTTTTGGGTGTTGGGGCCCTTGCATAGCAACGGTGTCAAAATAAATAAAATCTCCCAACGTGTGCACAAAGGCCCTCCCCCCCCACCCCCCCCTTACCATGTCCATCTCCAGGTCCATGTCCTCCACTTGCGAGGAGGAGAGGAAAGGCGACGAGGTGAATCGCTCGTCCGGAGATTCCGTCAGCACAAATACGGTCCTGCGGGGGCAGGGGGTGGAGGGGGCATCGGGGCAGAGGTTAAAGGATAACAGCGGCCAGAGACAACACCATCCGGGGCGGCCCCACTCCCCTCGATCCCCACTAATACCACGAGACAAGAGTGCTGACACCACTAAAACGAGTGCGCAGCGACGCAGAAGCTCAGACACCACTCGCTGGTCGTGTTGACGCAGCGCTACGCTCGATCGCGGCGAGTTCTGCGTGTTACCAATCTTCCATTAGTGTCACCGATCAATTAAACAAATTTGAAACACCCGACACGACGTCACAGCTACGCGCGCTGCAAACGCGAAGGATGTTTCACGTGTTTCTCGGGCACCTCGAGGCGCGCCGCGTCCTGCATAAAAATGGCAAAATTCCAATCGGCCGGAGCGGTGTCACCTGGGAGAGAAGGCGTCAGCAACTGCCGAAGAAGAGCTGCAGGTGCGTATAATTAAAGGCCACGTGTCTGCCAGGCAGTCCCAGGGGAGTTACCTTGTCCAAAACAAGACATCAATCTTGCAGAAGTGAAACGATTGTTCAAGCCGCACTTGGCTCGGCGGGGCCAAGCGGGACAGCACAGCGCGCAGGCCAGTCGCGAAACTCGGTCGCGTCAAGGAAACAGACGACCATCTCAATGAGTCTTGAGACTCTCATGGTTGCTCTCCTCCTCCCCATCGCATCATGCTCCCCCCTTCCAAGCACTTTACTTCTCATTCCATTCCCCTCTATGCACTCCGATTAGCACGGTTGGCTACGTAAGGTTCGAAAGAAGCTCAACAAAGAGACACTCTTCTACCTCTGCTTGCTCATCTCACTCAACTCCCCTAGATGCAACCTTGACCCCAGCAACCAAGGCTTTCTGCTGAAATCTGCAGTCACCATTCACTTAAGAGGGAGGTCGCTCATTCTCCTCTGCTGCCCCCAATTGTCCAGAACTTAATCTCCCCCAGCCTTCCGTGCTGTCGACTCCCTGCCCAAGTCCACGCTTAACATCTCGATGTTTACCATCGACTGCCTGTTTCTCTCTATAATACAAGCATGCCCACCTGATTCGTCAAAGCGTCTTGAAATGCGGAAAAGCTTAAGATGCTATACACATCCAAAATGTACTGTATGAAGATGATCATAACTAACATTGAGTTCTTTCTTTCAGCAAGAAGAACTTCACCGAGTCTCAATAGCAATCTTTTCCAGGAGGGTCACGTAATAAGAAGTCTTTGGCCAGCGGCAAGAGCTTGGGGCAGCCATCACTCAGCGGCAGGAGGCCGATCACGGCCCATGACGTTTTGCATTTGGGGGGGTAAATAAAACCGCGAGCGCGCAGAGAAAGCCCCTGCGTGCGGGGGGAGGGCGGGCGGGGATGACGACACGGACCTGGAGGTGAACATCTGCTGCAGGCTCTCGGGCGGAGGCAGCGTGGGCTCCGGCGGCACGTCGGAGTCCGCCGGCGGCAGCGGCAGGGCCCCGGCGGGCGAGTCGAGGGTGCGGCGCAGCGCCGACATCCCCTCCAGCAGCCCCTCCAGCAGCCCCTCCTCCTCCTTGCCCTGGTCCTGTGCCCCGAGCACACGCACGGCCGCCACCGCCGAGTGTCGGCGTCGACGCTACGCAGCCTGGTTGCGCGCGCCACTGAATCGTTGCGCAATCGGTTGCGTACAAACTCTACTCTGAAGCGACCCATTCTGCGATTTGTAATAACGATTTAGACAACATCACCGGACACATTTGCGCAACAGTGACTGCTGCCGATGCCCCCCCCCCCGTATCCGCTTTGCAAGTTCCTCGTTGTGCAACAACTTGCTCAGATCTTGACGATTGCTCAGGTGCGGTGCCAGCTTTACCGCCGAGCGGAGAATTGTCAGAACCCCTCGTGCAACGAGGTAGCACGACGGAACCTGGAAAGCAGACGGCAATTGCCGTGGCTTTTTTGGAATGGGTCTTCCTTGAAACAAGACGCCACGCAGCCAGCGAGACGGCCGATCTCTCACGCCGGGTTTGGGTGCATTTCGAAGCAGATTCTAGTAAAAAATAAAATAAGCCAGCGAGAAACTTTGTACGATGCATGCAAATGTTAGAAACTAACATTCTGATTGATCCCTATAAATTGACTGGGACATTTAAATAAACATGTTATTTACATTTCTAAGTTAATTTACATTCATGTGCAGCGTGAAACATGGGCAGACAAAGCAGCCAACACAGATTTGTTCAGAATGAGGCAAAGACGCTGTGTGCAGCAACCGTTGTCACTGGCGATTCCCAGCGACGATCGTAATGGATATAAAACTCGTGAGCACTGGTGGGTCATGTGACATGAGGGTATGCAATCCTAGCGTCACAAACAGACGTAATGACGTCACCTAAAGTCATGCCATCTGCACATGTGACGATTAATCTGTAACTCAAATCTATTTCTCTTTCACCTCAATAATCTTCATCTCTGGTTAGCAGATCTCTCATCTCTATCTCATGTTTTGCATTCTCATCTCACAAATCTATCTCTTTACTTCCAGACCTCTAAACTCTATCCCCCTTGTTAATCTGTATCATCACACGGATCTGTTAATCTTATCTACAGTTCTCATTTGTCGTATTTTAATCTCAAGACGCTTTCCTGAAAATCTGTCTATCCCTTGTTAACATTTCATCTTCATAATCTAACTTTTTAGAACTTAGGCAGCCACATCCCTTGGCGGCACATAGCTCATCGGGCCACTCTTAGAGCCCGAGCGGGCCACATGTGCTCCTGCTGGCAGCCAGACAAAGAACGCTGCACCCCCATGTACCATGGCCTTTACCGTAGTTGCCTTTACCGTGACGAGTTTCTCCAGCTGGACGAGAGGGTGTTCCACCCCGAGCGGCTCCCCCCAGCGGAACTGCTGCCTCGCCTCGGCGACGCTCATCACCCACGCCACGGCGCCCGCCGTGGCACCCGCGGCGGCCCCCGCGGCGGCCCCCGCCGTTGCCGTCGCCTCAGCAGAGCTCCCCTCGTGCTCCTCGCCCTCCTCGCCCTCGTGTCCCTGGAGGACGGACAGGAGGTCGCCCGGCGCCGGGGCGGTCGGGTGAGACTGGCACAGGAGTGGTTCTGATATCTCTTCAGTTTATCGAGTTGTTGATAGCGTCGACGACCATTTACGGAATCCATTGTCCATCCCGGAAGTTCCGTAATTGACGAGAGAATCCGATTTGGGGAACGGATGAACGGAATGGGCACGAAAGAACGTTGCAGCTCGCACACACCAGGGTGTGAATGGAAGCCGAGCACAGGCTCATCCCTGCTTGCTATGGAGATCTGAAGGGACCGGGCGCATTCCGGGCGGTTATGGTCAGAGGCCAATCACCTGATTTATACTTCCAAACGTCATTCATAGGAATTGCTTTGGGGTGATAATCAAGCAAATCGAGTATCGGTCTCACTGAGCCACCGAGCCGCCTCTGGGTGGCACCTCTGCTGGAGCGAGCCACCCCCAAAGGGGCGTGAGGAGCAGCGCCGCACGCAGGCTGCCGGGTGCTCTCGCAGGAAGGCAGCTGCAGCTGAGACGGACACACAGCACAATGCCTCTGACACGCTGCGATAAACACACGATTGTCAGCCGAATCCCCACAGATTAAAATAATAACAATGGTCATTTATATTTGCAGGAGAGTCTCAAAACCAGCTCTCAAGATCGTCCTGTATTTGGAATTCTCTGCTATTTTCTTTTAACTATTTTGCTTGTGGGAAGAAACCGGAGTAAAATGTAGAGGTGCAGCCCTGAAATTGCGTGCTTGCATCACTGCTGGGGGAAGGGCCTCGACTAGAGCAAACTCTAGAGGATATTTGGCCTACTCTTCCACGTTGCCTATCCTAGACTGTGGTGAACCCATTTGTACTGTGGGTGGAGAGGCAGCGGAGGGGATTTAAGAACGTTGCCACCTACGTTACTTCAATTGCCGCGCCGGGAAATGGAGCGGAACCGGCGGCCGCTGGATCGCAAGTCCAGTGCGCCGACCCGCTACATTACAGCAGATCTTGGAAACCAGAGTACCCAGAGAAAACCCATAAATACATAGATGACATCCAAAAAACGGTACACACTGATAGGTTGATAATCCCACTTGCTGTACTGCCATCTCCGGGCTTCCATCTCACAACTCGGTGGGATTTTGGGAGTTTCGCAAATCTCTGCACGACCCACCAACGCTTGCGTCCTCCGATTAGCACGGTCGACAATGTACTGTGCAAATAAAGTTCAACACACACATACAAAGTGCTGCATCGCAGGAGCACGCATCCCCACCACGCCCAGCTGACAAAAATAAATATCCGACGAGTCGGGTTTATCCGTCAGCGATGCAGAGCGGCCGCAAGCGCTCAGCCAGCAGCACACTTGGGGGATGGCAACGCAAGCCTCGCAAATCCATCCACTCGTGGCCGCACAGCACCAGAATCTGAATCTGTATTCATCCTGGAGAAGTCCGGTGAGCTGGGCACACCAGCAGCTCGCCGAATTATTATTTAGCCGTCCGTGCCACGGGCAAGAGCAACGATAATAATGCATGGCCCCGCATCAACAATATGAAGGCTTTTCCCAAACGGTGTCATGAAATTGGGTTGTTTGACCAGACTTTACAATGTGGCTCAGTGCGGGTTTGTTCAAGGGAAAGCTTAAGACCGGTTCCGATATCACTCGCCACCGATATTATCCATGGCTGGGAACCAAATTCCGGTCACTGGGTTCGTAGTACAGCGCGCTAAATATCGCGTGATCGGTACCGCACATGTATTCCATATGCTGGCAGTACGAGTGGGTATAATCACAGCATGTCTAGGTACTCCCAAAGTATGTCTCTATAGGCATATGGCGCATGGAAATGCCTGGATGAATTGCACCTTACAAGTGTACTTTTTAAAAAAATGAATATTATTCGGACAGTTTGTGTAGGTATGATCACCACAGTACGTAGGTATGCTGGCAGTATGCGTAGGCATGCTACACCCCTCAGGCTAAGCAGCCGAAAGCAGACTTAAAAACTTGAGTAACAACTTAAACAAAAACTGGAGATTCTGCATGAGCGCGCACACACACCCACACACGCGCAGACGCACACAGGTGAACCTATTCGCAAATTTACACCCAAACAAAAGATAAAGATCCCCTCCCTATTGCCTTCAACTCTTGGGGCAAGTGCTGTTAGTGAGCACCTCTTAGGGCCGGCACAGCACAAGAAGTGCTTTTTATGTTTAGTTGGTTGCCCTTCTCCCGCACCTCTGATTAGCACGGTCGGCTTCATACGATGGGAAAGAGGTTGAACATGCATCCATCAAGTTCAACATACGATGGGAAAGAGGTTGAACATGCATCCATCAAGTTCAACATACGAGGGGATGAGGGTGGGTAGCCACGACCACGCCTGGCCGCCTTTGTCTCACCAGTGCTGATGTTTACAACATCACACCTGGTACTCGTTTAATTAGGGCTGAGTCGACCTAGCGGGGGCACAGGACTGGTTCATATAATCGTCACCGATGTTGGCCGTGAGCAGGAATTGAACTCTGCCCGCTGGGATCATAGCGCAGCGCACCAACCACTGTACCATCCACACAACCACACGTACACACACGTGGGCGAGAGATAAACTTTTGTCAACACCTGGCGATGCTGGATGCAATCTCCAGCGAAACTTCATTTCAAATTGTCAACACTTTGCTTGCTGTTCAACATGGCTCCTCCGGTTTGCTGAAACACCAAATCAATAGGAACATTTGACCACGCGGAAACCCAATTTGATTGGCTGTCAGGTGGTGGAGGGTTACAGATTCAAAATAAATGCATAACAGCTACATAATCTAACCCAAAATAAACCAATTGTGTGCCATGAAATTGGCCGTCAAAGTCTACGTGTGAGATTTACCCACATGCTCACTACACAAACGCAAAGAAAAAGATTCCCCAGGTTACAACCTTAACAGACTGTTGGGGAAAGGATAATTTTGACAGGACCTTCACGTTGCTGGCCGTTTGACATTTTGGGCCCGTGCTCAGCAATTGTGCTTAGAAAAAGTAATAAATGGACGTGGGAAAAACACGTCCAAAGTTATAAGCGGCGCAGTGCGTCGGGTCATCGATGTGCGCCACTCTCCGCTCCCCCCAGGCCGACAGCCCAGCGTTCCCAGCAGTTTCCCCGACGCTTCACGGTACAAAAATGTCATTACCTTTTACTTATTATTATTATTATTACCGCGCGTAAGCAAAAAGTCTTTTGCAATCGACCTTTTAACAACGTCAATCAAACAGAGGAGCTGACGCGAAAATGGACTGCACCAGTGGGGCGGCTCTCACTTGTCACTGGGGCCAGAGGCGTCCTTTTAGTCACCCTCCACGTGGCTCGTTAATTACGTTGCACGATGAATTAGCGCTCGACGCGCGCGCAGCCTGACGTGGACAACAATGCGCCCTGCCCTGCGGCGATCTAGCCAATCTGTACCACAATGAGCAAACTTACCAACATACAAGTACACGCACATGCGAAATGAAGATCCCCCGCGTAGCCTACAAAGACTGTTGGGGCAAGTGCTGTTCGTGAGCACCTAAGAAGGCCGCCGTGGCGCACGAGGAGGTGGTGCCGGGCGTAGCCAGCACCACGCCTGGCTGCCTTTGTCTCCCCGGTGCCGACATTTGCAAACCGCACAGCGTGCTCATTTTAAGTTCAGTCGACGTTCGGGATGTGCCCAAGACCGGTTCAGATGTTCAACCACTGACGTTGGCTGCGAGCAGGAATCGAACGCAGAGCGAAACGCACTCACGGCTGCTCCATGGCTCCCCACACACACGCACACACAAAGCAGCTCGCACAAACGTGTAGGCCTGCATTTTTGTGCGAGTCTGTAAGGGCAAGAAGTACGATGTCTGGTAAGCTTAACCAACTATTTTTCTTCACCCCCTTTTTAATAACCTCTCTCACAAATCTTCCGCCACACCCCTGGCGGAGGAACACATCACCGACGGACGCATCCATTTACAGCAGTGGGGTTCGACAAAGCCTTGCGCACATTCCACCCCCCGCTGTTTGCAAAACCCATGTCGCCGACCACACGGACAACCCCACGTCTTTCCAGCACAGGGCGCTTCAACGGCTAGGATCAGTCGAGAGCCGAGGGGCTCGCGGGTGTGGGGCGGCGCTCCTTTCATTCGCGACGTCTGAACGTGCGGGGGGGGGGGCGGGAAGACTCGATGCTCGTCTCACAGGAGCCGCGTGCGTGCTCCGGGCTCCCGTTTCGAGGCGCCGATCGTGCCCTCGCTGCCCCAATGGTGAAGGGAAAAAGGGTCTTCAAAATATTGGTTTTAGGATAACTGGGTCCACCACCCCCCCCACCCCTTCTGCCTCCAGACGCCCTTTAAAAATAAATACGCCGAGCCAAAGAAAGTGCGAGAGACGCTCCCTTCCCTGCATAGCTTTGGTGAGTAAACGAGGGTGGCCACGGTTTTGCAGACGGCTGTGTGTCAGGTGTGTGGCCAAGCCCATGTTTAAACTCTGTCACCTCGTGGTCCTCGATCACCGCTTCCTTCAGAACACAGTGGGTGCACAGGAACGGTGTGGGTTCATCGCTGGATGCAGTGGCTCACCGGTATGAATCCAGTAAATCGCTCAGATTTGTGAAAGTCTCAAATCCGCCAGGCTATGAGGTGGCCAGGAGATGGCAGCTCAGCAAGACCTGCTCCATTTCAGTTCAGGTTTTGCATGTGGCAGGGCGCGCGCAGGGAGAACGAGGGGGGTGTGTCGCATGCGTGCAGGGTGCACGCAGGGTGAACGCAACGCGTGACCAGCGTGTGCGCGTGGCGCGTACGCAGCGGGGCGCTCGTTACCGCGTGCTCGGCTCCCAGCAGCGGGCGCAGCAGCTCCAGCAGGGCGGAGAGCAGCGCGGTCGTGTGCTCCGCCAGCGCCGGCGCCTCCCGCGTCGCGGCCAGCGCCACGCCGCGCACCACCCCGAACAGAGCGTGGGGGTGCTTCCGCAGGGCGCTGCGTGGGGAGCGGGAGGACACAATCACACAGACACGTGGACAGATGCAAAAATACAAAAGATCCCCCTTATAGCCTTTAACCGACCGGGGCAAGGTGCTGTTACAGAGGAGCACAGATGAAGATCGGCACGGCACACGAGACGGTGGGTGGCCAGACAGACAGATACCCATAACAGCAGCAGCAGCTGCCATTTGCCACTAAGCGAGTGACGTCACCACAGCGCTTGTGCCACACTCGGTAGACTTTGAGGTTACAAAGAGTTGAAGGACCACTGGCAGGAGAACATGCGCTGCACTCGTTAGAAATCAACCAAGACAAGCCACCGCGGTGCAAAAAATCAAGACGGAGGTCTGCCTCAGGCAACTGGCGAGCGGCACGATACGGCAATTTGGCGGGGCCATACAGATGGGAGCGCAATGTGGGTGGACGGCATCAAGAATGGCATTGAGGAATGCAGCAGCAGCAGAAGCTACAACAGCTGCAGCAGCAGAAGCTACAGCAGCTGCAGCAGCAGAAGCTACAGCAGCTGCAGCAGCAGAAGCTACAGCAGCTGCAGAAGCAGCAGCAGCTGCAGAAGCAGAAGCTACAACAGCTGCAGCAGCAGAAGCTACAGCAGCTGCAGTAGCAGAGGCTACAACAGCTGCAGCAGCAGAAGCTACAGCAGCTGCAGAAGCAGCTGCAGCTGCAGAAGCAGCAGCAGCTGCAGAAGCAGCAGCATCAGCAGCTGCAGATGAAGCTGCAGCAGCAGCAGAATCCACAGCGGGATGATGAGAGGACACGTGGCAAACCCATCAGCTGAGCTCAGGAATGGGGAGCGACGGGTTTGCGCCGGTCTGCTTTGTTTCAATGCCGACGCACAAAGAGCCGGCTCTCGTCTGTGTCTTTAAATAGCAACTAGAAAACGCGAAATGAAAATCAGTATATTTCTAATCTCCCATGAAGAGGATTAATTAATAAAAATGATGAAAAATTCGGCCTGTGTTTATTATACAAGTAGATTTGGATTTAAGGACGTGTTGTGAATTAAAGCCAAGACGTTTAACTAATGTTTGGTAAACATCATTCAGTGAGATGAGTGCAAACAACCGCTGATCACGGCCATCGTGTTAAGCGTCCTTGTTGTGGCATCGCGCTCCCTTCATGCCGGGGAACCCAGCCGAACCCGCCGTCATGTTTCCACACGACGGTTTGCACAATTGATCATCCCGTGTTCTCGACAAATAAAGCAGCCGTGACTATTTTTCGGGCTATTATTTGTGGAACCGTTTGCCTGGCTGGGGCAAACCCACCAGGTTTCTCTGCACACAGACGATTTTCCCCCGGGAGGCTGCAGCAGGAGTGCAAAAGTAAATGAGGCATGGCCAACGGGGTGTGGCGAGACGTGCAGGTGATGAATGCTCAGGGATGGGTCACGGAGTTCGGGGCCACTCCTGCCGATCACGAGATAAAAAACGCCGCCGCCCATCGGGGCCGTGAGTGGCCCCACACCCAGCTGCTGCTGATGCTGCCGCCCAGAGATCCCCCGCCGCCCCCCACTCCACTCAGCCACAGGTAACAAGCTCCCCGCACCCCCTCCCCTTGCCAGCCCTGCCCAACCCACCTCGGGCAGTGGGCCATATTATTTGTAGCCATTACACAGCTCACTCCCTTATTCCCTTCCCTCCCCTCCCCTCCCAGTGTCCATCCTATCCCTCCATCTCCTCTTCCCTCTTCACTCCCTCCCTTCCTTGCCCTCCATTCTCTCCCACCCACGCTCACAGAGCTCCATCGCTCCGTCCCCCGCAGCTCCACCCGACAATTATGGCTGCTGCACTGTGCTTGGAGCAGTCAAGCAATGTTTTACTACTTTAATTATTCAGCCACTGTTTGTGTTTGCACTGCGCAGGGCATCCTGTTACTCAAAATGCCCTTCGTGCTTCGCCCTCTGCATCGCACTAGCCAATCGCTGCACCTTCCCCGGAATTTCACATTCCCGCGGCTGCTGCCGCCACCATTGCTGCCACTTCTGCTGGTGCTGTTTTGCGCCATCGTCAAGCAAGGCTGCGCCAACGTCACCACCAACGCAGGGCTTTTCTGGCGGCAGGCGCGTGCACACGAATCCCTGGAGCTTCACATAGAGTGGAATAATGGGGCGGCTCTCATCCAACAGTGGACTGATCATCGCTGGTGTTGGGGACGATGACCTCATGAAGGTACAAATGATGGGAGAAAAGGTTCTAACAGGTGATAAAAAAAATCTGTCAACATTTTTTTTTTAAATCAATACAAATGTTTTGTACTACCCAGGATTCACAAGCGAACGCCAACTTTAGATGGCTCCATCACCGAAGTTCCCGCCACCCTGATAATGCGTGCAGGCCCTTGTGTGATAATCCTACGGGGGACCCCATGCTCTGCGCGTGTCTGGAACGTGTCCCCAAAAACTGTGCGCCAGTGTCTGGCTTCAACATCTGATGGGCAAAACTGGACGCACGAGCCTCTGTGAACCCAACGCCTTCGCGTTTGTCAGTGTGTCACAGAGGGGCGTCCGTTTGTAATGTTAGGATGATGGGGGGGGGGGGATTAGTCACATGATGACGGCGCGCTACCCACGCCCATCCCAAAGACCCAGGGTTCACCCACGTCGCACATCGAGCACGTACCTCCCAGCTCTGATATTTACAGAGGCACGTTCAGCCCACCACCTTCAAACACTTACACAATGATCTAAGCCAGCTGAACGTTCGCACGGATGTCATTTAAAGTTTAAACTAACGTGCAAATGTCACCGATGTTGAGGCTGGGCTGGTGGCGTCGCGGACCATGGGGTGGGTACTGAAAGATGCCGGCTGGCACGAGAATCATCGGCAGCCCGGCGGGCACCCAACGTTACAGGTCCCCGCACAAATCTCCAATTCGCTCTGCGACGTATTTTTTCGGGTCGTTATCGCGTGCAGTTTGGCGTGACGCGCTGGGAGTGCAACGAAGGACACGGTGCCAGAGAACGCGCCGCACGTCTCCAGCGCACATCGAAGAGCTACCCAGCACAACCACAAAAATCCACGCAGTGGTACATCTCTGATTACACGGCAAATCCTGCCATTATGTGCCACGCTGGTCCTCCAGGCCTGGGGCACACCTGCGTGACGCTATCAGCCGCATCTGCGTCTCCTAGCCCATCCCGGCCGCTCACAATTACCCTCCCAGCCCCCCACCCACCCCCGTCCCCACTCTCCATGCCCGGCAGCCCAGCTCGCTCAAACCAACCCACGGCTGGGGGCTACGAAGACAATCTCCCCAAACCGCCCAGTCGGGCGGGTGCCGCCGTAATCCACGTTGACGCGTCCGTGTGGAGCATATTAGGAAAATCTCTTTGATTAAAATTTCACCTGGCTGCCCCGTGAGGAGGCAGCGGCTGAGAGTGCGACCAGGTCGGGCCGTCTGCAGTCTGTAATTATCGCAGGCTCCCTCCCACTCCCTGCCCGGGGAGCAAGCTGTGCGGCTGCGTAGCGGTGAATGCGCAACGTGCAAAGTGCTCACAGGGTGCATGGAGGGCGCCGTGTGCTCTTGCTAACACTCCATTCCCTGCTGCCGAAGGCGGCAACGTTTGTACGTCCACGTGGGTGGATGGGGTTGGGGAGTAGCACTGCTCGTGGCGGCGGCGGGCGGCAGCACCGCCAAGCGGTGCCGGAGTTTGAGAGCGGCGCCCGCGGTGGCACCGCCGGACGGCGCACAGCCCAAGACGGCGCACGCGCGAGAAACCCTAACCCTGCTCGCCCATTAGAGAACCCCAGCGGGTTTTTTCTTCGGAGTCGCGTTGTTTACATACAAAACAGCGGCCCTGCCGGCGACCGCCCCGCACCTGCGGATTACCATTCTGCCGACGCAAGCGCGAGTTGGCTTTGCCCTACGCCACCCCCCCTTCGCGACGAAGCCACCGGGGCGTGCTGACACGCACCGCCACGTACACGGCTCGAGGCTGCCGCCCACCCTGGCCACCCGCCCACCCTCCTTCCCGACCACCAACCCGCCCCCACGGTACGCGAATTTTTGAAACCAAGCACACATTTTGGAATTCTATTTTGCAACATGTGTTGGCAGTGCTGTACGAGCACAGACCAAGAACATTCTTACTTTCGTCATTTACCCTGCCCATAATCAAAACAATATATTCTGACGCAAACAATTGGGGGAATTTCCTGAACATCGTAGAAATAGTTATTTCATTAACCTTGGCAGAATGCCGCCCTGAAATAATCTACACTTCTCCAGCGGTCGCATGTACAAAGTCTGTACAAGCAGTAACGTATGCTTGCTCACAGCAAGATGATTTATTTGTGCGAGAACTTGTAAAATGGAGCATCATAGACATTATCAAGCCGGGTCTCTTAAATGCAGTGCTGCACTCTTGGGTTATATTTTTCTTCGCTGCATTGCTACGTATAATAATATATTTATTTGTATCTAGCGCAGTCATTCATGCAAATTGCATCTCAAAACGCAGTACAACTCGTCACGTACCAGAAGCACAAAAACCAGACAAGTGGGAAGGCAGTCAGAACCAGTGCCAAAACCTGCCCAAGCTCTGTGATCCTATATTTGAATATTTAGCCTTTTTTGTCAGATGTTGCACAAAACCTCAAAAGTGCACGACAATCCAAGTCCCTGCCAGTGCTTTGTGGGTTAAGCGTCGCTCGTCGCGGCGCACATAAGCGTGATGTCATCCGCCAGCTCCGCGGCGCAGCATCGCGGAGCACTCCCACCGCCCCACCCCCCCCCAACCCCCCCCCCCCACGTGTGCTCAGCGTCGCAGCGACGCGACCCTCGCATATCGGATTGCAGCCGAGATCAGCGCTCGCGCTGCCTCCCGGCAAAGTGCCCGAGCATCTTAACGACGCCCTCCCCCCCAGCGGTCGTCATTCAACCAACCAGGCCGGCACCCCCCGCCGTGCGGCAGCAGCACTCACGGCTCGCTTACTTAGCAGACGTGGCCCCGGGCCTCCTGACCCCTGCTATTAACCCGTTCGTCCCCGTGCCCTCCTCTGTTTAATGGCAATTTACACCCCCCCCCTCCAAATTGCTTAAGCGCTGCTGCTTGTTCTCCGGGCTCATCCCTCCGCTCGAGGTTCCTGCTTAACGCTCGGCATTCACGTGCTCCCTGGCTCCCTGCTTTTACACTCGCAACGCGCAACCTCTCGTGCCCTGCTGTGTGTCCGCTACACCTTGACACTGCAAAACCTTAACCTTTAGCCTCAACACTTAATTTTATGGTGAAGTACACTAAATAATTTATGGAAAGATAAAGCTGTGAATGCAAACTCTCCACAGGAAAGACTTTTACGTAGTTTCACCACCTCCGATTAGTACGGTTGGCTACGTACGGTGCGAAACAAGTTCAATACACATACGTCACAAAAGAGTTGCCGCAAAAAATAGCATGGGTCACTCTCGGATGCAAACCAAGCGTCTGTTTAAGAAGCACACTGGACAAAACGGACGCGATGCATAATCCCACAAATCACAGCGCACGTCATGCCAGCCAGCCCGGCCCCACGAAAGCCGCCGATCTCCTCCTTTCCAAAGTCCCAACGCGACCCAGGGGCCAGGCGGCGGCCTCACCTCCCCACGCACCACGACGACGCCCTCACGGCACCCACCAGCGGACGTGGTAGAGGCCGTAGCTGTGCTCGGCGAGCAGCGCGAGGGCCCGCAGGCCGCATAGCAGGCCGCGGCCGGCGGGCTCTCCGCCGCGGCCCAGCAGCTCCAGCAGCGCGTCGCAAGCCGGGGCCAACGCGTCGCGGCAGGGCACGTTGTTGTTAGCGGCGAGGAGGAGGAGGAGCGGAGAGTCCTGGCTCGCGGCTGAGCCTTCACCCGAGACGCTCGGGCAAAGGCTGATGTCCTGGGGGGGAAGTGGTGGCGATAAAAGACAAAAACAATGATCGCAATGATGGCGGCGACGACGGTGAGAAATGTCTCGTGAAAACGACGGTAACAATAACGCCGATGGCGACGATGTTGAAAAGCACACCATGACTCGGGTAGGATTCGTGGATTGCGACTGATGGTTTGTGCAAAGGGAATCGTGACACCGCACCTACGGGGGTGGTGCCTGTAAAGAGGCAGCACAGCAAATATGTCACCCGCCTTAACCACACAGTATATCAGCGTTCTTCCTTGGCGCGTGTGGGTTCTGTCCGGCACTCTGGTTTTCTCGCACAAGCGTAAATGGCCAAACGGCAAGGCTCATTTCTGAACGAGACCTCTTGACACTCGGCAAAGATGTTGCTTAGAAAAAAAATAACCACTCTCTCCGAGGCTTCTGCGGCCACCCCACAGATCCGTATCACATGCACTTCATATGCTTTTTACTACTATTATACCGTTGTTGCGATTCATTGTTATTTCAAAGCCTTCCATAATGAGGCAATTGCTGAAGAGAACCAGGAAGCTACGATACAATGGAGCAGCTTTATGGCAAATCATCGCTGGCGATCTTCACCAACCACAAATATCACTTCGCATGCCTCGCATCACTATGAAGTACACATTTGTTCGGGGCATAGAGATGCAACGATGCATAGACCTAAATCAATTCTTCACGCATCGGATCGCATGTGTACGGATTAATGTTTTGTACTCGTGTGTGTTGTATGCAAATGGTTTCATGTGGGAGCAGCACCAGCGGCACCACCAGCAGCAGCAGCAGGCATGACCACGAGCGAGCGATACCTGATCGCACAGCGACTGCAGGATGGAGGAAACGCAGTCCTGCGCCTGCTGCTGGTGCACGGAACCGTCGACTGGCGCCCGTAGGATGGCGAGCATTGCGGGTAGCACCTCGGTCAGACGCTCGTCCCCCTTCACGCTCCCCGACACGATGCTGCGGGACCCCGCAGGGTGGCACAATGGGGGGAAATGTAACGACAACGCGCCCATCCATCGAGTCCATTTCATCATTGGGCTCACTTAACCCCTACGGCTACTCGGCACTATATTCACGACAATGCTAACGGGTATACCCGCCGTAACTTGCGAGGTTCGATCAATTCCCACAAGTGCTCTACCACCTTGCACCTGTGTTTACAAGAACAACGCCAATGAAGACGAGGCCGTGTTGGTAGTACTCGAGCTGGTGTAGGAAATTCCACATTCCGACAATGAGCAGCAGTGACCCTCCATTGTAACAATGCTGCCCACTACCCACCAAGTGGGATCAATCTTCGTCACTCCACATGGATGACAATGATCGGTGGGGATTGACCACAAACCGGATTTTACAAACTCGTGAAGCTTCGGACTGGGAATCGAGCGATCTTACTACAGGCGGCCAGATGGGCCGGAACTTTTTTTTTTACTCCAAATGAAAGTCACTTCCTGCTACGCATACCTGGTTGATCTGACAGATTGCTTACCTGGAACTGCACAGAAACTTTTACAAATGCAAATCATCGAGCAGGCGCAGTGGGAGTGGGAGTGGAGGGGCACCTGAGGAATGCTGCCTTGCAGGACGCGTGTGCTACCAGTGCATCCAGGAAGCCGAGAACGCGGGCGATCAGCGGCGAGCACAGACAACCCACGCTCTCACTGCAAAGACAACGTGCACACACAGACAAAGATCCCCCCGGTAGCCTTCACAGAATGCTGGAGCAAGTGCTGTAAGCGAGTAGCACTGGGGGTGGTGTGGTCAGCAACAAGCCCCAGCAGCCATCGTCTCCCCAGTGGTGATGTTCACACGCAGCACCGGGAACTCATTTAAGGCTCAGTCGACCTAGGGGAGTGGGGTAAAGTTTTTAGGTTTTAGAGGAGAGCCTATGGCTAATGTAAATGGGTTCGAGCGGATAACAAGACGAGGGAGTTCAAGTTCTGGGTCAGAGAGCAGGATGGTTCGGCATTGGGTTTTTACCTTAAGACGTTTTCAGGCAACAAGGAGTGTTCATAAAAAAATGGGAGGCCGTAGAGATGGAAACAGATGGCGATTAGTCCCCTTGCTGGAGTGCTTCTCCTGGCGAGGCAGGGTACGGCTCCACATCCTCGACGCCCACATGAAGGGAGTTTTACAACTATTGTGCGGCGATCCACCAACCGTCGCTGCTGCCTTCACAGCGCTGGGTCACATGCAGCAGCAGCGCCCAGCAGTGAGCAATAGGATTGGGGATGGGTGCTAGAGATTCCACCGCGGAGTAAACGGCAGCGTCGGGAGTCAGGCTCCGGCCGTACCTGGCGGTGAGCTGAGAGTGCAGCAGCTGCAGTGCTGCTCGCAGCACCATGAGCGCTGGCACCGCGGCCAGGTCGGCCAGCTGCACGGCCACGCGGCGCAGCAGCATCTGCAGCGGCTGGCAGCCGGTGGCCGCCTGTACCGACATCAGCTCGGCCAGCGTGTCTGCCTGCGCCCGCAGGTGCAGGCTCCACAGCTTGCGCGTGTTCAGCGCCGTCGTCACATCCTGCGCCGACAGGGGCTGCGTAGCGGAGACGGGAAGAGGGACGCGGTCATTCGCCAGTGCAGGGCGGCACACCGTATAGCGGTGGCGTCATAATGGGGCCTGTGCCAGACTAGGTACACTTCAACTGGAGTGACTGCAACAAGAGCAGCAGCAGCAACAGCAGCAGCAGCCATTCACCACCGAGTGGCAGTGATGTCACCACGTTGCTCGTGCCCGGCTAGGTACCCATCAGTCAGTCACAACAACAGCAGCAGCAGCCATTAGCACTGAATGGTGGCGACGTCACCACGGTGCTTGTGCCAGGCTGGGTGTATCTTGGCCACGTGGAGAATGGTGGGGGCTCGCTGGCAGAAGGTCATGGGAATGTAGTCACAAGCACAGCCGTTCGTGCGGAACAGCACAAAGCAGCGCAGCCTCAGGTACCCTCACAGGAGGAAGTAAACCAAATGAGCCAGTGGCTCTTATTCTGCGGACAGATCTATAGCCTGCGTGTTCTGGCCTTCAATAAATACAACTTCCATCGTTAGAGTTCAAACTTTAAAGAGCACAATTTAGTGATCTTACTGCAGGGACGCGTTAGAAAGTACCGAAAACTCACAAGCGTGACGTCACAGATTTTATGGCGTTATTGTTCTCATTAACCAAGCTTCAAACTTGTGCAGGACATCCCGCGACGCACAGGGCTAGGTAAAAGGCACGTCAAGGCGCATCCATTCCTCGATCAACATCGATTTCGACACTTGCATACTCGGAGGTGATTCACGGTTCTGTCTCTCCAACAGACATCTACAAATTGATCAGCGAACCTGCTACGGGCCAGTTAGCGAGATGCTATGGAATGCGAAGACAAGAGAGTTTGGGCAGGACGTGTGGCTGGAAGGAATGACGGCCGTGGGCGTGCGAGTGCAAGTGTGCGGTAGTGGAGCGGACCTCGCTTGCGGAAATAGTCAAATGAAGGAAAGGCACCCGGGAGAGGGGGCGTCCACCAGGGAGATGGAGCAATGAAATCGGCTCGTGTGCAGGCTCGCGGTGGAACATTGTGCATCGTGAGACCGTGACAGAGGGCAACAACATGTGGAGGCCTTCATCCAGCAGTGGACAGATCATAGCCGATGACGATACATTATATGAAGCTCTGTCGTTCTGTTTAGTGAACTTGCTACAAGAGCAAGTGAGAGAGATCAGACAGAATGTAAAATTAACAATAAAAAATATATTTTTAAAATCATAATCGCAACCCCGAATCTTGACAATTAATCAAACCTCCAGACCCGCCCGCCTTGGTGAAAGGCGCTTTACAAACACAAAATAGAATAGAACGGTGACACACCGGTTGGGTATGCACGAGATCTGAGATAAGAGAAATTGGCTTTGTTGGGCTGCATCTTCCTCCTTTAAGCCCAAGTGTAAGCAGCGAACACACCCAAAAGGCGTAAATAAAAACACAACCACACCTACCGGCACGGCCACATACCTGAGCGCACGACTACTCTATTCATACATCATCACCGTTGTTATTTTAGCGCTCTACTTGTAGAGAGTAGTCTATAGAAAGGGACAGCTCAACTAAAATGCAACTGCCAGACTTGTCACCCGAACCTCTGCAGGAGTCCACATCATCCCGAGACTCTGATGCCCCCACTGGCTCCCAATCCATTCCTGCACCGACCGCAAGATCTCACTCACAAGTCCATCAAGAACCTCCATGAACTTGCTCCCCACCTCCCCCCTCCACTCCCGTCTTCCTATCACTCCCCTCTCACCTCCATCTGCTCCCCCCCCCCTCCATGCAATCTCCGTTCTGTCAAAGCCCTTTGGTCAGTGCAAGATCACTTTATTCTCCTCGGCTGCTCCCACAGCATGGAAATTCCATCCCCCCTGGAAACGGCACTGTTGACTCCCTGTCCCAGTTCAAGTCGAGGCTCAAGACCTTCCCCTTTTTCCTCGGTCTACTGCTGCCTACACTTTTCTCGCTGTCGCGTAAACATGCCCACTGTTGATGCGGTCGCATCTTAAGACGATCCGTAAATCTACACTGCATTGTTACCCAGGCCCACGATTTGTAAACTCCTGCACCAGTCGCTACACAGTGCACAGTGGTACCACATCCCCTCATGGGCAGAGATCACGTGGCCAGGCCAGGGGCACGTGTCCTCACCAAACGCCGCACACCTGAGCGGGGGTTTTGCTTGGATCTGAGTTTGAAACCCACTTGCCGCCCAACATGAAAAGCGACCTTGGGCAGGCAGACGTGGGTAGGGAGGGAGGAGGGAGACCGCCGTGCGAGGGGCACGGCGGTGTTGACGCGGACGGTTGGAGGCCAATGCAAACCGGTCCATCTGGACACGACCAGACCCAACGCAGGTGGGACGAGCACGGCCGGAGAGGACCTCGCGCTCACCGCCACTGCGGGCCAAGAAGGCGCCGGGGGCCGATAGAGCGTCGCCACCTTTGAAGTGTAACGCCACGTGGTCGCCGAGCGTAGGCACAACATGTCAAGCTGCCAGCAACAAACAGCACGATAAAAAATTGCCGGAGATAACAATCAAACAAATTTCTGGAATTGATGAAGGAAATGGCTTGGGGGGGAAAAAAGGTGATGGGCGGGGAATTCAAAGTCAAACATATCTGAAGTAGAATATCTTCACCATATCAGCAGAGTGGAAAACTACATGTAAACACGTTGTCATGAGCGGTGGATTATTATGCAACTAACAAAAAATAAAATCCGGACGTTTAGTGTCCCAGGAAATTTTTCATATTTCCTAGGACAGCAGCTGCCTAAAGGGCAAGACGACAATCCAGAGAAAACCAGGACAGGTGGTGACTCGAGACCGAGGGACGGACCACCATCAACAACTATGCCCTTGTGCTCTCTCGCCCCACGCAAGGCAGCTTACATGGGGAGCGAACGCACGAGCGGCGACAGATAATAATCCCTGCACGAGGTCACCCAACAGACCCCTGGTGGACACCGGCCATTGTCGCCGACGGTTTGAGTGAGAACGGGGAGCGCGCCGAACAATGTCACGACAGATTACGGCGGCGGCGCGGCCGTGTCGAGTCACTTATCATCGGGCTCCAGGGTCGGCGACCGCGATTGAAGAATATTAATTCCCATGAGCCCCAGCGAGACACGCGGTCTTAGCCTGCAAGTCCTGACATGCACGCGCGGGGGAGAATATAATAAAGAAGTCAATTCACCGAGTCTGGCTGGCTCTTGGCAGCCTTCCCTCTACCAGAGCAAGCTCGCATTGTCCTTCCCCGAAGCCAATTGATAAATAGAAATTCAAGCCCTTATTTTTAGTTTTTAAGGTCTGATGAAAAAAAGTATTTGATTTCGATGAAGCTGCAGCATTCATCGCATCTGCTCCCCATGCCCCTGCACGCGTGCGGGCGGCGATAGTGGGACTCGATAGTGGGTCTCGATAGTGGGACTCGATAGTGGGACTCGATAGTGGGTCTCGATAGTGGGACTCGATAGTGGGACTCGATAGTGGGTCTTGATAGTGGGACTCGATAGTGGGACTCGATAGTGGGACTCGATAGTGGGTCTCGATAGTGGGACTCGATAGTGGGTCTCGATAGTGGGACTCGATAGTGGGACTCGATAGTGGGACTCGATAGTGGGACTCGATAGTGGGACTCGATAGTGGGTCTCGGTAGTGGGACTCGATAGTGGGTCTCGATAGTGGGACTCGATAGTGGGACTCGATAGTGGGACTCGATAGTGGGACTCGATAGTGGGACTCGATAGTGGGTCTCGATAGTGGGACTCGATAGTGGGTCTCGATAGTGGGACTCGATAGTGGGACTCGATAGTGGGTCTCGATAGTGGGACTCGATAGTGGGTCTCGATAGTGGGACTCGATAGTGGGACTCGATAGTGGGACTCGATAGTGGGACTCGATAGTGGGTCTCGATAGTGGGACTCGATAGTGGGACTCGATAGTGGGACTCGATAGTGGGACTCGATAGTGGGTCTCGATAGTGGGACTCGATAGTGGGACTCGATAGTGGGTCTCGATAGTGGGTCTCGATAGTGGGTCTCGATAGTGGGACTCGATAGTGGGTCTCGATAGTGGGACTCGATAGTGGGTCTCGATAGTGGGTCTCGATAGTGGGTCTCGATAGTGGGACTCGATAGTGGGTCTCGATAGTGGGTCTCGATAGTGGGACTCGATAGTGGGACTCGATAGTGGGACTCGATAGTGGGTCTCGATAGTGGGACTCGATAGTGGGACTCGATAGTGGGACTCGATAGTGGGACTCGATAGTGGGACTCGATAGTGGGACTCGATAGTGGGTCTCGATAGTGGGACTCGATAGTGGGTCTCGATAGTGGGTCTCGATAGTGGGACTCGATAGTGGGACTCGATAGTGGGACTCGATAGTGGGTCTCGATAGTGGGTCTCGATAGTGGGACTCGATAGTGGGACTCGATAGTGGGTCTCGATAGTGGGTCTCGATAGTGGGACTCGATAGTGGGACTCGATAGTGGGACTCAATAGTGGGTCTCGATAGTGGGACTCGATAGTGGGACTCGATAGTGGGACTCGATAGTGGGACTCGATAGTGGGTCTCGATAGTGGGACTCGATAGTGGGACTCGATAGTGGGACTCGATAGTGGGTCTCGATAGTGGGACTCGATAGTGGGTCTCGATAGTGGGACTCGATAGTGGGACTCGATAGTGGGACTCGATAGTGGGACTCGATAGTGGGTCTCGATAGTGGGACTCGATAGTGGGACTCGATAGTGGGACTCGATAGTGGGACTCGATAGTGGGACTCGATAGTGGGACTCGATAGTGGGACTCGATAGTGGGACTCGATAGTGGGTCTCGATAGTGGGTCTCGATAGTGGGACTCGATAGTGGGACTCGATAGTGGGACTCGATAGTGAGTCTAGCACAACAATCTCACCGAGTGGGACGGCGCATGCTAATTATTAGGGCTGGTTGTATTCGGCTGCGGTGAGAAGGGCAAATTATTAGGATTCAGTGGAAAAATTGGCCAAACTTTATGGGTTGGGGGGGGGTTCAGAAGTTTGTTGGTGGAGAGTTCTGCATATGACTTTTACGAGCAGAAGAACTGCATTCCCGAGGCATCGCGCAGCCTCGCGGAGTTAATCCGAGGGGGGGCGGGGCAGGGGGCGGGGGGGCCTCCCGGAGTCGAAGCTTTTTTGGTGGGGGCTGCAGCTGCACGTCAAATTACACACGGGAGAGATGGGCGTTCACGAGCGGGGCTTCGACGCAACCGCGCACGCGAACGCTCGCGCATCCCCAAGGCGCGAGCTTACGCGAAAAAACAACTTATAAAACCCGCAGGCACTAAAACCGCGTGGGGCGCTTAACTGGCCGGGAGAAGGTCCACGCGTAAGATTTAGGAAGGGTTCAGCTCAAAAGGAGAACGATAAAACGGCGTTTGAACTTTAGAACGCATCAATAAATATCACGCTTTCCTCATTGCCAACCTCCCCGGTCGCCGCTCGCACCTGTTTGACCACGGCCGCGATTTGTTGCGGCGCTAGGCACGGTGCGTAAAAGAACAACGCGGCGCTCCACGCGGGGACCTCGACAGGCCAAAGTCCACAAAATCCCAACGACAAACCGGCCGGCTGCGAGGCGGCCGACGCGGCCGCGTGAAGATGAGCGCGGGCGATAACGCGCCGCCGCCGTGCACTTCCTCCTAAAGGTCGGGGGGGGGGGGGGATGGCTTCACCAGATCCAGGTACAGTGCGGCGCGCCCAGAGCCCCCTCCGTCCCATTTGGAACAAGACCCACGAACCGGAGCCAACGCACGCAAACAGATAAAATTCTGTTTTGATGAGGAAACATTAAACCTATTTTCATTTTGCATTCCTCTCTAGCATGACATTCTTTTGACTATCTCCCCCACCCAACCCTCCCCCCCCACTGCGTTTGTTTTGGTAACAAACACAATTACGAAAGCAGCTCAATGCTTTGTGCGAATTATTATTTTTTACAACCGAGATGAGATAAGGGTCCAAGGTGTAGGCGTGGAGACCCTCTACCCGTGGCCGGAGATTACCGGAAAAATGCAAACGCGGCCTCGCAGCTCCCGGTCGCATCAAAGCAGCGGGCACCACAGGGGCCGGCACCGACCGCGGCCCAGAAGGCACGGGGTTTTTGCTCGACCCCGGGCGACCAGCGGACGAGCGGAGGACCACGGGGGAGACGTTGGAGCGCGGCACCTCACCTCCGCGGCGTGCATGGGCAGCGGCAGGGGCAGCAGCTCGGTGAGCAGCAGCAGGCCCGAGTAGAAGCTCTCGGGCGCCGCCAAGGTGCAGTCGAGCACCTCGCGCAGCATGAGCGACCACGTGTTGGAGGCGAGCGTGTCGCCCGAGCCGGCCGCCTGCTCGCCCACGCCCTGCGTGAAGGCCAGCAGGGTGTCCACGGCCAGCGTCTGCACCTGCTGCTCCTCGGCCTCCAGCTGGCCCGACAGTGGCACCGAGCACAGCACCGTGTGCAGCGACACCAGCGCCGCCGGCAGCCGCGAGTCGCGCAGCTCGAAGCCGCCACCTGCGCCGGGGACACGTCGTAAAGTTCGCAATGGTCAAACCGGTCACGTGGCTCGGAGAACACCGGCCTCCCGCGTGTACAGGGTATGGCACCTCAACCTCGGCCAAACTGTTCTCACGGGGCTTCCAAGAAGTATGTATATTGAACTTCTTTCGCACCGTGCTAATAGGAGGTGCGGGGGAAGGGCAACAAACTAAAACACAAAAAGCAGTTCTCAAGAAATGTGTTCTCAATCTAAATTGAAAAGTGCATAGCTCCAGTGGCTTCCTAATATCAGAAGAGCGTTCCAGACGGCCGCAGACGCGCATCTGAACGCGATTCACGACGGGGGCATAGAGCGGCATTGGGATTCTGTGCTTCGGTTTGGCGGATTGTTTGCGACACGTAGAGAAATTGTGGCCTTGTAAAACACGGTTGGAGCACGTGCTACAGTACGAGCGATCGGTTGGCTGGTGTTTGTGGATTAGGGGTAGGACGGGGGTCAGGTTGGTCAGTGTGCTCCGCCCCCTTACCCCTCCCCTACCAAGTACAGCTGTTTCACTTTTCATTTACGTGTCACCACTGCGGGGTCACTCACGCCGACAATGCAAGCCACGCAGGTGTTCTCCGTCATGGCAAAGAAAAAGCAGAGCGCTTTGCCAGAGCGTTAATGCGAGATGCGACCACAATATCCAGTGATGGCGCAGTGGTTTGTGCACTGCACAATGAACCAATGGTTCAACTCCTGGCCATGACTAACAACAGTGGCAAGCAGTAACCGAACCGGTCCTGAGCACGCCACCTTCACCAACCTGCACTGACCAGCATGGTGAAATACGGTCAACGAACCCTCATGACCGACACCGCACGAGAAGGCCGATAACATCCCATAGTGGGCCGACACAGTGGCTGTAAACGGAACTCTCTCGTCGTTACGGTTCTAGACCGTGCGACATGAGCCATCCCCGCTAGCCATCCCCGTCGACCCAGCGCCAGGCGCGGTACCTTGCGGCCCGCCGCCCAGCAGCTCGGCCAGCATGGCCTGCAGCAGCGAGAGGGCGCACGTGGCGATGGAGAGCACCAGGCTGCGCTGCAGGCTGGCCATGGCGCCGGCGTGGTGGCGCCACGCCTGCAGCAGCACGGCGCTCAGCTTCTGCAGCACGCGGATGAAGAGGTCGAGAGCGTCGGCCGAGAAGAGCTGGATCACGGCGAGGTTCCAGCGCAGGTCCTTCTGCTGCCCTGCTGGCGCGGGCACACCCATCCACACACACGCAGACGGTCGCAAACTTAGCGCGGGATCCAAGGGCGAATAACGACAACAGCAGAGGAAAAACCAAAAGTTGGGTCAAAGGTTAAAAAAGCCAGTGATATCCAACTGAAAATGAGCATTGAGATAGTGGCTCACCTCCAGCTTACCAATTGGCTAGAGGTAAAATGTTCACATCGACTCCATATGAATGTGTAGAACTTCTTTCGCACCTTACGTAGCCAACCGTGCTAATGGGATTATCAACAAGTTATCGATAATCATGTTAGCAAAGTCGGATAAAAGGCAGACTTTAGAAGCGATCGTCGCACGGACCTTTGATGGGCGGGGGAGGGCAGGCGATGTGCTTGAGGACCCTCAGTGCCGTGGCCAGGCCCGGCCCCTCATGGGCAACGTGGATCGTTAGACTGTCCAGGTTCTGCAGGTCAAAGGGCACACACGCCACACGTTACCCACACAGTCCTGACAATGCTGCCCAACTCCAGCCCTTGCCACCCACTCAGCAGCGTTGGCGGCAGCGTCCGAGACGATGCACGCAACGAGTAACCTCCGTGGGAGTTCCACAAATTGCCACATTATTGGCATTTGCTATATAAATTTAAGAAAATATTATTTTAGATCGTGTGCAATGTCTGTGTTGTATATTCTGTCGTGTTAGTTTAGACTGGTTAGGTACATAAGTGGATACTTTGCAATAACTATGCCTATAATAAATAATAATGTCAAGTCACTCCCGGATGAAGGCCTCCCCAAACAGTGTCAGTCATTGGGGTTGTATGACCGTGCGTCACCACGCTGGTCAGTGCAGATTGGGAAAGGGGCCCAGGACCTTGCCAGTGATGGTAGGCGTGGCCACAAATCAAACTCAGATCGCAGTGTGATAACTACTGCACCATCACTCCACGAACAACACATAGTTGGCTACATATTTGGAGTGTTAAAGGTTTCCTCCTGTAATTATTCCTTTTAACCAGTGGTGATTACGACAGAGGTGGCGAGACGTTTTTCCACATCTGCCTGAATGTTAATTCTTTTGTGCCTGGTACCAGATCTATCTGCAGTCGAATGTATCAAGAGCTGTGCGATTAATGTAAACGCATTAGCAAACCTTAACAATTCAAAAATCACCAAAATCACCCCCTCGGCCACAACCGATAGGGCTCAAGAGGACAAGCAGGGCCGCGCCGGTGGTGTTGTGTGTTATTCTAAGTGGACGTCATTCAATCACATGGCATTGTTTGCTCGCTGAATGCGGCAAGCCACCCTAATTCCACTGTCACACGGGTCTCACGAGACAAAACAGGTTTTTCTCAGCCTCCATTTCAGGTGCGGCAGGCAGAACGAGCGGCGGGGCGACACCGCACGCGAGACTGAGCTCACATCAACCGCGCGGATTCCAGCGCGGAGGGCTGTTGGTCGCACCTGACAGTGACACTCCTGCGAAAACCCGTTTGGGCTGTCGCGGCCGGGAGCGACCCGCGCGGTCAAACGGAGCCACAGAGGTGGCGGCGGCCGGGAGTCTCAGGAAACCGATGCCGCGTCGGGAGGCTACCGACGACCGGCACCACCGAGATCCCGAGTGTGAGTCAAGGTGTCGGCCACGTGCGATTAAAACCGGGTTGCTCAAGCGCAGCAAGTCGGTGGTTTCAGCAGCCTGGACGATCACCTGTGACCGTGTAAATATGCAACTGTGAAAATTGGTTGTTTAGCGTAATTTGTCTTGATCTTGGGTTGGTTTCATGTGACAAATACGCTTTGTTGGCGACGTCATCTTTCAGGAGCCAGTCTCACACAAAGGTAGTGGTGCACTGCACATTGCTTCAACGTGCAACAACATCGCGCCAATGGAGTCCAAATGGGGGTATGCACACAAAGAGCAAGAAAATGGAGGTTTGATACTGACCTTGCTACTGGATAACTGATACAGGGACCAGGATTTGCAATGCTGAATTTTGGACAAAGCAGCCACTGATGTAAGTGTAGCAATGTGCTGTGTGTGACCAGGTGCTACTCGCCTGTTTGATGTACTCCGTGAGTGCGGGAATGGAAGATATCTCAAAGTGCAGGTCCTTCACCGGCTCCAGCCACCTGCTCAGCTCTGTGATGACCCAACAGACGTTCGCTTGCATCAGCTTGATCTCATCGTGCCCGTAGAGGCCCGACCATTATTTCACCTTTATAATCCTGGACCCACATGCCCCTTCCCCCCTACTGCCCACCTGAGCTGGGAAGATTTAGCCCCATTCTACCATGACGGCACACAGCCGTAATTATACATTCTGTACAAATCTTCTGCGCTGTGCCGAATGGGTCTCGTGGTGTTCAGGAGAGCTCTTGCTAAAACATCAGACTACCTCGAAATATTTGTTTAACAGGTCACATGCTGCTGAATGTTGAAACTGGTCTAGGGGTTGCATGTTTAAACAAATCCTCCCGAAAAAGACGAGGCCAAAAAGCCCATTCAGCTGATGTACCAAAACATTATATTATTTTACTTTACATAGTGACACACCACCATGCACGTTTATTAATAGATGTATTATTTATTTTAAACCTCAAGTGGCGCAGATACCATCGCGCCCATCCCAGCACGCAGCCATTGTGTTGAAACCCAAGCGCATGTCGCGTCAGGCATGACAAAATCCAATCGAAGAGTGACTCAAAAGCGGCGAGATTTTAAAAACTTTCCGCATTGTTCCAACTGCCACGCTGGAAAATAGAACCGGGGCGGGGGGGGACGACCTCCGGATCAAAAGCCCAGTGCGTAGACGGTTCCACCATGGCAGCATCCTTCACGTGGGAACCCGTTCGCAAAGCGATGGTTAATCCGTACGCGAATTACAGCGAGTTTCACGCGTCTGTTGAGTGTTGACGTGGCAATATAAAAACCGCGTCGGCCCTGTCATTAAACACAAAAAAAAGTGGGGCTGTACACCCGTGTGTTTGTACAAGTTCACTTCCATCACTCAATTACGAGAGCGGGGGGTGGGCACACCTGTTTGTGGGATTCTCGGAGCCCGGGCTGGCTCGGCCACATTCTGCCGAGCCGCTGGGCTCACGCCAAAAGGTGGCGTCTCTCTGCTTTTAATCCCCGAGTGTCCCCTTCCGCTGGCATCGCGCGCCACGGTCGCGGCAGCCGTGTGGTGCGGAGAGAGCGAGGCCAGTCCCGATAGAATGCGGGGATCGTAGAGGTGCAGCGAGTTGTCAACAATCTCATTGGGAAGAGGTTGCGTTTGTTGTCGTCGTCGTCATCACCGTCAACCACGATCAATCCACTGCTGCGCGAAGGCTTCCCCAAGCAGTCTACATCTCTCGCGGCCTCGCGACGCGCATTTAGAATATTAATTTAAGTAAAATCTCAATCTTCACCTTTGCCGAGTGTAAGCAAGATTTCGACTCGCGACAGGCGAATTCCAGGAGCGAGTGGCGCTTGCACGGTGCGTGGCGAGTTTACAGCACGTATCTATATGTACACATGTCGAACTTGTTAAGCGCTGTACTTTGCCAATCTTGCTCATCGGAGGTTGCGGGGGAAGAACAACAAACTAATCACAAAAAGCAGTTAATGAGGCAAGGGGAGTGCGCAGGGGGTGCCGCGTGTGTGGCGAGCGTGCGGGCGGGCTGGGCGGACGCACCCTGCAACTTGGCGTTGCCCTCGTCTTCCTTGCACAAATGCAGCAGTGGCGTGCCGTAGTGCTCCAGCATGGCCACCTCGCTGGACAGCTGCACCGCCAGCAGCACCAGCATGCACGCGTAGTTGGACGCCACGGACTTCTTGGATTTCACCTCGCTGTGGAGGAACAAGGAAGCGACATTTGAAAGACTCCTCTTCCTACAAACCAGCCCCTTCCCCCCCCCACTTTAAAGTAAAACAATTTCTAAGATAAATCGGTGCAGGATTGAGAACGAATTGTTTGGGGAGGTCGAGGACGACTTGGCGAGGCTTTTTGCCAGCAGTGGATTGATCGTGGCTAAGGCTACGATTTGAAAGTAAAGAAAGCGTCAAACCTAATGTGGTTCCTTTAGCACCCCACTCCTTCCAAAGTAAAATTATCATTATCAGCCATCGTCAATCCACTGCTGGATGAAAGCTTTCCCAAGCTGCCACCACCTCTCACGATCCCGCAATTTAACAATCGGAGGGCCTGTAGATGAACATTTTTGTATCGCTCCATCTCTACAATGGAAGTATTCACGGATGCATTTCATTCCTTGGCTGTTGTGTACAGCCGTTTCCACAAATTCACCAATTTTATTCAAATTCACGATTTCTTTGAAACACCATCACTTCTGTGCCAAATCGTAGTCTTTATCACGACTGACAATGATGCCAACGATGATCTTTGAACATGTTTCATGTAGTTATCTCATGTCTTGAGCCTACCATCTCAGTTTCCATTCAGCCAGTGGGCACTGTTGTGCTATCAAGATAAATATTAAATAAATACTGGCATCCAGTACATAAACACATATATGCTAAGAGAGTACACGGTGCGTGACAGCTGCCACGATCAGCCACTATCAGAATCCTTACAAAGCCAGTTACCATCATCGAGAGAGTATATCTAACTCCATAGCACAAACAATGCCCACGAGAAAAGCCCCGAAACCCGGCCGCTCTCGAAAGCCGAGCAGAAATTTGAGCCTGCAATGCGCTTGGATGGGAGGCCAGCGTCGCTGAAGGAGGTGCTACAAGCTGCTGTGTGTCGTGGACGGCAGAAGTCAAGTAACTCTCGCAGCCTGGGCGGGTCGGCCCTCATGCACCAACAGATTTACAAAAAGACTGCTGTACCAAAAAATGTCCAGCTCTCCAACTCTGGCCAAAAGATTTATACATTTGGGTCCACCAATTGAAGCCTCGTGAACACAATGTAACGAGCACGAATCTAGAGTATTAAGTTATGTTACGGTTTAGGGACTCGCCCAATTGAAAGCTGGCGAATAATACAGAGCAGCAATCAAAGAAAAAATGACTGTTTGACAAATACACAAACGCCCCACTGGTCGGCTTCTGCCCAGCTGATGCAATACCCTCCAGGAACAACAACCGCGTGCCGGAAAGCGTTACGTAACCCAGCGACTCATTCTAGAGTCTGGCTGGCGGTGCCACCAATGGCAAAACCGGGTGGCACCTTCAGGGCGCAGGGGCGGCCATCGGGGCGTGCCCACCGCCCCCACGTCCCGCCCTTACCCCTGCTGTCCCTCCTTGCAGCACTGATCCACGAACGGGATGAGGCAGCCCAGGTTCCTGTCGAGGCCGAGCACGTGGCAGACAGCGGCGCGGCCCGTGGGGTGGAAGGTCATGAGGTAGAGGGAGTGCAGGATGCCCAGCACGCCCGAGTTGTCCGTGTCGCCCTCGCCGCCCACCCGCGCGCCGCACTCGAACAGCTCCGACACGCACTGCAGCGCCTGCCGAGGGCATCGCCGGGTGGCACGGCGCAGCGGGCATCACGATGTGCACCGCAGCACACCGGCGTCGCGACACGGATGTATGACGGCACGAGCGTTAAAACGCGCACGGCGCAACAACGGCGTGAAAACACAGGCATTGAAACGCAGGGACATCATATCAACAGGCATCACAACAAAATCAGGTGTCATGACAAAACATAACCATCACTACACACAGCATTCAAAATAAGTGAGCATTACACCACACAAGGACAGCACACCACACAAGGACATTACACCACATGGACATACAAATGCACAGCCATCACAACACGCACGCATCGCAAAATAACAGGAACACAATCCAAGGGCGTAACACAGGCATTGCAACACAGGCATTGCAACACGGGAGGCATAACAATACGAGCATAAAACGTAGGCTTTCGCAACCAATATTATCCATAAAAGGTTATTGGGTTAGATTTTCCACAACGCTAGCTGTCGCCTGATGATGCTAATTGTACCCACTGTTGAAATGTCGTACTCCAATTGTAAATGTTGTGGGTTTACTCTCCAACACATCGGTATGCTTTACGAGTAACGAATAGGCACGTTTTGTTAACATGACAAACCTTACTAATTGTCTGTGTCAGGTGGTAGCGGGTTTAACGAGACATTTATATTTACGTAATCTAAGCTAAAAACCTCTGTTATGGACAACAGGAGTAGTATCACAACATTTGGGCATCACAAGACACTGGCTTCCGACAGAGAACGTACAGCCACCAGGAATCCTACAAACACATCTCAGCGGCCTAAAATAACCATACCCAAGTGTAAACAAAACACATTTCCTCTATACCAAGTTTATAAACGATGGGTCACTATTGCTGCCAAAGCTGCCAAATATTATAGTCACGAGGTTAACCAAGAGGCGGCTCCATGTGCCAGTCTAGAGCAATGGCACCTATCGGCAGATGGGAACGAATCTCCCCTTTCCCGCCAGTTAAACGAAGACGCCAATCTCATCCTCCCCGCCTTCACAAAACAGGCAGGGTAATGTATGGTGAAACAACCCCTCAATTCGCACAGTGTGGACAGACCCCCACAGACAGCACTCCCAGCCAAGCTGCTCTCCCACGGACGTTCAGCTGGGCACCGTCACCGCTCGCGATACCCTTTTGTGAAATGGGCCTGTGGCCCAGGACGGATTCGCTCGCGCCTGGGGACGGGGTGCGACGTGTCAACCCCACCTGCAGGCTGTAAGCCAGTCTCAGCGCCAGCGCGGGGTCGCTGCCGGTCCCGCCACCGCCGCCGCTACCGCCGGCGACGGCGCCGACCCCTCCGCCGGCCGCCGGCGCGGGTCCGTCTTCGTGATCCGGCTGCTCGGCTAGCTGTGCCAGCGCGCGCACCAGCAAGCCGGCCGCCTCGGGGTGCGAGCCGAGGAAAAGAAGGCCGGGCTGCGTGGCGGCCAGGCCGGCCAGCACGTCGCGGCTCGCCTGCTGGACGCCGGCGTGCAGGCTGGCAGCCGGCGTGCACAGCAGCAGCGCCAGCGACTCCAGGAAGTGGTGCTCGTGCATGTACCTGGTGGGCGGACGGGCCAACGAGTTGGTGAAGTCGATTAAGGTTTTTGCGGTCATGCTGCACGCCTCTCCGATTTTTGGGAGGGGGATTTGCCATCAGATTAAAATCGATTTGTGTGCTCATGAAACAAAGCATCGAATAGTGCAGAGGAACAGCTTATTTGAGATTAGTGCAAATGATATGCGAATGTTAGTTTAGACTAATGAGATGGAAACAGAATGAACAATGCAAATGAGGCAGGGAAGATGGTACAAAATAAAACTAAAAACAACAAATTCTTGAAACAGTGACACAAAATCGTGACAATTCCATTAATCGCAGCAGGGTGACGACTCACTTCAGGCACAGACTTGGGTACAACACACCAAGACCCCATGTAGGGTTGTGTTTACGAAATCTGAGTTATCCACCTCAACCATGCAGAATGCAAATCAGAGGCTTGGGCATGACCCATCATTCGAGGGGCTGCTGTCTTGCCCAAGCTTGGGAACTGATGTACTTGGGGCCATCCATGTAGCAGGTACGCAAAAATCTGTCAAAACTTGACCCCTCCCCCCCTCCCTGTACGCACGCAAACTTTTTACACCCCTGCGTACGTACGCTTGACGCACCCCCGCCCCCCCCGAATCCTATAGAACGGCCGATATTTAATCCACGCAGAAATTATCAAGGATTAATAATATTAACGTGTTTAAGCAAACAGACAGTCCACCGCCGGACTATCTAACTCATTTGAAGGCCAATGTAGACAAATAATTATCGAGGCTTCACCCCCCCCGCCCTCCGTTTCCTATGCGTACATTGTCAGTAGACCCCCCATACGCAAGCGTACGCATTTGGGTTAACCCCCCCTCCCCCCTCCATGCGTACGTACTAAATGGATGGCCCCTTATGCAATATAAACTTATATACTTTTTGTTATCCGTGATTTGCTTACCTTTCCTATACCTTACACTCTTGTCGTTTTTTCTATTGTTTGTCGTTGTAACTTTCTAACCTGCCCAGACTGGACAATTGTGAAAAAGAACATTGGATTTCTCCAGGATAAATAAAGATTCTGAATGAATGGCTGCCAAAAGAAATAATATGCCGGAGAGTCTAACGTCAACGAAATTGAGCAATAAAATAATATCAAGGAGTGAGATGGACCGTGTGGAATGGCAATAGCATAGATGTGCCTTTGTACAGCAGTGGATAGAGAATAGCTTACAACGGTGGAGACACAGAGAGGCTCAGATTCGGCAATGGAACGATAAAGGCTCCGAGCACTGCTGCTAATTAATTAAGGCAACCACGGTGTCGCCACCTCTCATGCGATGTAACAATCCACTTGGCACCTGATGAACATTCGATGGTAATGATTTGGCGGTAAATGACGCGGGCAGCATTGGGCAGTTACCGGAAAAGCGCGGGCATGGGATCGTCACGTTCCGGCGGTCCGGTGATGCGTGCGGGCGTTGGGAAGCACTTGATGGGCAGCTGCAGCATGCAGTGCGGCGCTCGCACCAACAACTCCTGCATCTCCTCCAGCAGCATGGCCAGGCGGTCCAGGTCACGTGCACCAGTGCCGGCCCCACCGCACACTGGCCACAAACGCACCACACAACAACAACAACAACCGTTACTCCACTATGTGACGGTGCCATCATCGTGTCGCTTGCGCCAAGCTTGGTGAACCTTGAGGCCACGTAAAGTGTCAAACGTTCGCTCGCCGGTGGTTACGGGACAGGCCTGGGCGCTGTGGGTTAACAGACAGGACTGCGCTACAGCATGAGCTAGAGAGCAGATGGGCTGATGTGGTTAACGAGGGCCTGATATGGACTTGCCGATGACTTGTACCAATGATGTCAAGGTTGGCCCTGTTGTTAGACAATTGGACGTGGGTTGGCACCTATCCTGATTTTTCGACGATGTCCTCTTGTTGAGGCAGCTGCTGTCCTTGAAATGTTGTACCTCTTCCCAGGACATTAACAGTTCCAGATTTGGTCACTGGCATAATAATAAAAATACACCACTCAAGACAATATATTCACATGTAGTTCTCCCCTATTCTGGTATTCTGAAATCTACTTTCATGATATGCCCAGGATTTTATTTTTCTCCAATATGGCAACTCTTAAGTTGGAGGCAGCCGCCCTCAAGCAACATAGAACAGAGGAGCGATGCTCACAAGAAGGCGCAAGCACACAGACAGAAACATGCGCACGTGCATGCTTGCACCCACGCTCTCCAATGCATTGGGGTGGGACTGTGAAGCCTCACCCCAAATCCCTATCGCAAGAAAGGGTAGAGGGGGGAGACTCGGTGTTGCAACCAGGACGACCAGACAGACCACCTGCCAGGGACGGGCGGATCCCGCAAAGCACGGAGGCAATCACCTGCGAGACTGACTGTCGTCGTTCAATTCATTTCTTATTCTGGCATCGTTTGACAGTGGCACCAGATAATCTCAAACCTGTGCTTCACAATGTGATGTCCCGCATGAGGCAGGAAGGCTGCAGCGCATTGATAAAAAGAGCAGGGTAACTTTCCCCGAAAGTGGAAATTTGACTCGCATGTTGCATCAAACAACGAGGAGCATAACGAACCGTGCGTTAAAGTTGACTCTTACATTCACAATGCATCCAGTACATTGGTGTGTGCGAGAATCAATTATTTGGCAAACGTGTGTAAATAGTTGAGATTCAATTAGTTCACACTACCATAGGTAGATTCTATAATCTTCTAATCTTAAATAGCTTCACAATGCCAGTTGAGGTGGTTCTGCCACCTTGTAAGGATACTCCCCCTGGAACTCTACCGGGCACATCCCACTGGGCGAAGACCCCGGGGCCGGCCCAGTACACGCTGGCGGGACTATGTCGCTCGGCTGGCCTGGGAACGCCTGGGAATTCCAAAGGAAGACCTCGAGTCTGTGTGTAGTAGTGTAGTGTATCGTAGTGTAGTGTATAGTGTAGTAGTGTATATGTATAGTAGTGAATAGTGTAGTAGTACTAGAGTCTGTCGCCAGGGAAAGGGAGGTCTGGGCCGCCCAACTCAACACGCTGCCGCCGCGACCCTCACCAGGACAAGCGGCTTGAGAAACGAACGAACAAGCGAATGCTATCAAATCTAGTCGGATCCATGCAGGTTATATAGATTCATGCCACTACAGTACGACCTTTCCTCTGTCTATGACTGAATCACGAGAGGTGAATCATTAAATCCAGTGTCAATTTCTCACCGAATATTTTCAGTGATGCTGCGGGACTGGAGAAGGCAGCAAGGGACTCGTAGCCACAGTCAGAGTAACACTATGACACGTGGTGTGCTGGGTGTGGAAACATTTTACAGGTCGCTAACCTGAACAGACCCGATCCCTAATCACGCGTCGTTCCGTGTTGACGCTGGAGTCAACGAGGAGATCTACGCGGCTCACGTCGCTGACTCTGTCAATCGCAGACGCGTGCGCTGCGCGTGGTGTTCCTGCGCAAGTCGAATCGTAAACAAGCGGACGCAGCGATGGCCCGGCGGAGACGTACTCGACTCGGGGTCGTCCGTGTCGTCGGAGCTGTCCAGGTCGCTGTCGCCCGTGCCGGTCCCCTCAGTGCTGCGCCTCCGCCGTGGCTCCTTGGAGCCCTCCGAGAGGGCCTCGACCGCGCGCTCCACCTCCACCACCAGCTCGTAGAAGTGGCACTTCTGCAGCACGGCGCTAGCAGCCGTCGCCACGCGCACTGTCTGCTTTGACAGGATGAGGTCCAGCAGCCTCTGGTAACCGCTGGCGCCGCCCGCTTGGCCCGCGTCGCCCAGGAAACTCCGCACGCCCTCCTTGGTGCTCACCAGGCTGTCCAGGGCCTTCATGGCACCCAGCTTCAGCGAGGAGGCCATGTGCTCGGCAAACAGGAGGTCCACCACCAGCTCAGTCACGCCGGCCGCCACCAGCGCCCGCGCCTCATCGGCGCCGCACTCAGCCAGGGTGCCGGCCAGCTTGAGGCCGCCCTTGAGCTGACGCAAGTTGATGGCGATGGGGAGGACGAGGGCGGCGTCCAGGCCCAGGGCGTGCCGGCACCACGCCACGAGGCGGCGCAGCACGTCGCCGTGGGACGGGGCGGCGGTCGCTCGCAACCAGCTCAGCCCCTCGGGCAGCAGCGCCGGCGCCTCCTCCAGCGCCGTCACCCACTTGGGGCCGCTGCGCTCCAGGTCCTCCTCGTGGGCCTCCAGCAGGTCCCGCAGGCGCTCCGCTTGCTCCGCACGCTCCACGCTCCCTTCCTCCTGCTGCTTGGATTCGTTGGAGGCGATGCTCGCCAGGGCCACCTCGAACCTGCGCGCTCGCGAGGATCGCACCATTACGTCGTGTTGACAACAACCCCAGGGCGCGCTGCTTGCATCGTTCGTTCCGTCGGTTGGTGTGCCGGCGAAGGTGGCGACACACTTGGTGAGGTAAGCAGGGCTCACCGGGTGAGGTAGGGGGGGCTGAAGTGTGCGAGCGACGCCAGATCCTTGTCCAGAGGGTCGTAAGACATGGCGGGCACAGATGCGAGCTCCTCTGCTGTGTAGTGCTCCAGGTCAAAGTTCGGGTACTTATACGCTCCGTGCTCCGCGTCAGGGATGCACTCCTCATCACTCGATATCTGCTCGTACCCATCGTCCCCTGGGTAACAAAGGTGGAGAGAGTCAATTCGTGTGCATCGCCACTCTGAGTCGACGGGAAGTAAAAACTATTATTTTGACGATAATAATGACAACGATGATGGATATGACGATCATGATGACCATGACAACAACGACGACGACAAATATGACCAAGAGACAATGACAAACACAACAACACTGACGATGAAGCTTCGCCAGGCTCGTACTGTCTCCATCTCCCTCCTCATCGTCCTCGTCGGGCATGCTCTCCGCCGCGTGGCTCTCCCCTTCCTCCCCCTCCTCGCCCTCCTCAGCCTCCATCTCCTCGTCCACCACCTCGTCCTCGATCTCTTCCTCCTCCTCCTCGTCCTCCCCACCCGTGTTGCCCTCCTCCTCGCCGGCGGGCTCTCCCTCCTCCGAGAAGCGCTCCTCCGACGGCTGGGAGCACGGCCGATCTGGGGACACCGCCGGGAAGAACTCCTTCTGGGAGGCGGCGGCGGCGGCCGCGGCGACGATGGCGGTGGCGGCGGCGGCCACGGCAGCTGCGGTGGCGGCGGCCGCGGCGGCGTTCGGATCATCCCGCGAGATGGCTGCGGTCGGACAGCAAGGGGGCCGGTCGTGGCTTTAACCAGAACCTTCAGTCATATAGGTCAGATGCATTCTCCCAACCACATTATAATGTAAATAAGATTCATAATTTAATTTCGGGATTGGCCACGTTGGAATGTGGTCAATAGTTGTACATTAAAGTCCCCTTCTTAACCTCCTTCCGTTCCTCTCTTTTAGCTGCACCTCTTCATTTCCCATTCGCTTCCTCTTCTCTCGTCTTGCCCCTTCACTCCTTCCCATCTCTCCCCTACCCTTCCGTGATCCCCAAGTAACCCTCTACCCCTCAATCGCTGTCCTCAATCCTTGTCGTGCGCCCCTGCCGACTACATCATTCCATACGGTCTCCGTTTTGTAAAAGGGGCGTGAAGTTCTTCACAGATAGATTCAAGAATCCACTGCTGCCGTGTCATTGTCCGGAGGACTCACCGACTGGGAGGATGGGCACCTCATCGTCGTCGTCGTCAGGAGGAGGAGGACCAGGTGGGGTCCTGGGCCCGCGGGGCTGGTGGCGGGGAGGGCTCCGCACAAACTGCTCCTCCACGTCCCACTCTGCGCACAAAGACAAAGGGTCCCCCATGAAGCCCGACAGGCTGTCGGGGCAAGTGCCCTGAGCAGAACTTATGAAGGCCAGCATGGCGCCCGACGGGGTTGGTGTTGCCAGCACGATGCCCAACTGCCTTCGTCTCCCCAATGCTAAAGGTCACAAAAACCACACCGGGTCCTCATTTAACGTCAAGTCAACTCAGGAGAGGCCCAGGACCAGATCAGATATTTCGTGCCACCGATGCTGGCTGTGGCCGGGAATCGAACCTAGGTTT
Organism: Lampetra planeri; assembly: GCF_965212315.1. Taxonomy (NCBI): domain Eukaryota; kingdom Metazoa; phylum Chordata; class Hyperoartia; order Petromyzontiformes; family Petromyzontidae; genus Lampetra; species Lampetra planeri. The sequence goes on along the minus strand of NC_136123.1, from coordinate 784,530 downwards.
CAGGGTTGGTAGCCGCCGCTCCCCACACTGCGCACGCACACACACACATAGAGAAGCATGCGCGTACACGACACATTGCCACACCACGCAGCACCAAACCAAGAGCATCAGACCACAGCAAACACACCACAAGCAAGCGAGAACGCAGGGCACTGCGCGACAGCGAGCAGCAATCCTCCACCCCACAAGCAGAACACCGCATCACACCGCAGCACATCACACGGCAACACACACATATATATACACAATATACTATGCGGATCATATAGCGTATACATTTGACTGCATTTAACGATGTTGAACAAAATAAAATATTTGGGCATAAAAAAAACAGAGGAGAGGGCGTCAACCATACGCAGAAGATTAAGAAAATATTTTTTTTGCCTGGAATTATGGTTCAGGGCAGGGAGCTGACGACACAGATGGCTGGGGGAAGTTCCAGACTATGGGGATGGGGGTAGCAGAGGAGAACGAGCAACCTCTCACTGAGTGAATGCTGACGGGGGGGGGGGGGCTTCCACAGGGTGGAGGGGAGCAGAGTGAGACGAGAGGAGATGGGCAGGGCAGGGGTGAGGCAACGTGGGCGGAATTTTAAGATGTTGAGAGCGATACATTCCACGATGTGGAGCAGCCCATCACCACCACAACAACAACCGCCGTCGTTCACCAAGTGGCGATGACATCACCATTGTGCTTGTGCCAGGCTAGGTTCACTTTCAATCTAAAAAAATCCTACCACACCACACGTCACAATACATAAAAATAAAATTCATGCAAAGAGTTTCATGAGCGGTGGAAGTTGTCGTTACTAAATGCAAACATTTATGTTTCTGTAACTCAAACACTCACTAGACAACGGGGATAAGTTTAAAACTGTTTAACATTTTAAGTGGAAAAACTGGTTTCCTTTGCCAAGGGCCCACAAACGTGACCACCCACACCCACGCGAGACATTCAAGGTGTCAACAGTGCCTCCACCGCGGTCGAAAGCCCACAGCCCCGGTCCAGCATCGCAAAGATGCCGCAGTCGTTTTCCCACCAAACGAGTCGGTAAACCACGGCTCGGTCTCGCGGGCCACCGGCACACCACGGTGGGACTCTGGCAAGGTCACCTCCCTGGCCGCGGGCGGGCGGGTGGGCGGGAGTCTGTCACCGCGACGGTGAAGGATCGTTTTGCGCACTGGCTGTGTTCGCCTGCCAAGCACCGAAGGATGCGTACCGTGACTTATCCGGGACCTTCCCTGCCCCCCAGCGCTCAAACCGGACAGGCCGCTTTGCTACGCACCACCAAGCTGCGCGGGATAGCAAGGGAGGGTGGAGAGGGTGGGGAGGCTCCTGGAGTTCAGAATTTTCATTTAGACTGGAGGAGTAATCCAGTGAGCGATGAAGCTCTTTTTCACAGATGTCCATCATGGGCGGGTAAGCAAGCTACAACAAACAATCCGAAAAACGATAGGAGTTGGGGAGGGGAAAGGAGGGAGGCTCCTGAAACGAAGGGCGGCCCCAACGGCAGTGCCACCGACGAAGGGTCGGGCGACGCAACCGACGCGCAAACCGCCGTTGTTGCTAGCGCAGCGCCGCCCTTTGTGAGTGGCTCGTTCCGCAACGCTCAGCTAACGATCGCCGGGTTCGACAACGGGGAGATTCCAACCGCCGTACGATGGCAAACACAATGGCATTTCACTTATTTGCCGATCACCTTGATGCACCTGGATGGTGTAACGTGCGCAGCTCAACTGTGATTCACGGAGAGAGAGTGGTGGCGGCGTATTTGCTTCCCTTTACATACCTAATTAAAATAAGTAAACAAACTTTTTGTTGTTATTTAAATGCCCAAACAGTATGACTGTCGCTCAACCTGCGAACCCCACCCAAATAAATACCTGAGAATGTTCAAAACACGTGTCGATTCTTAAGGCTCACGATTCGCGTGTGGAATCGTGCATGCAAGAAGCGATGATTTACGATGTATGCAAGTTTCACCTTGAGGCTAATGGAACGAACAAGACAACAATATATATATACACACATCTCGATGCAAGTCTACTGGCCTACATGCGAGTCCAGAAACCACCGTGTAAGTCCGAGTCTCGCTAGATCAGCGCGGTTGGCACGTGCCCTGGTGCAAGAGACGCTCCATAGCTACGCCACTGTGTTCGGGCGCACGGGGATTGGGATTCGGGAGAGTAAGGCTTGGCGGGGTGGAAGGGTTAGATACCTCGGCCTGCGACTTCGTCGTACTTCTGTGGCCGCTTGTAGGGCACCGGTTGAACCCCGGGATGCGGCGGGGGTGGGGGTGGTGGAGGGGGAGACTCTCGCTCGTGGGGGCGGGAGAGGCCCCTCTCCACCACCCCGTAGACGGCCAGCGTGAGAGTGCTGTACCAACCGCGCACCACCAGCCCATCAGTGTTCACCTGCACGCACACACCACACGGGCACACACAACCACACAGTGACACACAATACAGACACGCACACAATAACATGGATACCCACACAATGAAACAGACCTATACACACACACTGCCACAAATACAAACACACAAACTTACACACAATGACACACACCTTGACACGAGCAAACAGACATTTCAATACCCAGATAAATAAACAAGAACCCTCTATAGCTGATATTGAGCACTTAGACAAAGGTCTGCATGGAGTGGTATAGCACCACATCAGGCCGTCTTTGTATCCCCGGTGCTGACATTTACACATTACATCAAGTGCTCATTTAAGAGTTGACGGAGTGATTAGTGATTAGCACAGCGTGCTAACCCCGTACACATATGTATATAAACACACACACACTCACTCACATAAAAACAACCACAAAGATACCCCGTTTCCATACAGGCTGTTGGGGAAAGTGCTGTTAGCGAGTACTTGCATGTTTTGTAAATACATACCACTACAGACATGTACACCCAAGGTCCAACAGAGACACACATGAAATCATGTGGATTCAAGGATCCAAACGGAATTACCAAGATATACACAATTACATTTCACCCACAAAGACCATTTATGGGAATTTACCAATCGTTTTATTGGTCAGCTCGAGTTACTTTACGGATCACCAAGTAATTGTCAACATTCATTCGGAATATCTGCACATACATCATGTCTGTCTCTGCGGAAGCATTGTACGTTCATCACAGCTAAGACAAAAAAATACCGCTTGTCAAAATCTGAAACAAATCGCTGGTGGGGGAAGGTGGTTGGCGAGGTGGGGCGTCATAGGTTAGATACCGTGGCAGAGGAGGGGAGAAGTCACAATCGGTCTTATGCAAGGTCTTCAAAACGGGGAATAATATGGATAATATGAATGTGGGAATTCCAGACAGTGGAGGCAGCAGAGGAGAAGGAACGACCCCTCCACCCCTGCCTGCCCCCCCACTGAGGAAATGGAGCCCGAGGAGGAAGCGACAATCGTAAGGGCACCAGGCCCGCACTACTATATTCGGACAACACATCTTATCCCCTTTTAACAATTACAGCACTGTCAATCCAACACTGGATGAAATCCTCCCCATACCATGTTGGTCAAGGGGGTTTGTTTGACTATACTTCACCACACTGGTCAGTAAATGAGTGCAGGTTGGCAAAATGGGCATGAGGCCAGGTCGACCGGTGCAAATATCCGCTTGCCACGGATATTAGCCACGGCCGGGAATTGACCTCAGGCGACTGAGTTCATAAAGTACGGCACTAACCTCCACACCACCGCTCCCACTCTTAATGCATTTCCAAGCAGAGGACTGAATTAGATACCAAGGCCGACATAGAAATGGGAAAACTGCATCTCCTTGCCTAGCAGCGGCACATCACTACGTCTCTCGGTCCTCAAACTTTATCTCATCTACCCAGCCGTGCCCTGCATTTTAATGTTTGGCCAGCTCCTACTTTGAGTGTTCAACAGTTCAATTTAAAACAAAGAGCAGTGGCACAGTTGTTAGCGCAATTCGCTGTGAATCTGGCAATCTGAGTTTGGTTAACGGGGGGTTGATCAACATCGGTAACGAATAATATCGGCACCGGTCCTGGGCCTTGCTGCCCCTTCACGAGTGTGGTGAAGTGGTAAAACAATCCCCATGAGTGGCAGTGCAGGGAGGCGAGTCGTGGATTGACGGAGGGCTGTACATTACACCGGGAGGAACCTCACATTAGATAGCAATAAACATCGCTCCCCCTACCACGGGTGGGTTTACACAACACAAGCCATGAGCACGGATGGCATTTGAGGCGCGTTTCTAGACTGAGTCACCCACCGCCTCTCACACCGCACGCTAAACCACAGCAGCAGCAGCAGCAAACCTCAGCAGGAGGAGATGGCGGCTAGAATCACGCAGGGTTTAATTTCTCTCCAAATAATTGACAGGTTGCTGATGTACGTGACAAGTACCGAGTGACCACAGCCAAATGCAAGAGGTGTTCTGGATGTGTCTGGATGTGGAGTGCCACGAGTAGCGACTCGGGACAAACCCGGGTGACTGTAAGCCCTCACTCCACACCGATCGCGACCGTCCCGCAGTGAAATCTCGTCGAATAACGAACGCCCTGCGAGCGGCACTGTCCAACTCCAGCGCGACCTCCTGAACGGTTCGCCCGCTCAGAGAGGAGCGCCGCTCTCTCTGCTGCCCGTGTATTGGCACGCACACGCGCTCACCGTTAACGTCACGTGCGTGGCAAGCCCTGACTCGCACCAAAATCCAACAGCTGCAACTTAATCAGTGGTGCCAGCTGAGCTACGATCCATTCAGTGCAAGGGGGTTTAAGGTAGGAAGGCCGTGGTGTACATTGTTTGGGCACCGATGGCCACACACCCTACGAAGCCATGAAACGTTCAACTGTGACAATATATTCCTTAATAAGAAGCCACGATACTCTCACTGTGGGTTATTGGAACATCCTTTCAAATGAGTGTTTCAATCGTCTGCCGTCTAATCTTCTGTTACGAACCACTTTTTTACACCGGTTTGAACACTTAGACACGAAAAGAGGGACTCTGTGTGACATCCTCATCATACAGGGCTTGATGGAAGGAAAAATGAAGACTGGATGGCCCAAGATCAATTTGGATGGCAATTGTGATCATGTGGACGGATAAGACCAAGATTGTGGGGGCAAACTAAAGTGGATATTTGACAGCCGAGGCATTGGTGGCACCCCCCATCAACTACTGGGCATCTGTGAACAAGAGCTTTATAGCTCATTGGATTCCTCCAGTATAATAAAGATTCTGATTCTGGTCACTGTAGTTAAGAAAAAAATGATGGTGATAATGAAACCCTTCACCGGTAAATTGAAGTAACACAAGAAAACCGTACATGTGCATGGATTATGTAACACTTCCAGCACACATTTTCCCTTGAAAGTGTTTAATTAGCAATAATAATGGTGTCAGGCGAGCAGGAAGCAGTGCGTCCGTAAGCCGCGATGAAACAACAGGGATCGGATAGCGGCTCTGCTGGGGAGGGCGACACTTTGATCAATGTAGTCAGGCTTCCAACGTCAATGTCCCGAGTAGGAACACAACTTTTACAAGAAAATATTTGTTCACCTTGGATCACTTTACGGGAAATATGGTGCCCCCGCGTTAAGAGACGGACACATGGGCAGAGCTCATACGTTCACACTTTCAACCCAAGTTGGGAAGCGTTCACGACGACTTGTTAATATACGGTAGTTTTAACATTCGGGCCTGGGCTGCAGAATGTCTCTCCCTTCGACTGCCACCGCCAACCCATGCGCATGTAATTAGTGGGCAGCAACAGAGTGGAAAAAAAAAAGCCAAGAGACTGCAGGTGAACAGGTGCGAGCATAGGCATGCCGTGGGCAGCCCCACAACCTATGCTCGAGGCAGAGCAAACAGGTTTGGGACTGGCTTTGTAAAAACATAGGAAGTGTGCCAATACCACAGGCAAATCAGGTTTCATTACCATTATTCATTGGGACTCGTTATACCCTGCTATTAATCTACCAACTTAAATCAAAATGTGCCCAGGGTCTAATGCATGCGGCACATTAAATGTATTCGAGAAAACATTACGATAAAGTAAAATGCTCTCCTCCTACGGCAGAGCCATAAATTCATTTCCAATTATTCCAACTCATTACAGTTCCAATTTCATCATCGTAACAAGAGTGACTAGGGAGACCTAAGGGCACTCGTTTCTAAAACTTACCTTATTGTTCGGCTTAAATATGATGGATGAAGGCTCCTCATAATCAAGGCTGCAGGAAAACAAATTAAAGTGCAAATTAATTACTTGCCATGAAAATTCAATTCACATAGCCCATTGACAGCACAATATTGTCTTCACATTTTAATTATTACGTGCGTGCGTTCAGACAAAACCCCTTTACCTTCCGAGCCTCTCGAACACTGACAGATTCGGTTTGGTGATGTTGCTGAAAAATAGTTCCAGCTGAAACGCACGTGGCGTGGTCTCCCTGTGTGAATACATACACGCACACACAGGTAACACAAAATTGGCATTCCAGTCCCTCCAGAAAAACGCGGAGTTTTTTGGTGATTGTTGCAGGCAAAAATCGTTGATTATGCGGCACGTTTCCTTAAAAAATGCGATGGAATATGCGGGATATTTATGCAATTTTATGCGATTAAATTGCGGGAACTTGCAAAAATTGCGGGAATTTGCAAAAATTGCGGGAACTTGCAAAAACTGCGGTTTGATGAAAAAGAGAAAAAAAAGTGATTCCCCCAACACCCTATTCACTAGACTACCACTTTAATGTAAAGAGTCATTTCTTATTACTTCCTATGATAAGCAAGCATACTACATCACAGAAAGTGCTGGGAATATTTAAGTTCTCATCTTGTTTTATTTCAGACCTTAACAAACAGATGGCTCAAACTTACAAAACATTGAGTCGAACAAGTTCTGTAGCTTTACAAAATGAATATGCTACAACTTCTGTAAAAATGAATAAATAAAATATTAAAAAATAAAATGTGTGCTTCCTGTTTTACAGAGGTAGCTATGCAAAATAATTTGCCCCCACTGTCATGTAACACACTGGGGAACTGCTTTGCGCGGTCTTTTGCGCTTATGTTTGTTGGCAAATGAGAAAGATTTGCGGGCTTCATCATGGTTTCATTGGCATCGCGGGGTTTGCAGCTTTTCAAAGATGTCGCGTAATGAGTGACGTCACTTCATAACGTTCCCATGGCAACAGGGGAAATGGCTGCGCTTGTGTGAAGTAAACGCAACATTTTTCAACTTTCTGCTAAGATATATGTGACTTTTTGCAACGAAAATGCGAGGATTATGAAATCATGCAAGCCCGCATATTTTGCGCGCGGAAATCTGCAATTTATGCGGCGAAAGTGCGGCGTATTTGAAAAAACGCACCCCCCGCATAAATATGCGGACTTTGGCTGATTTTGCGTGAAATCTTGCGATCGCATAATCGCGTTTTTCTGGAGGAACTGGCATTCTCAAACACTGGCACACTTAAGAAAAAACATGCCTCTCCCCACTGTCTGTGTGTGTGCAACTCAGTCCATGTGGCGATTTATCTCGGATTGATATTGCATGCACTTTCAGGTGAATGGTTCAGCACTATCTGCTTAAAATGATGACAGATGAAGAAAAGAAGCAAATAAGCTTCCTCGACTGCTGAGAATTCAATGTGTATGTGTGAGCAGAACGGACAATCATTTGGGGAATGATTACGAGAGTGGCCAATTAAATGCGACTCTTTGAGCGAGCAGTGCGTGAGCAAGTGAGTGACTGGTTGACTGTGAGTGAAATTGTGAGGGTGAAAGTTCAAGTGATCTAGCTTGCGAGGTGAACGAGTGGACACGAGTTAACTTTGCGTGAGCGAGTGAGCTGACGGAGCAAGCTTGTGAGCTTGTTGACAGAGTGAGTGAGCATGTGAGTTAGTGACGGAGCAAACGTTTGGCTAAAATTTGAGTGAGCGCATGAGCGAGCAGCCAAATTAATTATGAGCGAGCAATGTAGGTTGAACTTCTTTCGCACCGTACATAGCCAACCGTGCTAATCGGAGGTGCGAGCAAGCGTGCGGGGTGACCGAGAGTCGGTGTGTAAACTAATTGTGACTGCATGTTGGTGTCAACCGAGTGAGCACGCATCTGTTCAAGCTGAACATGAGTGAGTGGGCGAGTGAGCGTGTGGGAAAGTGAGCGAGCTGTACCCATAAGCGCAGGGGTCCGGCAGGTTGCTGTGTGCGCGGACGCCCTGCGGGATGACGCGCACCTCCTGGATGAGCACAGGCCCGGGGAACTGGACCATGTCCACCTGCCCATTTTGCTGCAGTCCAACACAGGGGGGGGTCCCCCCACCCCCATTATCGAGATGACGACGCTCACAGCGGCGCTCCTTCTGCTTGGCTCACACTCCCATTGCCGCAGCGCGTTCACACACTCCCCCCTTCATCGTAGCACGTTATAAACAGCAGCGGCAGTATCATTCGCTACAATAGCAACATTAGCAGCATTAAAATTAAGTAGTAGCAACAGCAGTAACACTCGTAAACAAAATGAACAGCAGGAACAGCAACAACGACCAATACAGGCGGGGGAAACAACATGCAGAGCAGGCCTGCAAGAGTAAGCACAGCCACATTAACTCCAGTAATAGCTACAGGAGTTTCAAGTAGCAATAGTTAAAGTAATAGCAGTAATCGTTCTAGTAACGGCAGCAATAGCAACAAGTGCAGCAGTATCACCAGGTGCGGCAGGAGCACGCATATATCAACAGCAGCTGTATTAGGTAGAGCAGTAAGCAAAAATCTGAAATATCTGCAGCAACAGTAGAACCAAATTTATTGACAAAGGTGCAGCAGTAATTGCATCAGCTGGATGTGATGCAGCAGTTATTACAATAGAAGTGCATGTTACAACACCCGCAGTAGCAGATACATCAGAATCATTAGTTACAGAATTAGCAGCATCGGCTACATCAGGTATAAAGTAGCAGTAGCAATAACAGCATCTGCAGCATCAATACCAACAGCAGCAGTAACACAGGTATCAGCAGTAATGACAATACTAACTGCAGTAGCAACTGCATTCGTTGTTTTAGCTTCAGAAATATCAGTAGCAGCAGTACATATAAATAAAAACAATAACAGCATTGGCTGCATAACGTGCAGCAGTAGCAACATGCACTCAAACTGGCAACAGCAGGAATAACATGATGGTCTTCATCGTCTGCTGCAAAACAGCCGCAGTAACAACACGATCTGCACTCGCAACAGTATATGCAGCAGTGACAATAGCATCAGCTGTTGACAGCACGTCCTGGAACATTAATAACAGCAACAGCTGCAGCAGTAACAGCATGACCAACCTGAACTGCATCAGTAACAGCAGCAACCATAGCAGTAACCAGTTAGCAACATCAGTAGCAGCAGCAGCCATAGCAGTAACCAGTTAGCAACATCAGTAGCAGCAGCAACCATAGCAGTGACATGTTAGCAACATCAGTAGCAGCAGCAGCCATAGCAGTAACCAGTTAGCAACATCAGTAGCAGCAGCAACCATAGCAGTAACAAGTTAGCAACATCAGTAGCAACATCAGTAGCAGCAGCAGCCATAGCAGTAACAAGTTAGCAACATCAGTAGCAACATCAGTAGCAGCAGCAGCCATAGCAGTAACAAGTTAGCAACATCAGTAGCAACATCAGTAGCAGCAGCAGCCATAGCAGTAACAAGTTAGCAACATCAGTAGCAACATCAGTAGCAGCAGCAGCCATAGCAGTAACAAGTTAGCAACATCAGTAGCAACATCAGTAGCAACATCAGCCATAGCAGTGACATGTTAGCAACATCAGTAGCAACATCAGTAGCAGCAGCAGCCATAGCAGGAACAAGTTAGCAACATCAGTAGCAGCAGCAGCCATAGCAGTGACATGTTAGCAACATCAGTAGCAACATCAGTAGCAGCAGCAGCCATAGCAGGAACAAGTTAGCAACATCAGTAGCAGCAGCAACCATAGCAGTGACATGTTAGCAACATCAGTAGCAGCAGCAGCCATAGCAGTAACCAGTTAGCAACATCAGTAGCAGCAGCAACCATAGCAGTGACATGTTAGCAACATCAGTAGCAGCAGCAGCCATAGCAGTAACCAGTTAGCAACATCAGTAGCAGCAGCAGCCATAGCAGTAACCAGTTAGCAACATCAGTAGCAGCAGCAACCATAGCAGTAACAAGTTAGCAACATCAGTAGCAGCAGCAGCCATAGCAGTAACAAGTTAGCAACATCAGTAGCAACATCAGTAGCAGCAGCAGCAGCCATAGCAGTAACAAGTTAGCAACATCAGTAGCAGCAGCAGCCATAGCAGTAACCAGTTAGCAACATCAGTAGCAGCAGCAACCATAGCAGTAACAAGTTAGCAACATCAGTAGCAGCAGCAGCAACCATAGCAGTAACCAGTTAGCAACATCAGTAGCAGCAGCAGCCATAGCAGTAACAAGTTAGCAACATCAGTAGCAACATCAGTAGCAGCAGCAGCAGCCATAGCAGTAACAAGTTAGCAACATCAGTAGCAACATCAGTAGCAACATCAGTAGCAGCAGCAGCAGCCATAGCAGTAACAAGTTAGCAACATCAGTAGCAGCAGCAGCAACCATAGCAGTAACCAGTTAGCAACATCAGTAGCAGCAGCAACCATAGCAGTAACAAGTTAGCAACATCAGTAGCAGCAGCAGCAACCATAGCAGTAACAAGTTAGCAACATCAGTAGCAGCAGCAGCAACCATAGCAGTAACCAGTTAGCAACATCAGTAGCAGCAGCAACCATAGCAGTAACAATTTAGCAACATCAGTAGCAGCAGCAGCCATAGCAGTAACAAGTTAGCAACATCAGTAGCAACATCAGTAGCAGCAGCAGCAGCCATAGCAGTAACAAGTTAGCAACATCAGTAGCAACATCAGTAGCAACATCAGTAGCAGCAGCAGCAGCCATAGCAGTAACAAGTTAGCAACATCAGTAGCAACATCAGCAGCAGCAGCAGCCATAGCAGTAACAAGTTAGCAACATCAGTAGCAACATCAGTAGCAGCAGCAGCCATAGCAGTAACAAGTTAGCAACATCAGTAGCAACATCAGTAGCAGCAGCAGCCATAGCAGTAACAAGTTAGCAACATCATGAGCAACATCAGTAGCAGCAGCAGCAGCCATAGCAGTAACAAGTTAGCAACATCAGTAGCAACATCAGTAGCAGCAGCAGCCATAGCAGTAACAAGTTAGCAACATCATGAGCAACATCAGTAGCAACAGCAGCAGCAGCGAGGCCTAGTGGATGTAAACACGGGGCCTGCGCCGACGCTGGCCGCGGTCGCGTCCTGGCGCCTCTCGGCTTGCGCTGCGACCTCCCGCAGGAACCCCCCTCCACCTCCCCTCCGTGGCTCCTCGCCCGCCTCGCCCGGGCCGCTCACCTCGACTCCCCCGTGCTTGAAGGAGTCACAGAAGAGAAGCTCCACCGGGGGGTCCGCCATCGCCATCGCCAACGCCGCCTCCTCCCTCCAGCCTAGCGACCACCTACGGCGCGCCTCATTGGTCGCGCGAAGCCCCCCCCGCTCCCCCGGTTCCGGCTCCCGTTGACCAATGGCGAGTGCGTTTACTCCGGCGGTTTACGCCAACCAATCGCGAGCAGCGCTAGGCGGGGCCAAGTCGCTGGAGCCGGGAGCACGTGGGGGGGAGCCCCGCAGCGGCTGTCGCCTTTACGAGGGGACAGTATAAGGCGACGTTTCGGGCGATGGTCCTTCTGCATAGCGCATAGAGGGATTATGGACACCAAGATACATCTCGCATCCTCTTCCTCATCCCGCACCTCCGATTAGCAACGTTGGCAACGTACGGTGCGAAATAAGTTCAGCATTCGTACACAAGCTACCTGGCCTCTGTGTGCTGTGAAGAAAAAAAGGACCCTTAGGGGCCGTCCATAAATGACGTCACGCACCTAGGGGGGGGGGGGGTCAGACATTTGTGACGATGTGTGACAAGGGAGGGGGGGTTTGAGAAATGTGACGTCACATCAAAATGCGCACCTTTAAATAAATATAGACAACACGTTCCACTTAATTAAATAGACGTTTTAATAAATGTTTTCTCCTACAACATCAGAGTGCAGCGCCACATTAAATACGCACTACAATGACAATAGTTTAAAGCGATTTGAAGCATGGTTTTTTTTTTTAGAGGGGCAGAGCTTTGTGACGTCATATTTGAGGGGGGGTCTGACTTGTGACGCCGTGTGACGACGAGGGGGGGTCAAAAATTGTCCAAAAACACGTGACGTCATTTATGGACGGCCCTTACCCGAAACGTTTGAAGGCTTGAAGAATGTGTTATAAAGTGTTTTTGTTATTTGTGCACCACTGTCAAATAATCTGTTCCTGGTCGTGACCTCATGGTCCTTGCCCCTACCGGACAGATGTGAAAAAAGAGCTTCATAGCTCATCGGATTTATCCAGGATTTATAAGTATTCTGACTCTGACCTTTGGCATAGCGAAAAGAAAGTCAGTGATTTCCTGCTGCTCAAATGAACGTTGAGGCATTGGTACGCATCTCCTGTTTGGAGACCTGCAGGGACAGTGGTGGAAATTCCACATTGCCGTGGGTGCTATGGCGAGTTGATCGATATAACAATCGCTGTTGAGTATCCCCACAAAGCAATACTAATTTTATCGACCCCGGAGGGATTGATGGACTTCACCATGATTCGAACTCTCAAACTTTCGATTGTGAGCCGCTCGCTCTCAACTAAATGTCCACATTACGATGGCGGAAGAGATTTTATCCATGGGATAATCACCTATCATTTCCCCCACAATGCAGTGCCGGATTAAACCCGTGCAGTGCCTGTAACATATGTTATGAAGGGGCCCGAGATTTTATTTGAAAAAAAATATTTCAAAAAAATGTTTAACTTGCACAGTAAAGTAATAATATTTTTCATTTGCTATACAGCCAGATAATACGAAAAATCGCTAACCTTAAACAACCAGTCCTTCATAGAAGTTGAAGGCGGTATAGTACTATAGTAATAGAGCAAGTGCAGAATCACTGAACCGGCATTTATCGCGGGGCCCTTGAAGGTGCGGGCCCGTAGCATGTGTAGCTACTTTTGCTACTCGGATAATCCGGCACTGCCAAAATGGCACTCATTTTTTTCGACCCCTGAAGGATAATGATGATGGTGACGATGATGAAAGGCTTCAGTAAACACCCCAAACAGGATTTGAACTGAACTCATCCCCGCTGCTCAGCGCTGCGGGAGTTGGTTGTGTAAATGGTTAAACGTGTGCAGGAGCGCGTGACATCGCTTACACGCGGGCAAGGGCTTAATGTGGGGATCCCGTCGGATGCTGCTGCCCACGGCTGGGTGGATGAGTGACCAACTGGCGATTAGCTTCACCCGAAGCGACCCCAGGGGCCACGCGGAACGACCCCTCTGGTCGCGCTCATCTCCTCCGCAAGAGGGATAGAGGGGGGGGGCAGGGCAGATAAAGCCAACGGGTGTCATTCGCAGTTCCATCCACAGCCTCTTTGTCAATTCACTGTTGGATGAAGGTCTCGTGCCGCGAGGTTGGGGGGGGGGTATTTGAGTATATTTCACCACGCTGGTCAGGGCGGGGTGGTAAACTGGAGGCTAAGAACGCGCTCAGATGTCGCTCAACAATTCGGTTTAGCTGTAGCTCAGGCGGTGTCTCCACGGGCGCGAGATTGGATGCGTGGCATCGCAGAACTGACGTAACAATGGCGACGGCGTGAGGATGCCGTCACCCAGCAGCGGTTACACCGTGTCTCGGTATTTTGGTGGCGGCTTTGAGGTAGCGTTCATCCAGTAGTGGATAGACCACGTCGGATGGCGGTGAATTAAAACCGCGGCCAGGAAATTGCACAAAACCAACAAATTAATGGTTAACTCGCAATGCGCGGCGGGTAAAAACCCACAAACCAATTAAGGGACACGACTTGGAAAATCATCTCAAGTGTGGAGGCGCCTGGGCGCGTGCAGCGCCAAAAACTCACGGGCAGATTACCCTCTAATTAAATGTCATCTGCGGTACGCGACTTTCAATTACAATCGATTCAAACTGAGAACCAGGTGCTTAAATCAGAGGCGCGCGCGCGCGCGCGCGCCGGGGATTAATTTCCCCCGTTGAGTGGAGCACGTGGATTAGAGCACACCCGCGGGTTAATGACTTCGCCAACACCGATAACAGAAAGTCATTGGCGATGGAACGGCACCGCCCGAGAAGGAGATGGAGCGATGAAATCAGCTCGTGGGCAGCTGCCAGGCGGATTATTACCATGAGAGGTGACAGCGGTTCGGGAACGCATTCATCCAGCAGTGGATTGACCATGGCTGACGGTCACAATCACAGCTCTCAACGTGGATAAACGATGTTACAATGGTTGCCTGTCTCTGCGTGCGTGTCTCTGCGTGCGTGTCTCTGCGTGCGTGTCTCTGCGTGCGTGTCTCTGCGTGCGTGTCTCTGCGTGCGTGTCTCTGCGTGCGTGTCTCTCTCTGCGTGCGTGTGTGTTTAAGTTGAACTTCTTTCGCAGCGTCTGTAATCAACCGCGCTAATCGGAGGTGCGGGGGAAGGACAACAAACTAAACACAAAAAGCAGTTCTAAATAAACGAGTTGTCAATCTAGATTTTAAAAGTGCATAGCTCTAGCGGCTTCCTAATATCGGAAGAGCGTTCCAGACGGCCGCAGAAGCGCGCGGTGACCGCCGTCTCTGTTGGATGGCCCAGCCAAACGCCCCTCCCCGCTGCGAGGATGACCGAAATTGGCGTGAAGGTTTATGCTGCTTGACGAGATCAGCAGGGTTCATTTGTGTCGTCTCTCCGATCTAATCTCTGCACTAGGATCCGGCTCAGCCCCGGCCTCAATGCCGATCCCCACTGAGCCCCCACCGTTGCGAGTCGGTGAGGCTATGGGAGATGGGGGGGGGGGAGCAGTCCGTGATGAACGCGTACGGTACGCGACATTCACTCGCGTCTTCGTCATTCGCGATGTGTCGAGGACTCGAACTCGCGACTTTAGTTTGCGGTCCCTGCTCGTGAGTGAGCCTCAGCCCAGCCAAAGAGCCGCGGAGCACAAGGTGTGGGGCATGGCTACGAGGGTTTGTGTACAGGTGTACAGCACAGGTGTGTGTGTGTGGAGGCAGGTAAATGATTGAGCAGGACATGCATGGGGGTTTGGTCCCGGGGTATTTATTTACAGGTGTATCGTACAGGTGAACGAGGGCTGTGTACAGGTGAAGGAGGAGGCTCTTAGCTCGCAGTGGACTGTCCAGGGTGCTCCAAATCTCTTGTGACTTCCCCAAATAATTCACCCCGATTTATAATTTGCATATTCATGTCTGTTTTAAGTAAAGCCTTACCTTTAAAAAAAATATTAGGTTTTAGAGAATTAAACGGGGGTCACAAGACATCTGGACCAGCCTGCACAACGTGCACAGGTAAAGGAGTGTGGTGAAGGGGTGGGAGGAGGAGGCGGCTTGTGGAACGTACAAGATTAGATGCATTAATGTATTATAATTATATCACTATGTAACACAATTTTTGTTCCTTGGTACAAAGTGTTATTTTTTAATTGCTTATGCCTAAAAACTATATTAAATGGATATGATTCCCCACAAACTTTTATTTTGTGACCAGGACTTTATGTGAACGAAAGACAAATGCACACCACGTTTTCTCATTGACAATAGGTTCATCTCAAAATATCACTGCCCTGGTCACAAAAGCAAAGTTTGTGGGGAATAATAGCCATTTTCTTTACTTTTGAGGCATAATCAATAAAAAAAAAAGAACACTTAGTACCCAGGAACTATTTGTTTTTGTTACACGCTGAATAATGGTCACCGATTGCAAGCACGTGCCGATTGCAGGCTCACGGCGGCGTGCCGCTGGTGAAGAAGCGTCGCTGCAGCGACAGGGAGCGACATGGGATACCGCATCATTGCCGTGCGCAGGTGCGACCCTGCATGGGTTTCGCTCCTGGGCGGGGTATCGAGTGACAGCGTGTGCTCGCTAATGCCTCTCCTAATCGCGCATCGCTTTCAATTTCAATAAGTCGTTTTTAGAACCGTACAAAGATCCCCGCCTCCTTTGCTCGAGCAGCCTGTCAGGGAGAGGTGAGGGGAAGCGAGCGCTGTTGGCGAGCACCTATTAATGCCTGCCGGGCGCGCGAGGCTCTGGGCGGTGTGGATAGCACCAGGCCCGACCGCCTTTGTCTCCACCGACAATTGAGGGCGGATAGGAGAGAAGGGGGCAGAGTTGGGGTCAGGGCGGTGGTCGTGAAGACACCTGCCCTCGGGGGACCTCCACTCCCCCTCGCCACCTCCCCCCCCCCTTTTCCGCGCACAGGTAACCCGACTCCTGTTCGTTCGTTCCCCGAGGGGGAGGGAGGCAAGAGATGGCTGCTTTCAATGATCTCCGAAGCGAAGCAGGTTAAAGCCTGGATGGTGCTTATTTTGGCGGTCGGCCGCCCATGCATAACAGGTGACATAGGCTGCTGCCGCGGGCTTCGTGGCGGGCAGCGGAGTGGAGTGGAAGAAACCCCATTGTTGTAGTGCAGTAAACCCCATTGTTGTAGTGCACCAAGCCACATAATATCCATATTTAAGGATTATCAGGGACAGCTTCGTCACTCAACAAGTGGACGATCCGAGGAAAACCATGAAAGTTGGAAATCCTATTCCCCCCCCCCTCTTCGCCACCACTCCACCCCGGGTGTTTGATGCAACCCGAACACCGCAGCACCCAGCTGGGGGTGGGGGCTTGGTAAACAGCGGGGCCCCGGGGGAGTCGCGAGTCCCACCGCTGCAGGGCACGGTCAGGTCCCGCGACTCCCCTGTCAATCAGAACTCACCTGTGCACCTCACCACGCTTCAACACTCGCCTCTCCACCTCGCCCTAACTCCTGTCCGCCTACCTCACCTGTACACCTATCACCCCAGTATACCTCGAGCGTGTACACCTGGTCACACCTGTGTACCTCTCACACTTGTGTACCGATATCGTGTATATCTGCCACGCGCGACATGTGCCCCTATCGCACCGGGATTCTTCTCCCACGCGTGCGCCTCACACCTGTATACCTGTGGCCACGCACGCACTCGTTTGAATTTAAAACGTGTTTTTTTTACGTTGGAGGGGAGACCATCACCGTGGCTGCCACGTCCCAAACCCGCCCCCCTCCCCTCCACCTCTCTCACCCCTCCCCGCCTCCACTGCTTCCCTACCTCCACTCCCTCCAGCTCGCTCACCTCCACTCCATCTCCCTGCCTCCACCCTTCTCCCCTCCACCTACGCTCCCTCCACCTCCTCCCTCCACCCGCTCCCTCCACCCGCATCCCCCCTCACCGCGGCCAATGACGGCTCAAGGTGTGCTGCCAGGCGCGCTGACGTCACCTCATTTGCATGGTTACGTGGGCGCGGAGCAGGCAGGTAAGGACTCGCGCGACTTCCACCCGCGGCTGAGAAGACTCACGGACGCTGCCGCCGCCTCCTCCTCCACCTCCTCTATTCAACCCCCGCCACCTCTAACCGCCCGATTTCTCGGTGGAACCTCCGGAGGATTGCGAAACCCGTGCTTGGAGGCGAACCGGGGGACCAACACCGCAGCTCACGGGCTAAATCTGCGAGTCTCGGCGCGCCGGCCTGACGCGCGTCCACTCCACCTCGACTCGCCCCGTCACCTCGCCCCCCCCCCGTCCCCGCCGCCTTCGTCGTCTTGTCCCGTGGATTGTGAAGGTGACCCAGGGCCCTCGAGCGGCCACGTCCCGAACACCACCACCACCACCACCCTCCCGTGCAGCTGCTGCTGCTGCTGCGCTGTTGTTCGTCAAGGCTGAAGGTGACGTCTCTTCCTCGAGTCATGAGCTCCGCCGCAGTCGGCACCCCGAGCTACGTGGTGCTGCTGTTCGGAGCCACGGCTGGCTCCCAGGGGGCGCGGCTCGGCTCGGACGAGCGCGAGATCGTCCTCCTCGTGTGGCAGGCGCTGGACGTCGCCAGCGGCAAGGTGCTTACCGACAAAGACTGCGCGTGGCGTGGGGGGGGGGCACGGAGAAGTGGAGAGGTCTTGGGTGGTGGGGTAGCGGAGAGGTCTCGCGTTGGTGTGCTCGGGGAGGAGTGGGGGTGTGTCGGGGGTGCCATCATTCAGTTCCGCGCAGCCACGGTGGTCGTTATCGCGAAAGCGATGGAATGTTGAATGCATCTGTGCGGAGCTTTGAAATGAGAGTTGACAGCCTCGGGTTCCTCCCACGTGAAGCCGAACGAGGCGCGAATGGAATTGGCCAAAGTTCTCAAATGTCGCAGGATCCTCCTTGGGGGGGGGGGGGGGGGAAACCTCGGCGAGGCAGTGTCGCCGCGCGTGCTCCCAACGTGGTGGTGGTAGCGGGGGTAGGGGTTGGTGGTAGTGGTGATGGTGACTACGTTACACGAGACGGCCGTGGGCAATGCAGGTAACGCGGGCGGATTATGAGAAAGCGAAGCGAGAACTTTACACGTGGCATGTGGCCTGCCCTGCTGTGTGGGGGGGGGGGGGGCGGTGGTGGTGGCGATATTGGTGTCAACCTTGACTCGGATAACGAGTCGCAATGAGCTTGATTAACGACGATTAGCAGATGAATCCTTTAACTGATAGGAAATTTAAAAAAATGACCAGCTGGCTTGGGCAGCCCCGGCATGTAACGCATCTTTGGGTACATCCACCGCAGGAGACGGAGCGATGAGAAATGGGTTCGCGCGCAGGTGCCTGGGTGGAGCTTTGAAGTCGCTCGATCGTGAGATGGCGACGGCTCGGGGCTGGCCTCCATCCAGTAGTGGATTGAGCGTGGCTCGTGGTGGTGCGTCATTGATAGCCCACGCCTTGGCGTGCGGGTTGGTCACGGGGAGCTTGGGGTGCGGGTTGGTCACGGGGAGCTTGGGGTGCGGGTTGGTCACGGGGAGCTTGGGGTGCGGGTTGGTCACGGGGAGTTTGGGGTGCGGCGGGCAGGAAGATTTTGGATGCCGCTTGCCGTGATGCGGAGTCGTGGCCTGGGATCGAACTCGGCTCGCCGAGTCAACAGTGCAGGATACTGGGCAGGGGACGGCCGAGCTAAATCTGTTGTACCGTACTTGTATGCTCCCGCGTCCGTACTCTTCCCCACGTCACCAACCCCCTGCACCCTGGCTGGGCAGTGCGAGGTGCAAGTACGGCCGCAGAACCCCAGCACGGCGTGGGCAAGCTCCTCGTACAGCGGTGGATTGAGCCGATGGGCTCTGTCCACAGCAAGTGCTGTTGTGTGTGGTGCACGAGGATTTGCCCGCTTGGCCTGTGCGAGTCTCGCGACGCGCGTGTCCCACGAGGCCCTGGCGCGGTTGGGGGGATTCTGTCGGAGCTCCTCCACGCCCGGGTGTGCGGGTCTCGCAAGCCAAGCGGGCTCGAGCCTGGCTAGCGCTTGGACTAGGCGGGGGGCGGGGGACTGTCTGGGAGCTCGCGGGGCGTGCGCTGCGAGACGAGCGGTAGTCGCCGGTACACCAACGGATTGTTGAATCCATCCGTGCGGAGGTGTAAATGTCACCCACCCCCCCACCCCTTCCGATGTCTAACAACACTCGGGTTTTCTCTCATCCGATTGGCACGGTTGGCTACGTACGGTGTGAAAGAAGCTCCCCATACGTAGGTACACAGCAGTGGCAGCACCCTCCCGAAAAGCTGACCTTGAAACTCGCTCGACGAAGCTTTCCTCCATAATTATTGGATAATTATATTGGTCGCGAAAGCCTGCGCTTTTAAACCAAGCTTCCCTCGCTAAATAGAACACCGCAAACTGCAAGAAAGGAGCCCTCTAGAGAGGGAGGGGTTCGCACTCATTCGTGGATAAATCACCACCACCAGCACCACCACCACGGGCTTGGTTGTGCTCGCCCACACAGTCGGTGCAGGTGCGGCCACGCCTCGCCCCGCCGCGGTGGTGACAGCGTGCGGACAGGGAAGTTGTTAGGGGGGGAGTGCGGTATGGTGGGGGAGGGGGGGTCGACTTCGTGACTCGGTGCCCCCCCTAAGGCGATGTGCCCCCTCCCGCCCCCCTCGTGCGCCCCGCGGCCGCAGCTCGGCAGCATCCACAAGGCGCTGGTGAGGCCCGACGATTCGCCCCTGTCGGAGGAGTGCAAGGAGGAGACGGGCTTGAGAGAAGAGGAGCTCACCAATGCCGACTCTCTGGAGCAAGTCCTGCAGAAGGTGAGGCGGGACGGCGGCTGCGTGGCCGCGGTTTGGGCCGGATCTGTGTGCGGGTCCCCCGATGCCCCCCCTCCCCAGCCCCCATCCACCCGCACTTGCCCAGCCTCTGTTGTCACAGCAGGGAAGGTGACCGCTGTGGGTGGAGGTCACTCCGAATGTGCCGCCACGTGCGGCGGGCCCTGTGATGTTAGTAAGAGATTGTTGGCTCGTCAGAGCGAGGTAGTCCAAGTCGTGAGTCGGCTCGTGGATTGTGTCACGCCTTGGATTACAAGTCGTGGATCACCAATACAATCCATATCGCGGCTCACATCGGATGCCGCTGCGGTATGTGGTGGCCGTGCTGTACAGACCGCCGATGTGTTATCTGGTTTGTGTGAATAACACGCGGTACAATAACACACGAGCTCGGGCGATGGGTTCACATCGTGGTTCGTGCAGCAGCACATATCGTGTACTCGGACCCTGGACTCGGATCGGATCGCAGCTCGGATGGCATTCAAATCGCACCCCATCTGAGCTCGTATCACGGCTTGGTTCGCGTAGACAACGGCGTAAATTACAATCTGGATCGGGGGTCTGCGCCTCCTTGTTCAGGACCACAGTCTCGTATTAACGTGCATTGCGGCTCTTGAAATATCGAGGTTTCTTTTGCCAAGTGAGAAAAAGACGTATCTTGTTATTTTGGTTGCAGACTGCTGGTCTATGATGATGGCCCATAATAAATTATAGCGCCTCATATCTCGCCTCGGACCACATCACAGCCTAGATCACGGATCCTATTATAGCGTAGGCCCGCAGATCATAATCACAACACTCGCATCGTTAATCCAGGTCACAGATCGTATCACCGCTCGGATCACAGCAGGGGCTCACGGCCCCCATCAGATCCCATTTCGCACTCCGATTCACCGCAGCAGATCGTCGCCCTGATAACCGCACCCTCCCACCGGCCACTTGGCCACTCCTGGCTGGACCCTGGTCCCGGGGGCAGCTTGCCCTCTGGGCCGTACCAACCCCGACTGTGTGCTCAACATGTTGGGAGCAATGCGATAGGTTACGGAAGTTGAGCACGGAAGACACGCGACCATTCGGTAACTTGCGTGACTATTGCTTGTGCCTGATCAACGTCACTGTTGCCTGTTGGAATGGACGCGGCTTAACGATGGGGGCTCATTGGTTTCCGATTGCGCGAGGCTGCGTCCACAACCCCCACACTGGGCGAGTCTGTGCGCACGTGCCCGTGTGTGGAGAGCGGTGGCGCGGCAGTTGTCAACACTGCGCTACAGACCCGGTGCTCTGAGTTCGATATCGAACGTCAGTGGCGAGCGAGTGGTACGAGAGAACTCATCCTGGGCTTCGCTGAAGTCAACCGAGCCGTAAATGAGTACCCGGTTGTTTTGTGTAAATGGCAGCACTGGGGAGACGAAGCAGGCCGGGCGTGGTTCTGGCCACACCACCCCCTCGTGTGGTGCCGTGTGACGGTCTTCATTGGTGCTCGTTAACAGCAAAGGTCTGTGAAGGCTATACGGGGAGGGCGGTGTGTGTTCAGTTGTCGTGACGCTCACAACAACGAGCGGAGCGCTGAGTGGCTGCTAAATCACAGCGAGTTGGCACAGTGGGCAGCACAGCTGGTGCATCTGCTAGTCATCTCAGTCGGTGAACCCATGGCAGCTGCAGGGTCTGTTCCGTGAACTCCTGCCAGCGGGCCTTCGACACTTCACGTGGCCTCAAGTGCATCGGGCATGGCACAAGCGCCGTGGTAACGTCACTTGGTAGTGAACGGTGGTTGTATGTACAGTATGTTGGACTTCTTTCGCACCGTACGTAGCCAACCGTGATAATCGGGGATGCAAAAGTTGTTGCGTAGTCGACTAGGACGGGTGGGGGTACTGTGCGTGTGCTTGTCCGCAAGCTCCTATTAGACCACCACTGCCACTTACACCACCGCCTGGTCCCACGGTCGTTGTGATGCTCGTGGCCCCGAATTCTCTGACATCATAATCGGTGTCTAATTGTCACCATCGTCTGCCTGTCCTTGTTCCTGGTGTGTCAACATTACCGGTTTAATGTCCCGGTGTAGATTTGGGTCACAAAATATGAGCGGGCAATGACTCGCATATTCTCTCCCAGGTAAAAAAAAGAAAAATCTTTACAAATCTCATTTGCCCCACGGCCTGCTGAGACTGAATCATTGCAGCAGCATTGATTCGGCACGAGCAACCCACCCTGGTCGGGTTCCCGATGCCTGGCGTCTCGGCGGCAGCGTCAGGCTTGCTGGCATCGATGCTGGTGAACTGCCAGATGCTCACAGGCCACGAGGGCCCTGCGCTGTCGACGCGACTCCACGCGGCCGAGGTGACGCGCGGCACGTGCGCGAAGGCGCTCGCACTTAATGCGTGCACTCTCGTGGCGGCTCCCCCACTGTTTGTGTTTGAATAACTTAATGGGGACAGCGATAACACGGCTCGCTCGCTCGGAGCAATGCGGCGCGTTGGCTCGTGCACGGTGGGGGGGGGGCTGTCTTAGTAAGCTCTGTGTGATGTTGGCATGTCAGGTGACGTCTTAGTAAGCTCTTATGTTGATGTATCAGGTGACATATTGGCAGGCTCTGTTGGTCATTACTAACTCGGTCACCTGTGGGTAGTGTTGGTGGAGTCGGTACAGTTACTCATCATAGTAATACAACATGTTGACCTACCTGGTACCGTCATAATAAAACCAGGTACTCGTAGAAAGCTGTGTGTGGTGATGGTGAACCGGGTACTGTCATAGTGAGCCGTGTGTGGTGATGGTGAACCGGGTACTGTCACAGTAAGCCGTGTGTGGTGATGGTAAACCGGGTACTGTCATAGTAAGCCGTGTGTGGTGATGGTGAACCGGGTACTGTCACAGTAAGCCGTGTGTGGTGATGGTAAACCGGGTACTGTCATAGTGAACCGTGTGTGGTGATGGTGAACCGGGTACTGCCAGTGAGCTGTGTGTAGTGATGGTAAACCGGGTACTGCCAGTGAGCTGTGTGTAGTGATGGTAAACCGGGTACTGCCAGTGAGCTGTGTGTAGTGATGGTAAACCGGGTACTGCCAGTGAGCTGTGTGTAGTGATGGTAAACCGGGTACTGCCAGTGAGCTGTGTGTAGTGATGGTAAACCGGGTACTGCCAGTGAGCTGTGTGTAGTGATGGTAAACCGGGTACTGCCAGTGAGCTGGGTATAATCTAACCCCGCTGCGAGTCGCCATCAGAGTCGTGTCAGCCCACTGGAGTCACGCGCCCTGCTCGCTGGCTCGTTCACGTTGGGAATGCGGCGTGGGGGGGGGGGCAATGTGGGGGGGGGGGGCAATGTGGGGGGGGGGCAATGTGGGGGGGGGGCAACGTGGGGGGGGGGGGGCAATGTGGGGCGGGGGGGCAATGTGGGAGGGGGGGGCAACGTGGGGCTGGCGCGGCGCGAGAGATGCGGCCCCCAGCAGCTCCGTGCGGGCTCGGGGCTGGGCCCGTCTGCGGCAGTCGCCACCCCCCGGGGAGTGGCGGCTGAGGGCCGACGAGGAAGGGACAATGGGACGCCTCCGTTCAAAGACGGCTCGCCAACACGCACGTGCACACACTCACATACACACGCACGTGCACACACACGCGCACCTGTGTGTGTGTGTACGTGTGTGTGTGTACACAATGGGGAGTGGTAGTGTAGTGGGTAGGAGCCATCCATTTCGTAGGTACGCAAAAATCTGTCAACTTGACCCATCCCCCACCCTCCCGAATCCTATAGAACGGCCGGTATTTTAATCCACGCAGAAACGATCAAGGATTAATAATTAATGTTAACGTTTTAAGTAAACAGTCCACCGCCGGCTGCATTAAAGAATTAAGTTGCGTACCTTTTTAAAAAGGTGTGCCTCGTGTCCGCTCGGTACAAACGCCGACTGAACCCAGTCGAACGGGTGACGCATTGTAAGGACTTGGTCAACACGCCCAATGTCGGGCTGAAGCACAGCAGCGTGATGGCTGCAGTCAGGGGCACCGTGGCACGCGAGTGACACGTCTCCCACAGTCCCACCGCTCCCTGCAGGACCTGTTGTCTGACAGCTGAAGACACTGAACTGTGGCTCATTTGAAGGCCAATGTGGACACATTATTGTCGAGGCTTCACTCCCCGCCCCCCGTTTCCGATGCGTACATTGTCAGTAGACCCCTTACACTCAAGCGTACGCATTTGGGTTAACCCCTCCCCCCTCCACGCGTACGTACTGAATGGATGGCCCCTTAGCGCTACGCTGCGCTAACAAACGCGGCGACCCGAGTTCGATTCCCGCTCACGGCCAACATCGGTGACGATTATCTGAACCGGTCCTGGGCCTCCCCTTGGGACACTCAACCTCAAATGAGTACCTGGTGGGGTGTGTAAACATCATCGCCACTCGGGAGACAAAGACGTCCGGGCGTGGTGCTGGCCACCCACCCCCTCGTGGGCCATGCCGGCATTCATAGGTGCTTGCTAACAGCACTTGCCCCAGCAGTTTGTTGTAGGCTATACTGGGAGGTCTTTGCATGTCCACGAGATTCACGGGGCCTGTGTCCGCGAACCGCCACGTGGACACGTGACCTGCTGCCGCCCCTGCTGCTGTGTTGGCAGTGCAAACGACAGGAAAAAGGGCCTAAAAGGTGACGTTTCAAGCAATGGGCCTTCATGTGCTGTGAGATGCATCGTGCTCTGAAGAAGAGCCATTGCCCAAACCGTCTCCTATAATGTACTCTGTACATTACCAGGCTAGTTCAAATGTAATAACAGGATCTTCTTTTACTGTCACCGAGATGAAAGAAATATCTCAACATCTAGCTGCCTCGAAGTCGAAGTGGTGTCCTGAGCCGCATTGAGGCATTGGTGCTCAATTCCTGCTTCCAGCCCTGTGGTGGAAATTCCACATTCCTATGATGGTGGGAGGGGGGAGTCTATCCGTAGCACAACCACTTTCCCTCAAAGCGGTGCTCATTTTATGGATCCGAGAAAGATGATGGGCTGGGACCCCCCCCCCCCCCCCCTCCACGAACCAGGATTTGAACTCTAAACCTTGCGATTGTGAGGCCGCTACCTCTACCACTGAGCCAGCACGTGGCCGTCTGATTGGCCTTGTGGAACTCTGCTAGCTATGCCGCACATACAGTAAGGGGCGATCACGACTTGGTGGCTGTCGGCGCTCGTGGTGTTCCCGGAGGGGGATAGAAAGCTCAAAGTTGGCACGAATGTGGCCTGCGCAACGCCTGAAACTAAACCACAAAATGAACGTCTGAAAACCAGAATTGTGAACATTTGGGCTCTAAAAAGAATTAAGTCTTGAAAGTTGATTGGTTTCACCCGTTGAGCTGGGCGAAGCATTGCCCTTTATCGTCAATAGCACTTGTATGGGCGACCAGGGTGCACACGCACAGGTGTTATAGGCTGCTGCGAGGCTGCGCCTTGTACCTGGTGGTCAGCAGAGGGCGTTGCAGCAACTTCCATCGTTGTGCTGCACTTCTATGCTGCCACGACTCGGCCTCTCACCCTCACTAATCTGCGCTGACCAGCGTGGTCAAGCCTGGTCAAATAATCCCCCCCCACCCCCCCACGACCCTGCCCGGCGTGGGGGGGCCCTGGTCCAGAGGTGCATTAAAACTGACAGCTGTACACGCACACGTGGTGCAGGGACGGACGCACGCACGGTGCAGGGACGGACGCACGCACGGTGCAGGGACGGACGCACGCACGGTGCAGGGACGCACGCACGGTGCAGGGACGCACGCACGGTGCAGGGACGCACGCACGGTGCAGGGACGCACGCACGGTGCAGGGACGCACGCACGGTGCAGGGACGCACGCACGGTGCAGGGACGCACGCACGGTGCAGGGACGCACGCACGGTGCAGGGACGCACGCACGGTGCAGGGACGCACGCACGGTGCAGGGACGCACGCACGGTGCAGGGACGCACGCACGGTGCAGGGACGCACGCACGGTGCAGGGACGCACGCACGGTGCAGGGACGCACGCACGGTGCAGGGACGCACGCACGGTGCAGGGACGCACGCACGGTGCAGGGACGCACGCACGGTGCAGGGACGCACGCACGGTGCAGGGACGCACGCACGGTGCAGGGACGCACGCACGCAAGCATGGGGGCCAATTCTCCTGCACTGTGTGAGAGCGCAGCTCGGATGTATACATCTTTGCACGCACACACAAACCCACCCACACGCAAACTCTACGATCCCTAGTTATACATTTGCCTTTCTTGCTGCGCACTGCTACACCTTGAACACAAGCACGTCGACCCCGCTGCGTTACTACAGTGCCTTTTCCGTTGGCTCCTGACCAGTCCGCTGGAAGCTGTCGTTTTTTTTGTTGACGTTGGAATGCGGCCGTGGCGGCGGGTTGCGGCGGCGGTGGTTTTTCTCCACGCGGTGCGTCCGCCGGCCCCGGGCGGCTTGTCGGGAGGCGGTAGTTTGCCGCTCGTGCCGCGAGCCCAGCGGAGGCAGGCCCAGCGCTCGCTCAAGGGCCCACAAAGCGAGCGGCAACGGCGGGGCCCGGATCGCGGTGCCCCCCCCCACCCCTGTGCCTGCGCACGCAGAAGAGGAGCGGCGTGGTTATTATTGATGGAAGGGCTGACGACTCCTCCACTCGTCAGGGCTGGAGAGAGCCCGGTTTAGACCAGGGGCGCCAGGCCTGGCGTGGAGTTGTCGGCGTGGTCCAGCTCTGTCCGGCTGCCCATGTGGTGGTGGTGGTGGTGAGGTGACAGGGCCAGCGGAGGTCGCGGTGCGTGCGCTCGCCGAACCGGTTTCCCCGTAATCGGCACGATCTGGGCTTTGATGGCGGGGCTGCAACCATCGCCCTCCGAACCCCGCAGAGAATGAAACGAGTCGGGGAAAACGTCGTGCCCACGCTTGCGGATTGTGTGGTCCATTCTTTTTGAGAGGTGGTTGTGTGTGGGAAGAGTTTAATTCGCTGTACGGAAGTCGACGGGGGTAGCTGTCGGGACGGCATGCGTTGTCCATGTGCGCACGTCGTCATTGCTTTGGCTTACGTCTCTAAAGTTTCAAGAAATCGGCCAAATTATAAATCAGCCCTGCTGGCCTTCCCCTGCACCTCTGATTAGAACGGTTGTCTACTTGGGGTGCGTAAGATCAACATACATTACATTTGTCCAGTTTTCTCTCGGTTACGAGAGTTACCGCGACCCCCCCCCCCCCCACCACGTGACAGACAGACAGAGCTAACGCGGCAATGCCTTCAAGCTTGGAGGGTGTAGAGCAGCGGCCCCCATCCTTTTTGGCACCAGGGACCGGTTTCAAAGAAGCTCTCCCCCTTTTCAAAGAAGCTCTCCAGCGACGTTAGTTGTTAACTCATTTTGGCTAGGGGTTAGCAGCTTGTGGGCTCACCAAAACTGTGACTGACAAGTGTGGGGAAAGAGGCGCGGACGGAAGTGGTAAATAAAATAATGGGCGGGCTACGTGCGGACTCGCCGCTCTCACCTCCTGCTGTGCAGCCCGGTTCCTAACAGGCCACGGACCGGTACCGGTCCGCGGCCCGGGGGTTGGAGACCTCTGGTGTAGAGGATCTGTCGGTGCCGCCCTGTGACTCCCGCACGCCGTCCCTCCCTTGCCCCCAACCACCCCGCAGGTGACGCTCTCCATCAGCAACGAGCTCAACGCGGGCCTGGGCACCACCTTCTGCCTGTGCACGGATGGGCAGCTCCTCCTGCGGCAGACGCTGCACCCCGAGACCAACAAAAAGGTGCGAGCCTTCGACACGTACTCACAGACTCGTTGGGCTCGCCGCATGCTGGCTCTTAAGTCCACTCGAGACGCTACGGGACATTTGAGGGCAATGGTCGCCAGAAAAACATTTTCTCTGAGTAACTGTGGGACATTTTGCTTGGGACCGGCACAAAGCTAGAAAGCAATACGATATGGTGGGGCTCACATTGCCGAAAAAGGTAAAAATTGGCCCGGTGCATCATGGGACTTTCGGAAAGGTGGCGGCACTTGCGGTGCGGTTGCCGACAGCGAGGGGACGTGCAAGTCCCGTTAGCGGAGACTGCACTGCCCACATCGTGTATACGGCCATTGTCCGTCGAGGATGACGATCAATAAGATTTTTTTCATAAACATCAAAATGATAAATAAGCGGTGACTCGTTACCGACGTGCGGAGCGATGTGGCCCCCTTTGAACTGCCTCGCTGGGAGCATCGTCACCGAGCGCCCACCACACAGGTGTCGGGCTGTACGGGCTCTCACCTGCTTAGCTTCCGTGATCTGACCATGATCGGAAGCATTGCTAGTGATTTCGTCACAGGCTCTGGATAAGTTGACCAATGATCATCGTCGCCGTCATTACTTTTGTTTCCGAAGGTGTGGACGGTCCACACCTTTAACCCCCAATCCGGCCCCACACTCCCCGGCGGGTCCAGAGTCCATGCGGAGAACGAACGGGGGGTGGGGGGGCGCGCGGATGGGGTGCGGCAGGCAAGGATTGGGGGTTAAGGGTCGAGCCGCCGCAAACGGTGCAAGTGTTGCACGTGCAGCGTTTCCGTGTTGGCGCTGCGCTCACTCTTCCAGTCGTGCAAACTTCCCTCTCACCCGGTGGAGGATGTCCTCCAGCTTCTATCGCTCTATGGCGTGGGGTCGGCTGCTCGGATTTTCTCTCCCCGTTCTGGGACTCTCCTCCTAGTCACCTCCGCTACCCTGGTCTCTCGCTCCCCCCCCCCCCTTCACCCTCGGTCTCCCTCCGCTGCTTCCACCCTGCACCGGTGGCGTCTCCACTGCCTCTGCTAAACGTCCCCACGATGTCGCGCACTTGCCCTGGGAGGCATCGCCGCGTCTGAACGTCTGGATGGATGATGTATGTACGTACGTATGTTGAACGTGTGGGATGGATGTATATGTATGTACGTACGTATGTTGAACTTCGGCCAAGTTGCGGCTTCTGCCCGCGTAGACCTTTCTGCGGTATCTCCTCTGCGCGTGGTGGGTTTTCTCCGGCTACTCTGGTCTTTTCCCGCATGCGAACAAAAACGGCTCCTCGTAAAACAATTGGCCAAACGGCTCGAGGGAGGGGATCCTCCTGAGGAGAGTCATGAGACTCTGCGGGGCTTCCCTGGCTGGCGGTAGAGGGAATATGCTTGCACGCGGAAGGTTGCAAGTTCAACTCCTGGTTAGGGTTTCTTATGATTGTTATTATTGTGTGAGGGAAGTTCTCTGTTTGTCCATAAGGATAAACTCACCCCCACCATAGAAATGTGGAATTCCCACTTTGCTTGGGGATGTAAACTCCTCGCCATGGCTCAGCCTTGCAGCTTGTGGCATCTGAAACGGTCTTTCGCCCCCACCCACAACCCCTTCATCAACCCACACATGACCCCCACGATCAACGTGGCGCAGAGGAGACCTTCATTCAGCAGTGGATAGACCGCGGATGACGATTGTGTGATGCACAGACTGTCGGCACCTGCAGTTTTGTACAAACCCAGGTCTTAATTTTTCCACTGAACATTATCGGGGTTGCTGGTAAACCGGAGGAGGTGGCATGTGGTTACTCAATGCAGCAGCCACAGTGCGAGGCATTCTGGATGTGGTGTGTCGGCTGAAATGAATGCGTGCCTCTGTCCCACCCCTCCCCCTCCCGCCGGGCCCCCACAGAACGTGACGCTGCCCGAATGCTTCTACTCCTTCTTCGACCTGCGGAAAGAATTCAAGAAATGCTGCCCCAACTCCACCGAGCTGCGCGAAACGGACGTGGGAAGCATGGCGGAGCGTATCCTTCAGCACGCGAGCGACGGCACCACCACCATCGTCATCGCCATCTCGATCATCATCGTCATCACCACCAACACCATCGTCATCGTCGCCATTCAGCTGCTGCAACAGCCGCAGTGTCCAGCGGAAGGGAAGCGACGGCAGCGATGAACTTGGTTGTGAGATTGTTCCGTGCGGTGGTGGCCCTGGAGTGGCTCGGTAGTGGAATGACAGATGGGGGCCATCTTGCAGGCGGCGGCGATGCTGCTGCTGCCCGTAGGTGCCGCGGGGAGTTTGTGTCGACGCGGCAGGTACACCCCACGAGCCGAAAAGATTTAAAGTGGCGGCGGTGGCGGAGGCGTCCAATAGGAGCGCGGCACGTTGCGTGGAATCCAACGCACAGGGAGTTTTTTTTTCTTCCTTTTTTTGTTAAATGCCGTGGCGTGTCGGGGTGCGGGGGAGAGGCGGGGTCCAGGGGAGGGTGCGGGGGAGAGGCGGAGGGGGGGAGGCGGGGGAGAGGTGGGGGGGAGGCGGGTTCACCTGTGGGTGGGAGGAATGCAGTGTCTGCCAGCCCAGGTCTCTCTCTCTCTCAACGCAGTCATCGCGAGCGCACCCTGACCAGCCCCCATGCACAGCCCCCACGCACAGCCCCCACGCACAGCCCCCACGCACAGCCCCCACGCACAGCCCCCACGCACAGCCCCCACGCACAGCCCCCACGCACAGCCCCCACGCACAGCCCCCACGCACAGCCCCCACGCACAGCCCCCACGCACAGCCCCCACGCACAGCACCCACGACCAGCCCCCGCGCACAGCCCCCGCGCACAGCCCCCGCGCACAGCCCCCGCGCACAGCCCCCGCGCACAGCCCCCGCGCACAGCCCCCGCGCACAGCCCCCGCGCACAGCCCTCGCGCACAGCCCCCGCGCACAGCCCCCGCGCACAGCCCCCGCGCACAGCCCCCGCGCACAGCCCCCGCGCACAGCCGCGTCGGCGGAGAGCGGTCACGGCTGCCCTCCAGCTCTATTCACTACGAAAATAGAATGACAGTCGTCATGACGACGGCGATGATGATAATAATAAATCACGATTCATGATTGATGTTTGGGTTGGGCCGTGTGGTTGATTTACTGTCCTAAGACCTCCCCACCACCCTAAAGAATCCTCACTACCAATTTCGGTTGTGAGGATTTGCTCCTCAACCCACCGGAGAGGCGGCACAACGTTGATTGGCACCGTGTAATGCTGGCACCCGCGGCTGTTTAATTTGTTTGGAGGAGTTTTAATACAAATCGATGATGCGTGCCCCACCAGAGGGATTGAGCCGCGCTGTGCAGCCCTCGGGAAGGAAAATCTTCCTCGTCCCCATCCTAGCGATGGCCATTGCTGTAAGGGCATCTTTTGAGAACTTCCTGGGAGGGTATTTTACCTTCCCTTCCACGCCGACCCAGATGTCTTGGATGGGGAGCGACCCACTCTTTATCCCACCGCACAGTCGTCCGTCACGCTCTCTCGGCGGCGCCCGCGTGCGCTGGGTACCGCGCGAGGTGCTGCGTCGTGATGGCACGGCGCGTTGCACCGTCGTCGCTGGCGCTGGGGAGGTATGCGCCGGCCGTGAACCGGCGTGCGCTCCGCCCACCGCACCCCCCCCCGGGCTGAGAGCTGTGCGCACGGTACCGCAATCATTTACTCCTCCGCCCTGCCGCAGGCTTCTCGGCCAACATTTGCACGGCGCGCGCTCCCCATTCTGCCCCCTCCACAAGACGCTCGTCCCACTCGCTGGGCAGCTGCAGCTTCTTAATGCGTTCCCAGTGAAGGTTATCGGCGTTCGAGTTGGCTCCGTCCGCGTCTGTCTGCCACGAACGGGGGGGAGTCACCAGAATGCCAAATTTGACGATCGGTGTTGAACGAGAGGGGGGAGTACAGCTTCGTGCTGCTGTCGATCACCAAAGGTCGCCTTGAACTCGGCGACAGGAACCGGCGCTCAAAGTATGTCTCGCCGGACGTCGCGATTTGCCATCGCGTGTCTTGCGCCGCGTGACGTCGGCACGCCGTGCGGTTTCGAATGCCGGTTTGCGTTGCCAATTTAACGTTTAGCCGGACAAACGCGTGTTGGAAAGCTTTGCAGATCCTCACACATACGAGTGATTTTATTCCTTGTTAAACTTTACAATTAATTTGCTCCACGCCGCTATTGATGGACAGGGCGTGAGGTGAAGGGGGGCGAGGGTTTTGGTTGAACACAAGTGCGTGCGCGCATGCGTGTGTACGTCCGTGTGTACGTCCATGTGTGTGTGTACATGCGTTCTGTGAAACTTGTCGGCAAAATGGCGCGCGTGTTCGCGGCGGGGAATCGATCTGAACTGCGACAATTTCCTTAACGTGCGACGCCAGACCTGAGCGTGGAGAGCGAGCTGCCCGAGTTTGGTGTTTCCCACGTGCGGCTTATGGGCCGGATCCTGCAGACAATTCTCACGGATCCCTACAGTGAGTACCGCCAACATGGTCACCGCCACCACCACCACCGTCTTCCTCCTTCCTCCTCACCGCCGTGACGGGGAGACAGGAGCTCGCCGCCGTCACCGTGGTCACGCTCGGCACTTCATTATTAATGTCCCAAGAAGTCAACAATTAATCAATTTTAAGACGAAATGAAAGGCGTATTACTCTCAAATGGCATATGAATAATTGAAAAGAAGTGGACAAAGAGCAGACACTTGCGTTTCAGCTTTTGAATTTGTCTCTCTCGTTTGTGTGGAGAGAGTCTGCATCGAGTTGTCTCTGAACGTCGCCGTACTTGACCTGTGCTCTGGTGCGTCGAGATGGTACCCGCCTTGGGGGAGGGTGGTCCAACATGAACATGGGCCAGGTCCGCACGCGGCAATTAAGCCCTGGTCACGGCAATTGTTCAGCGCCATCGCCTTGGATTTTTCTTACCGCTCTCAGTTCAGCTTGGTGCAAGTGACAGTCACTCCAGAAACTGCCACAACTCCAATTACCCAACTGTAGCCACCTGTTACCGCCACCGCCCCTGCTTGTGTGGCAGTTGTCCCGAGGTCCTCTGGACAGCGTGTGATGCTCGTGTGATGCCTCCCCCTCCTGCCCCTTGCCACGCTGCTGAAGATCACAAGCTGGACGAGCCGGAGAGGATCACGCACAAGTTTGAATCGGGGACGTGGTGAGTGCCAGTAGCAATCGACTGCCGCTGTTTTCACGGTTTTGCGTGGCGATGAATTTCACGGATTTTCAAATTCTTTGCTTACAGCCACGATCGAATGTCATAGGTCAATCGCGATACGATTTGAATTGATATAATGTGCGAAGGTGTGGAGCGGTGGCGTCATGGTTAGTGCGTGGCGCTATGAACCCGGCAACCCGAGTTCGAATCTCGGTCACGGCTGACGTCGGTGGCGATAGTTATCCAACCGGTTTTGGGCATCCGCCTCGATGGCCGCCACCGCCCGGTGTGCTCCCGAGAGCGACGGGGCATGGGGTGGCCTTTATCCAGAAGTGGATTGGTAGAAGGCCGCACTGGCGTATAAGCGTGGCTGCGTCTCGCGAGCCGCTTCGTAATAAACACGAAGGCCGTGCCGCGCGGCCGGTCATGGTGGCGGTGACCCACCCCCTCGAGTGCCGTGCCGGCCTTCGTAGGTGCTACTCGCTAACACCACTTGCCGACAGTCCGTTACGGCTAGAGGGGATCTTTGTTTGTTTGGCGCCGGTGCGGTTGGCGCTAACCGCGGCGCCGTGCCCCGCGCACGGATCTCTCCCGGCAGCAAGACCGAGCTCGTGGACAGCAACACCGTGGTGAAGGCCCGTGGCCTTCCCTGGCAGTCATCCGACCAGGACATCGCCAAATTTTTCCGCGGGCTCAACATTGCCAAGTGAGCCCCCCCCCCCCCCCCTCTTCAAACACGCAAACATGTTGCCGCCAACATCGTTGTTTTGGAGACAAAGACGCTCGTTTCTCCGTGGCACTCGCGCCGCGTCGGCGCATCTCTTGCGTGACCGCCCCCCGGGTCACCCGGGGTCCCTTGCCCCCCCCCCCCCACCCCCCGATGCATGAACCTCGACCCGACCAAACCAGGGGAGCGCAAACCCCACGGTTGCGTATCGTGCTGTGGGTGGCCGGGGCGAGGCGAGCTTTCCCAAACCGTGCGCGTTGTCGGTCGCGGCCCGAAGGAAACCGGCGTCAGGGGGGGTCTCTAACGGGGGGGGGTCTCTAACGGGGGGGTCTCTAACGGGGGGGTCTCTAACGGGGGGGTCTCTAACGGCCGCGTGGCGCCACGGCCGGCAGGGGCGGCGTGGCGCTCTGCCTCAACCCCCAGGGTCGGCGCAACGGCGAGGCGCTCGTGCGCTTCGTGAGCGCCGAGCACCGGGACCTGGCGCTGGACCGGCACAAGCACCACATGGGCAGCCGCTACATCGAGGTGAGGCCCTCGGCACTCACGGCGGGCAGTGGCGCCGCTGCTGCCGATCCGCCGCCCCCCCCCCCCCTCCCGGGGTCGGGTAGCGCGAAGGGGTCGGAGGGGTCGTAGGGCACCACGCCCCGCTCGCTCCCGATTGGGTGAATTTCACGACGGCGGCGTGGCCGGATGAGGGGGGGGGGGGTCCCGCGTTCCCACCAGTGTGGATGCGTACCGAGGACGGCCGGATTGATGTCAAACTTAACGTTGCTTCGCATTTAATGATTTATTGGAGAGTTGTGTGACATTAATGTAGTTCTGTGATGCCATCTTTCAGGGCCGTTCACCGACCCGAGGTGATGTTGCACCGCGCACGACATGTACACGTGCCGCCCCCTTGTTCGTCCACTGTTGGATGACGGCCTCCCCGTGTCGTGCGGGCCGTCGGGGGCTATTTGGCCATACTTCACCACGGTGGTCAGTGCGGGCTTGGTGACGGCGGGCAGCATAGACGTGGGAACGTAGAGGCACAGTACAACGGGATGGGTTTTTGCTGCACCTGTCCTCTGCCAAACCACCACGTGTAGCGATGTTTTGATTCTTCTCGGGTGTGTGCTTGCTCTCCTGTGCCGTGCTTCATTCAACCCAGGGTCCCCCCCCCCCCCCCCCCCCCCCGAGGAAGGAGACTCCTCCTGGTTGCAATGGGCACGCTCTTGGCCGTGAACGAAGGCCGCCCGTCCGTCTATCCTCTCTCCGTCTGTCAATCTAAACCCACCCGGCGCCCGGCTTCTGCCATTTCTTTTTCACCTAATTTCTTGATTTGTTCACGTGTTTTGACCACGGTGGAGGCAGCAAGGGGCGGGGAGGGAGCGGTAATCTTCCTGCTCCGGCCCCAAACCCTTGGTGGAAGTCCGCTGCTCCGGAGCTGTGCACACGTGGAATGTCCTTCCTTGTTTATCTCTGCAGGTGTACCGCGCGACCGGAGAGGAATTCCTCAAGATCGCTGGAGGTGAGAGCCGCCACTAATGGCTTCTTTGCTGTTCACGTTTGAAATGAAGGAATGTTTATTTATACTGGAGGAATCCGATGAGCTATAAAGCTCTTTTTCACAGTTGACCAGTAGGGGCAAACGATAAACAAGTAAATAAACACGTGGGGCACGCGCGCAACGGCAGGGCGTCCGAGACGGTCGACGCGATTTCTACGTCCGCAGCTTCGTGACGTCGGGGGACCGATGCACGCGCGGCGAGATTGCCGTGTGGTTCTGGGCGCTAATGAGCCAGAAATTTCCACCCACGGACGCGGCTCCTCCCAGACTCGTCGTTCCAGAAGCATCCGGCCCGTTGGCTCCTCGCTGAGCGGGGAAAATCGCTTTTGACTTTGAATGTCAGCGGTGGACTGTAACGCCGTGCTACCTAATTCGGGGAGTTCTCTGTCTGTCCGTCCGTCTGTGCGTCTGTCAGACGGTCTGTTCGTGCATCCGTTCGATTGCCGGCGCGCAGGCACGTCCAACGAGGTGGCGCAGTTCCTGTCGCGCGAGGGCCAGGTCATCGTGCGCATGCGCGGGCTGCCCTTCGCCGCCACACCCGACGACGTGCTGGCCTTCTTCGGGCCCGGCGTGCCCGTGTCGGGCGACCGCGACGGCGTGCTGTTCGTGCGCCACCCCGACGGGCGGCCCACGGGCGACGCCTTCGTGCTGTTCGCCGGTGACGACAGCGCCCAGGCGGCGCTGCGCAAGCACAAGGAGACGCTGGGCAAGCGCTACATCGAGCTGTTCCGCAGCACAGCCGCCGAGGTACAGCAGGTACTGCTCTCCTCACTGGGTTTCACGTTTCGGGATTCCTTTTCGGAGCTGGGGGGAGGGGTTCTCCCCCGGGGGGGTTGTCTCTGGTCACCTGTTGGGCTGTGGAGGTTGGGGTCTGTCGTCTTTCCTGATTTCCTCTCGGTTCGCGGGGTAGCTGCTGACTGGGGGTGCATGCCCGCCCCCCCCCCTCCGCGCCCTCGACGAGGCACCACGCCGCGTCTCGATGCGAGCGCCGTGACCGTCGCCGTGACCGTCGCCGTGACCGTCGCCGTGACCGTCGCCGTGACCGTCGCCGTGACCGTCGCCGTGACCGTCGCCGTGACCGTCGCCGTGACCGTCGCCGTGACCGTCGCCGTGACCGTCGCCGTGACCGTCGCCGTGACGGTCGCCGTGACGGTCGCCGTGACCGTCGCCGTGACGCTTCGCGTGAGCGACGAGTGGTGAGGTGGGCACGGGGACGGCTGCCCCCCGGAGAGAGGGGGGGGGGTGGGCGGGCCCGTGGCTCGATTGCAGCAGGGCACTGGAGTGGTCGAGGTGTTGTGATGTACTCCGGTGCTTTGAGATGCGAGGCATCGAAGCAAGCGGTCCCGTACATGCAGATCCTCGTCCCTGACGATGGCTGTGGGGGTGTCGTCGCCGCTTGGCTTGGGTGGTGGCACCGTGGCCACCCTTGGTGAGTGCGGTGCGGTGGCTCGTTGAGGATTCGCTGTCTGCGGCAGTCCGTGGCTGATGTAACAATTCGGTCACGGATTGACCTGGAGGTGGTCTCCGGTTCCCTCCCAGTTGAATGCTGAACACTCGGTCATGAAATCACTTTAATAATTTTATTCGGTTAGGTCTATAAAATTGGAATTTATTTAATTGGCCACACATCGCAGGGTAGCAAAGATCCTCCTGAAAAAATCTTGACATACGCCGAAGCTATCCAGCAGACATGAATTAATTATTGGCATTAAATATCAACATTTTTGTTGTACAACTCTTTCGGCTACCGTTTTCCATAAGCCACATTTCAATCCAATTAGTTGGCGCTGCAATGCACAAAGAACGGGCCGACATCGACAAGAGCTGCGGCCTGAGCAGCAGGACGCCTCCTGCGAGAGGCCGCCGCGTCTGGGAGGTTGAGCCGTCTTCATGCCCGACCCCCCCCTCGCATCTGGAAGTGTGTGGGGGGTGAGGAACCTTGACCTGAGCGCTGCGTACGGCGTTCCGGTACCTTTTTGGTGGGCACGGACATTCGATGCGCTGTGGAGAAGGGCTATTTCCTGACACGTCACCTGTTTTATAAAGATTCCGTTTAATGCCACTGTTATACTAATGAACGTGTTGATTGTAATAAATTAATCATCCCCCCCACCGTAATGGAGACCTCCCACACATTCACTATTTCCAAACCCGCGGCCCCATGGTGATAAGGGAGGGCATTACCCAAGGATGAACCTTCCCCGATTAACGTGGGGACGGTTTGGCACGGCCAGGATAGAGCCACATTTTGAGGGCCTCGTGCCCGGAAGCTGGCAAGCCAGTTGCGGCTGTACCAGATCTTAGCTCCCTTCTCCACTGCACAACGAAGCCGTGCTGAGCTAGTTCGCCAGGTTGCTTTTCCATTGCAGAACCAGAACCGTGCTGCTTGGCTTCGCTCGCAATGAGTCGATTTAACCTCATCCCGGCCCTGCGTGGCCCTCAACTATATTTGGCATCCCACAAGACCACGGCATCACGGTTCGGTTCCAGCTCCGGCAAAACCGTCGGTGCGGTGGAAAACCTGCCGCGTCACAAAGAGGGGGCCCCACGCGGGCGCGGGAGGGGAAATCTGACGGGACCTTTGTGACGGGCGCAGGTCCTGAACCGCTACATGTCGACGCCCCTCATCCCCAACGTGCCGGGGCCCATCCTGCCCATGATCCCTCCGCCGATGATGGGCGGCAGCGTGCGGGACTGCGTGCGCCTGCGCGGGCTGCCCTACTCCGCCAGCATCGAGAACATCCTCGAGTTCCTCGGGGAGTTCACGGCAGACATCCGCCCGCAAGGCGTGCACATGGTGCTCAACCAGCAGGTGAGCAGCTCGGAGGTCTGCCTTCATCGGCGCTCGCCGACCACGCTTGCCTTGCCCCCAACATATAGTATCGTCGTCGTTGTTGTCTAACTTCCCACTGCTGGGCAAAGGCCTCTCCCATTTTTATATCATTTATTTGCCTTCCTTCCTTGGTGGTTGTTGCCATTGTTGTTGTCCAGTTGTGGTCTCGATTGGGTAAATCTCGTCTCCCCGTTGTCGTCTCTTCCGTTGCCCTCCTCTGCCATCTCTCTCTCGGTATTCACTGCCCAATGGTTTAATTTCAAACGTTACGTTTCGCTTTTCCTTCGCTCTTCGAGGATACCATAATGAAAATCCCAATCGTGACATCGTCCTGATTTCCACTTGAAGCTTCATCATCAGCAGCGACGGTGCAAACAAATCTCTGACAGCCGGGCGGTGTGCTGGGGTAGTCCTGATGGGTGAAGTTTGATTTAAATGTTTTGACCATTATCCCACCTCTCTGCTCTGTTTTGCTTTGGGGGGCTGGTGGGGTTTTTTGTCTCTTCTCGTAACCGTCGCGCCGAGCCCACGGCGGGATTGTCGCCGCGGGTGGGGGGAGGGTGGCGGTGGCGGTGGTGTCGGCGCTCGCTCGGCACGGAGGAGGGCGACCGACTCTCGCGTGTCCCCCTCGGGCGGCGTGCACTGTACGCGGGCAAGCGCCGATCTGGCCAGACGGGTTGGGAAAAACCGGAGGAGCTCTGTGTGCGTTTGTACAAAAATGTCTGCGGGTTTTTTTTTTCTCCCCCGCCCGTGCGTACGTGGCTTAGGACAGTTTTAGTAAATAATATAAATAAATAAAAGGGTAGCATCACCGACGCGGAGAGATGTGATATTAAACAGGCCGTGCTGGCGGTGTGGTGGGTTTGAGGAAGTGAAGAGACTGGGGCACGCTTGCGCTGTGGCGCTTTTTGAAGTGGGCTGCGCCGTACAAATCTCCCGATTGAGTTTAATCGAGTTGCACGGCCCTCGGTAACAGCCTAAAACCACCGCAAGAGAGCAGAACAATGCCGGGGGGGGGGGGGAGAGTTCTGCAGTCGTGAGATGTAGGGTGTAGTTGAGGCACAACCTTTTTGGTGGATTTCACAAAAATTCCTGCCAAACCGCATCGACCCCTGAGACCGGACATGTCAGCTTCTTGGTGCATCGCGCCACGCAGACGACTGCTGGGCGTGGCGGCGCCCGCCTGTCAAACAGCGCCTTTGGAGGCAAGGGTTCATGGATCGCGTGAAACTCCCAAACCGGTGCTTGACGTGCTGATCAGGAGGTGCGAGCCCAATGGGGTTGGTTCGTGTTGGCTGCTGTCCGGTCCGGATCTTTGGGTGCTGCCCTTCCCACCGTTTGTGAAGTGTGGCTCTTCTCTGGGAGCTCCGGTTCCCTCCCACGCACGAAACTCATTCAAAAGGAAACCGGTGAAACGCCCGGCTTTGCACTCGGCGAGTCCCCTCCGGGCGTCTATGCAAGCCTGTGGGTTCATATGCAAGTTCGTGGGCCATTGAATCATACGCGAGTATGTGGGTCTCTGTGCGAGGACAATGGATGAGATGAGACAATAGGCTACAGGCTACCTGGGGAAAAGAAAATGAGCAGCCGACCCCATACAACAGCGCGATTTGTGGCTTGGACAATGAAAATTCTGGGTTTCTCATGCACAGCCATGTAGGTCCTGGGGTCTCTATGTAGGTCTATGAGTCTCTGTGTAATGTGACTTTCATCTTGGAAAAACAAGATGACGTGCCGCTGAGAAGGCAGCGGCCCCCTCCCCGCACCCTCCCCCTCACCCCCCCCCCCCTCCCCATGCTCGTCCATTCCGGCCGCGGCGAACTCCGGGCCCCCTGACACCCCCTCCCCCCCCCCGCGCCATCTCCTGTCAGGGCCGCCCGTCGGGCGACGCGTTCATCCAGCTCAAGTCGCCGGAGCGGGCGTACATGGCGGCGCAGCGGTGCCACAAGAACCGCATGAAGGAGCGCTACGTGGAGGTTTTCCAGTGCTCCGTCGACGAGATGAACCTGGTGCTCATGGGGGGCTCCCTGAACCGTAACGGGCTGTCTCCGCCTCCATGTAAGTTACCACGTAAGTTGGGCCGCTTCGGGTGCTCTGGGCTGCCTTGCTCGACCTTCGGGGTGCGTCGCGCCTGGTGCTGGGGTAGGTGCCTGTCCTCCCCTTCGATCCCCTTACCCCATCCCCCTCCGCCCATCCCCTTCTGTCGATGTCATCGATCGTGGGTGAACCTCCGTTTTTTAAATTCGGCCGAATCTTTTTGGTGATCGTCGTTGTTGTGTGGTGGTCGTCGTTGCTTTTGTGCGGTGAAATTCGTTTCTCCCCACCTACCCCGAAGATCGTAGGCTCTGCCGCTAAAATGGTGCAAAATGCGATTTACGTTCCAGTAAGCCAACGACGATGAAGTGGTAATCGGTCGTTATATTTGCTCAAAGTTTGCCATGATTTTGCACTGTTTTGGTCGGCGTGGCAGTGACAGAAATTATTTTCAGTGAGTGGGTGTCCACCCGTGTTGAATACCTGCCAGAATTATCTATTTGTCAACTGAAAAGCATCTGCACGCATGCTTTTAAAACCGATCAAATATGCCGTCATTAAAATAACACCGCTGCGTTGATGCGATCAGAATGCGGTGGCGTAAATAACGAGCACCTTTT
Source organism: Lampetra planeri (assembly GCF_965212315.1). Classification (NCBI taxonomy): domain Eukaryota; kingdom Metazoa; phylum Chordata; class Hyperoartia; order Petromyzontiformes; family Petromyzontidae; genus Lampetra; species Lampetra planeri. The sequence goes on along the minus strand of NC_136123.1, from coordinate 743,586 downwards.
GAATGTCGATGAAATTTAAGGGAGCTCCCCGGTTTGCGTTCCCGGCTGCTGCCGCTCGTTGTTCAGCGTGACGTCCGACGTTTCGCTCGACGGGCTGGGAGCTTTTTCAGGAACCAATCTTCCAAGCTCTCCCAGCACGTGGCGCGAATCGCCGAGCGTCATGCGGACACGCAGCGCGGCGCGAACCGAGAACGCGCCGGACGGCACGACCGTGGAAACGCGCGTGCGGTCTGATTTGAAATCTGACGCGGCGGTTCAATGGCAGGTATGCGCCGGCACGGTCGCCTTGCCGTGGACTCTGCCCCATGGGAATCGCAGTGGGGCGCCGCAACCTCCCCGTGATTGGGCGCGCTCTCGTTTTCACCGCCTTCGCTTGGCTGGCAGGAGCTGCCATCGCCGCCCCAGCCGGTCGGATCCATGCGCCGGATTGGCGGCGCCACCGCCCCTCGGCGCCACCGCCGCTCGGCGCCTTGCGGCTGGAGCGCGCGGGCGAGATGATCGCTGTGGTCTCGGGGCGTGGGGTTTGTGGCCAACCGGGAAGCTTCCTCATCGGTCTCTCTGGGTTCAGCCTCCGCTCCACCAAGCCAGCACGGCTCGTGGTGGACGCACAGCGTCGGTGTGGTGGGGAGGGGCCGGCGGAGTTGGTGGGCTCCCTGTCGATGGGGAGGGGTGGGGGAGTCGTGCTTTATTTAAGAAAGCATGTGGAAGATTTTCGGTGACCCCCAGTTGAGTGTGTACGTGTGCCGTGGAGGCGTTTGCGATTGTTGTGGCACAGCTCCCAGGTTGATCTCCGAGTTGTTCGGGCACGGTGTCCGACGTTTCGCTCCCGCGTGCCGATGTTTTGCTCTGCGCGCCCTGGAAGCCTCTTAAGTTTCCGAGCGTCGTCAGAAACGTAAAGAAGCTGCCAGCACACGCGGAGTGAAACGTATGGACGTGATCGCGAATAACACAATGGGACAAAGGACGACCCGAAAACACAGCGGAGAGTTGTGCGGCGTTTGTGTGTGGCGTGTGGGTGCATGTGGGTACGTGGGTTTTGCGAGTTTTACGAGCGTGCGTGTCTCTGCGTCTGTGGAGCCATTTGAACTATGACCACTCGCAAAATTTTCAGTTGGAGTGCCATAAACTGCTCTTGTGAGATGACTCACTGCGATAGCGCATTCGGACGGATGACACCGACCCGGATGCGGCCGCTTTGGAACAAACATGCCCGTCATTCGAACTACGGGTGGATTTGTAACATCGAAGGATTAATCTGTAAACGCCCTGGCATCACACAAGTTAACGCAATTGTGGGAACCAGATTTTGAGATCGAGAAACTTTCAAAAGTCCAAAAGTCGGTGCCCAGCGCCACCAGCACGGGCGGTCCTTCCAGAGAGACGGTGCCTCCCTGGGCTAATGATTGACTGCTGGAATGCTCTAAGTGGCCAATAAAGGGCAGTGAAGGTGGAACGCTCGGGCGGTTTAGAGGCTGCAGCGATGAGGAAGCTCGCAAAGAGAGGGGGACTCTGCCAGGTGGCTTCAGTGGCCACCACCACCGTGGCGACGGTGGTGGCGCCAAGGCTGGGTTGGGCGTAGTGTCGTCGCTGGCTGGGACCGTCGACCCAAGAACCGCTGGTTGATGCGAATGCTGGACACTTTGTCCTGATTTTGGCGTTTTGGATTTTGTGAAAATCCAGAATTGGGTAGTAGGGACGTGGCGATGCACTCGGCCAGGAGTTTGATGAATTGTCACGATTTGGGGTCGCGATACGATTGTTTTACTGTCCAATTTTAATGTTGGTGAGCGCAGTTTGCTTTGCTCCTTTAGCATAAATATAACATTACCAAATCGTTATAATACATTTAAATTGTTCAGTCGGTGCATCGTTACACTCCCAGTATTGGGCTGGTAAAAATGTCACGCCATCACGAATGTCAGCGGATGCCAATTAAATTGTGGCCATCTAGAAAACGAAAATTTGTGAAAGGACCCAGGGCGGCGACGGCTGCTGCTGCGTGTACACACGCAGTCGCTAGTGACCGACCTCTGACGAGTGCCTCCCCCGTGACCAATGCTGCCGCCCGCGTGACCTCTGGACTGTGCGCAGGCCTCTCCCCGCCGGGCTACGCGGCGTTCCCGGCGCCGGCCACGATGTTCCCCGGCGACGCGGGCATGTACCCGCCGCAGGTCCTCCTGAGTCCGCGTAACGCCCCGCCGCTCCCGAACGCTGGAGCGGGCCACGGCAGCGCCGCGGCGTACTACCAGCCGGGCGCCACCGCGCAGCTCTACATGAACTACACCACGTACTACCCGAGGTGCGCGGCGCCGTCGGCGGCCCAGGAGACTCGGGGGGCTCCGGGGCGGGGGGCCCCGGCGTCGGGGGCGCCGTTGCGGGGGGCGCCGGCAGCGCGGGCCCCCGCCGGCGCGCCGTGGGGCGGCGGCGTGATGACGCGCTCGTGCATGGTCTACCTAAAGAGATGACGGCCGGGGTTGACGCGAACGGCGAGGATTGGCGACGGAAGAACGCAATTTAAAAAAAGTAACAACGCGACGACGCGAGAGTAGAGAATCAACAATAACGCCGTCGCCGTCGTTGCTGGCCATGGTTTAGCCGCTGCTGGGCAAAGGCCCCCCCCCCTGCCCAAGCCACAGCCGTCTCTCGCGATCCTGCGACGCGTCCAGTAGCCGCGTGAACGTCCAACGGGTCGAGCTGTCAACGCGTCCCCTTCCAAGACCCTCCGGAGAAGAGAATCCCGAGACTCGCTGAGGCATTCCCGGATAAACACCGCGTACGCGTACCGGTCACGCGACGCAAAAACCCATCCGGTTCCTGCCGCGCACGAGAGCTGGTTTCGCCACTCCGTCTCCGCGGTGGAAGTCCTCCTTCGTGCGCACGCTCCCTCCTCCGGCTGCGATTCCGTCTCGATCACCGGCCGTCAACCGTTCTAGCGCCGTGCCCTGCCCGGGGCCCTCTCCCGGATCGGCCGATGTTGCCTCCGCCGTGTTCCCACTCGCCGATCCCGCACGTTCCTTCCCCTCCCCGTGTCTCTCTCGGTGCAATTCCCAGCACGCACCTCTCCGTGCGTCCGTGCACGCTTGAGAGTTATTACTCCATTTTATTTGCCAATGTTTTCGATCCATATGTCATAGCGGGCTACGACGACAGTGAATACACGCTAGGACAATAGGTCACCCGATGGCCACTCTGTGCGATTGAATGAGTTTTGTCGAACTTGTTACGTGTTGTGCCTGTTAACGATACAACATCTCTTTACTTTTTATAAAAAAAATCCTGTGAAGTAACGGAAACAATAAAGCATTTTAATTTTCTCACATTTGGTGGTTGTCCTTTTGAAATTTGTATTAACGTCACTCTGGAACTTTCTGGAAATGAACTTCATAACGAATAAGTAACTAGAACGTAGCATTGCGCCTAAAGAACGAAGTTTAAAGTCAGGGACCAGAACTACTTGCTATGACATATGGCTCAGAAACACGGTCTCCCCTCGCTAAAACACGGAACTGGTAATTGTTGTGCAAAACGGCACGGAGAGACGCACGCTTGGCATTGTGTTGTTGGGGGTGCAAAGGGGAACACGTGGACTAGGTAACAAGGTATGCAGGCTCTGTGGCATCACCTGTAAACCGTTGAGAAGGGCGAGCGAGACCGGGGGAGGGCACGGCTAGAAGGGACGATGGCCAACGGTCAAAGGATAACGACGGAGTGGCAGCCGAAGGATGGAACGCGCTGTCCGAGAGGGACGTTCACCCATCAGATGGAGCGATGAAACCGCCGGTGTGGTCGCAGGATCGTGAAATGTGGCGGCAGCATGTGAAGGCTTGAATCCAGATTGGTCCTGGCTGATGAAGACGACAACACTTGACTACGGATTCCAATGGCCAGACTGGTTCACGTCACAGGAATGTGGATTTTCCACCATTCATTTCGGACTGCCAACGGACACGCACACAGGTTAACTAATGTGGCACGCGAGTTGGCTGGCCACCAGATGCCATTACGGCAGTAGATTCTTGAATCTAGCTGTGCGAAGCTCTGGGCATTATTTCCCTGTCCTATTCCCCGTGGGTTTTCTCCAAAACACTCTGACAAAACATCCCAGAGCAGCAGCATCGGCACCCTCGTGGCAGTCTTGGGACTCCCCCTTATTGTTACGATGCTTACAGTGCAACGTTGCGTATCCGACCGCCAAATATCCGCCCTGACCAATTTGGCTGCCCTGACACCCAGCACGGTACGTGTGGATGGCGGAACAAATTTTCTACGAATCGGACCGTTCCACGCACGAATGCGCCCTCGGTCCCGCGCTCACTCGCCGCTCCCGGAGCGCGCGCTCCTTCCGTTCCCGTAGTTCAAGCGGCTCGCGCTTGACCGTCGAGTAACCCGACCTGTATGCCCCGCCCAACCGTAACGCTCCACAGACGTTCGCGTATCTGCAGCAGCTCCCGCCCCCATCCGCCTATAACCGCCGTCCCCCCGGCGGGTCCGGATATCGGATGCGCGACGTTTGTACCGCGCCGGCACGGCGGAGCGGAGGGGTCGTCGGCATTCGCTCTCTGACGCTAAGTTTCGCTCTGCAGCCCCGCGGCCATGTCGGCCATGTCGGCCATGTCGCCCATGGCGCTGGGCTACCTGGCGGGCCCCGGCGGCGCCATGACCCCGCAGCCGGGAACGATGATGCGCATGCCACCCATGCCCTACGGCGCCGGCGGAGTCAAGGAGATCCTCAACTTCGTGCAGGGCTACCAGGTGGGTGCCCCTCCGCCTGTGCCGCCGCGGAGCGCTTGGGAGGGGGGGGGCAGTTTGGTGGGGTTGGGGTGCCAAGGGAGGGGGGGATCAGTGGGGAGGGGGGGGTCGGGGAACGTTCGTGCCGGTGGGTGCGTTGTCGGCAAAGAAGGAGGGCCGATGGTTTTGGGCTGCAGAGCTCCGAGATCAGAAGGGACAAACTCTAAAACACGGCAAGGGTTCGGTCGCGGACGCCCAACGTCCGCGTCGTTAGCGACGGGCGACGGGCTCAAGTAAAGACCACAGGCACCGTTTCTGTACTTGTAGCTGAATCGAGCACGTGCGGTGATTTTTTCAGAGATGAGCACGGGCTTTCTCGGAGGTGGCTCATTATAGCACACATACACATATACATTAGCGCAGATTTACTTGGTTGCACGCACGAACACACGTGCACACTCGCATACACGACCGTCACGTGGTCATAGGCGCACGCACGTGCGTCCTCGCCTACGGCCTCCAACCTGGCCTCGCCGCCATCCACGTACACCGTGCCACCCGGCCTCGTTCTCTCTCCGCTGTGAGCAGGCCACACGCCCTTCCCACTCGAACGCAGGGAAACGAAACGATCCCGGCACGACTCCTTGCCATCGTGCGCTCACTGCCGGTCACAGAAACGGTCGCCCAACCACAATGAAAAATGTCGATTTCTACGTAAAGTTGATTGGCCTGTCTTTCCAATGGGGCAGACGTGCGAAGTCTAACCAAGGCCGTGTCTGTGTCTGTGCCTCCCTGCCCGCGCTATGGTGTATGGGGACTAACGCGTGCGGGGTCAGTTCAGAGTGTGTTAGCGACCTTTGCGGGACTCTGCTGCCACTGGGGTAGGCTACTCACTGCGCCAGCAGCTCCCTCGGGTTCGCTTGTGGTGCTCTTGGCTCTCTCCGCTTCCCGCTTGCTGGCTTTCTAAGCTGTGCTTGGTCGGCGGTGTTCAAGGCAAGGTTGCCACAACCTGTCCGGCCGGACGGCTGTTGCGTGACCACCGCTGCCGTGGCTCCCAGATGTGTCTTCGGGTCGCACCGCGGGTTTTAAAAAATATTTTAACGCCGCCTGCTGGGAGGTTCCTGAAGGTTCAGGTTCCTAAAGATTTGGATCCTTAAGAAGCTTCCCAGGGAGCGGAGCAAAACGTCGGACATCGTGCCGAACAACACGCGGCAGAGCCCAAAACACACCGGAGAGTTGAGCGCGGCAGCACAGCCGCAGAACCCGACGCGGTGGGGCAACCCCCCTACTCGTTTGGCTGCCACTATGCTGACCAGCCAAATAATGTGGTGATGACGACGATGATAAAATGTAAACGCAGTTTTCGGACCGCTAATAATCGGCTGTGGGCATTGACACGACGGTAACCTACGATCAGCACAGTTGGCTACGTACGGTGCGAGAGACGTTCAACCATACATCGTTCTAAAGCTGCCCAAGGCGGTGACTTTCCGCACGCTTCCTACATGGCCGGGGCTCGTTCTTCACGCCGGGCAAGCGATGGCGCACGTGCTGGCGGGCGGCAGGAAACCAAGGCGCTCAAACTCAAAACTCGAGCGGCATCAATTGGGGCATTTGGAGCCGCCACTCTGGGCCCACGTGACACAATCGCCACTCGCCACCGCTTCCTCTGCTCTTGAGACCCCCCCCCCACACCCTGCTCGACAGGCGAGGGGCGCGGCTCCCTTGGCCACGTGCCTTGTGTTCGCCACCTGCTGCTGCTGCCGCCGCAGTGCTGTACAAGGGGTCCGCTTGCTCGGTGCCTATTGTGTGCCACTAATTGTTGTTTGCTTGGCCGCTGCCCCGCGCGGCACCTGGGCGACCGAGCAGCCCGCCCCCACCCTTGCTGCAAACAGGGCTTGGTATCGCGTCGAGGACCTGCGAGCACTGGTGGCTTTTCTTTCTCTCGCCCCTTCACCCTCCCCAACCTTAAATGCTAAACTCATGCGTTACACAATGGCCATAGCGAGACACAATGCTGCACTCTGGTAATGGAGACTTACATTTCCCCGTTTTCCCTGGTGTGGATATTGTCTGCCCGTCCGTGAGTTGTGTGGTTTCCAAATGTGGTGTCCTTCTCAATGAAGGTAGGTGTGCCGTGCCCTCTGCTGCGTGGGGGGTGGGGTGTGTGTGACCTTGGCTCTTGGTGGCGGTGTTGTGTTGTGCCCATGCGGGGGAACCCTCTGTCGCTCACCGACACGAGCCGCGTGGCAGGCGACGGGGCAGGCGGAGGGCAAGTGTCTGCACAGGGGTGGGAGCCGTCGTTTCGCTTGTACGGATTTTATAATTTCGTGCGGTGACTTCCTCATTGTTGGGGACACCGTGGCCACATCGGTCAATGGAGGCGCCTTGAAACATTGTGAAAGGCTCCACGTTAAACGTAAAATATTATTGTTGTTAGTTTCAAAGGCATTGGCCGCACACTGGGCGATAGCAGGCAAGACCCACAAGAACAGGCCCTCAAAGTCCCCGAGCTGCGGCGGGCACAGGGTCTGCAGACGCTGCCATTGCTCTGCTCTGCGACCTTTGTCCTTCGTCCTTGTGCAAGAGGTCGTCATCTGTTTGGCGTTGCAATTGGGATTTCAAGCGCTGGAGTTTGCGCATGTGAAAGGATTGGGCAAGGGTTTGTCAACATCCCTCTCCCCCTTTGTTAAGTTTAACGGCTAACACGGGGGGTGGTCCGTCATGATTGTGAGTGACTTGTGTGGGACCCGGTGGAGAGAGTGGAAGAATGGTTTAAACGTAACTGCAAACAACCTCCACACGGGAACTTGGGCTGTGCTAAGTGTGTGTGTGTACGTGCGTGCGTGCAGTTCCCCCACGACTCTGTGCTGCTCTTCTCGGACCAGCCTGGCGACGGCCTCATCCCGTTCCCAGCGCTCACCGGCGCCACGCCGGCGCTGACCGAGAAGCCGCACATGCACCACCACGCCAACCACGATGTGGACCTCTACCTCATGTAGAGCGCTGCGCTCGCTCGTCACAGCTGCGTGTAACCGCCAACAGGCGCTCTCAAACTCCCCGTCGGTCGCCCGCCGCCACCCCTTGTCCGGCTTCCTGCCCCGAAACCCCCTTTTGTTTTGATGTCGTTTTTGACGAGGATATATTTTTTGTAACGGAATTTTCGAGCGCCGCTCGCCGTCGAGCTGCTGCCGTGTGCCGGGCCCGAGGTGCTGAGCGGCGCGAGCGGTCGGGCACCGTGGTCGCGCGTCGCGCCGGTACGGTCGGTGGGCGTGCGAGCGCCTGTGTGGCGCGCCGGCAGAGGAAGTGGCCGGAGTGCTGTTGTACTGAGAGTTGGTTTGTGTTGTACCTGTATGGGGAGTGCCTGTCTGACATACCTGTACGGAGAGTGGCTGTGCGTGTTGTACCTGTACTGAGAGTTGATTTGTGCCACACCTGTATAGACAGTGCCTGTGTGTGTGTGTGTGAGATATACCTGTACACTGGAAACTATAACGGCAGTGCCACGTCAGGGAACGCGTAATGAAGGGAAACACTCGACATGAAGTGCCGCCGGTCACCCCAGTGAACGGACGAGTCCCTACGAGTCCCTTCCCTGCGGCCCAAGGAGAGAGGCGGCACATTTGCTGGACAAGGGGGCGGCGAACATCGAGGTCACGCGGAAATACGGAAGGGCCCCTGTCGCGCTCCTCAAGTGCCTTGGCTCCAAGCCAGCGTTGTAAATTCCACATTCCCATGGCAGGTGGGAGGAGAGGGGGGGGGGGCAATGCAATCTCTCAGACGACCAATGTTGGCTTCTCACAAAGTTGTACTCGTGTTTATCTCCCTCCCCACACCCAGGAATATTGTGGGGCCGAGTCGAGGTCTCTCGTCACCGTGCCAGCTGTTGAAACACTACGAGGGGATAATGAAACGTGATACGAATTGCGTGTGTGCGTGTGTGTATATAGAGAGTGCAGTCCTTTTTTTTGTTTTGTTTAAAGTGTCGTCTACGGTCGCGTCACTGAATTGCCAAAACACTGAGGACCAAAGTGCGACGAGCTCCAAGGAGGCCCACGGCCGTGTCCCGGCTGCAGCTCGGCGCGTGAGACTTTATAAAAGTTATTTTGGACGGGAGAGAGAAAAATTTAAAAAACTTTACGATTTATGCAAGCATCTGTTTATGCAAGAATATAATGTTTAAATATGCAATGTTAACCGTTTGTGTGTACGCACACGCAGTCGGCGTTTGGCTTAAACCGCAAAGCTTTTTGTACAGTATTGTTTGTACTGTAGCACTAGTACTGCATGAGACCGATGCCGCAGAAACTCTGAAAATTCCAACGTACAGAATTATTTATGTCGAGTATTTTTGTTTTAGTTTTTTAGTTTTGCCTTCTGCTGCATCAGAAGTAAATCTTTACACGGTTTTTTGTATTCGCATTCCCGTCGTAACCGTTACTTTTTCTCCGAGACGCAAAACGGCCCGGAGCGCCGCGTGCGTGCGTCCTCCTCCTTCGAGCATGAGAACCAAATTAATATCGATGCATGTTTATCTGTTTACATATGTTATAGTCGCTAGCCTCTTTTGTATGTTTTACAATCCATATGCATGTTCAAGTCCGCGAACCGCCACCCCCCCCCAACCCCTTTTTTTTAGATCCTCTCCACCACTGCCCCCCATCCCATTTCTTTTTTATTCCCCCCCCCCCCCATTCTCATTGACGGTAGTTACTTAGAAATTTAACTTGAATAGTGAAACTCGGAAGAGGGAAAAAAGTAATAAAAAATATAATAATCAGTACGCTTCTCGCATTTAAGGCACTACTAAGACGACGTGAATTAGCGTGTCCCGTTCCCCTACGATGCCCGCGTAGATGTTTGTTACAGGCGACGCCACCTCGTTGTAAAGTGCAATAGCAGATGAGACACTGAACCCGGCCGGCGGCCGCAGTGGGGGCTCCCCGTGCGGCCGGTGGCCGTGATGTTTATGGTTCAATTAGCCCAGCAGCGCCGCGCGCCCACCCAACCCCCCCCAATCGCAACTCTTGAACTGTTGTGTATACAAAGCCATCGTTTATAATGATAACGCCGTATGTACTAATATAACAACACAGTAGATTTCAGTATAATTTCTCTTTATATTGCATATCGTTCAATAAAGTATTCCTTCGTAAGAATGCGGGGCGTGCCCTGTGGTTTTTCCACCTCGCGCGCGTTCCGAACGGTGTGCCACCGCCACTGCTGCCCAAACGAGTGGAGGAGGAGGACACAGGCTTCGGATTTCAGGCGGAAAGAGGAACGAGGGCATAAATTATGGAGCGTTGCGCCGGTTAAAGACGGCATTGTGAGAGACGGCGACGAGATTGGTCGGTGCCAACGAGGATTGTCACGTCGTGGACCAGGAGCGATTGGCGGCGGCTTGGGAAAGCCTTCATCTAGCAGTGGATCGGTCATCGCCGCCCACTTCGTTTGGCCAGACCCAAAAGACCCACGACGGCTCCGCGGGCAGAGGCCCACGGCTGCATTGAGCATGGCCCTGTGCCGGCCTGCACGGCGGCGTGGCCAGCGCTGACGGGAGAGGGTTAGAGGCACATGGGAGCCGCGTCCAGAGCTCGTGGTGGTCACGCTCCACCGGTGGAAGGCAGGCTGGCCGGTTAGACGAGAACGAGGTGGGAGCCAGCCAAGGCCAGGGTGCAGTTGTGGATGGTGGTGGGCTGAAGTAGCTTTCACCATGACGGTTCACCAACCCCACTCAAAAGGAAGGATTCAACATTGTCGGCCGTGGTCAATCCACTGCTGGATGACTATCGCCAAGCCGCAGAGCAGTGCAACCCTTTGTTGTATAAAATGGCCCAATGAAGTGGATATCGCAATGCTACCTCTGAGGTCACTTCAAGAGACCTCTGGTTCACAAAGTGGGGGGTGGGGGGGGGGCAGCACTTTCCCATCTGTTTTATCACAAGAATATTTTTTGCAATTGATATTCCTAATTCTCAGAGCTTGAATTAAGATGATGTATGGGCCAAACCAAAGTGAGAGTGATTGCTAATGTTGTGCTTGTCGTCATTGGTGATTGCGCCGAGGCCAACTCGCTGCACTGGGTGTAATCGTAGGGGGCTGAAACCTCGATTCGAACTCTGCTTCTCAGTGGTGCCAGCACGGAGCTCTGACCTCTGGGCAACCCGACCACCTCAAAGGCACGGTTTGTTACCAAGGCCAGCGTGGGGTTACACCCATGTTGAGACGGCGTCGCTGTTAAACGCTTGCATGGAAAGGGTGGAGAAACCAAATAGAACCCTCTTAAGTGGTCGGTGTAAACACGCGCATGCACACAACAAGGCTTGCTCTCGCACACAGACCCAGCGGGAAAGCTCAAAGGTCGCGTCGCTGCTTGGACGCACTGCGCATGCGTATTCATCCAGCAGTGGACACATTGTAGGTGATCACGATGATGAGGAAAACTGTTCAGGACCATTTGAGTGAACTAATATCTGCACAGAACAACATCAGTACCGTCGAAGGACCTTCCTGCTGAAATAAAATCTAGCTTCAGTTTGACACTACGCCAGGCCGACACGCGGAGAAATTAAAAACATCGGAGAGCTACTGTGGGCATGTTCACCATATGGACAAAACCAGCCGGTCATGAGAGAGGGAAGGTCACTGGACTTGAAGGATATGGGCAAGGCCATGGCGTTGACGCTTGGGCTGAAGGAGACGTGGAATAGGCGAATGAGTGACTTCCCATTGAGCAAAGATTGATTGCTGTTGGCCACTAGTTCTGTTTGTTAGTGGGAATAATTACTCTAAAGAGTGGTGGTCAGTCGTAACAGTCACGTGAATACCTGCTACAAACACAAATGAACAACCAAACGACGCGTGACTGACACCTGAGTCAACCATCCAACCTGCACCACGTTCCAACGTGAAAGGAGGCTGAAGGATTGACCTGAATGTGAGACCCGCTGACCTAAATGACAGTTCCCATGAGGTTTCCGGCAGCTCAGAGGTCCGAATGCCGAGCTGGAAAAGTGGATCGCCTAGGTTCGAATCTAGACTGCTACCTGTAAATAAACCAGGTTCCCAAGCATTGGGCGAACGGGTCCCACCCCGCTCCCCTCAATCCCGGTTTGCGGACCGAAATAAGATGAAGCGCGTGCCTTAATTCTAGATTTGAAGCTTTCGTGACTGCAAGGATGTTTAATCTTAGCTTTCTTATCTACTTCCGCCCCTTGCATCACAAAGCTTCAGCTTGAACTCCATGCGTTGCCTCCCAGCGCCCTCCCGTTCATCACATCGTTGCCTCCCAGTCCACAGCCTGCCCACACTCACCATGGCCCCTCCCCTCCCTTCATCCCACGCGACTATATAATTCCTCGTCACAGCCATCTCTTAGACACACTTAAGCGGTTGTGCTTTCGCTACATTGTCTCCACCTGAAGAAGGTTCCCTTTTGTTGCGCCCGAAACTTCGTGATTTAATTTAGTTTTCATTTATTTAATTAAATTTTTTACCGACGTGACTTTACCGAAAAACCCAAAGAGTATGCGTGCTTTCAAGTCAACCGTAGCCGAACGAATGCTGCCCCGTCTGCTGTTTGGGACAGAAGTCATTTGAAAGGGCTCTCAGAAGTATTTCCGTAACACCGATGCACCGCGTCAACAGCACAATTGGGAAGAGGCAAGAGGACGGCCGTTGTTGATCATCGCAGTTTCGCGTTTATTTACACAGCGCATCGGAGACTGAAAGAGCAACGATCGGAGTCGCGACCACCAACGGTCGCCAGCTACGGCTCGAGACGACACGCAACACTGACGGGGCAGAAACACGTAACGTCGCGCGTTTATGTGCAGCACTCAAGTGTTAAGCGCAGTTTCACAGACTGTACAGTCGGTGTACCGTGTATGAAAACAATCCATCGCCAAAATAAACATTTGTACAGTACAAAAACAAAAGAGCAAAAAACAATCAACTCATGTTTACGGGACAGCCAGCCCGTGACAGCAATCATCTTCACTCATGCGTTCATAGACAGAGCTTTGATTTTCAGAACGCAAGCAGCCTGTAGATGGGAATGAGACAACGTATCCGCCTTGCTGGGCAAAATGTTTCGTAGAGCCCTTCTACGCATGCACCGTCGGATGAGGGCCTCCCCACTCTGTGCGGGTCGTGGGGGTTATTGGACCGTACTTCACCACGCTGGTCAGTGTGAGCTGGTGCATCCGGGGAGCATAGAAGTACAAAACAATAATGGATTGGGGAAAATACTTAGAGGGAGCTCTAGACAGCCCCTCTAACTGTGGTGTACAGCATTCCCTCGTTCATTCACGAATTTGCTATCCGCGACTTTGGAAGTCCGCGAATGGTATCTGGAACTCTACACTACTGCTGCACGGAGAGAGAGTGATGGGATAAAATGACGAGAGAGATGCGAGAAAGTGATGAGATCAAGTGATGATGCGCAGCATCATAATTTATGGTAAGGTCATTTATAAACTATTATTGAATACTTTAATATTTATTTTGATAAAATTTGTTCATCAAAGCCAATTTTTTTTATTTGTATGTATTCAATAGCTTATTTACGTATTCATTTAAGGTAATTCATTTAAAAGATAGGTTTCCGTAGGCTAATATAATTATCCGCAAAATTTGCGATTCACGACCATCTCCGGAACGAACACCTTGTCGCGAATAACGAGGGAATACCGTATTCATTTACAATGCTGGGTGGGCAGAGCTGGGCGATTTAAGAAATTGGGCCAAACATTACAAATATGTTGAACTTCTTTTGCACCGTACGTAGCCAACCGTTGAACTAAATGCGCTTAGCATTTTTATGGCAGGAGCCGGACTTGGGTTAATACATTTTGATGAGCATCAAAAAAGTTTGCTCCTCCATTTCTAACGGAGAGCCACGTTGGAAGCAGCGCCAGGGTGAGGTGTCCCTCGCAGCGGGGGAGGTGGGGGGGGTGGGCCATTGCCCCCCCCACCCTCACTTCCACACCTTGACGATGCCGTCGCGCGAGGCGCTGGCGATGAAGGCCTGGCTCGTCTGGAAGGTGCAGATGTCGGTGATGATGTCGTGGTGACCCACGGGCGGCATGTCGGGCCCGCGGCGCGGCCGGTCCTCCAGCGTGGACGGCTTGGGCTTGCTCTGCATCTCCTGCAGGCGACAACGAGGTCACTGAAGGCATGTGCTGCGTGTGTGTGCTGTGTGTGTGTGCTGTGTGTGTGCCATGTGTGTGCGTGCTGTGTGCGTGCTGTGTGTGTGTGCTGTGTGTGTGTGCTGTGTGTGCTGTGTATGTTCCCCCCCCCCCCACCTACCGCCACAGCATGACAAACACGTCCTGAACCAGGCCCCGCTTTCCAGGAACCAACCAACCTACTCGCTAACCAACCTAATCGCTAATCAACCTACTAGTTAACCAACAAACCCACCCACATTCAGCTATCCCACCTACCCATCCAACCAACCACTCATCAAATGGCACAGCCTAGTCAGGCGGTTGATTGGCCAGTTTCTGGAGAAGTGGAAGTGTGCGATGCGTGTTGGCAAGTCGTGACAAGTCGGGCTCACTTTCAGCTGGGTCTGTCCGGATCGGCGACCTGAACAATACTACAGCCGGCACGCCACGTGCAGCGCAAGTCTCGTTGTGGCTGTGGCTACTATAGTCAAGTGCCACCGACTCCAGCCTACCGGTGACCCAGAAATAAATCGAGAGGGATATATTAATGCCCGATTACGAGCAACGGGGAAACACCTTGCTTGGCAGTGCTCGGCGACTTACACGCACTCGGCATGGGGGGGAGCGACACGCGAACGACCAAGAGGTCACTACTATCCGAATTGTGACGCACAGGGAGGAAAATTTCCACTCAAGGTATTTTTAGTTTTGTTTTTGGAAATCCCGCGGCTCTTGTTACACAGGCCAGCACACAGACGCGGGTCCACGCAGCCACCCACCTGCACCACCTCCGTGCCCTCGATGATCTTGGACTGGTAGGACACGGAGAACGGGTGCAGGCTGTCCCTGGCCGCCCCGGCGATGATGTACGATTGCTTCGGGTACGCCAGGTCCCAGTACCTGCGCAGCGTGAACAGGAAGATCCGGGTTAGCGCTGCAGGGGATACGGTATCAATGTCATCGTTGTCACCATCAAGCACGGTCGATCCGCTGCTGGATGAAAGCCTCCCCAAGCCCCCACCATCTCCCACGAGACCTGCGTGGTAAACATCCACCCAGCACCTGCACTCGAGCTGATTTCATCGCTCCATCTCCTCGATCGGCGTCCTCTCGGAAACGCGCCGTTCCTTGGCTGCCACTCTGCCACAACGTTTGCCCACCGGCCACTATCCCGTTTAGCGACGGGTCCTGCCCCCCCCCCCCCCCCCTTTTCTCGACAGCATGAATCATGTCCTGAACCTGCGCGCACGTTCTCCAACCCAAGTGCTCCTCTTTCTCTCCGATCCAAGCGCCGCGCGAGGCTCAACCCGGCTTAGTTTCAAACATCGGACGGGGCGGGGTCAGCGTTCTGCCGCCCTCTGCAGCGAGCAGCCAAGGTGAGAGCGCCAACCTGATGCGCATGTCCGAGCCGGCCGTGAGCAGGAAGGGGTTCCCGTCGGCCGGGCTGTAGTAGAGGCCGTGGACGCTGTCGCTCGAGACCTGCGCAGGGACACGAACCCACGCCAACGGTCACCCTCGGCGGTCACTGCCAAACGGTCGGTGGCACCGTCCTGCAGGGCGCACCGCGGCCCGGTTTCACGGCCAGGAGGGCGGATGGTGAAGCTCTTGCAATTTAAACCCTCCCCAAGTAAGGTTCGGAGTGTTCATGCGTTAGCTTTGCACGTCTGTCTGTCTGTAACATGGGAGCACGATAACTCTCATATCCGAGATCCAATATCAACAAAACGTTATCCATAATACAAGACCGTGTAAATAAATATTTTATTTGCGCGATCTAACCAAAAAACCTGTATAAAGATATTGGTCGTGAAAGCCTATGTGTTAAACAAAATGTTAGTATATGAAACTGTCCCTAAATACAGACTTAACCTGTTAAAAACTGGCTTTATTGATTAAAAGCTTGCCAAAAACAAAGCAGTAAAACACCCGGCGCTAAATAAAAGAGCTTTTTCGGCCAGGGCGTTGAAGATACTTCACCACACTGGATTTATGAAGTGTGAGTGCTGAACCGGTTTAGCGATAGGTGACAATCACAGCGCGGTGTGCTACCACCGTGCACCCCCACGACGCGGCCCTTAAGCCAAATCCTCCCTCCCGGCTTCCGCTGCTGCTATTGTTTTAGCCGCCGCTCGGTGACCTGTGCCGCGTTGCTTCAGCCAGACCACCCAGGAGCCACGGCGGCCTGCGCCGGGCAGGCTCACGGGCGGCCGACTCGACTGACGGCAGAGCTGGATGCGGCGGTGCTGCGTGCGTTCATCGCCTGGGCTGCATGCCGTCGTGCCGGCGCGCTCACCTGGGTTTCGGAGAGTGGCGGCGCCCCGCTGGCCCACAGCGTGTGCTGCCTGGCTCCCGTCTCCATGTTCCACATGGACACCTCGTTGTTGCTCTGCACGGCTGCACGTCGGTCAGACACTTGGGTGAGCAGTCGGCAGGCGCTGCCGGTAATCTTACGGTGGGTTTGCTGAAGCTCTGAGCCGAGTAGATCGTGCTCCCTCCATCTCCTAGACCCTCCAAGGACTCGGGCCCTGCCCACCTCTCCCCGCTCAAGTCCATACTCGTTCTCCGCCAGCCTTCGCTTAGTGAGAGATCACTCATTCTCCTTTGCTGCCCCCATAGACTAGAAGTCCCTTCCTCCAGCCATCCATTGCCGTGAGCTCCTGTTCTAGCCCAGGGTCAAAACTTTCCTCTTCTCCTCTGGCTGTGACTGGCTGCCTCTGACTATAAAATATCCTCAATCCTGCCGAACCGCACTGTCATCTCGCCTCTCTACCCTGCCGGCTGACATCCCTCTCACTGCCTCCCTTGAAACGAAAGCCCAATTGTCACCTCCACCGGTCTCCTGAACACGCGTGCCCTCCCACTCTGCACGGCGACGTGAGATGCGATTGAACCGGGGACGGCGAGTCAATTCGAATCGTCACCTCGTGCTCGCGTCTATAAAGTCAGCCTGGGGAGGTCATCGACAAATACTTACTGCGCTGGGCTCGCGACGGCTCGCACGGATACCAAACCGACAGATTTCTAGTGCGCAGAAAACTTGAGAGCACTGTTGCAGTGGCAGTGTAAACCCGGTAGCGCCGTGCGATGCAATCGTAAACCTTCGCACTCAAACGAGAGTTTGAAACGTCCCCAGCAGGGATATTCAACAAGGTGTCACTAGAGGGAGCTGCGCGCCAGCCGTGTGAGCGCCGGGCATCTCACAGCAAGTGAACCTTATGGCGGTACCACGGCTCTCACATAATGTCCGTGATGCAGTCATTTTTAGTCTGTTGATGGACGGCAACGCGGCCATCGACTCATCTCGACGAGCTGGACACACTGCGATGCACCACTACGGTGCGTACGAGCGTTCAAGGTTTCAGCGCAATCGTTCTCGCTGCGTTTCAACATCGCGGAGTAGCACTGATTTCGGATTCATTGGTACCCCAGGGATCGGAGTTAAGTACACTCCTGGAAAAAATAGTGTCCCAGAAATAAAATATTTAATTG
The DNA here is from genome assembly GCF_965212315.1 of Lampetra planeri. Lineage (NCBI taxonomy): Eukaryota > Metazoa > Chordata > Hyperoartia > Petromyzontiformes > Petromyzontidae > Lampetra > Lampetra planeri. The sequence continues at coordinate 726,199 of NC_136123.1, read as the reverse complement.
CCTCGGCCATTTAGTATTATTTGGTACCCCGGGGTACCACCATAAGGATCAAGTCACCCGCACGGCGATACCACGAGTCGCCACCATTCAGGGCCGCGATTCGATTCAAGAATAGATTTATTTTCGTCTCTTCATCGGTTATCTCGCTTGTATAATATCTTGCTTTAAATAGCCTCTTTTGTCTGCATTAACCACAAATACTTGTGGTGAACATGCAAACAAAAAAAAAACATGCTCTGGTCGTATATGATGATGCATTGTCTTTTAAGCTGATTGGTCCAAAGACAGCTTTCTTTAGAGCCTCGTCTCAAACAGTGTTAGACCAGAGGACACCAAAAGGCGAACAGACATTGAGAGCTCGGGGTGAGCAGCTACATCATGGGAACTCCTTTGCCAGTGTGAATGGTGCAAGTGGCGTGGTGTGGCGTGGTGTGATGTGTGCGGTGCGGTGCAGTGCGGTGCAGTGCGTGATGCGGCGCAGACCTGCGAGCACCCAGGAGTGGTGGTTGGAGTGCATGGAAAGGCGGCGGATGCGAGCGTGCGTTGGGTGCGTGTGCGTCGTGATGGGAAGCTGGAAGCGCATGTCCCAGCACACCATTGTCCCGCTGCTCGTGCCTGAAACAGACAACGTGACGTGAGTGATGGATGTGTGTACGTTGAACTTCTTTCGCACCGCACGTAGCCAACTGTGCTAATCGGAGGTGCAGGGGAAGGACAACAAACTAACAAAAATAGCAGTTTTTTAGAAATGAGTTTTCAATATAGATGCTTAAAACACGCAGAGCTGCAATGGCTTTCTACGATCGGAAGGAAGAGCGTTCAAGACTCGCTAATTCCCCGACTCGTTAATTTGCCAGCTCGTGGAGGAAGCAGACGGCATAAAACCCCGGCAAGCTGAGCGACGCACCCACGGCGATCCAGCACTGGCGGATGTCGACGGCGAAGGAGGTGATGAGGCCGTAGCGTAGGTCGTGGCGCAGGCCCCACGCGGCTGCCCCCGCCGGCGCCCGCAGGTCCCAGCCCACGAGGGCGCCGCTCACCGTGGCGTACGCCAGCACCGACTGCGCGCCGGCGTGGAAGTGGTGCATGTCCACGACGCAGCCGTCCTGCAACAGCTCCAGGTTTCTGGGTTCCGAGAGGGTAATTAATCAGCATCATCATCACCATCAATTGTTTGTCATCGGCCAGATGATGAAGCGGTGGTGTGATTGTGTGATGGTGCAATTGTGTGGCGATACGGTTGTGCAGTGGTGCGGCAGAAAGACGATGTGGTGGTGTGGTGGTCGGGTGTTAGGGTGGTAGGGTAGCGCTGTGGTGCGGTGGCGCACCGGCTGTGCGTGAGCGATATCTTGCTGGCGCTGCTGCTCGTCTCGATGTTGAGAACGTGAATGGAGCCGTTGTCTGAGGCAGTGGCCAGCGACTGCGAGGCCTGGCAGAATGCCAGCGCCTTTATGTGCCCGCCCTGGCGCGCGTACGTAAACTTTGACCTGGTCGCCACCGCAAACATGGAAAATTCAGGAAATTCATTAATCGGGAAATGATCACGTGACGGCCTGGGCATCGCAAATTCTCATTTGACCTCACCGAGTGGCGAGGATCAGGTTACATTCAAATGAAAACATCAGGAAATGATTTCTGGAAATGATTAATAACGACCGATAGACTCAAAAGGGAGATATACGATTTCCCGTATCAAATAGCGCACATTTGGTGAATTATATCTTGGTAACGGCGCGAGATTGTGAATTAAAATTCTGGTGAGGGATAACGACAGCCCATCCTATTTATCCAGTAACCTGCGACAAGTCGCAGATTAAGCAACGGAATCGTTGAGTATTTGTAATCCACGACTCTAATCGTGGCCGAGTGCTCCCGCCACTTTCACATCTGTGCCGGCCCCGACATCCTGCCTCCTGAAAGCGGGAAAACCCCGCGAAGCCACGCCGGTGCGACGTGGCTGGCGATGCCGATGAGGCCAGCGAGCCTCGCCCGTCACCTCCCGTCCAGCGGCACACACGGGAACAGGGGTGATATTTTATTAATTTCTGTATTCGCGTCACCCGATTGAGTTCGGCCGTCGAAATCCCGCGTTCGCGAAGAGCAATCTTAAATCTTAAATCCCCGGCACAACCCCCGGCTTCTAGAACACTCGCCTGGTGGTGGAGCTCTTCCCCTCCATCTTCTGGCTGTCCCACACCTTCACGGTGCCGTCGTTGGAGCAGGTGGCAAAGTACGCGTGGTCGTGCGCCACCCCAATGCGGTTGACGGCGCCCCGGTGCTCGTGCAGGTGCGCCACCAGCAGGCCTTTGGGACGCCAGCCTGGCGGGGGGGGCGAACACAAGAGGTGTGCGCCGTCGATACTACATACGCACAAGGGCGCCTGTCTCCCCTGCAGGCGATCTCAGACGAGATGGCTCAACCTCTAAGGACTGGCAGCCAAAGAACCACACACCAGGGCGGACCGAGTGGTGGCATTGTGAGGCCATGAGAGATGACAACGGCTTAGGGAAGACTTCATCCAGCAGTGGATAGATCAAATATAAAGGTGGTGAAGATAAACGCGGACTAATATTCATGACGTTATATAAGGAATACGTTCTGTAATGAGACTCTAGACGGGATGGGGTGTACAATGAGGATCTTCAGTGAGGTCGATAATGGGGTCGTTTAGAGAGAGAGTTCTCCAATTACGTCACCGATCACGGCAAACGTCAGTGGCGAGTGAAATCTGAAACGTTAGTGCGTCCCCCGCACCCCCTCATCCACCACCCCCTCATCCACCACCCCCATTGCCCCAGCGTGGTGAACCGTAGTCCCCCTTTGCCGCAGTGCGACCGGTGCTGGTGTGCGTACCGGGCGGGGGCGGCCTGCTCTCCCACTCGACGCGGTCGATGAGACTCTGCAGCGCCTGGTCCTGGCTGTGCTGCTCACGCCGCTGCTTCAGCAGCTGGGCCAGCTCGGCGCGGCACGGCGCGTGCCGGGGCTGGTAGCCTCCCGCCGCGCCCTCCTGTGGCCCCGCCGCTGTTGGCTGATGATGATGCTGATGATGATGTTGCTGCTGATGATGCTGCTGCTGCTGGGCCATAGCTGCCCTCTTCGGAGGGGAGGAGGCCACAGCCTCCCTTGCCTGGGGAAATGTGGCTCGGTTTAAATAACATGCAGCACAAACAACAAATGGCTCTTAAAAGGTTTACTTATGCATTCTATCTTTTTTTCCTCGAAGTTATTGCGCTATCCAGTCGTGCCGTGCGAAAAAAAAAATCCCTTCGTATCTCTCAGAAAGCATGCAAGGGCTGCAATGCAAGGCTACGGTGGAGAACGGGTTGTCTGGCTGCGTGGGTGTAAAGCGTGCTCGGTATTTTAACGAGAAGTGCACGTCGCCCGCACTGCACACTGCAGCTCAGGCATGCGGACAGGGGCAGACGAAGCACTCCTAAATAGAACAAAGGTTTCCTGGAAGCACAACCACACGCCTCTGCCTTTGCCGAGGTCACGCGCCGATTACTTTGTCCTCAAATGCTTTTGTCAAACGATCAAATAATTCGAAATGCACCCGAGCAGGTCAGATTTTGGAATCGAAGGAGGGTTGAGCTTTGAGAGTGCTTAGTCGTATGTACATGTATGTATGTTGAACTTCTTTTGCACAGTACGTGACCAACCACGTTAATCGGAGGCGAGGAGGAAGGACAAAAGAAGTTGGGCGACGAACTGTGCATGCCACAGGCAACTGCGGGACTGTTCTATGTTGTGGGCAGTGCAGCAAAATCGAGCTCAGCAAAGTCCAGCAAAGAAAAGTACAGTCAAATAACTCCCACGATGAACACATTGTGGGAAGGTCGTCATCCAGCAGTGGATCGATGAAAGGTCCTGTACACATGTAGGCTTGTGTACATGTACACGTGTGTACACGTATACATGTGTGTACATGTAAACATGTGTACACACGCGAACGTGCTTTCACGTTCTGCCTCCGCCGTTTGCCCGATGAACATCTGCTTTCCGCGGCGAGACGTCGCGTGGGGCTGGAACCGTTTTGGGGACTGTCAGAGGCGGTTTATTTCTGTGTTACTGCCGCCGCCCGCGTCGGCCTTGGCCGTCACAGCACGTTAGCGCCGATGAGATGGCGCGGACAAAGGCGCGCTTCTCTCTTGCGTTTCCAAAGCGGCCAGCGCCACCGTGCCTGCAACGCTTATGGCAGGCAAGCGATCCGGGGCAGCCTCTCCGAAACAGCTATGCCCTGGATTCTATTTAAATGTTTCCAACGCCGGTGGAGGGTGTTTACAAGCTAGCTCCGTCCATCTGCTTGTAAGACGAGGTCTAGAGTTAGCCAAACATCCCAAAAGAGGATCACAGAGCTTTGACAATCGTTAGCGGCGGTTCGAGCTGCCTTCCCTCTTTGTCCGTGGTTTCCTGCGCCTCCTCCGTCGTGTGAAACACTGCGCAGCGCGTTACAAATTCTATGGCAATTTGCGATGAAATCCGCACGGACTAGTCCCCCTCGATTTCCGAGGAGCCAGCGCGGTGGAGGGAGAACCGGATCGAGGCGGCGCGGCGTGCATCCGTGAGCTCCTCCACGGCGGCGTTTGAAGAAATAAATAAACCGCCTCAATTGCCAGCGTGTACAACAATAAACCTTGGCCTCCGAGCACGTGTTTAAAGTTGGGCAGCTAACCACTCGACGTCGTTGCGGACGCTCGACCTTTTATGTCCTTGGAGAGTGAAACTGTTTACACATCCAACGGACTTTGTGTTATTGTTGTAGGCTGGCCCAAGTCCCCGAGCTCAGTGCACGCACGTTCAAGTTACGTTGATCACACAGGCAAAGGCAAGCCAGTGAACAAACAGCTCCTATCTTGGAGATTCGTACATGGGCTGTGTGTCCTGACAAGAGTTTGAAAATTCGGTAATGGAAAAGAAAATTAAAGAAAGTCTGGTACACCATTACAGCACCCGAGTGACATCACTGCATTGGTGGATGCAAAACGTCACAGAGATGTCACCGCAATGGACCACGTGGCCGTAACGTCCTTTTACCCATCAACGAAGATTGAAGTCTACATAGTTCAGCCCTGGATCCACAGCCTGGGTGTAGCTACAGGATGAGATTTCTTAGTGTTTTGGGGCTACGCTTTCCTGTACACCATGGAGTGAGAAATAAAGAGACGAGGAAGAAGGCAGAAGTGCTGAGAGAAGTCGGCTAACATGGCTAGGGGACATGGTGTGCAAAGAGAGGAAACCATCATCGTAAATGCACCAAGGCAGGAATCGAGAGGTAGGCCCAATATTAATCCGGTGGTTGCGAGTGGTCATCTAGGATATGGAGATGATGGCCTAGGGCAGCAATGGGGAAAGGGACAAGCAAAGCAGATCCAGGAAATAAATATGACCGTTAACCACGGGCGGATACCCTCTATCTTTACTGAGAGGTGAACGGGCTTTTAAAATGCCTTTGATGGATAACCACAACATTAGCCCCTTCTTTCAGGGGCCCTTGCAGGAATGGAAGTGATGGAGCGTGGTGCTAAAATCGTAAACACAGCAAAGCAAAGTTTTAAATATTCCCCTCGAGCACCAGATTAAGACGCTTGCAGCAATGGATAAATATCGTTTGCCGACCGTTACGAAGTGTAGGCCTCACGTGACCATAGGCCGTATGAAATGGAAGCCACGGACGGCGTTATGTCAGCCGCAAGCCGTACGAAATGGTGGGCCACGCGAAACGGAAGTGTCGAGCGTCGATGAAAAACGAAGCCGTGGGCCGAATGAAACGAAGTCTTGGGTCACGTCCGACCTGCGCGCCTGCTGGAAATCACACATGCGTGGGCACGGGAGCTCACGCCGCCCTCACCTGTAGCTGCGACATGAGGACGGGAATGGCTGGCGGGGCGGATTGGGAGCGGGCGCCAGCGCCCTGAGATGCCTCCGGGGCCCCGCCGGCGCTCCCCTGCGAGGATTTGCCGATGGCGATCCCCGGCGCCTCCAGGGCCCCGAACATGCTTCTCCACTCCTCGTTCATGGACGTGTCGGCACGCACAGCCCTCTTGGCACCGCCTGGCGTGGCACCGGCGGGAGGGGGGCCGACGAGCGCACAACGGTGCCAGGTCAGTGGGCACGGAGCCGATCGCCCTCCCCGTGATTCCAGTGGTTAGAGCAAGGGGGGATTGCCGGGAAACGCGATAATAGTTTTCCCCGAGTCCCTTCATGGTGCTCATTAGGGGGAATTCAAACGCGTCCTGTTAGGTAGGGCGGCAAGGTGGCAGCGCGGTGCTAACAATCGTGCCTCACAGCAGGAAGGACCGGGGTTCGATTGCTGACCCGGGCACCGTTCTCTGTGGTGTTTGTGTTCTCTCCCTCTGCTCTGCGTGGGTTTCCTCCCACAGCTAAAAACACACACGCAACGTCATGGGTGTTGACTAAACACCCCAATGTAGAAGTGTGGCCTGCCTGGGTAAATAAGCTTAGCTGTATTAAATAGCATCAACAATGTATGTTGTTATGATAATAATAATCTCAGAGCGCCGTACGATATCTAAACGTCCTGTTTCTTAACCTTGCACGTGGACATTTCCCAACCAAGGTCGAAAGTAATCATGCATGAGCTCTGTCTGTGTGGAACGGGGATGCGCAAAAACTCTGGATGATGCAAAATGAACGAAGCTTTGGTCTAGAGTTGTCTTGCTATTTCGGGCTTAGCCGATAGAACACTGGCCGCATTGATCCAAGGAATGGCCAAAACTGACAGAAAAAATCCAGACCTATGATGTATTATTCATCATTGAATCGTTGCTGCATATGACTGTCTTTGCAATATCTATCATACTCATTATTAAATTACTAAAGCATACAAGAAAGATGTGCAGTCTTCAGCAAAATAATACACCCTCAATAATAAAAGAATACTTGAGTGGACTTGGAAAACCCGGCGAATGTGGACTGCGGGGGTCACAGGGTGCGGCATTGTAATGCATGTCAGTTCACAGACGGTGCACTCGGTGCGCGGAGCCACGGAGACCACAGTGAGGACAGCCGAGCGGCGCTCCGTATATTTAATCCTGCATCAGATTCATTCTGCTCAGTCGACTGGAAGCATGGGAGGTGGGGGGGGAGGTCCCGGGGAGAGCCTAGCTCCACGGCTAACACCACGTGGGCCGTCGGGGTTTGCGAGCACGTCGTGAAGATGAGAATCTGAGAGCGAGCCGCATTCTGGTGGAGTCGTCTCCAGGAGCTACGGGGGTCGAACAGAGGGGGGCATTGTTCCACGAGAACCTGAGACAGCACGAGAGCCCCCTTCACTCCGCACCCGGCACCACACTTCCCATTCGGCATGTCGCAATTGCTCACCCTTCCCCCATGTGAGACAATTGTCGTTTGCGCTGATGTTTTTCCCAATCTCGTTTGTACTGTTTGTAAGTGTGCTACTGGCCTCGTTTTGTCTAGCTGCGTTCGCTCCATTAGTCTAAGTGTAACATTATCACAGAGTGTACGATTCATTTGCATAAAGAGTAGTAAATCGATTCTCACGCGCACGATTCGGAGCACGTTCCGTGAGCGTAAGAACCTACTTTAAAGCGACGCGTCGTTACGGGCCTAAGCCGGAGCTTGCGGTACTGAGTGGACACACGGCCCAGGAGAGGTTCATCCAACAAGGTATTTTGGACCATGGCTATGGCACACCTGGGCTTCTATATTCCGCGTAACGCCGCGGGCTCTTGAACGCCCACTCTGAAGCGGACTACTCCGCTTTCACGGTGTCCACGCCCGCAGCGTCAATCACGGCAGCCGGCGGGGGGCCTCGAGCCGCAAACATCTCCGCGACGAGCAGCGAACGTGCGTCCGCTCGGCCTCAGGAACCGTACCCTTCCGCTCGTCGGCGTCCGGGGGGCCGGCGCGGCCCAGGTCGGCGTGGCGTGAAATGGGCTTGCCGCCGCCGCCGCGCGCGGCGAGGCTGATGGTCCCCCGCGGCAGCGCGTCGTCCTCGGGGCCCAGCTCCACCATGGTGGCGCGGGCCTTGTGCACCTTCACCATGTAGTCCCGCAGCGCGATCAGCTTGTCTTCGTCCGCGGAGGTCATGCCCTGCGCGAGCGTGGGGGGCCACGGTTATCACGACCCGCCCTTCCATCCTCACTATTTCCTTTATTAACGGCTTCCAAAATCAAGCTGAAAGCGTGAGTGCATTATTTCTGTCCATCCGTCCTGCTGTGCGTCTGTCTGTCTTTCCGCGTACAACGGCAGGGCACAATAACGCTTGTAAAGAGGATGCAATATGACAAATGTGTAGTTAGGAGGGACTAACCCTATTGAAAGTGGCTAAATGTATCCGAGTCGACCAAAACTTTGAGACACAAGTCAGAGCACAAAAAACTATTTGAAATTATTCAGTTGCAGCTTTGAGAATTTAAGATATCAGTTTAACACTCGAGTAAATAAATGTATATTTTTGGTATGAGAGTGGGTGGGAAATTGCTGCCCACTGTTGTATGTGGATCAGAAATGACGTGAAGGATTCTCAAAGCTCGCTCTGTGATATCCACTTCTTTGGCACTGCTCTGCGATAGACCCAAAAGGATACTTCATCTCGTGACACCGATAGCGCAATTGGGATAACATTTGTTATAATGTCCCGAGTGGGTGGATGTCATGTGATCAATCCTAATGCTCCTCGCTTCTGCTTGCTCGTGTGCCCTGCACCATGACCTCTTATCTTGAGGTCACCCAGTAAAATTACATTCACTAATTTCTCCCAAACAACCTTCCCCCACAAGCCTCTTTTCACGCCACAAAAAGTCAAGTCAAGTCAAAGTGTCTCCCTGACTACTGCTCACCTCCACTGCCAGGCCTGAGCCAGTGGTGTAAATTCCACATTCCTCAGACAGGGCTCTGTCTGTTCACAAAACTGAATTCTAACAGTTCAATCCTGGGTCAAATTCTCTCGTGTGTGCTCTCTCCTTCGGCTGCCACTCCGTCCATAGCCTTGTCCGTCGACCATCGTCCCTTCTAACCTGTCCTGTCAAAGACCACGTGCTCTTCTTGACAGTCAGTACGGTGTCTGCGAACTTGCAGCTGTTTTCTAAGCGACGTGTTCCGTGTCTCTCAATGCAATTCTAAGCATGCACCTCTCCATGCATTCCACTGACAACTATCCAGATGGATTTTCTCTCCACGGAACCACCGCGTTTCCTCCACTAAACATTTATCCGCTTTTCATCACCGCTCGCCTGCTCCCTCCTACACGGACGTGAGCGAGCATTGCCGGGTCACGTCCGTGCGTCTCGCTCCGAGCAAACGGATTAAAGTCCGGAGCGGAGTCAACCGACGGCCGAGACGCCACACTGCCCACATAGCGGCCGCCAAGACCACCCCGAGTCTTCCCAAAAGCCGGGTCCCCCCTCAAAAGCTTAAGAAAAAATAAATCCCATCTGTGCCAGGGAATGAATGGGAGAAAGGACCCGGAGACCCATTCAGCACACGCACGCCTGTGAAGCCAATGTATACTTTGGAGCTGTATCCAAGCATTCCAGCCGCAGCTCAGACGCCGAAATAAAGCAAACAGAAGAACGTGCGCGCCCATCGAGTTCACTTGCGCAGCGCAACAGAGGCCCCGGCGCGGGCCCGGCCGCTTGAAAGAGCGATCGGCATCAGCAGACAGCAAGGTTCGAGATGTCTGCCAAAATCTACGCTCAGGCATTAATCGCCGAAATTGCACCCGATTTTCCTGACAGCAATGTAGCACGGTCTCTGTACGATGCAATGCGGATTCATATAGCGGCGTCTAAATGTGACCGCATCTCGAGATGCTGTCCAGAAACAATGGCATATTTATTGTACAGAGAGAGGCAGTCAGTCACAGGTCTTGAGCCTGGACTTGAACAGAGACACGGAGTTGACAGCTCTGATGGCTGGGGAAGGGGATTCAAGACTATGGAGGCAGCAGAGGAGAATGAGCAAACTTTTCTGAGTAAAGGTTGACCGGGGCTTTGACAGACACCTGTGGTTGCTAGAGACGAGAGTGCATGGACTGTAGTAGAGTGAGATGAGGGGAGTAGACTGAGATGCGAGGGGAGAGATAGCAGAATGAAAGGAGAGGGAAGAGGAAGGAGGCGTGTGTTGAGGGGGGTAGCGGGAGATGGGAGAGGTAGTCAGGGGCGAGTCCATGGACGGCCGGACCGGACAGCGTGCGTGCAGAGTAAACCATCGTCACGTTCTGTACGCAGCGTCAGGAGTGATGCATCACACCCGCGGTGCTGGCGCGCGGAGCCGCGTGCCCGTGTGCTGCGGTGCGCGAGCGCATTCCTGTGCGGTGCGGTGGCTCCCTGCCCCTCGTGGGGCCCCCGCGTGCAGCCCGCTCACCGCTAATTAGTCTCAGCCAGCGTCGGCGAGCATACCTCCGCTCGGCCGCCAACGGCGATGCCCGTGGCTTATGGGAGTGTGATGCGTGCGGGCGTATGGGCCCAGTTTGGGGGGTAATTTGCACTCTTCCAGTCGTCGGTCTAAAGGGCCGTAATGAGCGGCGCGATGATAGCGAGGTTCTCACTCAACATGTTCATGCTCATAGAAAAGTGTTCTGTATCAGGAGCAGTGGCTTGTGCCCAAGTTTTTCATTACACCGCCACTGGACCAGCATGGTGAAGTGTTGCTAAGCAACCCCCACGAGTGACCTCACGTGGGGGGTCAATCCTCCATCCACTGGCGGATCGGCAAAGAGCTTAACTTTATTACTACGATTACTTTACTGTCCTCAGTGCAGCCTCGCTCCTACGCTCGTACGAGTTAAAACTCCAAGTGAGGGCTGCGCCGAGAGCAACGCTACGCAGACGCGGGAACCTAACGGCACGCGGCGTGACGTGCATAGCCAGGCTGTTCCTTGGACAGCTCGGCAGCCGCGTTATCGCTTCCAGACGACTTGCGTTGTGCCGAGATGCGCTGCCCACGTGCGCCAAGACGAGCGCCGCACGTGCCCGTGAGCGCGCACCACGGAGAGCTCTACTCGCGTTTACTCGGGGTTCACGGGCGGTGCGAGGATGAGAGAGCGCAGAGCCGGAGTGAAGCTATGCTGCAGCAAGCGGGAAACTGTTTTTTTACCAGGCGTATCATTTACAGCCCTTTCCATAATCCACTGCTGGATAACGGCTTCACCACACCGTGCGGGTCATGGGGGTCGGTGAAGGGAGTGCCCAGATATCACTCGACGGTGATGTCAGCCGTGGCCTTGAAAGTAATTCAATAAACTCGGGTCGCCAGGCTCGTAGCAGAGCGTGCTAAGCACTTTGCTCCTGATCTCCAGGGTGTATAGTTAACAGAGAGGCTAAGAACCGGTCCCCATCAGTCAATCATCGGTAAGGTCAGCAAGGCTCGTTCGTTCCTTTTCTGCCCCACTGACCCGAAACTTTAATTTAACCCCGACTAAGCTCCCACTCCAGCTACAGATTGAACACAAAGACTCCACCCACAGACGGCCCTGAAAACACGACTAATTATAGTTGCATTGGCGTGTAAGCATAACAGTCATAATAGTCATAACAATTAACATGTACACAGCAACTAAATACAGGCAAAGATATAAACGGCACACCCATAAATTACAGGTTAAAACAAACGTAACAGAATAAGCACAATAAAGAAATAAAAACCACAAGTTTGGCAGTGGGAAGTGGTACGGGACACCATCCCACAGGCCGTGCCAAACACCACGGCCATACCAAACACCAGGGCCGTGCCAAACTCCACGGCCCCGCGCTAACGACGAACGTGAACGTATCGGAACGCAGTCGCATTCGGGAGACGACATGTGAACCCGCATTGCGGACGCCGCCGCACAACACAACGCTCTAGAGACGATGATCGAACAACTCCCGACACCTGAGAGAAGAGCTTGCGCAGGAGCTGGGCGAGGGCAGGGTCGTCAGGCTTCTCCATGCTCTGCCGCAGGTTGCGGATGAGCTGCCGGTCCTCCAGGTGGTCGAAGAGGCCGAGGATGTCGCGCGACTTCAGCACGTAGTCGAAGATGGGGCGCGACAGGGGCTCCTTCAGCACGCTCAGCAGGACGATGGTCTCCTCCACCTGGGTGTTGCCGGCACACGCAGCGGCGTGCTCACATCAGCGGGGAGGCGCTCGGGCCTGCGACCCGATTTGATTACAGGCGGCGGCTCAAACCCGGACTCCAACCCAGACCCTCAACGGTGACCCTCTGGTCCACCCGTTCACCTTAGGGTGAACTGGATTCTTCCGTCGGCTATACGTCCGACGCAAAATTCGAACCCAGGATCTCAGCGCAGTATTATTCTTCGAAGCCAAAAGTCCGCTTACTGCCCAGTGCGGGCTGCTCCATGTGCACCTCTTCTCTCGTCACGTTCACTGTCGTCCTAGTATCTTTCTCAAACGCATCCTTCCATTCACATCGGGTCTCCCTCTGCTCCTTCTACCCTGCACTGGCATCTCATAATCGGCTTTCCACTGCTCTTCACCGCACCATGTAACTCTGGCAGGTTCATTATAAGGCCTCACATGGCTAAGCAACTAAAGCTTCAATGCATTAATGCATCGATTCATAACTGGTTCTTTGGGTAGGCCACGTAATTCAACGGAAACGCTCAGGCGTGCCCCGTCGGAAACGTGAGCTGCGGTCGGCCGGCGACGGCTGCATCACGCACCTGGATGGTCGGCTGGCTGATGTAGGCCCGCAGCAGGTGCATGAGGTTGCAGTGGACGTCGGCCACGTTGAGCCGCTTGGCCACGGTGGAGATGAACCCGACGGCGCCGTGGCGGATCCACAGGTTGGGGTGGCACAGGAAGGGAACTGCGTGCAGGGAGACGGGGCACCGACAATGTGGCGGCAGCGGGGAGACAGGCGCACGCGGAGGCATGCGAGAGCCACACGGCCTACAACACGGGGCTACGGCGTCCGCCGGTCGCCATCATCGTCATCGCCGTTGTGATCGTTGTCAATGGTAACCTCGTTGCGAAAATCGTCATTGTCGTCATCGTTGTTGTCATCATCAAAAACAAGACTGTCGTCATCATTGTCATCAACATTAACAAAATAATCGTGGTACTTGTAATCATGAAAAGCATGATCTTCACCATCATTGTAAACAAAATAATCATCATCTTCGACATCATCACTTTCACTGTCATAATTCCAATTGATAGACATGCTTCACATCAATCATTCTTCATACACCCAGGTGGGAAAAAAATATCCCCATAAATGCCGGCTCCTTCATTTTATCATCACTGTCATCTCCACCACCACCGCCTTGCCATAACATTTACATAATGACAGACACGACCAACACAGCCGGGTTGCAATGCTGATTATTATTATTAAGAGAATGCGGCAGGCACGTAAACAAAACGTAAGTGATGGATATTAAACAGGCAGCTGGACAACATTCCTTGTCTTCGCCGGACACCTTAAAAGGGACAGTCCGACCCTCTAGGCAGGAGCGCCAGAACTTGCATCACCCCAACGCCCCCCGCCCCCCTCTCTGTGTAGCAAGATAAAGGTGAAGGCAGCCCTGCAACTTCTTGCTCACACCACTGCTGCCAGCGACCTGCAGATCCACTGCGTGCGGTGCACCCATTCACACTGCCGGGGGCACGGAGGCGCAGGGATTCAGGAAACTTTTACCATCGCTTCACCTGCCGCGCCAGCGTCTGCAACAAATCGGAACCGGCAATCTCTGGATTGCAAGTCCAGTGCGATGCGAGGGCCGGTCCCTGATAATAAACAACGAGCTTCCTCCAGCTTCCTCGATAGGGGGGCCCACTCGCCACAGCTGGGGCCAGACATCTGCTTCCCATCAGCACATCTGCTGCGGATTAGCGAGCCGGTCAGACTCGGGCAGCGAGTGCCATGGGGAGGAGGTGTAGAGAGAGGTGGGGGGGCAGGGAGAAGGTCCCAAGCCAAGCGTGAGGCGCGGTTTGGAAAATGCGAGAACTTCAAAACGTTTATGGGGGGGGGGGTGGAGAGGGTGGCGAGACAGCTGCAAATCACTCACAATTACCGTTTCTGCGCCGGTACAAGGTTCTCGTGTGAACAGGATGTTAATCGCCAACCACGTCAGTTTGGCGGTGGCAAAACACCCCGACGGTGCGTGCCGTGCACAAACGCAGAGGAAGCTTTTGAAGAGCGCCCTCCATGTTGGGGGCGCTTGCAAGGGCGGCCGCCGTACGCTGCAGGTGTAACAGGCTGCTGTGGGGCTACCCTACGGGCAGCAGAGGGTGGTGCAATAAAGTCTATTGTTGTACTGTATTTATATGCTCCCGTGTCTACGTTCACCCCCTTCACCAACCCGCATGGTGAAGTATGGTCCAGTAATCCGCATGTCAAGTACGGGGTGGGGAAGCCCCCACCCCGCAGTGGGAAAGTCAGCAGTTGTCCTCAAAAGAGACTCACCCCTGCCATAGGAACATGGAATTTCGACCAATGGCTTATGTAACATGGCACAAATAAGTAGCAAGGGAGAATACAATAGAGGGGGGTGGGGGTCCACCTGTAATAGGGAAAGCGGGTGATTGAAAATGAGAAACACCTGCAGCAAACAAGGTGTCAATCACCATTAGTGTGGCCTGCTTCCTATAAATAGAACCAAAAGCGCCAGAGCTGATGTATGTTTAACTTGTTTTCGCACCGTACGTCGCCATCGGTCCTAATCAGACACGCTTAAGGCAGTGAAGGGGAGATTTTAATCAGAAATCGCTTTGATTTTGACGACAATGGCGATGACGAAGTGGGGTGGGAGGGGTGGTGCAAGAGGGCGTTCTCTACCTGTGTCGCCCAGGAAGTCGTAGAGGTGGGGTTTCTGGAGGAGGCCGAGCTGGCACATGGCGGTGAGGGCGTGCAGCGCCTTGCACACCACAAACTCCTCCGTGTCACTCAGACCCTGCTGCAGCAGCGGCTTGAGAATGGATGAGCTCTGCCAGCCCACGTACGCCGCAACCCCTGACGCACGCACGCACGCAGGCAGGCCCACCATTAGGCTACACGACAGTGCCCTCCGCTCGCAGAGACGCGCCGGCTTAAATAACACGGACGTTCCACCGCCCTGCCACGACACAGATCACCACTGTAGAAGTCAGAGGTTTGTTCTTCCCCCGCACCTCTGCACTTCCGATTGGCACAGTTGGCTACATGCGGTGCGAAATAAGTTCCAGATACATACAAGTCGGAACTAGAATGTAAATGTGCGTGAAGAGGCATGGAGGGATCTCGCAGCCTCTACAAGTCTCCCACCAAATCTCAATCTCGCTCATTACACCTTTATCGCTCTCCTCTGTAGGATGTGGAGCCATCGCTTATACAATATTCAATCAGCTGTTGAGAAGAAACTCATTAGGGTCATGACCAGGGGTTGGCAACCAAAATATAAAGAACCATTTTTTTTTTATTCGGTAAAAAAAACTCAAATATGTGAAGAGCCTCGATGTATATGAAAAACGTCACGGAGGCAGTCCTTAAGAGCCGCATGCGGCTCCGGAGCCACAGGTTGCCAACCCCTGGTCATGACCACGTGACATGGGGAGGGCCTTTATCCTGCAGGGGATTTGACTTGAGGGCCGTCCGTGTGCACGATACGTGCACACGTATCGTCTCAAAACGGCCCATTTCAGGCCTCGCGGTTGCAGTGCCACGCACAGCCGGCGAGGCGAGCCGCGGGGGCGAGAGACTAGCCGAGGAGCGCGTGTCGTGGGCTCGGTGCCGGGAGGGCTCGGCGCTCACCCACGATGCTGTCGAAGAAGGCGCCGCGGAGGTGCCAGTCATTCTTGTCGTTGAGGAAGGTGATCATGTGCGAGAGCAGCACGTCATTGGCCTTCTGGCGCCCGAAGAAGACGCAGAGGCGTGTGATGCCGCTCTCCAGCAGTGTCTGCTTCACGATGTTCTCCGGGTCGCTCAGCAGGGTCACCACCTTCTGCTGCACCATCTCCTGCAGGCCCTGCAGCTCTGGTAGGGCACGGCGAGCATGGCGCCGGCGGGTTAACCCCCGAGGGACTGGCTCGGGTCGTCGAGGCAGCGCGTTCGGCACCATCTCACCCCCTCCTACCGCCGCGTCAAATCTTTGTGCGTGATGATTTGTTTTGGCGTACAGGCGGAACAGTGAACGCCTTTCAAATATCAACAGAAACATACTTCTGGATGAGGGTCTCCCCACAGCATGTGGGTCATCGGCAGTATTTGACCATACTTCACCACACTGGTCAGCACGGTTTGGTAAAGATACAGAGCACAAATATGTCAGCGTTAAACCAATTGATTTTGTTGTACTGCCCTCTGTTGCTGCCCATCACATGGTCGCCGTAGCTCTGTGACAACCTGCTTCTGCATGACGGCTACTATCCAAAAGCACTATCCAGGCTTGAGCATGCTTAGCCTCCGTAACCCAGCGGACCCTCGGTGTAATCACAGGTAACGCAAGTGCGCCGAATTGCCTTCATTGGTGCAGCCGCGCTCCCACCTGTGTCGTAGCTCCCACGCACGTGCAGCAAGTCTTCCGGCTCATCAGCGGCGATGTCCTCCTTCTGCACGGCCTGGCCCAACTGCACCATCTCCAGGTACCGCAGCGCCGTCTCCGCGAGCACGGCGATGTTCTCTGCACGTGACGCGCGCACGGCCCCCGTTGTGTTAGGCCACAGGTTTGCTGTGCGACCCTCCACCACCCAACTCAGACAACATAATTTAATTGGCAAGTGTACAAGTGTTTCACGCACCAACTATTATTATTATTGTCAGCTCACACCGGCAAGTTAGAAAACAATTATCACTGCCAAATGTAGCAATCGGTTACGACTTTTTGCTTGAAAGTAATTATTTGGCCAGATTTGGCCAAGATCATTACACGACCCCACACAAAAATCAATTATGAGTCATAACATTGGTTGCGAAAACCTACTACGGCGTTACGTAAAGTGACAACCTCTTGGACGGACGAACACACGCGTGCGCGCACTAACGCACCGGCGTACGCCAACCGCACCACGGTGGCGTCGTCCTGCGCCAGGTGGGCGATGCCCGGCAGGATGTATTCGGGGAA
Source organism: Lampetra planeri (assembly GCF_965212315.1). Classification (NCBI taxonomy): domain Eukaryota; kingdom Metazoa; phylum Chordata; class Hyperoartia; order Petromyzontiformes; family Petromyzontidae; genus Lampetra; species Lampetra planeri. The sequence goes on along the minus strand of NC_136123.1, from coordinate 709,172 downwards.
GACGTTGGCGTCGTTGCGCGGGAGCGAGTGGACGAGCGCCAGGCACGTGTTGAGCGTGCGCAGCGCCTGGGCGCGCACCCGCGGCACCGTGTCACCCGCCAGGTGCAGCACGTACGGCACCAGCCGGTCAAGGATCACCTCGGCGCTCAGCCGCCGCGCCAGCTGCCCCGTCAGCTCCAGCGCCGCGAGCTTGGCCGGGCAATGCCTGGGTTCGGTTTGCCGTTCGCAAGATTCGCAGGACATTTAGTTACCAAGTAAGGGTATCAATCATTCAATGCCAAATCCAAGTTTATTTTTGTTGAACCAGGTGAGAACTCGAGAGACCAGCATAGTCTCAATTGCAAGAGTGACGTGGGAATGCCACTATCTAAATCAAGCGGTTCTCAACCCGCGAGGCGTGCTCCTCCCTCCACGCCTTCCAGGGGGTGGGGGCGCATGCTGCGGCATGGATCCCGTGCAGGAGAAAGTTTGATTGTTTGAGGAAAGTCAGTAAGATGTTGCGGTGACAAAACACACTCACACACAATGCGAAACAAATGCCTTACTAACTCCGCGATAACTTGGAGGCATGGACCCGTGATCTGTGTATTGTGGCCTTAATAATTCTCAGTTGTGTTTTTGTGGATGGGGTAATGGGCGTAGGGACCAGTGGTCGTGATCAGCAGGCGCCCATACCAACACGGTTGGCAAACCGCTCGCCTACTGTAACATACAATCTCAATCGCCTGATTGAAAGGCACCACTCACCGGAGGTTTTGCAGGCACGAGGTGACAAGGGAGACGATGATGACAAGGCCTGAATCAGCACCCTCCTTCTCCTCATCTCGCTTCTCCTCACAGCCCAGGCCGAGCAGGATCTCTGGGAGGTCCTCCTGAATCTGTTCACCGTCATCATCATCAATCATCATCATCACCCATTATCTACTGCTGGATGAATGTTTCCCCAAGCCGTTGCCATACAACGATCCGTCTATCTCTGCGGCGTTCATCCTCTCACATGTGTTCCCTCTTTTAGCTGACACTCCATTGTTAGCTTCACCAACCGGCCATCGCTCCTGCTTGCGACGTGTCCTGCCCCAAGCCCACTTACTTTCCTTCATAGCCACTATGAGGCGCAAGGTCTGACGTTTATCCCATAGCGTTAGCGTTGGATATCACAGGTGCGCGTGCGTAATACATTGTAAATAACTTTCAATTACACTGTCATTTACATCTATAACAACGCAATATACAGCTCTTCATTAATCCATTGCTACGTGATGGTCTCCCGTGCCTTTCGACCGTGGGTGTTGTTTAACCATACTGCACCATGCTGGTCAATGCAGGTTGGTGAAGGGGGGGCCCATGACCGGTTTATACATCGCTCGCATTCATAAACCCGATGTATGCATTTGCAGCGCGCTTCTCCCACTCTGGGGTCAGGAGTTAGAGGAGCCAGCACACGCACCTTCAGTATCTTCTCGTCGGCAGTGAGGGCAGGCTGCCCGGCAAAGCGGGACAGGTACTTCCACAGGTAGGAGTAGAAGTAGTCGGGGAAGGCGCAGCCACGCTGCAGGCTCAGGTACTCCTTGGCTGAGTGGCGCTTCATTGGATCTCTGTCCAGCATGTGCAGCACCTGCCGTACACAAAAATTCTCTTTTGGTCTTTTCCCTAAAACTTCAAGCTGATCGCGCTATCAGCATCATGTCACAAAACGAAGAATCGATTTGGATCTCCAGCACAGAAGTGCAACCCTTGTGTTGCAGAACAACCCACAGAAGCAGATTTCAGTGCGACCTCTGAGGCCACTGAACTCCGGTCCACACAGTAGGAGCAGCATTGACCACCTTTACCCTTGCCACTGAGTGTAATGTTTGTTACATAGCGTCAAATATAAAATGTAAATCTTAGAGATAGAAGTTAGCCACATTACATGTCGAAGCAGATTTCCTACGATATTTTTTTTGTGTGCAGTCACTGGTGACCAGGATGAAACCATCGATTCATGACACTTGAGAATCCAGTTTTAATTGGACGCAAGCACCCGGATCCGAACGCAGGATCTCGCGGTGCCAGCTCAGCACTCTGACCTCTGAGTAACCCGCCTACCCCACTCAATCGCCGTGCTACAAACATAACGAGATTATCCGAGGCTTCCTTGGTACAGGTTATTAAATATCACCGTCTTTGAACCAAGTTTGTTTGGCAGACTTGTATTGCATACATCACTAGCACACGGCTTAATGAGGGCACGGGTTAAAACAAAGAGATCTTTATCATTAACAGTGCTGGCACGGACTGCTCGCAGAAACTTTTTTGATCAAACTTCCGTCACGGAGACTATATTTACAACTGAAACGAACGTCGTTTGTTTGAGCGGGGGAGAGATTTATAGCTTCCGTTGAACATCAGTAAACTGTGGCAAGCACTGCGAGAAAATCAAGGCCCTGTTTCTCATCATTATCATCAGCCATGATCTATCCACTGCTGGATGAAGACTTCAAGCCGTTGGCATCTCTCACAGTCCGAGGATGTAACATTACATGCAGGACCGGCACAGTAGGTTACTCTCGTTGCTCCATCTCCTTGGACCTCATCCTCTCGGCCGTGTTCCTCTCCTTTGGCTGCCGCTCCTTCGTTATTCTTGGCTGGAGGCAATCATCAATTGGAGCGACGTTTCCTGCCCAAGCCCACCTACAACTTGTATTCGTGCTCTCATCCACGCAGTCCTCTTTCTGGCTCTCAGTAAAATTCCCAGCAAGCACCGCCGCGATTATTTGTGAACATTTCAGTTTTCGTTCCATTTCCTTTAGTGTCCGTGTTTTGGATCCGTGCTAATCACAGCAGGACGTGTGCACTGATTAAAAGTTTCTTCTTGAGGCAACGTTGATTTTACCCAATGCCTACTGTGTGATAATATTAATGTTTAGTTTGACATAGCGTCATCGTCCTTCGTGCAAATTGCACCTCACAGTCGCTGCAGGACCACAGACAAGCTGCAAGGCAGCAGCCTGGCAATGAATCGGCACTAACAATTGCCCAAGCTCTGTAGTCATCTATAAATTAAGACGTTTTCTGCCAAGAACGAGTATTTATACATGTGGGAGGAAACCAGAGCACCTGGAGAAAACCTACATGTGCGAGGGGATGATACTGTATCCCAAAGAGAAGGAACAGATGACATTAGTCTGCATTTTGCTATACCCCACTCTCCTGACAAGCCATGGCGTGGCACCTCGACACCCAGGGGAATGAAGTTTCACAACAGTTGTGCAATCCACCAACCCTCGTCTTGACAGTGCTGCATAATGAGGATGACGTCATCGTGAACAAGGCTACGAACCAGCTGCCGTATGTCATCGTCCTCGATCTTGCGCAGCACCGTCTGGGGGTTGAAGTCGCCTTTCCGGTACGCCAGCAGCTGGGAGAGGTCGAATGGAGGAATCCCCTCCATGAAGAGCTCCGCGATCACACAGCCTGCCAATCCCGTGCAACAAACGGTGCGTCTTCAACACCGCCGCCGCCTTTTTAATAAGGACAAAAAATCACCGTGGATTCTGTATCGCTTTCCAGCATGCGTTTGGCCTCGAAAGTATTAAATCAGTGAAACTATCAGTATCGCTAAATCCACTGCTGTACTATGCTGCCACGTCTATGGTCCCTGCCTTCATGGACCCGCTCTGACGAGCGTGGTGAGGCATGGAGTGGATTCAGAAAAGACTGCGGATCTATTTAGTATACTACGTGTCTGTATTATTGCTACCATCGTTGCCACGTGTTGAGTGAGCTTTGACGGGCGTGCTGATTACAGGCCGATGCTGCTGTGCGTGTGCATGGAGGCAAGGCGGTGGTGGTGTTGGTCCACGTTTACAACGCAGAAACCGGCAGTGAGACTGGTTCCTACATGGGTGAATTCAATGAACGGGCCGTAAGTGTACCTTGCGTCGCCTCGTGACGAACAACACGCACACAAACACGGCACAGCGATGGGACACCACGAGCTGCCGTGCAGCACGGTCAGCGGCCTCGCTCACCCGCAGAGAACACGTCCATGGCGTGCGTGAGCTCGCCGAGCTGGCGCTGGTTGTTGCCGGCGAGGTCCACCAGCGGCGTGTTGGCGTTCTCGCCGCCGGCCAGCTCCGACATCGCGCCTGACGCGCCGCCGTCCACGAAGCGCTCGGGCGCCAGGTAGCAGGTGCGCCGGCGCGACGTGTCGAAGAAGTAGTTGAAGTCGGCGGGGTTGTCCTCGGGCAGGTAGACGGGCTTGAAGGCGGCTGGGTCGGTGAGCAGCAGCCAGCCCCAGCTCGTCACCATCACGTTCTCCGTCTTGATGTCGCCGTGCGCCACGCCGGCCTCGCACGACTGCTGCAGCGCCGACAGCAGTTGGAACGCCAGCCACCTGGCACGGCGCGACGGAGGTTTAACTGGGCCCGTTACCGAGTTATACGTACCTCCAATCAGCCCGGTTGGCTACGCTCGTTGGAGCAATGAAATCAGCTCGTGTGCAGGTGGTGAGGATTGATACATCGTAGGACTGTGAGAGATGGCAACAGTTCGGAGATGCCTTCATCCAGCAGCGGCTAAATCCTGTCCATTAATGATATTAACACGACCGTAAAAAAATTAAATGCTCCTTGGTGACGGCATCCATTTCCACAAGAGTAGAACTTTTGATAACGTTTCTTAAAGGCCATTACGCCTCGATTGGTACGTTCTCCGATCCTCGCATTCCCAGCTGCGAGCGCCGCGTGCCGTCGCAGCGGCAGCAGAGAGCGCAACTGCTCACCTCTTCTCGACGCCGTTGAGGAAGGGCCTCGTGCTGATGCGGTCGTACAGGTTGTCGCGCACATACTGGCGGAACAGCAGGCCGGCGCGCTCCGTGAGCGCCGTGCGCTGGAAGGGCAGGCAGTTGGGGGCGACGGCAAGCCGCTGTCGCTGATCCTCCACCCTCTTCTGGAACGAGCGCAGCGGCAGCGACGGGTCGTGGATGGCGAAGACCTTCACGACCGCCAGGCCCTCCCTGTGCCGTGCGCGCGCCACCTGCCACGGCACGTTAATTACGTTTTTGATCAGTGTGCATCAACTTACAAGACATAAATGGCATTAATATTTATGGAATAACAAAAAAGTAACCATCTCAGATTTTGCTGTTAACATAGTCATCATGACATCCAAAGAGAATGAACCATGGGAAATGTTAGAAGTAAATAAAGGAGGCTGGAAAGTGGGTCTCAAGGCATATACGTGCACAACAAAAGTCACGTACAACAGGTTAATTAAACTGAAAATATGTTGGACAGACACAACTGGGAAACACAGAAGAATGCGCACACCGAGCAGTTATTGGAGGTGGACCAGCATCACTCTCCCCGTCAACAGTATTGCGCTACACAAACGAGCAAGTGAGATGCTCGGTTCCGTTCCTGAAGAAGCTCCCAGCAAGTGGGGCGATACTTCAGACAGTGCACAGAATAACGCGCGGCGGGTATGACCTGAAAACGCATCGGAGAGAGACGTTCTCAAGCAGCGGACGTGCGAGCGGTCTGGCAGCGGCCGTGGCCATCACCTTAAAGAACCTCGTGCTGCCCAGGTTCCTGTCGTACTCATACTCGGTGATGTCGGTGAAGTAGCTGTCGACAGAGAGGATCTGAGACGGTGCGATCCCTGCCAGCTGATTGCCCATGGTGTCCTCCTGTGGAGAGCTGGGGAATACAAACAGCGCACGTGAATCACACCGCGCACTCGCTGCGTCACGTCACTACAGCACGGTTGTTGGTTGTTATTCAAGTACAGCATCGTCTTCTCCTTACAGACTGGTTTGGTACACTGGCGGTGCAGTGGTTAGCACACCGCTCTATAAACCCAGCGATCTGTATTCGGTTCCTGGTCACGGTTAACATCAGTGGCAAATGATATCTGAACCTGTGCTGAGCCATCCCTTCACCAACCTGCACTGACCAACGTGGTGAATACTGTCAATACTCAAAACCAGCGTGGCAATAGGAAGGCCTTCATCCAGCAGTTGATTGACAACGGGATATAAATTGTGTCATATTATTTCCTCGGGTTTGACAAATCACCATTCGGGCTATAACTCCCTACACTGTTTAAGGGTGGCAGTAAATGTTGGCTCCATCACAACCGACTTTAAAAATGTTACGACACCAACAACACGATGTCTTCGGAAGTCACTCTGGTAGGTGAAGACGTGATCGTGAGACACGAGGTAACGACAACATTCAACTGAGTTGGTGATAACGTGTTGGCAGCGGTGCGAAAGGTTAAATAACACCACAAAAACGTCACATGTTCGTTTAAGGCCGTGTTATCGACGGTGTTTTGGTAACAGAAGGGTTTAGAGAGAAGCACACAAGAGCCGATTAAGAGATGCGTGTTGACAGGAGAAGAGTTGAATATGAGAACAGGCAGAGCCAGCGACAGCAGTGGCAGCTCCTCCATGACCCACGACGAGAACACATCCCAACACGAGACGTGGCGGGAGATGATGACATGACCGGGGAAACGTGGTCTCATCACTTGAGGACACACATTTCTACTGAGGGGAGTCTGGCAGAAGACGCCGCGATAGAAGGGTTAAAATGAACACACACTGACAGGGCCGTGAGACGCGCACAGTCACAAGTCAAATTCTATACGGCCATGACGAGAACATTGTAGCTGAAGACACGACGAGGAGAGATGAACAGCAGAGCAGGAGATGCTGGGACTAGGAGGGAGACGCGGGATCCCCACGACCTGGAACTGCCCAGGCGTCGCAGGGCGACGAGAGAAGGACGACGAGAGAAGGGCGACGAGAGAAGGACGACGAGAGAAGGACGCCGCTGTAGCGACGTGGAGAGGAGCCCAGTGGAGCGGGCGGGGGGGGGGGGTGCTACGCACGGCCGAGGGACGGGCCGGGGTCTTCCATCTCGTGACACAATTGTTGTCACGCGGCTTACAGCTGCTTCGTGTATTTAGTTTGTCGTATTCCCCCCCCCGCACCCCCGATTAGCACGGTTGGCTACGTACGGTGCGAAAGAGGTTCAACATACAAACAACACACACGCGGCGGTGAGAGAAGAGAGCGGCAAGGCGAGGAAGGGACACTGCTAGGGAAGAACTGTCGCGGCCTACGCGAGCTCACAGCGGCCAGAGAAGACGCGTCCAGACTTGGTGCCAGAACAGCGGGCGGGAGACGACGAAGCGAGGGGAAGGGGGACGCTGAGAGACGCGAGGGAGGCCCGAGGGGGGAGGGGGGGGAGGAGGCCCCGGGGCCTCCGCGAGTCCGTCTGGCCTAGGCCCGGCCCCGCTGGGCGCACCGACCGTCGAGACGGCGGCGGCAGCAGCAGCAGCAGCCGCCTCGGCCGCTGCCTCCCCTCGCTCCCCCTTTCCGCTTCCCCGACTCGGAGCCAAAACAAAAGAAGTCGCCGATGATGGGAAGCGAAGACGATGAGGTGGAGCTGGAGGAGGAGGTGGTGAGAGACGGAGACGCGAACCCTGGAACCAAAACAGAGCGCCCGGCCCTTGACCCCTGACCCCCGACCCCGGCGCCTCCACATTCCCCAGCGCGGACACGCGGGGCGCCCCGCGCGCGATTGGAAAGCGCAGTCCGGATAGGCGCGGGGTGCGACCCGGCCGGGAGACCCGGGACGGACCGAGACATGAATATTTTTATTAAATTTTTTAAGTCTTCGTCACCATCATTTGTTTTAATCTTCTGTAACGGAAGACGAAAGACACGAGCCACAGCCGTGCAAAAGTAGCCATGCAACCCAGTCTCTGGACTGGATGTTAAACCCGCTGTGGTCTGCGCTCCTGCATCAGAGGAGAGGGCACAGCGACGCGACACCAACTCTCTCTCTCTGGCTGCCGAGGCCATCTCGCCGTGGCAGCAGCAGCAGGTCCTCGGCATCGAGCTCCTCAACCACGTTGCCAAGCGCAAGAATACAATGAAATCAGCCACATGGGCAGTCTACCGCTGGATGAGCCGTCACCGCCTCTCACGGTCCTGCGAACGCCCATCCACCCAGCCAGCACCTGCAACACATTGAAGTGACTTCAACATTGAAGTGACTTCACACGCTCCATCTCCCGAGTGGATACCCCCCCAGCCCCCCAACGACCGAGTCAGCGTCAGGAGGCGTTCTCCCAGAAGTGAATTGACAAACCAGGCTGTACACGTTTTTACATCATAATAATAATGCCGTGCAAGTGGCATAGAAGTACGGTACAACAATGCGTTTATGCACTTCTGCCTGCTGCCTACCCATGGCTTTGCTCTTGTACGGTGGTGGACTGGTGGTGGTGGACTGGTGGTGGTGGACTGGTGGTGGTGGACTGGTGGTGGTGGTCACCCACTGAAGCTCCGTCCACACTCGCCCTGCAGGGTGCGTCCCTGGCGAATTTCTCGAATGCTGTTGGTCGAGGTGATTGTCACGGAGCCACAGGAGAGAGCGATGGTGGTCGAGGTGATTGTCACGGAGCCACAGGAGAGAGCGATGGTGGTCGAGGTGGTTGTCACGGAGCCACAGGAGAGCGATGGTGGTCAAGGTGATTTTCACGGAGCCACAGGAGAGAGCGATGGTGGTCGAGGTGGTTGTCACGGAGCCACAGGAGAGCGATGGTGGTCAAGGTGGTTGTCACGGAGCCACAGGAGAGAGCGATGGTGGTCGAGGTGGTTGTCACGGAGCCACAGGAGAGCGATGGTGGTCGAGGTGGTTGTCACGGAGCCACAGGAGAGAGCGATGGTGGTCAAGGTGATTGTCACGGAGCCACAGGAGAGAGCGATGGTGGTCAAGGTGATTGTCACGGAGCCACAGGAGAGAGCGATGGTGGTCGAGGTGGTTGTCACGGAGCCACAGGAGAGAGCGATGGTGGTCGAGGTGGTTGTCACGGAGCCACAGGAGAGCGATGGTGGTCAAGGTGATTGTCACGGAGCCACAGGAGAGAGCGATGGTGGTCGAGGTGGTTGTCACGGAGCCACAGGAGAGCGATGGTGGTCAAGGTGGTTGTCACGGAGCCACAGGAGAGAGCGATGGTGGTCGAGGTGGTTGTCACGGAGCCACAGGAGAGCGATGGTGGTCGAGGTGGTTGTCACGGAGCCACAGGAGAGAGCGATGGTGGTCAAGGTGATTGTCACGGAGCCACAGGAGAGAGCGATGGTGGTCAAGGTGATTGTCACGGAGCCACAGGAGAGAGCGATGGTGGTCGAGGTGGTTGTCACGGAGCCACAGGAGAGAGCGATGGTGGTCGAGGTGGTTGTCATGGAGCCACAGGAGAGAGCGATGGTGGTCGAGGTGGTTGTCATGGAGCCACAGGAGAGAGCGATGGTGGTCGAGGTGGTTGTCATGGAGCCACAGGAGAGAGCGATGGTGGTCGAGGTGGTTGTCATGGAGCCCCAGGAGAGCGATGGTGGTCAAGGTGATTGTCATGGAGCCACAGGAGAGAGCGATGGTGGTCGAGGTGATTGTCAAGGAGCCACAGGAGAGAGCGATGGTGGTCGAGGTGGTTGTCAAGGAGCCACAGGAGAGAGCGATGGTGGTCGAGGTGGTTGTCACGGAGCCACAGGAGAGAGCGATGGTGGTCGAGGTGGTTGTCACGGAGCCACAGGAGAGAGCGATGGTGGTCGAGGTGGTTGTCACGGAGCCACAGGAGAGAGCGATGGTGGTCGAAGTGGTTGTCACGGAGCCACAGGAGAGAGCGATGGTGGTCGAGGTGGTTGTCATGGAGCCACAGGAGAGAGCGATGGTGGTCGAGGTGGTTGTCATGGAGCCACAGGAGAGAGCGATGCAATCGGCTCGTGTGCAGGGGTTGCGTGGATTGTCATTCCACCCCGGGATCGTGAGAGGTGGCGGCTTCGGGGGGAGGAAGTTCGTTCTTTTCATCCAGCAGTGGAATTGAGCACGGCTGATTGATGTTGAGTGGAATTCGAGGACTGTACGTGTACTCAGGGCCGGATTAAGGCACGGGGCTTTAGAGGCTGCAGCCCAGGGGCTTCCGCCAGCTGGAGGGCCTCCAGAGATGAAGTGAAAAGTAATTTCAGTTGTGAATTTTGTATTTTATTTGTTGTTAGCCTTGTAAAAATACAATTCTATTTTTATTTCACTTTGTTTTCCTTTTGAAAATATTACTGGGTGCCTCACAGTACTTGTAGCCCAGGAGTCTACACAATCTCAGTCCGGCCCTGCGTGTACTCCGACCTGCTTGTTCGTCTGAGCTTCGCGCGTGATTGCACGCCATGAACACAAATTCGCCCGACGAAGCGTGCCGGCTGACGGAGAAGTTAAAATGCATCGTGTGTGGACATTTATCCCAGAGGCTCTCGGGTGGGCACACGAACAATGTCACTGCGACACTAAACTAAACTTTTTTTATTTTACCAGGTTAGGTTTACTGAGCTACAGTATATAGCTCTTTTTCAAAAGCGACCTGGCCACAAATGATAGCTCAACAAAGTGGCTCATCGTGTGGAAATGTATAAGCAGCCAAATGCTCTAAACGCGTGTTTATAAATGTGAAGGGAAAACCGGAGGACCCGGGGAAAAATCCACAGAACCACGGGGAGAACATGCAAACTCCAAATATACATTAGGCGTCGGGGTCGGGGTCGAAGCCACGACCTCCTGTGCACCAGGCGAGGATAGTTGACTTCTCCTCGCCACCGTGATGCAAAGCAAGCAGTCCGCTGTTTCCTGCTGCGCACAGTGAATTTGCTGGCCAACTTGGGAGGCCCGATGCAGACAGCGTTTTATGAGCTCCCTTTCAATGCAATAACTCCAAGAAGAAGATGACAACACGTGGAGACAAAGCGATGGGGACTGTAGCGAGACGCCATGAATGCGGACCCAGGGTAGAGAGGGCTAATGCGACGAGAGAAGAGTGCCAGACAAGATAGAGTTGGAATATGAATTAGTTGTTAATGTGAATTGGCTTGCTATGTTTATCAAGGTCTGAATTCGAGATGCTAATTTGATGAACCACTGCCATTTCTATGAATGCGGGGCTCCTTGAGCAATGTTGAAACTCTCCGCTTTTGCTTAGGTTGCTTATTCCATGCGCCATCACCGGATATAAATGCACTTATTATACGTCTTATTGTTTTCTTGCAGTAATTGCCGCTATTACATCTGGAGTGTGACCTTCCCGCATTCCCACATTGATTCAATTACTCGACCCGAGAGAGCGGTGGGAGGGGCTGTTGCCCTAACTTCCCTACTTCTGCAGAGTCTGGAGAGAAGCAGTGGGGCCCCAATAACCCTTCATCATCATAGTCATCATCATCATCAATCTCCTGTATAACCATCTACGCGTTCATTGAGACCAAATGTCCTCTGCAATAGAGACATTAACAGCCATGGCCCATCCACTGCTGGATGAAGGCCTCCCCCCAAGCAGCCTCCAACACGTTTCTGCGAATCAACAATCCTCAAATTGCGTCAGTCATCGGGGGTGACGAGGGGCGGGGTGGTCATTTGACCATACTTCACCATGATAGTGTAAGACGCTGGGATGAACACCAAATTGACGTGCCATGATTTTATTTAGCCTCAACGGTGGTTCTAATGACACCACTGGTCACTGGCGCTGTGGCGAGGTCTCGATGGCCCTGCAGGTCCAATTCATTAAATGCCCCCCCCCGCTCACATACCGCTAATCGCCGCCCCTCCCCCTTTCCCGGCGCGCCGGCCCCTCCGGCCCGCAGGCTCCAGCGCAATCGCAGCACCTGCACCCTCAGTGGTGAGGGTGGGTGATGGGGTGGGGGGTGATGGGGGGGGGTGATGAGGGTGGGTTTTGCGAGAGGAGGGTGATGGGGGGTAGCGGTAATGGGGGGCTTGGGGAGGGGTTCCTTGGCCGAGGGGAGAGCGGGGAAACGTGATGCTGTTTGTGTGGAGGAGGTGCGAGCCGCGCCGCGTGTACGCGAGCTGTCTCCCGAGGAGTGGTGAACGGCACGGGTCATGGGTGGCACGGGTCATAGGTGGAACGGGCCATGGGTGGCACGGGTGTTGGGTGGCACGGGTCATGGGCGGTACGGGTCATGAGTGGCACGGGTCATGGGCGGCACGGGTCATGGGCGGCACGGGTCATGGGCGGCACGGGTCATGGGTGGCACGGGTCATGGGTGGCACGGGTCATGGGTGGCACGGGTCATGGGCGGTACGGGTCATGGGCGGTACGGGTCATGGGCGGTACGGGTCATGGGTGGCACGGGTCATGAGTGGCACGGGTCATGAGTGGCACGGGTCATGGGTGGCACGGGTCATGAGTGGCACGGGTCATGGGTGGCACGGGTCATGAGTGGCACGGGTCATGGGCGGCACGGGACACCGAGGAGGGTCGCGTAGGCACGCGCCATCGCGTGAGTTACGGTGGCCACGCCGCGGGGTATAAGCGGAGCGGACAACTCCGGCGCCAGAGTGAAATTACACACGCGACGCAGTGCTTCGGCAAGGGCACCCCGACACAAATACATCCCACCACCACCTCCACCACTCCCAAGCCTCCCCCGCCACCACCAGCAGCCTCCTCCATCTCTGCCAGCCTCCTTCATCACCCTCCACCCTCCACCACCAGCAGCCTCCACCGCGCTCCCCGCTCCCCCCTGTCCCTCTCTTACCCCGCCTCGTGCCGCGATTTCCCCGAGGGATAGCCCCCCCCTCTATCCCCGACCCGCCTCCTCTCTCCACCTCCCCCGCCCCCTCCCGGCGGTCGCACCGCACCGCGTGTGCCATCCCGACCCGTCGCGTCCCAGCCGGTGCCTCCAACCCGCCCGCCTCGCGCAGCGCGTCCGCGGTGGTGGTGGTGGTGGTGCCGACTCGTGCTTGTGGCTCAACCGCGTGTCTCATTCACCGGATCTCGCCGACCAGGTCGAGGATTTCCGTTCCGTCTGGACGTGTCATCCTCGTCTCCTCATCCCATCATCATCATCAATGGTCAACGTTGTGTGACGAGCGCAACACGGATTCCAGCACTCGTCTCATCCTCTCCCTCACACATCAACTCCTCACCGCCGGGAAGACCCCGCGTGGATGAATGGCGATGTCCGTAACTTCAGCTATAAGCGGCCGCTATCACCACCACCACCACGGCTGCCTCCCCATGCTGCTGCTGCTGGTGGTGCTTGTGCTGCCTCCCGGCGTCCGGCTGCACCCCGGGGTGCTGCAAGCGGGGACGCGGGACGCCCCCAGGGGCGCCCTGCACCTCCGCGTGGTCGACCGAGCCGGCCCCGCAGACGTGAGTGCCGCTTGCGCTTTTGTTGTTACGGGCGAACTCATCGCCAGGTGCTATAGGCTTGGGCTGCGGATGGGGTGGTCAGGAGACGTGCAGCCAGTGGATTCTTAAATCGATCTCTGCGCCGTGCCAAGTGCTCCGGTTTCCTCCACGCGAAGATAAAGTCTCATCGGCGTGATTGGCCGCACATGCCTCGAGTACTACTGTGTAGAAGGTGGCAGGACCCTCCTAAAAAGGAGTCTTGAGGATCAGCCGAGGCTTTTCGCACAGGTAAGCGCAGGGCACGGTTGGCTACGCACGGCGCCAAATAAGTTCAACATGCACGTGCACACTTTCAATGAGACGCATCGCGATGAACGTGATGTTGTCCCAGATCAGTTTACCTCAGTGGGCTCCCGAGGGACCCTAGTGCAGTACAACTCTGCCCCGTTGTCATGAATCCACTGCTGGATGAGGGCCTCCTCCCCCCGAGGGGGCGATTTGACTATACTTCGCCGGGTGGGCACAGGCGGACAGGAACAGACGCGAATGCGCAGGAGCAGGTGCCACAATGGAGTTTGCTCCACTGCCCTCTGCTGCCCACCTCGTAGCCCCACAACCGCTCTTCATGTATACAGTCTATATTGCATACAGTCTATATTGCATACAGTCTATATCACAGTGAGTGCATATACCACTGCAGTGTAAGTGCTGCACAGGGGCCATCGAGGCAGTCTCTGGTGGTCGTCTCGGCCCCGCCCCGGGCCCCTTCACGCACGGCCCGTGAGCGCTCGCCCCTCCGGGGCCCCACGAACCGGTCTGTCCGCCCTGCCCAGGGGCCCCTCTCGCTCCGCCTGCAGTCCTCGCGAGAGAAGCGGGACCCGCCAGGGTGCAGGCGCTCCCTCCAATCTTCCCGCGACACGCGCTCGTCTCCCGTCGCTAGCTCCTTCCCTCCTAATCTGGGTCCTTCCCTCTTTGGACCTTCCCTTCCATCTCTAGACCATCCCCTCCTTCTCTAAACTATTCCTTGCCTTCTAGACCATTCCCTCTCTCAGGCCATCCCTTCCCTGTCTCACTCTCCAAACCCGCCCTTCGCGGGGCTTTTCTTCCCTTAATAATCCCCCCCGCTCCCCACGCGAAACTCCTCTGTGAGCTCATCTCGCGACTTTCCCGACGGACCCTAGAGCCCAACCAACTCGTCGGCGAGCCCAGAGGTTCTTCTCGCGGGGATTCCTCGCGATCGCTGGGAGGGAGCAGCGCAGGCGACCCGGGAAACAGTTCGGCACCCGGCACACCACATCCATTCATACTCGCTATGGCAGCGGCTGCTACTATAGCAGCCCAGCAACCCTGAACAGGACCCTCCTGAAAAGAAGCCTCGTTACTCAGTCCGAGGCCCGTTCCCGGGTGTAGTTTAAGAAATGATGAAGGGCGCTCTGTGACCACTATCATCATTTGGGATCGTAAATTAAGGGGGCTTCAAAGGGAGTTCGGTATTTCGAGGCTTATTTACATATTTGCTGGCTGCACAGCCACGACCAGATGCCCCCCCCCATCGCCCCCCCCCCCCCGCAGGGCCGCCTGGCCTGCGCTTCTATAAACACTGGCGGCCGATTCGTTACACAAAGACAGTCAACAAATAAATAGAGATGACAGGAGTGCCCTGCCAAAGAACGGGCACGCGTTCCAGAGGACCGCAGAGGAGGGATACGGAGCGGTTAAAAATCAGTTCGCGTGAAAACCAGGCTCCAGGTTGATTGTTCCATCGCCTTGAGGAAGCCTTCATCCAGCAGCGGATCATGGATTGCCGATAGTGGTGATTATGATGACATAACAGAACTGTTGAGGCACATGCAGGTCGGTGCCGGTTGGTGAGGGAGAGGAGTTCAGGCCCGATGCAGATATCACTCACTGGCCCTGGCTGAGGATCTGGCTCAGGTGGCCGGGTTACAGCTCGATGCGCTAACCGCTGCGCCACCGCTCCACCCTGCCTCGCACACGCGGGGGGCTTTCGACACAAAGCAAGCTCTGTCAGCAAGAACCTTCTGGGAACCTTCTGAGAATGCCACATTCTCAGCATATTTAGCAGGACACTTTTACCAAAGGGTATTTTTGTTTTGGTTCTCCAACTTTGTCTCAACGTTAATATGAATTAAAGACGCGTGTTTTGTCCATGACTTTACACGCTTTACCTCCTCCTCCTTAATGCTTATCCAACATTCAGAGTCTTCAGACAATAACTCAGACAAAAGCTCCATTTGTTCAATCCTTCTCAACGCATTCGGCCAGAGGTCATGACCTACGGGTCACAGCTAGAAGGTTGCTACCTCAAGGCTGCGGCCTCCAGGTCACTGCAAGGAGGCCACCGCTTCAAGGGCACATCGAGAGGTCACTACATGAAGGTGCATGTACAGCGTTCAAGGCCACGATGGAAAGTCACGAAGCCAAGACCACGACCGGTGGAGATCAAAGATATAGGCCAAGCCGACAACACAGAGGTCACAGCCACGACGACCCAGACAAGGGTCACGGTTAGAGGCGACGGCGTGACGAGCAGGCGGGAGTCTCGCCCCGTGTCTCCCACGAAACGCGGGCGTGAATCGTCAGTGGGAAGTCGTATTGTTCACACGCCACTGCTAGAAGCCCTCAACACCACCACCACTCAACACCACCACTCAACACCACCACCACTCAACACCACCACTCAACACCACCACTCAACACCACCACCACTCAACACCACCACTCAACACCACCACTCCCATCCCGCCGGAGGCTGCTGCGGTTCGCCCCCGTGCCGCCTTCGTTGTGTTGGCCCCGCAGAGACCATCACCATCATTGTTGCAGAGCTTTACGGTTCAGTCCAGCGGCTGCCCTGGTTAATACTGTGGTGGTGATGTTGGTGATGGTGGTTATTAAAGTTCCCGTGACGTGATTGGAAGAGTAGGCCCTTGTGCGTAGAACAACCTGACACAGCAACTTGCTAAGTTGGACGAGACAAAGCAGCTCATTGCTGCCCACTGCGAAACTTGGCAGGATTCTCGTGAGCACGAGTCACGAGACTCGGTGAAGGCGTCGCAGCCTAAATGAGAGAGTCAGAAATAGAATAAGAAAACTGACATCGGGCGCTGGCCATTGGCGCCCTCTGCTGTTTGGCTTGGCGAAGCGACGAGGCCTGATGACGATGACGAGTGGGATGCGTGGAGTTGGATTATTATTTCGTTTGTTGTCTTTTCCCCGCACCTCCGATTAGCACGGTTGGCTGGGTACGGTGCGAAAGAAGTTCAACGTACATTACATTGAGGACCTGAAACTAACACCCCTCAGGGTGCTTCGCCTGTTGCTACAACTCCTGGGGACTTCAACAAAACGCGCAGAGGCGCAGGGAGCAGGGGCACAGCCTGCTGCCACTCCACTGCTGAATGAGGGCCTCGCAATGCCGTGTGGGTCACATTAGGGTGGGGTTGTTAATCGCCCACACTTCATTACGCTGGCCACGGTGGGTGAGTAGACAAAAGCAGATCACATGGACACTCAACTCGTAACGCGGCGCCGCCCGCGCTCGTCGAGAGAGGAACCACAGGCGAGGAACAGCGGGAAGGCAGCGGCAGCAGCAGTGGCAGCATCAGCGGCGGCAGCAGCAGTGGCAGCATCAGCGGCAGCAGCGGCAGCAGCAGCAGCCGGCGGTGAGGAGCCGGCGCTGACAACAATTGCCCAGGCTCTGCTGTCCTCTACATGTGAAGGTGTCATCGGCCAATCAACGAGGGAGTGTTTACATGCGGGAGGAAACCGAAGCACCCGGAGAAGACCTACGCGCGCGAGGGGACCAATGCAATATCCGTACAGACGGAAACAGATGGCTGCTAGTCCGCTTGCTGTGACAGCCTTCTCCTTGCGAGCCAGGGTGCGGCTCCACCTCCTCTACGCCCACGGTGAAGCGAGGCCTCCGCAGACATGTGTGTGCGGTGATCCACCAACGCTCGGTGCTGCTGACTCCACAGCGCTGGATCACAGCCTCCACCGCCACCACCCGGCTCCTTATCGTGAAACATTTGTTGAGAGTTTGCTGCACGTTGGCCATGGCGTGACCCCCACCACCGTTTTTCATGCACGACCCCACGCACCCCCCCACCCCCACCGGTGTGCCCCCTGCCCTCCCCGACCCGTGTGCCCCCCTGCCCCGCCCCCCCCCCCCCCCGTGTCGTTGCCCGCACAGGGCCAGGACTACGAGGCGGAGGCGCCGGAGCAGCAGCAGCGCAGCGACCGCTGCCCCCCGCCGCCGCAGAGCCTCCCGGAGCGCGCCTGCGAGGTGGCGACCTGCCGCGCCAACTCCGAGTGCGGGCAGACGAAGCGCTGCTGCTACAACGGCTGCAGCTACGCCTGCCTCGAGCCCGTGCCGCCACCCCCAGGTGACCTCGCCCCCGCCCCCACCCTACATCCCCCTGCCCCCACCCTACATCCTCCCCGCCCCCACCCTACATCCCCCCCGCCCCCACCCTACATCCCCCTGCCCCCACCCTCCATCCCCCCCACCCTCCATCCCCCCCTCGCCCTCACCCTCCATCCCCCCCCACCCTCCATCCCCCCCGCCCCCACCCTCCATCCCCCCCGCCCCCACCCTCCATCCCCCGCGGCGGCGGCGAGGGGGCTCGATGCGCGAACCCTGCCGCCTGGTGATGGTAAAGGGGCAGCCCCTGCAATCGCTCTCGCGCAGGCCACTGCCGGTGGAAGTGGCCCCCGCGAGCGGTGTCTCTGCAGAGCTGCCCCTCTTGACTGGCTGGGAGTGCCCACGCCTGACCCCACCACACGTGACTTGGCCGTCGACTCACTGTGGTGCCGGGTGGACAGAGGCGAGGGGATTTAAGACACGTGACAGCTGTTGGGATGATGGAATCGAACCCGTGGCCTCCGGATTGCAAGCTTCAGTGTGCTAAGAGTTATACGGCGCCAGCGTCTCTGATACGGTATGATACAATACCATACGATCGGGGTATCAATTTAGCCGGATCTCTCCGAGTCAGCAACCCGGCACACCACATCCAGTATACCCCCCTCTCCGCTACGGCAGTGGCTACTACTCGTCACCTGCCACCTACCCCAGCCTCCCAGAGATCAGTGAGAAATGAAGCGCAGTGGGTAAGCGCCACGACCTGCCGCGAGCTGAGTTCGAGTCCGGCGCGTGACGTTGTGTTCCAGTGCTGGACTGGCTCGTGCAGCCGAAGCCGCGCTGGCTGGGAGGCAACGGCTGGCTGCTGGACGGGCCCGAGGAGGTGCTCCCAGGTGAGAGCGCTCTACTGCAGAGGGGCCCCACGCCGCTCACAGGTCGCAGCGCCACCGCACTAGCACCACCCAGATTCAGTGGCTAAATGGGGGTCCCGAGTGCGGTGAGTTGATGGGCTTAGCCTAGTTACCAATGACTACGCGCACAAAAATAGCCAAGACGTTACATTCGTTATTTTAACTTAATATTGGCCAAGTTGTAGCTCTGAGGATGAACAGAACGTCCACGCAACTGCCATGCGACAACCCCCACTCTCGGTGGCAGTGGCGGTGGGTACCGACTCTTGCTGTGACGAACAAAGGTCCATTTAAGAAGCGACCCCAGAGGAAGTTCGAGTGTGCAGGCGGTGCAACTGCGACGGGGACCACATGCCAGAAGGCACCCGGACACCGGCCTACGAATTGATTTTCGACTAAATCTGCAGTCACTTGCACCAGGGCCCATTCCAATTACGCGACGCCAGATGTTGTCAGATTCGTGCCAAAGATCTCAGGTTCACAACACGCGAATCAGACCCCTAACGAGACGCGCAGCGAATGAATGTTCGTCTCCCGGGGACTTCGTCAAGGCCTACTGACGAGGTGCGCTTGACGTGTGTGGGATGTGTAGGTTGTGTGGGTTGTAAGGGGTGTGTGGGGTGTATGTGGTGTGTGTAGGGTGTGTGAGGTGTGTAGAGTGTGTGGGGTGTATGGGGTGTGTAGAGTGTGTGGGGTGTGTGGGGGGTGTGGGTTGTATGGAGTGTGTGGTGTGTGTAGGGTGTGTGGGGTGTGTGTGCGGGTGTCCGGGGTGTCTGGGGTGCATGGGGGTGTGGTGGGTGTATGGTGTGCGTGGGGTGTCGGGGTTGTGCGTGATGCGTGGGGTGTCGGGGTTGTGTGTGATGCGTGGTGTGTGTGTGGGGTGTGCGAGGTGTGCGTGGTATAGGGGTTGTGCGTGATGCGTGGGGTGTGTGTGTGCGTGATGCGTGGTGTGTGTGTGGTGTGTTTGTGTGCGTGGTGTGTGGTGTGTGTGGGGTGTGCGAGGTGTGCGTGGTGTAGGGGTTGTGCGTGATGCGTGGGGTGTGTGTGTGCGTGATGCGTGGTGTGTGTGTGGTGTGTGTTTGTGTGCGTGGTGTGTGGTGTGTGTGGGGTGTGCGAGGTGTGCGTGGTGTAGGGGTTGTGCGTGATGCGTGGGGTGTGTGTGTGTGGTGTGCGTGATGCGTGGGGTGTGTGTGTGTGTGGTGTGTGTTTGTGTGCGTGATGCGTGGTGTGTGTGTGTGGGGTGTGCGAGGTGTGCGTGGTGTAGGGGTTGTGCGTGATGCGTGGGGTGTGTGTGTGTGTGTGGTGTGTGTGATGCGTGGTGTGTGTGTGTGTGGTGTGCGGCACAGCGGAGGCGTGCAGCACCACGGAGGATGGCGACGTGCCGCTGCAGTGCCCCACGGGCTACGAGTGCCACATCATCCGCGCGGGCAACCCGGCCCTCGGACTGCCCAACCGCGGGCAGTGCGTGAAGCAGCGCGAGCACGCAGGTAACGCACGCAGGTCACGCACGCAGGTCACGCCTCCAGGTCACGCACGCAGGTCACGCCTCCAGGTCACGCCCGCGCCGTCACCGGGGCCCGCGGTGCACGGCGTTTTACGGCATCAGGCAGAGCGTGAGATCGGTTTAAGATACGATTTTATGTAACTACGAGTAGATATGAGAGATACGACGACATAATGTGTTGATGAAGTGACGATCGTGGCAATGTGTGTTTTACACACGCCACCAGGTACTGGGTCCACTGGTATTTTGGTCGTAAGCTGTTCGGGACTTGAATTCGGGTCGCCGGGTTGGAGCGCAGTGCGCCACTGCCCCCCACACAGAGATATTCACACTGCAGTGCTCAGCCATGAAGGTGCCGTGGTGGCGAGATGTGGACTACCTCGCCTGGGTATACAGGAGGCCGTGGGTTCGATCCCGACCCTGATGCCTGCTGTATGTTTGGAGTTTGCATCTTCTCCTCATGGTCGTGTGGATTATTTTTCCGGATCTTCATGTTTTTCCCTCCGCATTTCGAAATATCCATTTAGAGTATTTGGCTGCTATAAACTTCCACATGATGATAAGCCACTTCGTTGAGCTATCATTTGTGGCCAGGTCACTTCTGAAAAAGAGCTCTGCAGCTCAGTGGTCCCTACCTGGTGAAATAAAAAAAAAGTTTAGTTGAAGACAACGACCCACGAGGCCGCGCCGCGACCGCCTGCAGTTCCCCGGCCTCGCCACGAGGTGGCACCGCAGGACCACCACGGGCTCCGAGAAGTGCCGCTCGCGCTCATCGAACCCACTGCTGCATGCGGGCATCCACACGCCGTGCGGCCCGTGGGGGCTACTTGAGCACAACCCGATGGTCAGTACGAGTTGGTGGAGGCACATGGGTCGACTCGGCCTCAATTGAGTACCTGGTGCGGTGTGTCAACATCGACACTCCACCCACCGCCTCGTGTCCCGTGGGGGGGCCTTCACAGGTTCTCGCGAGGGTTGGTGAATCTTCACGAATCTGGATAATCGCTCGATGAAGCTGGTTGTAATCACCAGCGAAACGTCGTCCTCGAATTGTAAATGTTGTGGGTTTACACTCCAACATAACAGTGTGCTAAAGCAGTAAGTAATTGGCATGTTTGATTTCCGTGACAAACCTTACTGATTGGCTGTGTTGGGTGGTGGCGGATTAACGACACGTTCATATTCACGCAATCTATTATGGTTGTTATCGCTCGCAGCACTTGCCCCAAAAGTTGGCCACAAATTGTGGTCGATGTGTAAACATCGCTCAGGTCCGGGTTGTGTGTGCGGCGGCCACGTGGCGCAGAGCCGCTGTGTCCTGTCCGTGGGATCGTCTTCTTGTAGTTCCTCTTCTTTCGTACGGCTGATGTAGATGCAGAGTAACAACTGCACATCCAGGCGGTCCCCGCATCGATGGCTTTCATCGTGGATTCTCACTCGACAGAGTGGGCCGCTTGAAGGCTGCTGCCATCGTCCACTCCTTGTTGTTGTTGAATGGCGATGGTGGACGGCACTGCGCTAATAACGCACTGGGCGTGTTGTTCCCCACCGCAGACCCGCACAGCTACAAGCACAGGCTTCGCAAAGAGCCCTCCGGTAGGTGCAGCTCCTTCAAGTCCACGGACGCTGTTGGAAATGTTCTAAATGCGGTGGTGCCCCACGGCAGGAAACGCCTTGGTTTGATTCCTGACTCGGGCACCTTCTTGGGAGGAGCTTGTTCTCTCCCCCTGTTCTGCACGGGGGTTGCCCAGCTTCCCTGGTGTTTCTCCCCTCGTAAGAAAACGCGCACACAGTGAATGTAGCGCGTGTCGGCCAAATATCCCAATTCAAAACACATTACCTTCAAGTTACTCAATCGGCATCCCTTAACCTGCGTGCATTGCGGTCCCACCGCGGCCCCTTATGAGTCTCGACCGCTGTGCACACGTGGCCACCGTGAGCCCACCACCGCGTCGTGTCCGAGAGAGAGGCTTTCGCCGTGATATTCACTCATCCCTGCGTGCGTCCCGCATCTGGGTTCCGGCAGTCACCAAATCACCCGGAACGCACCCAGTCTCATCACGCCTCAGAAGGCTGCTACCGAGCTACGTTGCCGGCAGCAGAGCGCAGTGCAGCAAAATCCACCGTTGTACCGTACCTCTGTGCTCCCACGTTCACGCTCGCACACCGCCCAGTGTGTTGAAGGGTGGTCAATTATTCCCCATGAACCTCGCGGGGGAGGCCCTCTCCTTGAGGAGAGGGCCGCGCACGTTGTGGAGTTGCGGGACTTCTCGCCGACGTTCCGCGCTCTCTCCTTCCGCAGGCGGTGGCGCC
This sequence comes from Lampetra planeri, assembly GCF_965212315.1. Taxonomy (NCBI): domain Eukaryota; kingdom Metazoa; phylum Chordata; class Hyperoartia; order Petromyzontiformes; family Petromyzontidae; genus Lampetra; species Lampetra planeri. Next base: position 686,872 of record NC_136123.1, on the reverse strand, counting down.
AACAGCGCCGTGAGCTACGACAAAACGCACCGGAGTCCGCTCGGCAAGTGAGGGCCGAGGAGACGTGGCCACTGGCGAGGTCGCGTCCATGACGCCCGGTGCCACGGGGTGCCACCCGGTGCCACGGGGTGCTGCCCGGAGGGGCGGGCACGCAGCCACGCTCGGAGACGTTGGGGGATGCTGGAGGGCGGCTCTCACGCGAGGCGTGGCTGCTCATCTCCCCCCGCCCCCAGTCTCCGTGAAGGCTCGACACGCACCTCCACTCAGAGTAGATGTAGCCAATACTCGCACCCCGTACCCACGCGACGCCTTCCAGCCAACGTTGAACGTATTTGTTGTGCACGACCTCTGTTCGCCCCATCCGTCTCTTAGCGGATTTGCGTGGCTGTTAGGGACTCAACCCTAGAGGCCACATTGATCAAACCGTTGGCCGTGCCCTTCACGGCAGAGCCGTTATCCGAGGGCCGACGTCTCATCGCGGCCTGTGGGCGCCACCGTTATGATCGCTGATGATTGATCACCACCTCCGCCGCTCACTCACGCGCGTTCGACAGCGTCACAGAACCCACGAGTGCGCGTGGTTTCCCCCCCTTGTTTTGTTCTCCCTAGAGCAGATGAAAGCAGAAGTGCGCAATGTTGCAATGTATGTTTTTTTTCGTGAGCCTTTAGGACTCGTTGGCTGTAACGCATTTAGCAAGGTAGAGGTATTAGTCTTGTGTTTTTGTAACGTGTAACTCTTTCTCAGCGGTGGCGTAATCGAGCGACTCTTAAACTTCACCGGGCAAGAGAGCTGAACCGACCAATGGCAATTGCCACGTTCACCGCTCGTGCGCAACATGGCGAGTTCATCTGTTTGGTCGTGTCGGGTGGCGGAGGGTTCTTGACGACACACATTTTGCCGCATCGTAACCCCAACACAAATCTCTTCGTAATCATATGACCGTACTGGCCGCGTACCCTAACAAGACACGAGTGGCGACGCCAAGCGGAGACAGGGCACTGCCAGGAGCTGCCAAGAGGCCTGGCTGCAGCTCCTCTCGGTGGGGGGGGGGGTGTTGTGAGTTGGGGGGCCACCGCAAGAGCCACGTGGCCGTTGAGCCGCGTGAGCCCGGGTGGGCCAAAGGGACGAGCATTGGCGGCGGTGGTGATGGTGGTGCCGGGTCAATGCCAGCACCCGCCACGGAGTCGCCGGCTCTGGCTCTGGCAGGCAGTCGCGTGATGGGGACGCAGCCGCGGTGCCCTTTAACCCGCTGGCAGGCGGCGTGACAACGCGCCTCTCGCCTGCGCTTGGTGCTGCAAAGGCGCGCAGGTGATGCGAACGCCGCCAGTTTTTGTGTTTCCGTTCGGATTATTCGCGAGTCAGTCCGATCGTGGGGCGAGCCCCAGCGCAGTGCTTAGGCGGTGGATCACCTCGAGGTCGTGCGTTGTAAGTTGCGCCGTGTAAGCTTTGTCAGTATCGTCTCTTCGTGTGGGTGTTATGCAACATGTGATGAACACACGTGCCCTCCTTTGTCAATCCATTGCTGGATGAATGCCTCCTCCAAGGCTGGTGACGTGTGTTTGACTGACCATACTTCACCCACGGCGGTACTTGCGGGTGAGTCTAACACGTCGGCTTGGTGAAGAAGGGGGCCACCTGGGACCCGATGCGATTGTTCACTCGCCACTCACGTGAGCCCTGGCGGCGGGTCGAACTCGGGCCGGCGGGTCCGCAGCTCCGTGCACTCACGCGGCTGGACTCCCTCTGCTGCTGCTTCTCCTGCTGCTGCTTCTCCTGCTGCTGCTGCTTCTCCTGCTGCTGCTGCTGCTGCTTCTCCTGCTGCTGCTTCTCCTGCTGCTGCTGCTTCTCCTGCTGCTGCTTCTCCTGCTGCTGCTTCTCCTGCTGCTGCTGCTTCTCCTGCTTCTGCTGCTGCTGCTTCTCCTGCTGCTGCTTCTCCTGCTGCTGCTGCTTCTCCTGCTTCTGCTGCTGCTGCTTCTCCTGCTGCTGCTTCTCCTGCTGCTGCTGCTTCTCCTGCTGCTGCTTCTCCTGCTGCTGCTTCTCCTGCTGCTGCTGCTTCTCCTGCTTCTGCTGCTGCTGCTTCTCCTGCTGCTGCTTCTCCTGCTGCTGCTGCTTCTCCTGCTTCTGCTGCTGCTGCTTCTCCTGCTGCTGCTTCTCCTGCTGCTGCTGCTTCTCCTGCTGCTGCTTCTCCTGCTGCTGCTTCTCCTGCTGCTGCTGCTTCTCCTGCTTCTGCTGCTGCTGCTTCTCCTGCTGCTGCTTCTCCTGCTGCTTCTGCTTCTGCTGCTTCTGCTGCTTCTCCTGCTGCTGCTGCTGCTGCTTCTCCTGCTGCTGCTTCTGCTGCTGCTGCTTCTCCTGCTGCTGCTTCTCTTGCTGCTGCTGCTTCTCCTGCTGCTGCTGCTTCTCCTGCTGCTGCTGCTTCTCCTGCTGCTGCTGCTTCTCCTGCTTCTGCTGCTGCTGCTTCTCCTGCTGCTGCTGCTTCTCCTGCTGCTGCTTCTGCTGCTGCTGCTTCTCCTGCTGCTGCTTCTCCTGCTGCTGCTGCTGCTGCTTCTCCTGCTGCTGCTTCTGCTGCTGCTGCTTCTCCTGCTGCTGCTGCTTCTCCTGCTGCTGCTTCTCCTGCTGCTGCTGCTTCTCCTGCTTCTGCTGCTGCTGCTGCTTCTCCTGCTGCTGCTGCTTCTCCTGCTGCTCCTGCTGCTGCTGCTGCTTCTCCTGCTGCTGCTTCTCCTGCTGCTGCTTCTCCTGCTGCTGCTGCTGCTGCTTCTGCTGCTGCTGCTGCTTCTCCTGCTGCTGCTTCTCCTGCTGCTGCTGCTTCTCCTGCTGCTGCTGCTTCTGCTGCTGCTGCTGCTTCTCCTGCTGCTGCTGCTTCTGCTGCTGCTGCTTCTCCTGCTGCTGCTTCTCCTGCTGCTGCTGCTGCTGCTTCTCCTGCTGCTGCTTCTGCTGCTGCTGCTTCTCCTGCTGCTGCTGCTTCTCCTGCTGCTGCTTCTCCTGCTGCTGCTGCTTCTGCTGCTGCTGCTGCTTCTCCTGCTGCTGCTGCTTCTCCTGCTGCTGCTTCTCCTGCTGCTGCTGCTTCTCCTGCTGCTGCTGCTTCTCCTGCTGCTGCTGCTTCTCCTGCTGCTGCTGCTTCTCCTGCTGCTGCTGCTGGGGGAAGCCTCGAGGTTTGTCAGATGTCCGGTGGCGGAGCCTCTGACACGTTGTTGAGGCACGAGTTCAATAGAGACCCCACGGACGCCTGCTGTTTAGCACGTGCGTGGAGTTGCCGTTAATGTTTGAACGTGTTAACTTCAATTATGTAATCACTTTACATGCTAATGTGTATGTGAGTAATTTAAAATACGCAATTAAATTCCTTGCATAACGGCGCGTCACCTCCCTCGTATTTTGCGCCAGACGCAGCTCGCAATGAGGCCCGGACATCATCACACGAGGCTCCTCAAGCGGCTTTCAGCACAACTGCCACCAAATGATTGATTGTGAAGCCGAGGCTTCGCGATTCAAAAACACGGGGATTCATTTCTCACCGGATATGTTTCGGGTCACTTGTCGACTGGATTGGGCACGTGACTAGAAAGCGAAATCCCCAGCGAGAGGACCCCACTCGTGGGTTTGATGTTACACGCGGGCTGCCCTATCCGTTCGCGTTTGCCCCACGAATATGTACCGACATTAATAGATACTGTTCAACACAATTGATGTATCCAACCAACCACGACTATTACACAAAGACAAAGATCCCCCGTATATCCTTATCAGACTGTTGGGGCAAGTGCTGTTAGCGAGCACCTATGAAGGCCGGCACAGCACGCGAGGGAGTGGGTGGCCAACACCACGCCCGGCCGCCTTTGTCTCCCCAGTGGAGATGTTTACACATCGCACCAGGTACTCATTTGAGGCTGAGTCAACCTAGGGGATGGCCCAGGATCGGTTCAAATAATCGTCACTGGTGTTCGCCGTGAGCGGGAACCCGGGTGGCCAGGTTCGCAGCACAGCGTGCTAACTAACCCCTACACGACCGCTCCCCCGAGTGACACACACAGCTGCGCGCTCCTATCACGGCGTGGCGGTGTAGGTACCTGGGCGATGCTGCGTATACACTAACACACACACACGTATACACTAACACACACACACGTATACACTAACACACACACACGTATACACTAACACACACGTATACACTAACACACACACACGTATACACTAACACACACACACGTATACACTAACACACACGTATACACTAACACACACACACGTATACACTAACACACACACACGTATACACTAACACACACGTATACACTAACACACACACACGTATACACTAACACACACACACGTATACACTAACACACACACGTATACACTAACACACACACACGTATACACTAACACACACACACGTATACACTAACACACACGTATACACTAACACACACACACGTATACACTAACACACACACACGTATACACTAACACACACACACGTATACACTAACACACACACACGTATACACTAACACACACACGTATACACTAACACACACGTATACACTAACACACACACACGTATACACTAACACACACACACGTATACACTAACACACACACACGTATACACTAACACACACACACGTATACACTAACACACACACACGTATACACTAACACACACACACGTATACACTAACACACACACACGTATACACTAACACACACGTATACACTAACACACACACACGTATACACTAACACACACACGTATACACTAACACACACACACGTATACACTAACACACACACACGTATACACTAACACACACGTATACACTAACACACACACACGTATACACTAACACACACACACGTATACACTAACACACACGTATACACTAACACACACACACGTATACACTAACACACACACGTATACACTAACACACACACACGTATACACTAACACACACACACGTATACACTAACACACACGTATACACTAACACACACACACACGTATACACTAACACACACACGTATACACTAACACACACACACGTATACACTAACACACACGTATACACTAACACACACACACACGTATACACTAACACACACACGTATACACTAACACACACACACGTATACACTAACACACACGTATACACTAACACACACACACGTATACACTAACACACACGTATACACTAACACACACACACACGTATACACTAACACACACACACGTATACACTAACACACACACACGTATACACTAACACACGTATACACTAACACACACACGTATTCACTAACACACACACACGTATACACTAACACACACACACGTATACACTAACACACACACACGTATACACTAACACACACACACGTATACACTAACACACACGTATACACTAACACACACACACGTATACACTAACACACACACGTATACACTAACACACACACACGTATACACTAACACACACACACGTATACACTAACACACACGTATACACTAACACACACACACGTATACACTAACACACACACACGTATACACTAACACACACGTATACACTAACACACACACACGTATACACTAACACACACACGTATACACTAACACACACACACGTATACACTAACACACACACACGTATACACTAACACACACGTATACACTAACACACACACACACGTATACACTAACACACACACGTATACACTAACACACACACACGTATACACTAACACACACGTATACACTAACACACACACACACGTATACACTAACACACACACGTATACACTAACACACACACACGTATACACTAACACACACGTATACACTAACACACACACACGTATACACTAACACACACGTATACACTAACACACACACACACGTATACACTAACACACACACACGTATACACTAACACACACACACGTATACACTAACACACGTATACACTAACACACACACGTATTCACTAACACACACACACGTATACACTAACACACACACACGTATACACTAACACACACACACGTATACACTAACACACACACACGTATACACTAACACACACACACACGCGGTGCAGTATCAGTGGCGTGGTTGGCTGATGCGGCGAGTTTCATCATCTCAAGACTCGTCAGGAACATCCGGACGAGTGTTCACATTCGGGATGTTATCTTGCCACTTAAAATATGTTATGCAAGTTACACTCGTAACCGTTTTGACTTTTTTTTTCATTTTTGGGATGAGTTAAAAATTGACGAGCTTACATTACATAATTGCATCTTTAAATGATTAAAAGGTGAACCTCTGGTAATGCTACACTTTTAATCGCGAACTTCACAAAAGCTGATTAATGGTGCGTTTACAATTACCATGTAATAAAATACATTGATATTCTTAAAAAGCCAAGAATTTGTATCCTTATGAAACAAATAAAAGTGCGGTGTTCTTCACTAATTTTCAAAGGGGGGGCCACTTTCGCTGATAAGACATCACCAGTGTGAGGAGTAGGGCGTGTTGGGTGGGGAGGGTGGGGAGGGGATGGGTGGGGAGGGTGGGTGGGAGTTGTGGGGAGGGTGGGGAGGAGCTGGGTGGGGAGGGTGGGGAGGGGATGGGTGGGGAGGGGATGGGTGGGGAGGGTGGGAGGGGTGGGGCTGGGTGAGGAGGGGCTGGTCACCCCGTGGTGCCCTTATAAAACTCAACGTTTAACCTACTCACGCCGGCTTGTGCCCGCCCTCACAGTCGGCCATATTTGCGGAATACACCACGCCGCCGTTGACCCTGGCCATTGACCGAGCAACCCGACGTTCCTACCAGCTCCCTCCGCAGGAATGTGTTTAAATAGACTTTTTAATGTTTTCTCCTACAACATCAGAGTGCAGCGCCACATTAAATACGCACTACAATGACAATAGTTTAAAGCGATTTGAAGCGTGTTTTATTCTGGGGGGAGGGGGGGGCAGAGCTTTGTGACGTCATATTTGAGGGGGGGTCTGACTTTTTGTGACACCGTGTGACGAAGGGGGGGGGTCGGAGTCAAAAATCGTCCAAAATCGCGTGACGTCATTTATGGACGGCCCCTTAGCAAGGTTTGTCGCGTAAACAGAACGCGCCAACGAGTTACTCCTCCAGCCAACACCGGTTGTGTTGGAGAGTGACATTTATCCACGTCATGGGACATCCCTTGCCAGTATGTCAAAATATAAGAATAGAAAGACAATGCCACTGTCAGGTTTCAGTTTGGTTTTTTTAAACATCTTAACACAACTTTTATTGCCAGAAAGGTTTCTTTGGGTGAGCCAAGTATTTTACAAATCGCTTTTATCGCTTCTCCGTCACTCTGGCCTTCCGTAGAGTGAATGAGAGGGCGTGACAAACTGTGCGACGTCATGTCACCACCGCTCCTACTCAGTTTTCACGTCATAACCCGCACGGCGGCCAATTGTAAACATGGTGACGTAATACTTTATGGTAGAACACAATGACGTCAAAATCCCGCGTTTTGGAGTACCGCCCACGTGACGTCACGCATTAGGCCCCGCCCAGGACGAGACTCCTTGGTTTATTGGCATCTTCCGATTCAGAAATCGATGATGTTCATTAGAAGTTAAACGGAGTTACAAGTACAAGTATTAAGAAGAGTTTATTCTCTAATGCTTGTGTGTTGAACTTCTTTCGCACCATGATGATGGTATGCGAACAGTTCAAAAGAATTCACACCATTGGAACCTCATTTGCCAGTAGCAAAATATGATCATTGGTTTTTTACCCTTTTATCTGGCAACAAAACTGACACATTTTTTTCAATTTCAAGAACAATGCATACATTATCAGAGTTGTGTTTTTGTTTGCATTCCGACTGCAGGTATTGTGGTCAATGCAAATATGACTCCTTGTAAAAAAAGGTGTCAGTTTTGTTGCCAGATAAAAGGGTAAAAACCCAATATATGAGTTCAAAAGAAGTTGTAAAGCCCTACAATCACTAGAATCCATATGCACCATCATTAGCTTTGGTCTATCCACTGCTGGGTGGAGGCCTTCCCAAGCCTCTGCCATCATCTCTACCAATTCTGTCGCTACTTCCATGGTCACGGTTCACTGCAACCTCACTCCTCGTGGATTCCTTCACCCAGGGTCAGGACTCGGGCCACCATTCACTGTCTCAGCTCATTCAGTGGTCACCACCAACACTGCAGGCCACAACAAAGACAAAGATCCCCCGTGTAGCCTCTAACAGACTGTTGGGGCAAGTGCTGTTAGCGAGCACCTATGAAGGCCGGCACGGCACACGAGGGGGTGGGTGGCCAGCACCACGCCCGGCCGCCTTTGTCTCCCCAGTGGCGATGTTTACACACCGTTCCAGGTACTCATTTGAAGCTGAGTTGACCTAGAGGAGACCCAGGACCGGTTCAAATAATTGTCACCGGTGGTGTTGGCCGTGAGCGTGAATGGAACTCGCCCACACACCCACGAACTCGCCACTGCAAGTCACGGCCGTCAACTCCACTTCTTCGCTCTCACCACCTTCACCACCATCACCACCTTCACCACCATCACCACCTTCACCACCATCACCACCTTCACCACCATCACCACCTTCACCACCATCACCACCTTCACCACCATCACCACCATCACCACCTTCACCACCATCACCACCATCACCACCTTCACCACCATCACCACCATCACCACCTTCACCACCATCACCACCTTCACCACCATCACCACCATCACCACCTTCACCACCATCACCACCATCACCACCATCACCACCTTCACCACCTTCACCACCATCACCGTGTCTCTCTGATGGAGCCCTTGCTCCAGTCAAGGGACGTGTTCCAGTCCCACGAATTACCACGTTCAGTTTAGATTATTCAGAGTATGTGGCTGCTGTAAATGTCCACGTGATAAGCCACTTCGTTTAGCTATTTATGTGGCCAGGGTTATTCTGAAAAATAAGCTGATACCTCTGTGGGGCTTAGCTGGCAAGGTACAAAAATGTTTCGTTTTATTTGTACAACCTTTAAAGTGTTTTATATACATTTCCTATATATGTAGGTCTATGGGGGGGGGGGGGTGGTTCGCGTAAATATACCTGTGTTAATAAACCCGCTACCACATACACAGCCAAGGTTCGTCACGTAAACAATAAAACAAAAACTTACAGATGACTTTGGTCGCGAAAGGCGACGTGTTAAACCTTCCCTATACTCTGCACTCCGATCGTGTTCTGTGCTGTTTGTTGCTGTGACATTCTGACCACAATCCCGACTGGAGGTCTGTGAAAAAGAGCTTTATAGCTCATCGGATTCCTCCTGCGGCCTCACAATACACAACGTCAAGATTCATACACAATGTCAAGATTCATACACAATGTCAAGATTCATACACAAACTATACAATGACAAGATTCATACACAGAGTACACAATGTCAATATTCATACACAATGTCAAGATTCATACACAAACTATACAATAACAAGATTCATACACAGAGTACACAATGTCAAGATTCATACACAATGTCAAGATTCATACACAACGTCAAGATTCATACACAATGTCAAGATTCATACACAAACTATACAATGACAAGATTCATACACAGAGTACACAATGTCAATATTCATACACAACGTCAAGATTCATACACAATGTCAAGATTCATACACAATGTCAGGATTCATACACAAAGTACACAATGTCAAGATTCATACACAACGTCAAGATTCATACACAATGTCAGGATTCATACACAAAGTACACAATGTCAAGATTCATACACAACGTCAAGATTCATACACAATGTCAAGATTCATACACAAACTATACAATGACAAGATTCATACACAGAGTACACAATGTCAATATTCATACACAACGTCAAGATTCATACACAATGTCAAGATTCATACACAATGTCAGGATTCATACACAAAGTACACAATGTCAAGATTCATACACAACGTCAAGATTCATACACAATGTCAGGATTCATACACAAAGTACACAATGTCAAGATTCATACACAACGTCAAGATTCATACACAATGTCAAGATTCATACACAAACTATACAATGACAAGATTCATACACAGAGTACACAATGTCAATATTCATACACAACGTCAAGATTCATACACAATGTCAAGATTCATACACAATGTCAGGATTCATACACAAAGTACACAATGTCAAGATTCATACACAACGTCAAGATTCATACACAATGTCAGGATTCATACACAAAGTACACAATGTCAAGATTCATACACAAAGTACACAATGTAACAAACATCCCCCACGTGAGCACGGGGTGATCGGGAACAAAGCAGGGCAGGAATCGATTCCCCACCTCGACGATTTGCGAATCTCTCGCAGGGAATCGAATCGACCACAGCTCTCGGTCTCGTGTCGAGCGACACTGCGAAGTGGAGCGGCGGCGATCCCCGCGGGAGACCGAGACACGCGGCCCCAGAGACCCCCTCCGCCGCCGCCAGAGCCGCACACCGCCCGACCGCCCGACCCCTCGCACCGGGCCCTGCCACCGGTCCCCGTGGTGGGGAGAGACGTCGGCGGCCGCCGGGGGAAACACCGAGCCGAGCCGAGGTGGTCCGCGCCCCGGCGCGATGCGGGGCCTCGGCGCTCGGATAGACGCTCGCCCGGGACCGCGCGGCCTTCCGCGGCCTCTGTGAGCAGCATGGCAGGGGGTCTGGCCCGGCTTGTCGGCCTTGCGAAGCGCGCTGCGGCCTCGTGGGGACCGCGGGGAGCCGAACAGGCAGGGGGCGGAGGAGCGGGCGGCTTACGCAAGGTGCGACTGGCGTGGCGGTGTTGTGTGGCGGTGTGTGGGTTGGGTGCTGTGGTGGCGTGTTGTTGTTGTTGTGGTGCTGCTGGTGGTGTCATGGGGAGCGGTAGTGACGACCCGAGTTCGATTCCCGCTCACGGCCAACACCACAGTGACGATTATCTGAACCCGTCCTGGGCCTCCCCTAGGTCGACTCAGCCTAAAACGAGTACCCGGTGCGGTGTGTAAACATCGCCACTGGGGAGACAGGCGGTCGGGTGTGGTGCTGGCCACCCACCCCCTCGTGTACCGTTCTGGCCTTCATAGGTGCTCGCTAACAGCTCTTGCCCCTACAGTCTGTTCAGGCTACACGGGGATCTTCCCTTGGTGGGGTGGAGTGGTTCCGAGGGGGGTTGATGCGAGGTGGAGTGGTTAGGAGGGGGGGGGGGGGTTGACGCGAGGTGGAGTGGCTCGGAGTGGTGAGATTCAAAGTGGCGTCGAGCGACGTGCTCTGATATTCTCTGCGGGTCAAACCGGGGGACTCGGGAAAGCCATCGGGGTCGAGCCTTGGGGGTCGCGGGGTTTCGTGACGGGGAGGGCATTGCGCTCCCACACGGGGCTCGGGGAGACTGGAGCTGGACCAGAGCTGCCATGGGACATGAAGCCGCGGGGGGGTTCTGGGTTCTGGGAAGGAGCGAGCCGCACGGGGGGGTGGATGTTGGTGGGCGTCCCGCGGTCCCGCGGTGATTAATTAGCCACTCTCCCGTGACGCCCCCGACCGCCTATAAAGCGCCGCGCCCCGCGGCTGCTTCCAGCCGGGCGCTGGGTGCGGGCAGACGCAGCAGCAGCAGCAGGAGGAGAAGCAACAGGGGGAAGAGACGAGTGGGAAGAGAGACGGGGGGGGAGCAGGAGGGAGAGGATGCCTCGCCGGTCTCGCCGTGGATCGGGGAAGCGCGTAAGACGGTCGCCTGGCCACTGCGTTGGGCTCCAGCGGGGCTGCGGTGGTGGGGTGGTGTGTATCATGATGTGGTGGACGTGATGTTGTGGTGGACGTGGTGATTTGGTGGACGTGATGGAGTGGTGGCTGTGATGGGGTGGTGTGTATAATGATGTGGTGGGTGTGATGATGGGGTGGTGTCTATAATAATGTGGTGGGTGTGATGGGGTGGTGTGATGGGGCGGTGTGTATAATGATGTGGTGGACGTGGTGACGTGGTGGACGTGATGGAGTGGTGGCTGTGATGGGGCGGTGGATGCGACGGTGGAAGATGGATTTTCACGTCTGCTGTACTGCAGCGAGGGAGATGGCTGTTTTGTGGTCGCGATTTAAATAAAGTGCAGGGCCGGCCTGAGCTCAAGCGCCCAGCTCCCTGGAATGTTCCGGAATCATTTTCGTTGCTGCACAGAACTCTGTACATTTCGTCAATTTACATCGTCAAAATCGGATTTTTTTTTCATCCTGGAGGAATCTGATGAGCTATAAAGTGATTGTTGGCCACGTTCAAGATAACTCATAATGGTAAATATCACCTGGCTTCTCTCTCTTGATTTCAATAAAATATAGTACTAATGTTTCGAGGATTCATTGCTGCAAGTCAATTCAACACTTGATCTTTTTAAATTCTCGTTTGTAATGTTCCTCATTTTTACCCGTCTCAATCTGACCATTTTCTCGTCCTCGTTGCCATCAATGTAACACGGCAATATACATTTCACACCGTACATTAGTTGTGGAAAGTGACATCGAAACTGGCCCTCCCGTGTCGACTCGTGCTGAAGTGTGGACAAACAACCCACATGCTGCTCAGGGCTGTACATTTTTACATCTCATCTAGCGTGCACGATGACTCGTGTGTCTCGTGAGCGGAACACAGCACTGCTGTGTAAGTTATCACAGTCCGACGTTTCACTCTACGTGCTTGAAGCTTCCTCGCAGCAGGAACTGAAGAAGATCAATCCCTTGGCACGTGTGTCGAAACGTCGGAGGGCGAATAGATCGGAGGGCGTAACAAATTGATAGTAATCGTCCGATCAATACGTCGTTGATTACCTCTAATGTATTTTCTCGATGTGTCCACCTCGCCTCGCGCGTCTGTAGGACAAGCCAGACGAGCCTGGACTTGGCAAGAATGAGACCATGATCCGCGTCCTGCCATCCAAGGAGGCGGCGGCGCTGGCGGTGGACGAGGTGGCGTGCATGCTGCAGGTACCCGCGCAGAGCCCCGCCAGGCCGGAGTCGCGTGGCACTACCACACAAAGACAAACGGTGGCGAAGACAGCCTACATGGGCCTTTGGGGCAAATGCTCATTGGCGAGCGCCAATGAAGGCCGGCACGGCGTTCGAAGGGGTGGTGTGGCCACAACCACGCCTGGCTGCCTTTGTCAGCGCAGATGCTTCCTGTACCAGGGACTCTTTTTAAGGCGTATGTGTACCTAGGGGAGGCGCTGGAATGGTGAAGATGATCGCCATGTTAACAGTGGTCGGAATTCCAACTTGGGCAGCTGTGTTTGTAGTGCGCTATGCTCGCTGTGGCGCTCGCGCTTCCTCGCTGCCGACATGCGAGACGCGCACACGCTGTTCTCGCGGTGTTTGTGCAAACACGGCAACAAGAGTTGCTCCCGTGCCTCGGAGGCTGACGTGTCTTATCTTTCCAGCTCATTCACTCGCTCGCCCCTCCCTCACCAGTGTCCTGCCCGTTCACCTGTAGGTTTCCATTCGCTGTGTTTGCACAGTGAGGATTAGCAACTTTTTTCAGGGCCTTGACCTGGTCTTAGTGACTCGGAGAATGTCCGAATGAATGATAACTTTACATTCTTCGTCCAGAACTGTGCTTGTTCACAACTGGCAACGCAGCGGCACCAAATACTAATAATAAGAAGTCTACATCCAGATAAGTTGACCAGGCTATTGCTCCGCTTGATACGTGGTGAATTGCTTTAATGTCGGTGAATTGTCGCAGTTCATAGTGGAGTTGGGAAGTGAAAAGCGAAACTGGACTAACCAGTATCGCCACCGCCCTGTGTACACACGCGCGGCGACTTGTTTTTCCTCAGATTCATGTTCAAAGTGAAGTTTGATTGATAATTAAAGAGACGTGGCGGTGTGGTGGGCGGGTCCGGTGGAGGTGGCGTGGTGGTGGATTTAGAGTTGTGTAAGAAACATTCCTTCAAGTAGACAAACTTTTCAGAGCGCAACATCGGAAAGGGGACGTGGCGGGTGATATTAATTAAATAATCCTGCCTGCCCATCGCTGGCTGCTGCGCCCTCCTCATTCGTTAGACAGCGAGCCGAGGGAACGGGGGATTCACGCTCGGAGAGCAGCGGTGACGTTGATGAGGCGCGAGCGGCACAGCGGTGGAGAAGGGGGATGCGCAGAGAGGGAAGGACGGGTCCTGCTGGTGCGAGACCGGCACGCTTACTCGGCGTATTTAATGACGGCGTCTGAAGGAGCAGAGACCACGGCGCGGCATAATTCGTCTTTAGATCTAATATTCGATAGAACCTCCCTCGTGAGTCGAGTTGTAACTATTCACCTCCCGGGCAGTTGCAAGTCCATTAAAGCACCGGTTTTCACTTTTTACACCGTGATGAATGTGACGGCCACTCGTTGCTGGATGGGTCACGTGAACCCATTACGTACAACGTACGGGTATAAAAAGCGATTCGATGCATACATCGTGAGCTTGTTCACTGTTGGATGGAGCCCTGTTGTTATGCCTTCACTCATGAGTCCGCAAGCGACCGGAGGCATTCGCAGAGGCAGTTTGAAACGGCTGCACTGCAACGAACGTTCACCGTTCACCCCATGAGGCTTCAACGAGCTCCCACTCGGCACTTTTACTGCATTACATTCTCCAACCAAAATTGGGGCAGTGTTACACGCGCCTTGCTACCGGGATCCGCACATCGTGCATTCAAGATGCAGTCACGCTCTGCAGTCGGTGTCTCTCGCTCTCATTCTCTGCCCTCCCACCTGCTTGAGTCCCAGCCTCCCTCCACCCTCCCTGCCCAGAGCTGAGTTGGCGCAATGGGTCAGAGCCCTGCTGCCCCAAGGGGTGTCGTCTGCACCACCACCACCTCGGAACCGGTGGCGTTGGCGTTGGGCGTTGGCCGAGTGGTTTAACGCATGCCCTGACCCACTCCTGCGGCGTAGGCTTTGGAAGCTGTGCTGCCGTGTGGCTCTCCGATGTGTTTTTGTGTTGTTCCGCGTGCTGTTTGGCGCGATGTCTGACATTTCGGTCTACCGGCTTGGAGCTTCTTCAATTCGGTTTCAAGTGCCGGGAGCTTACTCAGGGAACTGTAGAACGCCGACATCGTCCTGAAGGAACGTCGGGCATGGCGCCGAACCCACGCGCGGCACAACCCCAAAACATATCGTAGAGCCAACATGCATTCATCCCGTGAGCCGGTTGTGCGGTGTGGATAATGCGGCGTGACGTGTGGACTCCTAGGAAGGGCGTTCTCGCACAGTCGGCTGAGGAGCGTGGGGGAGGGGAGGTGTGGAGGATGGGCAGGCAAGATAATCCCTTGACACACACGGTCTCGTTAACCCGTGTGTGTCGCACGGAGCTTATCCTCGAGAGACTGGGGGGACGGGGGTAGGAGGAGAATTTGCAACGTGGAAGCCGAGCGCCGTGAAACTTAACGTTCGCGGAGCGTGGTGAACGCTGTTCTGCCGGTGCCTCGCGTGGTGCGGCAGTGTCGTTGTAGGATACGTGAGGGGAAATATGCCCCGTATTACATTTTAAGTCTGGGATGCTGGCTGAGCGATTGTAAAATGCGTTTTGGGGCAGCCGTCGAGACCAGCGTGACGTTCAATGGCCCCGTTCATCCCGCAGCCTTCTGTACTGTGACATCCAGTAGGGTTGCGCACGGCTTGACGTTTGTGATTCCTGACATCGGAGCCCATCCTGCCCTCTGCCTCGCGCTCCGGTCTCCAACCCGCACTCACCGGCGTGGAGAGATGTACGGTCCGAAAGCCTGCATGGCATGGAGAGGCCTTCATCCAACAGTGGATTAAGAATGAGTTTTTATGTTCTGCCCCTGTTCTGCGTGGGTTCCATCCAGGATTTCCACGTTCCTTCCATTCGCTAACAAAACCCCCGACACAGTGCAACCGGTATTGGCCAAGCATCCCAATGCTGAAAACTCACCTGCAAATGACTAAGTCGGGATCCAATAGAGCAGGACCCCAATGAAAAAGAGTCGTGAGACTCGGTGAGGCTTTCCTGGCTAAACCAGCTTAATAACAACAACAATAATAAAGTAATGATAATAATCTCCCCACCCTCTTTGTGAATTGTCACGGTTCAGGCCGATGTTTAGATTAGGGCCGTGGATTCTGACCGTTTCTCTTTTAGGGACTCGTTTGCAAACTTCCGGAGCGATCGATGCATCGTCGGCGGAGGAGGAGGCGTCGAGTGGGAGGTTGTGACCGGCGCCGTCTTGTGTCTCACGCGTGCAGGCCAGCCTCCAGAGCGGGCTAGCCACCAGCGAAGTGCTGCACAGGAGGGCCTACCACGGCTGGAACGAGTTTGAGATAAACGAGGAGGAGCCGCTATGGAGGAAGTACATTTCCCAGGTACGCGGGGGGGGGGGGGGTGCTCGCGGCGCCGCGGGGAACGGTGGCGGTGGCGGCGCGCGTGATGTTTTATGTTTGCACGTTAAGCCTGAGCGAAAAGAAATCTGCAGGATCGCAAAGTGCATGAAAGCTGCCTCGCTTGTAAAAGTAATAATGTGAACTTGCGGTGTGCTTCCGGTGGGGTGTGCCGCGAGGTGGCTTTCTGGCACAGCTGTTGTCAGTCTGGTGGCAAATACACGTGACTGCGTTGCCATCAGTGCCGGGCAGGGCCTCGATTGTGTACATGTAGTAACTTGGATCCTCGGAGCCGTAAAAGCGAATTGCTCGTAACGAGGCAGATAAGCTGTAAGTACGGTTAGTGGCCCCTTTCGGTAATTCATTGCCTCGCCACTTGGCCGTTACCACATAAACTAAAGTTTCAGGCGGCCTTGGGCAACAGTGGCAGGTGATCACGTGACGATAGGCGAGGAAGCACACGTGCGCGTGACACACGTCAAGCAGCATGGAGGGACCTCGGAGGGAGCTCCGTGGTATCCGCTTCCGTGGGCCATTGCCGTACACGTGTGGGTTGCACTGCTGTGTGCGGTATATCCCAATGGATTCGTTATTTCATGACGTGACCGCCGATTGCACAATTGTGCGTTTTCAACGGGGGCTCTGATTTTAGGGGGTTCAATTCCACGGCTTACAGTCCAGACACCAGGAGTAAAACACGAGCAACGGCGCACCCCGTTCAACAGGAATTCAAGCACTGTTTTTACAACACAAGCGGCAGTGTGCTGTGCACTCGCGACCGGTGGACTATGAACAATGGCCGTGTTCGCTGACAGCGCGACGGCGTGACGACGGCATTCCACAAGCCGTTAGACGGAGGTCACACGGTGAGCTGCATACGATGACGCGGCTACAGTGCGTGCGGCTGACATTTCGCTGCAGAGAGGCTGAGGTGAAAAGTTTCTCAGGGAGGAAGTTTGAATGTTAGCAGGCCGGGTTATTTTGTGATTGTTGTTGTTATTACGCTTGTTTACCCACTAGAGCCTCGCTGAGTCACAAGACCCGTTCAGTCGGGTCTTATCAAGTTTTTTCAGTCGGGCGTTGGTGCTGCTGTGTGTAATCCCAAATGAGTAATTTGCAGGTGATTCTTCAGCTTTGGTATGGGTTTGGCCAACACCAGTTACAGTGTATGTTTATTTTAGTTACGCGAGGAAACTGGAGAACCCGGAGGAAATCCATGCAGAACAGGGTGCGAGCACATTCAAACTCCATTCATTCACAACTCCATCATCCACACACACTCAGTCATACACTCGCACACGCACTCTGCAAAACAGGGGGAGAACACACAAACCCCACGCTGGAAGGCACCCAAGTCGGGAGTCGAGCCCAGGCCAATCTTGCCGTTAGATACGAGCATCACCACTGCACCGCGTTGCCGCCTGGGTCACGTAGACTTCTGGAATGTTACCACAACCGCGTATCCCGAGGGTGGTTGCCATGGCTAGGACATGGGTGAACTCCACGTGTAAACAACTCGGTGCGTGGGGTTTCACATTTTGTAATTAACTTCACTCGACGTTGGCACATTTCACGAGCGCCCTGCGGCATTTCTGCCGCGGCGTGCGTCACGTTGTGTTGCATTTCGGTGATCGCACAAGACTAGAGAAACACGTTTTTAATTTCAAGGCGACAACGTTGAATACAACTTTGGCGAGCGATTCTCCGTTCCGTTAAAAGCGTCACACGCTGCCGCACGACGCGACCGACGCGCAGGAGGAGAAGGGCCTCCGCCATTATTAGCGTTAGTCTGCCGGCCGCGGTCGCCAATCACGACCACGGCCCCCAACATTTTGCTTTTTGTACCCCGTGACATTTGCTAATCTTGACGTTGAGCAGCAAACGCAGCCGCCGCAAATTCCAGCTCTCTAATTATAAGTTCCCTGGGCTGCCCGCATGCGGCGTTATTGTCGGGCATTGCTCAATCACGGGCCGGCCCCGCTCCCTGTCGGTGAGATCGAGTGCCCGCCGGGAGACGTGGGAAATAATTTGGGGGTCGCTTTGACCGTAAATTAGCGACCCACGTAGAGTAGTTGCCTGTGTACTTAGACATAATTGAGTCTGCGGTGGCGTGGCGACGCGTTGATGTCATTGCACATTAAGTTGTGTTCGAGCAAACTTGGTTGACAGGCTCGAGGCGTCCGCGGATTAAATTAGCATTAATGAGTCGCGTGGCTTAATGGATGCATGCGGTTGCATCTCACGGCGCGGCATTTAGTCGAGTAAAACAAATGAGAAGATTAAATAACGCACGCGAATTGGAGACGTCGCGGTGACCGTCGAGGAAAGTTTGTGGGCTTTGGGCAGGAAGCGTCACGAGAAGGAGACGATGGCCGTGCTCCACACTGACGACGAGAGAATGGCAGCCAGGAGAGACAAACGTTTCGCGGTGAAATCGGCCGCTTCCTAGGTGCAAGGCGGATAGTTACATCGCAAGATTGCGAGACATGACGGTGGCTTGGGGCATGCCTGTCACCCAGCAGATGATGGCCGATGATGATGATGAATGAATGAGCGTGTTGGTCTCGGCAGAGAGGCCGCACTGCTCGTCGACCCCGTTAGTGAAGTTGTTTATGGCGCCGCACGAGCTGTCTGGATTAAGTCGCGTGCGGCGCTTTTTATTTGACGGCGAAAAAGTTTGACGGGCAGACGGAAAAGCTTCTCGTCGCTGCACGGCGCTCTCTGCCGAACGAAAACATTCGGCGCGCCCTTTGGTGGCGCGGGGGTGACGGCGAGGTGGAACGGTTCCACAGAGGAGTCTCATGACGGGTGGCGACGGCATGAAGCGCCGCCGAGAAAGCTCCGGGTAATTGGTCTCTGAAGCGTTTAATTAGCGCGGAGCCAAGAGAGCGCCGTCGAGAAGCGACCCAGCGTCAGCGCCCCCCACCCCTCCGTTGCTGTCGCCTGTCGTGCGCCGTGCCACTTGGTGACCGAGTGTGGCGAGTTTTGAGAAACCGGGGGTTGCCGCTTGGATTTAAGGGGGCAGCCGGGGGGGGGGGGCGGGGCGGCAATATCTGTCGTTGTGCTCTACTGTCTATGCTGCCGTAGCCACCTTAACCAAACCCGTAGAGCAAGCAGTGTGGTGAAGTATGGTCTAATAAACCTCCACGATACCACTGCTGACACGGTCCCTTAAAAAAAAAACACACCTCCTCCTTCTCCACATTGTACTTTGACTTTAAATCACTGGGATCTCCTTTCCCAAAGGCCCAAAATGCCAAGCGACAAGCAACAAACAGCGCTATTAAAGGTGTAATAGATGAGAGTTTTTTCGTTTCTTGAATGGTGGACATCTACACATGTGCATTCGCAGATTGCCATGTTTAAAAAAAAAGCCTTATTTTCTGGAGGCCGGCAGTGACTCTGGTCCCGTGTGGTTGCGTGTGGTCCCGTGTGGTTGCGTATGGTTGCTTGTGGCCATGTGTGGTTGTGCCGTCACAGTTCAAGAACCCCCTGATTCTGCTGCTGCTCTCTTCGGCCGTCATCAGCGTCCTCATGAACCAGATCGACGACGCGGTCAGCATCACTGTGGTGAGAGTCGCACGGGGGCCGAAGGACGGCACCGCCAGGCCCTGCCGCGTCCCAGCGAATCACAGCGCACCGTGCCGGCGCGTACCGCTCGGTTGCGTGCATATCTCGGTTGTGTTTTTGCAGTGAAACGATGACGGTGGGGAGGGGTGCGGTGGTGCTCAGATGTAAGAGATGCTGAGCCGGGCACTGCCGTGGTTCTCCACTGGAGTGAAGTTTCATGGTCTCAGCCCAGTTACCAAGGACCACACGAAAATAAACCATCACATTCGTTTTGGTTCTGCACTCAGTTTGGCCAAATTCTAAATTAATCGGTTTGACTGTCGTGTAAAGAGGTCACTGTAAGGGATTTCAGAGGTAGCTCTGTGGTGTACGCTTTCACGGGCCAGTCTCAAACCAGAAGGAGCTTCCGCTGCTGTGTGAGAGATCCGAACGATGCTTTGTCACGCCGATAGCGCAATCAGATAAAAACTGGGGCAAAAGATTCAATTGTTAATAAAAAAAAACATGACGACAATTTAATTATTGTTTAAAATGTAAGATGCTTAACGTAATCCTTCCTCCTTTTCAAAGACGGCATTACGGCAGCGGTGTTTGGTGTTGTTGTGATGTGCCGTTGCATAACTCTCTCGCCGCCGCCGCCGCCTTGCTCTATATTAAGCGCTATTGTTCGCGAGCGAAAGTGGACGGCGAGCTTCGTGTGGTTCTGCCGTCCGCCTCGCGATGTGAAGGGCGGCCGTGTCTGTACACGGCACACGCACACACACGCACACACACCCGCACATGCACGCACACGCACGCACACGCACGCACACGCACGCACGCACACGCACGCACACACACACACGGGAGTCGGGGGGGGGGGGGGAGCGGTGGCGCAGCGGTTATCGCATCTCGCTACGAATCGGCGACCTGCTCACGGCCAAATACAAAGGCGAATATTTGAACCGGTCCTGGGCCTCTCCTAGGTTGGCTCAGTCTCAAATGAGTACCTTGTACGGCGTGCTGGCCACCCACCCCCTCGTGTGCTGTGCCAGCCTTCATAGGTGCTACTCGCCAAAAGCACTTGCCCCAGCAGTCTGATGCAGGCTACACGGGGGATCTTTGTCTTGGCGCTGACCGCCGGAGTTGGCAACACGACAGCTGCTTGAGCTGTAAACGCTGCACCGTTTCTTCGCGCCGCCGAGCCGCGGCACCGCTGACGGTCGCTGCCTCTACCTGTCCTGAAGTTGGCGCCGGGTCAACTTGCCCCAAAACGAGAACCTGACACGGCGTGGCATCGCCTGTATGGGGCCGCGCCACTCGCTTACGGGAAGTCCCGCCACTTAGCGTCAGCGCTGGCGCTGGGAAACAGCCCTTGCCCTGGCGGGCTCGCTGCAAGGAAATTGCAAAAACAAAAGAAACGCGTGTCGTTGCTGTATGTACGTACGTTTAACTTATTTTGCATCTTATTCTTGGTTCTTTCGGTAAAGTCACGTAGAAGGGAAATAATAAAATAAAATAAAAGCAATATAGTTTTATTTATTTTTCTTATTATTTGATTACTTCCCTTTTACGTGACTTTACCGAAAGAACCAAGCATATGAATCCCTGCAGTCACGAAAGCTTTAAATCGAAATTCTTTAGCATCGTACGCGGCCAACCGTGCTCATCGGAGGTGCGGGGGAAGGACCACAAACTGCTGAGTGTGAACTGGTGTGTATTGAGTCCCGAAAGCGCAAAGCTGCCAGCAACAAACAGCAACAAACAGCAACAAACAGCACGATGGAAAGTGGAACACACAAGAGTGGTAACACTTTTCCTTAATCGAGCAAGGTTATTATAAGAACGTGGGGAATAGAGATAATGTAAGTGAAGCAGTGCCAGGAAAGAAACAGAAATAAGAGATAAAGTGGATGGATGGGTGGGTGAATGGATGGGTGGATGAGTGGGTGGGTGGGTGGGTGGATGGGTGGATGGGGGGGTGGGTGGGTGGGGGGGTGGGTGGGTGTTTGGATGGGTGGGTGGGTGGGTGGGTGGATGGGTGGGTGGGTGAGCGTGTGGGTGAGCGTGTGGGTGAGCGTGTGGGTGAGTGAGCGGGTGTCCTCAACACATAGGACATTAATCACAGTAGTGGTAGCAGTGGGCGCAAGTGTGCATCTAGTTGCATTGTGTACACGTACGTGTGTATGCTCGTGTACGTGCGTGTATGCGTGTGTGTGCATGCACGTGCCTGTGCATACATGTGTACGTGCGTGCGTGTGTGGGCGGGCGCGTGTACCTGCGTGTGCGTGCGTGCGAGCGGTAATCGTAATTGTTAAAACAGGCATCAAAACCGGCACGGCCATCTGGTGGTGGCGCCATGCGGGGAGGTTTTGCGCTCTCGCGCAAGAGCCCAGCGCGTCATCCGATGAGCGCGGCTGGAACAGATGCTCATCCGCTTGGTCCCCGGACGACGCTGCGAGTGCTGAACCCATTAATTAGCGCGCCGCGCTGTGTCCCTCTTAAGTGGATTATCGTAAACTTCATTGTTTGTGTTTTGTTGCCGTTTCCCCACCCCCCGCACCCCCCGCACCCCGCCCCTTGCGGACCAGGCGATCGTGATCGTCGTGACGGTCGCCTTCGTGCAGGTACGTGTTCACAAAGCGCGCGTGGTCTGGATTTGCGACGTAATTAATTGCACGACGCAAACGAGCGTCCAGTCTTCGTGCGTGGAGCCCCACAAATTGGGGTTGAGTTCTAAAACGAGTGGATGCTGTTTTTAAGCATACCACAGTTCTGGTATAAGCACAGTTCTGGTATAAGAAACGCGTGCTGACATCACGCTGGTGGGGGGAATTTGAAGAGAAATTCCTGATATGCCCGAGGGGGGGGGGGGGGTGTGCTTATATCCAGCTGACACTGGACTTGCCTCACTGACGCGCAGAATAGGGGGGCCTGCAGCCGAGGCGATTGGTTAGTGCGGCCACGTTGTGTTGGTCAACGCGGCCAAAGCAGCTCGGATGTGGCCGCATGCAGAATGAGTCTGTCTGGCTCACGGCTCGCACAATCCCACGGTGGATCGAGCAGACGCGATGGCTCGGCGATGACCGCATGGCGGCTCCGAGGCGTCGTCCCACTCGCTCTCATCGACCGCCTGCGGGGCGGTTGTCTGCTTACTCATTTCTATTCGCTTGTTTTTGCCTCGTTTCTGTTTGCTCCATTGGTGCTGCACTGCTTTGTTATTTAATTGCGTTTGTAATTTCGGTGACCCGGGTCCATGTTGCAAATGAGAGACGTCCATCCTGGTGTCTTGTTTGGTCCCTCGCGTGACGACGCTGACATTTGAGACGTGCGTCGCTGCGTTGCAGGAATACAGGTCGGAGAAGTCGCTCGAAGAGCTGAACAAGCTGGTCCCGCCTGAGTGCCACTGGTACGTCACTCGCTGGTGCCCCCCGTCCTTCTCCCAACATCCCCCAGCGTGATTAGTGACGGGGGGGGGGGGGTGGGGGCGTGGGGTTGCCGAGCGAGCGAATTGTGAACACCGCCTTCACGCAGTTCACAGGGGCCCGGTGATTGGATCATATTCCCTCCTGTTGCTGTCTCCCATCGGTGTGGTTCAGTACAATTACAATGACATGTGAAATGCATACAGCGTGTAGGTTAGGTCTGTGGCCTTTCTTAAGCATGTCAAATATGATGTAACGTAAATATGGCAGGTCTAAATGCGACCCCAACTCAAGACACTGTACAGATATTGTGGGCATATTTATTTTATATAAATGTATTGTATCGAGAGAAAGGGGCAGTCATTCACACACGAAGGAAACAAGGGAGATCTTGAGCCAGGACTCGGGCAGGGGCAGGAAGGGAACAGCACGGATGGATCGGGGCAGGGAGTTCCGGACTGTGGGGACAGCAGAGGAGAACGAGCAACCTCCCCCTGAGAAAGCCTCGGTTGTTGGAGCGGAGAGTGCGTGGGGGGGATTAGAGTGAGATGAGAGCGGAGAGGTAGGAGAGTGTGTGGAGTAGAGTGAGATGAGAGGGGAGAGGTAGGAGAGTGTGTGGAGGGGAATTAGAGTGAGATGAGAGGGGAGAGGTAGGAGAGTGCGTGGAGGGGAGTAGAGTGAGATGAGAGGGGAGAGGTAGGAGAGTGTGTGGAGGGGGATTAGAGTGAGATGAGAGCGGAGAGGTAGGAGAGTGCGTGGAGGGGAGTAGAGTGAGATGAGAGGGGAGAGGTAGGAGAGTGTGTGGAGGGGGATTAGAGTGAGATGAGAGTGGAGAGGTTGGAGAGTGTGTGGAGGGGAGTAGAGTGAGATGAGAGGGGAGAGGTAGGAGAGTGTGTGGAGGGGAGTAGAGTGAGATGAGAGGGGAGAGGTAGGCAGGGACGAGTCCATGGAGCATCTTGAAGCTGGTGAATGCATTCTTGGAATTGACCCGGGATTGGATCGGGTGTCACAGGACATCCTTAACCCAACATCACTCGAGATAAAAAAAAACAGCACCTCCGTATGAGAATGCTTCGGCATTTTTTTATCGAGTCGTTCATCCCAGTGGTCACAGATGCCCACGCGAGTCTCTCATTGTGCTCGGCATCGACGTTTTACCACACGTGTATTTTTGAATTAATCCTCAGGAGGGAATGTGCTCACAAAAGCAGCCTCTGCATTAGTTATGAGGCCACGTAAATAATTGAGCGTATATTTTCGTGCAGCGAACGACTTGATGCAGCGCGCTTCGGTAGCCAGCGCGTCGCCGCTTTGCAGCCGAGGTGCTGCTGCTCGCGGTGTGGAGGGTGCTCGCCTTCCGCTTCTTCAATTTAAACAAAAGTTGTTGAATCCGCGGGCTGCACCCCCATTGCGGACGAAGCATTCGTTGGTCAGCCGTTGGGGGTCGTGCAACGGCCCCGAGGAAGCGCATCTCACGGAACGACTTTTAGAAATCCCTTCTTCGAGTGTCCTTCGTTCCACACAGTCGGGGTCAGCGCTTCCCCACTGGCTCGGCAGATGAGAGCCAAACCCATGTTGACATTCTCAGCTGGAATTGAGCTACTTTAGGTTCAGGATCAAAGTAAATGTGATGGTATTTATTTGTGTACTTATCGTTGACCGGGCTGAGACCATCTACTCACGACACTTGAGATCCGGTTCAACCCGAGGCAGTGGCTGAAGCCCAGATTCGAGCGCCGGATATTAGCGGTGCCTCCTCAGCGTCTCTGCCCTCCGAGCCCGCCGGCGTCCTCTTGGGGAACGTGGCTCTTGAGATTTTTGCCACACGCCGCCTTGGCAGCGTTGCCCACGTCGCTGGGGAGCTCTCTGGCATCGACTTGGCCCGGTGCCAGCCGCTATATTTGGCCGCCGAGCAAAGCGTGCGGCAAGCAGCCACAACCGACTGCAGGGCCTTTGTGTTCTCTGCTATTGTTCAGACGCAGTTTGATTTTATGTGTCGTCTGTCAAAACACAAAGCTATCTCTGGCTGTTGCTGTTCCGACCGGGACAATTATAGTGGGGGCGAGGCGAGAGACGGATCGAGCCTGCATTGTGTCTGTTCCGTTCGCTGCCTCCGAACTCCGCGTGGCATAACACGGAACGCCTACCCGCTCAGGAATTGTTTCATGTCACGTGGCATTGGTTGTCGTAGTAGTAGTAGTAATAATAGGAGGGCCGATTGGCCAGACGGGCGTTGAAGCGGTCTGCACAAATCCGGCGACCAAGGGAAAGGCCTCGGAGCAGATGGTGGCAGTGGCTGCACGATCTGGCATTGGGTCGAAAGCATTGCTGCGGTTTTGGCGGTGGCTTCGGTGGCTTTGGCTGTGATGGCATCTTGATCTTGAATACCAATTCAGAGCCCCAACACGGGGAGGAAAAATGTTTTTAATCAGTGAGCATTATCTGATGTGACATGTAAACTATAAACACTGTGGTCATGACTGACATATAGAACTTGAACTGAAAAGTTCCTAGAGATGGAAGGAAAGATAGATGCTTGGAATTTGACTGAGCGACAGAAAAAGTGCCATGGATGAGGGAACAAACACAAATCAGGTCATCATATTGAGAATTCGGAATGGACGAGACTTGTAGCAGAATGGCAGCCAAACAAAGGAGCGCTTCCAAGAGGACGACCAGAGCGGAGACGGAGCACTGAGATTCATTCGTGTGCGGGAGCGAGATGCACGGTAGTGGCACTGGGCCGTGCGGGATGGTGATGGCTTGCGTAGGCCTTCGTCCAGCAGCGGATTCATCGTGGCCAATGGTGTTGATGATGAGCGACGGGAGAGGCCGCACGGTAGCCTCGGGCAGGTGGCAGGGCCCGGTGGCCACGGCCTCCGTCGAAGCCGCGTCGGGCCGGATGAGACTCGCTGGGCCCCTCGTGGCCTTCGCTGGCACCGAGAGCGCCACCTGGCATGCGGCGGTGCCAGCGTTTCGCACGCCTACGCCCCCGGGAGGGAGATCGGGTGGTTACAATCGATGGCAAGCTCTCTGAATTATGCAGGTGTCGGATGTTTCGATTTACATTTGAGATCGAGCGTTTATTTTTAATTTTAGCCGAATTAATAACTTCGCCTTCGGCCAAATCGCTCGTGGCACACGCGGCCTTGCCGCATCACGGAGCCCAAGCGGAGCCTGGTTACTGCTTGGCTGGGCAAATGTATCCACCAACAAAAGGGCTGTCCGTGTACAAGTGCGATTATAACATCGGGAGGAGAGCGATGTCACATCTGGTCTCTATAATAACTATAACACTTATCAAGTTTTTATGGCCAGGCGAGAACCTAAGAGACCAGGATAGACTCATTTTCAAGAGAGACCTGGAGGCATGAGTCTGCCAGTAGTCGGGGGCCATGATGGCTGCTCCGCATTTAATCCAAATTGAATAATTTTCAAATTTTGCTCATGGTCCTGACGCCGGCACACAATGGTCTACTCTTGCGAATGACGCGAGGGGATCTTTAATATGTGTGGGTGGGTGCGTGGGTGTATTGTTGTATCCTACCCTGTGGTGGTGAGTCCTCAACTTTGGTGGAGGAATCAATGAGTGATGATCATGGAGACCGTAACCATGACAGCAGCGATGATGAGTGATAAGGGGGGCGAACTGTTCACCGGTGAGTGAGTGAGCGAGCAAGTTGTGTGAATCGGTGAGCGCTCGATCATCGGTCACCGCGACTGCCGCTTCACTCTGAACTCTATCCGGTGCAGCGGTGAGGTAGCAACTGGGTGCCGTACCCCAAATCCTATAGCGGTAGAATCCCAGGCCGGGCTGAACGTCTGTGCTTGGCCGTCTTGTGACCGCAGCGTCCGCGAGGGCCGCATGGAAAAGCTGCTGGCGCGCGAGCTGGTGCCGGGCGACACCGTCACGCTCTCCGTGGGCGACCGCGTCCCCGCCGACCTGCGCCTCTATGAGGTAGGCCTCGCTTCCGTCACGACACGGGGACGGGTGCGTGGGGGTCGTATTGCTGCGATAGTTATTTGTGCCCCGGAGTTCAAGCAGTGTTTAAGTATCCTTACCAGGTAGTCCAAATTCTGTGGGGTCAAAATGGTATCTGCGGAGAGTCATGGCTCAAATCCGTCGGCCGCCCTGGTTAATTTATGCGCTGGGTGTAATAACCGTAACCGCTTCAGAGGACGTCACAGATCGCCCGATATTACCGTTAAGAGTCGGCCACTGTGCGTGCTGGAATCGGAATACAAAGTTGCCAATTCAAATAATTACACTGCGAATTACTCAATTGTACTGTACACACAGCAGCAATCATCGCCCCCCCCCCCCCTCCTGGCAGGCCGATGCCCCCCCCAGGTCACACTTACGCATGAGACACTCACCTGGTCTCTTGAAATTTCACCTGGTTACACAAAACCAACCTGAAACCTGAACTTGCAATGCTGGAGGCCTTGAGCTGCCGTGGCATTGCGGCGAGCGCCCCCCACGCTGGCGGTCACCCTAACGCCGGTCCCACGGGGGCCCGGGTGTTCCCCGTCGTCTCCGTGCAGTCGATCGACCTGTCCATCGACGAGTCGAGCTTCACGGGCGAGACGGAGCCCAGCAGGAAGACGACGTCCATCGTGGCGCGGGCCCTCAACGGCGACATGGCGGCGCGCACCAACATCGCCTTCATGGGCACGCTGGTGCGCTGCGGCAAGGGCAAGGTGCGTGCGGCGACCCACGCCGGCCGGCCGGCCGGCGCCCGTCACCCGTCCCATGCCGGCTCGGTCGCTCGCTTGCTCGCATCCCCACTCGCTCGCTCACTCGCTCGCATGAATGACTCGCTCACTTACGTCGCCTTATGAATCGCTGTGCTTACTCACGTCCCTACTAAATCACTCACTCGCCAACTCACATCCGCACTCGGGCGCTCACATCTTACTCATTCGCATCCTTAATAACTCGGATCCCTACCCACTCGCTCGCATCCTCGTTCGCTCGTTCACTCACTCTCAGCCCCACTCACTCACACTTATGTCTCACCCACTTTTACCCCAATCACCCACTCGCACTCCATGACACCCACCCTCACCTCCTCTCACCCCCTCGTCTATTTACCTCCTCTCCCTTGCCCCCCTGGTCATTCCCCCCCACCCCCGCTGGTTTTGAAAGCGCAGCATGCCCCTGCGTAGCCAGATGCCACTCGAGAGCACCGCCATCACACTCGGTGTAACGTCTTGACACCGCACGCGCTGCTGACGCTGCTGTTGCTGCTTCTGCTGCTGCTGCTGCTGCTGCTACTGTTGCTGCTGCTGCAACTAGTACTGCTGCTGCTGATCCTACTGCTGTTACCGCTGTTTTTACTGTCATTGCTGCTGCTACTGTTGCTGCTTCTGCTGCTGCTACTGCTGCTGCAACTAGTACTGCTGCTGCTGATCCTCCTGCTGCTACCGCTGTTTTTGCTGCTGCTGCTACTGTTGGTGCTGCTACTGCTGCTGCAACTACTGCTACTGCTGCTGCTACTGTTGTTAGTGCTACTACTGCTGCTACCACTGCTGCTAATATTACTACTACTGCTGCTGCTACTGTTGCTAGTACCACTACTGCTGCTACACACCCGTTCCCTGGCCCGCTTTGATCCCTCGTGTATCTTTAGCGTTGTGTATTAGCCGGACATTGCCGCGTTCACTCGGCGTCTCTCTGACGCGGCCGTTTCTCTATTTCGTGAGCAAAGCAAAGTGGGAGATGCTTTTCAAGCGGAAGAAACGAAGCGCCCGGGGATCTCTCAGCCGGAAGGGCGCGTTGGGTTCCCGCTAACGAGCGTCCTCGCTCCGCCTGCCCGCTCATTACAATCGCGTTGCCTGCGCATCGGTCGGCCCTTAATTTCTACCGCGAGCGAGTCGAGCGACGCGTGCGGGGAGACCGGCCGCGGAGAAAGGAGCGAGCCGCCGCGCTTCGTGGAGTTAAACCGAAGCGCTCGGCACTGGAGTGCCGTCGCCCAAACCTCACCGCACGCGTTGTGTATTTTTCTGTCAATGTGCGGAACATTTATTCCCACCTTAAGTCTACTCACAAGAGTAAATATCACAGGCCCTGCAAGCCAGCCCAGGCCGCGATGCCATCTGTTTTTTTCCGCTTGTGAGCAGCCCTGTAGAGTGACCTTGTTTAAAAGAGGGGAGGGGTTGAGTAACGGTGCCACGGGCTTTTGCCTGCCAGAAGGGGGTGCTGAGCCTTCAGCAATGCTTTCGGGGTGGGGGGGGGCGCTCATCCCCCTGCAGCCTCCCCCTTCTCCCCTTCTCCCCGGCGCTCCGGGGCTACACGCGAGGCTCCCGGTGATGCCGAATCGCCCTAATTGCCGTGCTGGCTGCGGAGAGAGCCCAGCGGTTGGAGGCTGCGGGGAGGGAGATGAAAGCGGCCGTTTGGGCGGCCGCGGAGCCGCGAGCTCGCCGGGCCGAGCGGAGACATCAGACGCCGGCTTTGATAATCCGCCTGTGCACTGAAGTTGTCAGCGTGGCAGTGTGATGCCAGATTAAAAAAAAGATTAAAAGATAATTTTTCATAGAAATTAATTTTAATTACTCTGCAAAGCTGTTTGTGCGGTGTAGCCGTGGCGCTTATTTGCTGCTCCGCGTGAAGTTCTGTGAGATTCGAGCCCGACCTCTCCACGGTAGTAAACACCCACGCACGCAGCAGTCACACCACCATCAACGTCATCATTAGTTCATTTGGTATTAGCACCGTTCTTACAGCACAAGGCCAAAAACGACACGCTTACTCAGCCACACACTCGCCCACTCTCCCACACCCTCTGCCACCTATTCACTCTCTCACACACTCAACTCTCTCATTCGGTCATTCTTCCGTTTACTCTCCCACTCGTTCTCCCGCTCACTCACCACACCGCAAGTCACAATGTTCCCCTTTCTGCTTCTTCCCTTGCACTGCTCAACTTTGGAATCTCTTCCCATCGTCGTCTCTTTCCCCCAACAGATCTTGTGATAATTACCTTGCCCAATTCAAGGACCGGAGCGTTACGCTCCTAATCAATTGCGACTTGGATCGCGCTGTTTGTTTCTGGCCGTTTGAAGTTTTGGGCCTTAGAGGCTGTGCTCGGCAACTGCGTAAAAGTAACAAAAAAAACGTCAGCGGAGCAAGCGGAGTGGGACGCCGGCGGCGGCGCTGCCCTCTCCGTCCGACTCTCGTCGCCGTGCGCCCGCGTGCCGCTATGAAGCGCCGCAGCCGGAGCCACCCGCGGGCGCAGCGCTTGCTCGCTTGTGCCCACCGTGGCGGAGCTCGTGCGGGCAACCATCCGCTCTTTCGTGTCGAGCGCGGTTTGAAAGTTGCGGTCAGTTGTGTTTGCGATAAAAAAAAAAACGGCGCGCATTATGAATCGCGTTATTATTACTTCTGTATTATTATTGTTGTTGTTGCCGCGGTTGGTTTTCCGTTGCCCCTTGTGCGCATTTGGCGTCCGTTCAAACCCAAACTGTACGGGCGTGGAGAGGAAGGCGCCGCTCTGTTGTTGTTATTGCACCACGAGGGCGCAACTACAAACACCCGGCAGCAGCGGCGGCGGCGGCAGCAGTGGCACAGCAGGCACAGCAGGCACAGCAGGAGGCCAGGGGCGGCCTCTTCAATTCCACTATTCAGACGAAACAAGAATGGAGCCCGTGCTCGTTAACATCGACTACTTTCAAATGACACGTGCGTGGAGTGGCGGCGGAGTGATTGGCGCCCTGCGCTGTGAAGACGGTTCCCTGCCGCGGCGGCTAAGATCGGTGGCGAGTGAGATCTGAACCGGTCCTGAGCCCCCCCCTTCCCCACCAGCCCCCACTGGGCAGCGTGGTGAAGTATGGTCAAGTGACCCCATTGATCTCCGGGGCATTTGGAGGCCCGTGTCCGGCAGTGGATTGATGAATGTCTATGATATGCGAATCTTGCATTGAGGCAAATGCAGATTTGTAAAAGACCAGAGCGAGAAAACCAAGAATCAATGCGAATGAGTGGGTGAAAATGAAACAAGTTGAACAATTATTCTTTGGATCTTTCGGTAAAGTCACGTAGATAGGTTCAAAGAAAATAACAAAAATAACAAAAACTACGACACTCGTCATATCTTTTTTTCCCCCTCCGCTTGCGATCGAAACGTCGTAGTTTTTCGTTATTTTTGTTATTTTCTTTGAATCCATCTACGTGACTTCACCGAAAGACCCAAAGAGTGAATTCCTGCAGTCACGAAAGCTTTAAGTCAAGATTTAAGTTGAGCAATTGTTAAATTACATCAGGACCCTGAATCGTGACATTTAACAAAGTTGTTGGGAGAGGGGGTGGCCGGAGTGAAGCGGAACAGGGCTCATCATCAGAATTATCGTCGTCATCGTCGTCATCGTCGTCATCGTCATCATCGTCGTCATCGTCGTCATCGGTTCCGTGGGGGTCGTGGGGGCTATAAACTCTCTCCGCAACTTGTGGACTTTAACGGTCTGCTCAGCGCCTGCCGTTCACCACCACAGCACACTTCCTTGGCTGGCCTCACCAATAACAATATTAGTGGTAAAGCCTGGTTTATAACGCGCTCCACCCTGCAGGATAGTGCCGCCTGGAGCACCATCAAACCGTTGCGGCTCCCTGCTCCTCCTCCTTGCTGTTGCCAGTAGTGGACTTGCACGCCCGTATCTCGTTCCTCACCTGTAACAAGCCGAGGCAGGGGTTTATGCAGCTGTTTGAAACCGGAATGTTTCGGCGGGCCCGTCACTCTCTCCGTTGTGAGACGCGGTCGGGGACTTACGCTTTGCTTCCAAGAGGTCGTTAGGGGTCCACATGACCCGGCCAGAGGCATCTTGAGCCAGCAACGCATTCCGTGAAAAGTGATTATTAAAGCAAACGCTGCGGGTGCTCTTTGTCGTTCAGCAGAACAGTCAGAAGCCACCAGCTGTTTTGGAATACATCAAACTGGGGGGGGTGGGGGGTGGGGAGGAAACTGGTGTGTATTCTGAAGGATGTTTGCCAAGAAGTGCATTGTGAAGCCAAATACACAAGGGCCGTTGTTTGTTGAGGCTGAATGAGCCTGGGTCGGGGCGGGCTGGGAGAGGAAGCCGTGGGGAGGTGGCTTCGTGTTCTTTGTTTGGCATTGCAGCCTCTGCGCAGTGGCACCTGGGGGCTCCTGAAGGGAACCTGTGTTCACTTCAATTCCACATCACTTCACCGGTTGGCAGGTGACTTGAAACTGACGGCGACACACAGATGGGTCCGTTGGTGCGGTGCTGGTTGAGGATTGGGGCACACGGACCAGTACTTGTTTGGGTTTTCGCGTGGCACCGCGTAGCTCTCCGATGTGTTTTCGGGTTGCGCCATGCGTTGTTCGGCACGATGTCCGACGTTTCGCTTCGACGTGCCGGCAGCGGTACAAACCCACAAATGCATCGGAGAGCTACACGAACACTCGCGGCGGCCGCAGGGAGCAGGTAAGCTGCTGCAATGGTTTGGCCGTGCCACTCGGAGAGCAGAGGGGACTTGCTAGCAGCCTCCTGCAGGACCTGTCGGAAAGGACAAGGAAGAGATGTCAGCCCGAGAGCAGCTGACTCATGATGATGATGATGAACGTAGCGTCTGCGACAGGCCGCAGCAGACGTTGTGCAGACCCAAGAGGTGATGAGGATAATGCCAAAGCATCAGACGTGCCCCCAGGACAATGGCGACGATGATGATGATGATGACAATAATTATGATGATGACGATGATGTTCATAGTGACAGTCCTCACCATAACCTCTACATCAGCCGCCCTCCTTCTCTCGGACGCAGTCGTTTCCTTGGCACAGTCCCTCGAGGCGGCAGAGGCCTCTGCTCTGACCTAGGAGTGATCGCTTCTCGCCACCAGGGCCCAGGGAGAAAGAGACTGACCATGCCAACCGCGATACCCTCGACCCCACCTCTCCCGACCATGGCAGCGCCCCGCAGTGCTCCGACTCTACCGCACGGTTCTACGCCTGCTCAAGCGCTTCAGGGTCGCGACGCCGAACATTGTCATCTTGTGCCATTGCGCTTCAAACTCGGTGACCCGAGTTCGGTTCCCGGCCACTGCCAGCATCCGTTTCGATGCGTGAACCGATCTCGTGTCCCGCCCTCCCACCAGACTTCACAGACCCGGACTGACCAGCGTGGTGAAGTATGGTCAAACAATTCCCACGATCGACAGAGCGTGAGGACGCTTCCGCCTGATCGGTGGATTGGCAAGAGGCTGTGCTCGCCACGCTGCGACCGGTGACCGCGTGAGGGTGGCCGGGATCAGTGTGGGCACTGTACGTTGTGGTGGTGGTGGTGTTTGAGCCGTGATGCGGTCGCGCGGTGAGCCCCGGCGCCTTCCACCCCCGCGTGACCCAGGACGACGCCCCGCGTGCGCTTTGTCTCGGCAGGGAATTGTCATTGGGACTGGCGAGAACTCTGAGTTTGGAGAGGTCTTCAAGATGATGCAAGCTGAGGAGGTGAGGCTCGGCTCGCACCGCACGCGACGCGTGCGCTCCCCGTTTAGACCGGAGGTCGTTTGAAGGGATCTCGGAGGTAGCTCTGCAATAACCGTTTCTGCTGGGCCATTCTGGAACACGGAGGTCGCGGCGCTCTACCGGAGATGCGAACGGATCATTCGTCTCGTGACGTGACGCCGATGGTGTAATCGCGATCAAATTGAGGACAAATTAACACGTACAAGTCACGTGGTGTTGCTTTCTTGCATTGAAGGCCCCGAAGACCCCGCTGCAGAAGAGCATGGACCGGCTTGGCAAGCAGCTCTCCTTCTACTCCCTGTGCATCATCGGTGAGTGGTGGCTCGCACCAAGCTCCGCGTTGTGCTCCAGCGTCGACAAACACAACGCCGTGACTCTCGCCACACGCAGAGTGCAGCGCGCACGCGCTGTGCGTGTGTGACTGTGTTCGCATGTGCGGATTCGATTTCCGCTCACGACCACCAACACTAGTGGCGACTATCTGAACCAGTCCTGGGCCTCCCCTCGGTCGACTCAGTCTCGAATGAGTACCCGATGCAGTGGTGTGTTGTAAACATCGCCACTGGGGACACGCAGTTGGCCGGGCGCGGTGCTGGCCACCCACCCCCTCGTGTGACGTGTCGGCGGCCTTAATAGGTGGTAGCTAACAGCACTTCCCCCAGCGATCTGTTTAGGCTACAGGGAGATCTTTATCTTTCGTGTGCTTGTGCCCAGGTTTGATCATGCTCATCGGGTGGCTGCAAGGCAAGCACATCCTGGACATGTTCACCATCGGCGTCAGGTACGCTCGGTCACGCAATGGCCCAATTGTGGCCAGTGGCCTGATAGTGGTGGTGTGCAGGCGGTGGTGTGCTGGTGGGGGCCTGCTGGCGGTGTGTGTGGCTGGATGTCTAGTGGTGGTGATGTGTGGTCGTGATGGCTTGGAGGTAGGGGCAGTTGGTGGTTTTGCAGGGCAACAGGTGTGGGTTGGTGGGCCGGTGGAGGAAGTTGCTGTGGGGGCGTGCCGATGCAGCATGGCGACCGTGACACTGAGGCTTGTGGTGAAGAGCGCGGTGGTGGCGCATTGCGCAGCCCTGTGGCGGTGTGCTGGTGATGGATGGGATCGGTACGGCGGAGGAGTCTGCGATGGCACGCTTCTGGGTGAGAGCGTGTCGCGGCGGCTGCGGCGCATGGTCGGCTTTGAGGCGAGCGACGCCGCTTGTCTCGCTGCAGCCTGGCGGTGGCCGCCATCCCCGAGGGCCTCCCGATCGTGGTGACGGTGACGCTGGCGCTCGGAGTCATGCGTATGGCCAAGAAAAGAGCCATTGTCAAGAAGCTGCCCACCGTGGAGACTCTGGGTACGACCCCGACACGCGACCCCGACACTCGACCCCGCACGGTGCCCGCGCTTAAAAATAAAATGCGCGCGATTGCCAAAAATATTGAGCTCCCTTTTTCGGTAAGTGTCTCCAGTAAGCCGACTCGAAGTGCAATAAGAACCTTTGGGAGCGTGCACCATTGGGGAAGGTGAGAAGCGGGATTGGTGGTATTAAAGCGAGCAGTGTGAGTTGGTAACGACGCCCCCGCCGTCTTCCCGGTGGGTGTGGCCCTCGGGAGCACTGCTGCCCTTCTCTCGTTGCGTTCCTGTGGGAGTGTGGCCCCCAGCGACAGTGCTGAGCCAGTCCGCTCCCCCACGTGGCCTCATGTGACCCCGTGTGTGTGTGTGTGTCTGTGCGCCCCCACCCCCGGTGTCCACCGCAGGCTGCTGTACGGTGATTTGCTCGGACAAGACGGGAACGCTGACCAAGAACGAGATGACCGCGACGCACATCTGCACGGCGGACGGGTTGCACGCAGAGGTGACCGGTGACCTCTCACCCGAGGGCGACCTTTATGCCGACCCGAGGCTGATCCTGGTGCGAATTGTGTGGCGCTGCGCGGCCACCGCTCGGTGTGGGAGTTGTGTAAGCGCGTGGTTTGCTGCGTGCGCTTGCTGCAGGTGACCGGCGTGGGCTACAACGTGGACGGGGAGGTGCGGGTGGAGGGGGAGATCGTGCACGGCTACTCCCACGCGTCCATCGCCAGCGTCGTCGAGGTGGGGGTGGTCCTCGCCACCTGCAGTGCTGTCCCACGTGTGTCTGTTTCTTTGTCTCTGTGTGTACATGATGTGGCGTGGAGCTGTAGTGCAGCGGTTAGCACGATGTGCTACGAACCTGGCGACCCGAGTGCGATTCCCGCTCACGTCTAACACCAGTGGCGATTATCTGAACCAGTCCTGGGCCTCTCCTAGGGCAACTCAGCCTCAAATGATTACTTGGAGCAGTGTGTAAACTTCACCACTGGAGAGAAAAATGCGGTCGGGCGTGGCGCTTGACACACCACTTACTAGTTTTTACCGTGCTGGCCTTCATAGGTGCTTTTGCCCCAACAGTCTGTTAAGCCCACAAGGGGTCATTGTTGTGCATCTATTATGCGCGTATACAATTAGATCTCGGTTATCCGTGAGTGGATCACTTGGGTTGGGGTAACCGTGCTAGCGCGAGCATCATATCGCCCCTATCCCGGCGGTGTAGCTATCGAGTGTGCAGGCGGTGCAACTGCTCTGAGGCCCAGGTTTTGGGCTAGGAAGAAGGCGGGGACCGTAATTAATTGCCCGCGCCAGGACCTATGCCAAGGCCCCTGTCCCGTTCATGGGGACGGGCTGCCCGCTCGTCCCGAACCAAGTGTGACCGGTGGGCTCATGTTCATAGCCATGTGGCCTGAACCGCGTGCAGGCCGGGTGCATCTGCAACGACGCCATCATCCGCAGCGATAAGGCCCTGATGGGGCAGCCCACGGAGGGCGCCCTGCTCGTGCTCGCCATGAAGGTGAGGCCACGGGGGGACGGCAACGGCCGCGTGACGTCCGCGACGTGGCTGTCGAGGGTGGGGGCGGTGCCACCGCACCCGGGCCCAGGAGCCCGAGGAGTCCAGGCCCCGGGTTACAAAGATGGGAGGGGAAAATTGGACGGACGACCCTCAATTAATTTCTGGTACCGGGGCTGACGCCAACCACCTTGCTACCCCACCGAGACCCATAGATTGATGTCGAGACCCATAGGCTAACATGGGGTGGTGCCTTGATTGGGTGCGCGGGACGCCGTGTGGGATGTCGCCGTGCGTGCGCGCGCCCATTGTTCTCCGGTCCCCTTGCCGCATTTAGAAGCCTATTTGTGGGTGATTCACTGCCGGATTGTTCCCAGAAACGCCGTTCCGTTCCGTGTTTCAGTTTCATTTATTAGATATAGCCCTGTGAGCCATGCGGCTCTTGACTCGGGTGCAACCTGTTTTGCCGAAGCAGAACGTGGTGGTGATGGTTGGGCACACGGTGACGCATTGCTTCATTGATTAAAATAGATTTTTGCGCTCAGGATTGCTTATTTACAATTCATGGAAATTACATGTATGTAACACACTGCTGTTATATCCGAGCTCGTGGAGTAAATGGCATTGTGCAAACAAGACAGCTGCGTTTGACACATTACAAATGAGACGGCAAAACTGAGACCAGAAATAACCAGTCCTTGAGTCCACTCGTGACCACGGATCGTCACAGTTCATCGCGTCACATTGCCTAGTGACGGTGACGTTAGCGATTTTGGTGAAAATGACGACGGCGACGATTTTGAAGATGACAACGACGGCGTCGGTGATTGTGCTTCTCGCCCTGTCACGTGACGCCTCCGTAAAGATGGGCCTGGCGGACGTGCGGGGAGACTACATCAGGAGGAGGGAGATCCCCTTCAGCTCCGAGCAGAAGTGGATGGCGGTGAAGTGCGTGCACAGGACAAAGCAGGTAACGCCACTGGCCCCCCCCCCCCCCACACGGCCACGTGTTGCCCGCCCCCCTCCCGCCGCCCATCCCTGCTACGGATTAAAGGCACCGCGCACAGGCGTAGTTCAAAGGTCACACATTTTCCTTCACCCCGCACCTCCAATTAGCACGGTTGGCTACGTACGGTGCGAAAGAAGTTCAACGTACATTCATGCACTCGGCAGTGTGCAGCGTTACGGACAAAACTGTGTATCGGATGGGGTTAGCCTCAAGCTAGGTTGGTGTGAGCCGGGTGGCGGTGGTGGCTGCTGCTTGCTGCTGCTGCGCGTGGCTGCTGCCTGTGACCCAGCGCGGTGGAGGCAGCAGCAGCAGCAGCGAGGGTTGGGGGATCACCGCCACCGATGTTGTGTGAATCGCCCTTCTACCGGTAGGCGTCGAGGAGGTGCCTGTACCCTGGCGCGCCAGTAGAAGGCAGTACAGCAAAGTGGACGTATCGCCATCTGCTTCCATCTGTACGGGGATAGTGTTGCCTCCTCGCACATGTGGGTTTTCTCCGGGTGCTACGGTTTTCTCCCACGTGTTTAATAAATACAACTCAGCATTCACAGGCTCAAAACATCTTCACATAAACCCCAATGTGGCAGGAAGGTCTTAAAACAGAGTCCTACGGGCTCAGTGTGGTTCCCCTGGATAAATGAGTAGATTAACAAGTTAGGCGAGTGCAAGGCTAGGCCACAGGGTTGGAGATAGATGGTGATGAGGGTTAGAGTGAGGGTCAAGTTAGCCTTATGTGAGGATTAAGTAGGCTAAGATGAGAGCCAAGTTAGGTTAGAGTTGAGTTAGCTGAGGGTTAGGGCTAGGCTAGACTTGGTAAGTACGGCGCCGTGGTGACGAGATCTTAACTCCCTTACCTCGTATACAGGAGGTTGTGGGTTCAATCCCGACCCTGACACCTGCTGTATATTTGGTGTTTGCATGTTCTCCCTGTGGTTGCGTGGATTTTTCTCCAGATCCTCCGTTTTTTCCCTCCACATTTATTTGGCTGCTATAAATTTCCACGTGATAAGCCACTTCTCGTTGAGCTATCGTTTGTGGCCAGGTCGCTTCTGAAAAAAAGCTATGTAGGTCAGTGGGCCTTGCCTGGTAAGATAAAAAATAGTTCAGTGTTAAGTGGCGGTGGAGGTTCTACCAGCGGGTGGAGTGGCGCGCCTTGCCGTCGGGCACGCTGCTTGTGCAGTGTCGGGGCGCCGTGCCGACGGGCGCGCTGTGTGTGCAGTGCGGTGCGCAGGACAAGGCGGAGGTCTACTTCGTGAAGGGCGCCTTCGAGCGTGTCATCGACATGTGCTGCTCCTTCCGTGGCCAGGGGCACACGCTGCCACTGTCCGCCCAGCAGCTGGTGCTCTACAAGCAGGAGGAGACCTACATGGGTGCCAGTGGCCTGCGCGGTCAGCCACCTCCCCCCCACCCCCAACCCCTGCTCCCCCCAATTTCTCGGTTAAACAACGTCATGTGTAAATACCGGCCTCAGGCATCATGACGAAGATGAGTGTGACTGCTCTCTCAGCACAAGCAATGCTGGATGAAGGCCACCTCAAGTCGTCGCTATCTCAAGTGGTCATTGGCAGTGACTGGGTGTGCTTTAGAGTCACGGAGAATACCTGGGGGTTACCAGGAACAACTGGCACTGACCGCTAGTGAATGAGAGTGCGTGTAAGCGACTGCGAGTGACTGCGAGCGACTGTAGGTGTCTCGGAGTTGCCCTTCGGCGTGAGCGGCGGGGCCACGCTGGGACTGAGCGGGCTGTGGGGCCGTGTGTCCCTGCAGTGCTGGCCATGGCCTCGGGGCCCGAGCTGGGCCAGCTGACCTTCCTGGGCCTCGTGGGCATCATCGACCCCCCGCGGCCCGGCGTGCGCAAGTCCGTCGCCATCCTCGTCTCCTCGGGTGTCTCCGTCAAAATGGTCACCGGCGACTCCATGGAGACCGCCGTCGCCATAGGTACGGGGGCGACGGGAGGCCGCGACGCCGCGCCGCTCGCGAGGCCGCCCAGCGGCGACCGGTGCCGGCCGGCCGGCACAAGCGAACGTACGGCGCGGACAGCGGCGCCGGCGTCCGGGCGCGTGCGTGTCCCATCTTAGGCGCGCGGGTTCCGTTGCGCCGCGGTCCGTTGTGGAGACGGAGGTCCCCTCGTGGCCGTCTCGCTGACCGTAGCTTCGTGATTTTCGTGGCAGCCAACCGCCTCGGGCTGTCCTCCAACGGCGGCGGAGCCGCCATCTCCGGGGAGGAGATGGACCTGATGGAGACGACGCAGCTCTCCCAGATCATCCGCAAGGTGAGGACGAGCACGCGTCCCTCCCCCACCCCCCGCCAGACCGACACCCCCACTCCGTTGCTGCCAGAGGGCCACCCTCAAATATTTAGACGACCGATAAAATTAGAAACACATGCAACGTGTTACGTGTGGGCGCGCTCAGGCAGGATATGGCGCTGGCTGGGATAACGATAGGGTGGCAGACGAAGTATAGAACGTCTAGCGTGGAGATGGAGCACTGAAATCGGCTCGTCTGCAGGTGCTACGTGGATTCGTGACGGCTTGGGGAGGTCGTCATCCAACAGTTATATTTTATGGCAAACACTATATTTTAATGTTTCAATAATCAGTATTGTTAACGATAATAATCCTGACACGACAGATGCACGAAATATCATAATTTCTACACAAACGGTTTTGAATTCCCAAATTGAATGGCTGTCTTTGAGTGGAGTCAATTTGGCCGCTCCAAAATTGACTGCGTGCGCCACTCCCGCCAGCCATGCGTCGCCCCTCTCTCTCTCTCGATGTGCGACGACGTCCAGCGTGTCCGGGTTTCCCACGGCCTCTCTGTCGCACGCTACCGCTGAACTCGGCCCCACGTGCTCTTCCTCACGTGGAGCTGTTGAGGGTTTATCGGTTAAAGGTGTCGCGGTGTGTCTCTTGCGTAACACGTTTAGCCTGTCGTCCCTCCACTGGTGGATGAAAAGCTCTCCACGCCGCGTCGGCTCTGGGGGTTGCCCAAGCGTGCTCTCTGGTGCCCGGGACCGGGCGGGTCGCACTTGGCTCGCCACTGATGTTAGCCGTGCATCGGAATCGGAGCTTCGGTGCCGCCATCGCTGACGTTAGGGGTGTCGGGGCGTATCAATTCATCGGTGAATATCGAATCTTAATCTCACGACGATGGCGATCGGGAGTTGAGTGCTTAAACACAAGGACACCAGCCATGATAAGTATAGGATGACCCGCAATTTTCAGATAAAAACCAGCACACAAAGGACTTAGCTGGAATATGCAAATGCATATTGCTCTGACGGCTACCTGTCGGCATCCATACCGGTACTCAATATTTCCGAGGAAAAACGCGTGTCGGAAGGCGTTACAGAATCCATGCGCGTGCGTGATTTTTCTTCCTTGATTGTGAATTGCGTTCGCCTTTGTTGTGCTGCAGGTGTCCGTGTTCTACCGAGCTAGCCCCAGGCACAAGCTCAAGATCGTGAAGGTAAATTCAGCCTGCACCCTGTGCCATGGGCCCAGTCACGAGTCCCCTGTGCTCAGTGCCCAGTGCCCATTGCTCACGGCCCAGTGCCCAGTTGTTGCTTGTTGCAATCGCAGCTCCTGGTGACAGCGGCTCCTGGGCCACCGGCTGTCCGTTAGCCGCGTCTCCCGTCCCCCGCTGGTTGCTTCGTGGCACGTCGGTGGACGTGCCTGGCGCACGGCTCGCGGCGGCTCGGTGTTCCGCTCCGCTCATTACCCGCTGCCCCTACGTATTTTAACGTGCCCTCGTTTCTCATTACGAAGCCTAAGCGTCGCATCGCACCAGGCCAATTATACATCATTGTTCGTGGATGCTGTTTGCTTGGACCCCGACTCTGCAGACGGCGTTTTGTTGCCAAAACGTTTTGCATTTTTCCCCCCGCGGGGCGAGCGCAGCGGCACAGAGATCTCGAGGCCGGCGGCGCCAGGTGAGAGGGTTTCCGTCTGATGGGAATGCCTCGCCGCTTGCCCCGCGCCTCATTAAAGGGACGCGCGACCCGAGAAACAAACAGCGCTAACCCCGCACGCGACGCGTCCGTGCCGCGCGCGTCGGCCTGTCGGGCGAGCGGCTTTTGAAGCTCCGTTAATGAGGCAGCGGAGTCGTAAGTGACGTGCGAGCTCGTCGTTCACGGCCCGTAGCGCCGCGACCGCCGAGGAGGCGTTTGGAATGCTCGCGCCGTCGTGCCGCCGACGCTGGCTGTGACGGAGCCCCCGGCGCTGGCTGTGACGGAGCCCCCGGCGCTGGCTGTGACGGAGCCCCCGGCGCTGGCTGTGACGGAGCCCCCGGCCGCGGCGTTAGCGTCGTTCTGTCGCTGTCACGGCTTCAGACGGTCCGTTGGGCAGACGGGGACGCGCGGTGCGGTTCCGACACGTACCACGTGTTGACGATGCAACGATCATCGCCTGAACTTGACGTGGTGATTTTCCACGGCCAATGTTTAGGTGCGGGGGGGAGGGTCTTAGGACGCAAATTAGAACACATCATTCCTTGGCCGAACTAAAAAGAAATCAACGGCTGAAACTGCTTCTTACGTTTGCAATGCTGGCATTGGATTGTGGGTATTAATCTGTCATTTATCGTTTATACAAATGATAAGCTCGCATTACGAACAAGACGGAGCAGATGAATAACGATATAAACGAGTCGGTGAGCACGAGACTCGGACGGCGACCCCCAGATGGCGATGTCCCACAGAATCTCTGTGTCACGGGGCCTCGTGAGCAATCTCTACGGACGCAGCTGCGTCCCCGCCTGGGTGCGTGCATGGATCGCGATTGTTTCCCTGGCGATGATTACTCCACAAAAATACTCGGCACTGTAGGAGTGGCCTGGGCCACTCCCGCGCGCCGCCAAACTCGCCGCTCCATCTCCACAGTCTCGCACGGCAAACGTCGCGGAGTAAGCGAACAGTGCGTACGAGACGGGATGACATCGGGGGGAAAATATTAAAACATTTTATGAAACACGCGCAGCATGTGGGGACCCTGCCGCAGTGTAACGGTCGGCACTCTGCACTTGCAGAACGTCGCCGATTCGATCCTCCGGCG
Source organism: Lampetra planeri (assembly GCF_965212315.1). Taxonomy (NCBI): domain Eukaryota; kingdom Metazoa; phylum Chordata; class Hyperoartia; order Petromyzontiformes; family Petromyzontidae; genus Lampetra; species Lampetra planeri. The sequence goes on along the minus strand of NC_136123.1, from coordinate 644,108 downwards.
AGGAAGTTGACCTGGCGGGAAAGGTTTATGAAATCTGCCCGCCGACCCGCAACTGTCGGCCCATCAGTGTGTGAATGGGCGCTGGGAAAAGGGGATCGGCAGGTCACGTGCGGTGGGGCAAAGTGTGGGTATTTTTCCGAGAAGTTTGACGAGCGTGGGAGTGTCGGGGGAAGGGGTGGCGAGCCCCTTTACCGTCGCGCGGTGACGACGCGGGCGGCGAACTTTCGGCCGACTGACGGGCGGGCGGCTCTCCGCGCCGGGGCCCCGCAGGCGCTGCAGAAGAACGGGGAGGTGGTGGGGATGACGGGCGACGGGGTGAACGACGCCGTGGCGCTCAGGGCCGCGGACATCGGCGTGGCGATGGGACGCAGCGGCACGGACGTGTGCAAGGAGGCGGCCGACATGATCCTCGTCGACGACGACTTCTACACCATCATGTGAGCGCTCGCCGTCTCCGTCCGTCTGTTTCCGTCTCCCTGTCCTCGCATGCGTCCCTGTCTGCTGTCTCCCTGTCTGCTGTCTCCCTGTCTCCCTGTCTCCCTGTCTCTAGCCACCTTGTGCAAGCTTCTCTGTCTTTTTGTATCTGAGCCATTGCCTGTGTGTGACTTTCCCAGTCTGTGCTCCCATCTCAGTCTGTCTCCCTGTCTGAGTCTGCTTTCCTATCACAATCTAGTTCCTGTCTCTGTCTAAGCTGTCTGTCTCTGTGTGTGAGTGTCTGTCTCCCTCTATCCAAGTTATTGCCAGTGCGTGTCTTTGTCTCCATTTGCTTTTCTCTGTTGTTGTCTCCGTGTCTCAGTCCGTCTCCTTGTCCCGTAGTCTTTCTGTTTGTCTGCCTCGATCTGTCTCTTGTCCGTCGCGGTCCGAATCCCCGTTTGTCGTCTCCCCGTCTCTGCGCATTGCTCTCTCAGTCCGAGTGCGTGCGCGGTTCAGTCCGTGTCTGTGTCTCAACAACAACACCAATTTAAATGTTATACAGCAGCTAAATATAACCGCCATCCCAAGGGGCTTCGCAGAAGTGATGGCCTAGGGGAGCTGGGGGTGCAGGGTTCAGTGCAGGGAGAGAGAGCAACACCGCGGCCCAGTGACAATAACAGTGACGACAGCAGTGACGACAGCAGTGACGACAGCAGTGACGACAGCAACGACGATGAGCCCCCATGGACAGCCGGGGCAGCCAGGGTAGCACCGATGAGTGGCAGGGCCCAGGGCTCTGTCTGTGTGTCCTGGTGTCCCTTATCTTATAGCTGTGTGCACGTGTGTCCCTGGGTCAGTCCTAGTCTCTATGTACGGCGTGTGTGCGTGCGTGTGCACGTGTCCGTGTCTCTGTCTCAGTGTGTTTGTCTCTGTCTGTCTGTCTTACCCGGTGCGTATGACGTTGGTCTCTGTGCCGTGCGCTTGCCCTGCAGGTCCGCCATCGAGGAAGGGAAGGGCATCTTCTACAACATCAAGAACTTTGTGAGATTTCAGCTGAGCACGTGAGTCATGTTTGTTTGTTTCTCAGCAGACACGGGACGCATCTGCAGACAGAACGCACTGTCAGAGGGTGGTCATAATTCAACGAGATAAATGCCCTAATTACGCGAACACGAATTACATTTTCTGCCGGTTCCCGCACAGCTAATGACTGATGAGTCTGTTTCGAGACGTCCGTGGCCAAAACATCGCGATCCATCAGCTCATCTTGCATTCTTCATCTGCGCTTCATTAAAATAACAGAGTACCTTGACAACCTCCAATCTCGCGCAAGCGCTTGCAAATCGTGCACGTTGCAACTTAATCGCGTGGAACAGCAAGTCGCAAAACTCCTCGAGCTAAAAATACAAAACGTGCGAAATGGAAAGCGCCACCGTTGTCGTCGTTGTTGTTGTTGTGGATCGCGGCGTTTGACATCGCCGGGGTTGGACGTACGTCGAGCGCTTTAAAGTCGTGTAATTTATTTTGCGCGGCCTCGTTTGCGGGATGACCTCTCCGCGCCCGCCCGCCCGTCCTCCGAGGCGCCGCTCCAACTTCATAAATAAGTGCCGCTCGCCGCGGCCGCCCCGATCGTCACGTCGACGAGGGCAGGGGTCGCGCGTGATGCCGGGATAATTGGGTGCGGTAATCGACTCTGAGCAGGTGGCGCAGCCCACGCAGGGCCGACCCCGGCGCCACGCGCGCTGCGCCCGTCGCTGGAGGAGAAAGCGTGTTTAAGGAACGAGGGAAAAAAAATCCTCTCTCTTTGTTTTGCGCCGCTCGGTTTAATGAGGGCGGTTTTGCCCGGCTGGGCGTCTCGTTTTATCCGTCATATTTACCGACGGCTAAACACGGCAGAGGTCGCCGCCGTCGTCATCGTCAGCCGTGATCGGTCCGCTGTTGGATGAAGGCCTCTTAAAGCCGTCACCGTCTCGCCGCGATCCTGCGCTGTGACGCTCCGACCAGCACCTGCGCACGAGCTGATCTCATTGCTCCATCTCTGCAGTCGATGTGCTCGCCGTTGCATTGTCTCAAGTGCAGGTGCTAGAGGGATTGAGACCTTACAAGCGACGAATAGCAGTGGATCGTTGTTGGCCGACTAGCTATGACGACGATGTTGACGATGTTGACGATGTTGATGATGCTAATGGTGACGGTGACGATGCTGACGGTGAGCCGTGCTTTGCAGGAGCATCGCCGCCCTGACTCTAATCACCCTGGCGACGCTCATGAACTTCCCCAACCCGCTCAACGCCATGCAGATCCTGTGGATCAACATCATCATGGACGGGCCGCCCGCCCAGAGGTACCTGCCCGCTCGCTCATTCGCTCGCGTCGCCGGCGAGCGAGACTCTGGCCGCGCGTCACGACCGGGCCGATCCCTGCGGGGCAGCTCGGCGGAATTCTCTCCCAGTGTGGTTTCAGTTCCCGGACTCTTGCTTAACGCCCGCAGTGACGTGGGCACATTGACCGTGGAGCCCGCGTACACCGGTGTGTTTTTGGGGGGAGCTTTTAGACGCCACATAAGTCCGCGTCGCGTCGTGTAATTGTATCGGCTCGCAAAGATTTCCATGGAGAACAGTAAACTCGCGTTGAGACGCATGGACGTGCATATAAACAACATTGAGACTCGTAGAAACAAACACAAAACACACTGACACACAACGTGAAACACTTGCGTTGCCAGCACCGCGTCGACTCGGTGTACATGTGATCACTACGTGCCGTGACCCTCGCAGCTAAGACAAAGGTGGGGGGGGTTGGGGGGGGTGGAGGACCGCCGTACCAACATGGTTGAGCATTACTTTACTCTACGACTCCACATTGTGTTGTAATTGTATGCTTGTATTGTGTATTTGTATTGTGTAATTGTATTGTGCAACGAGCGTGTATTTGTTGTTGCCGATGCAGTCTGGGCGTAGAGCCTGTCGACAAGGACGTGATCCGGCAGCCTCCGAGAAACGTCAAGGACAGCATCCTCACCCGCAGCCTCATCTCCAAGATCCTCATCTCCGCCATCATCATCGTCTCGGGAACCCTCTTCGTGTTTTGGAGGGAGGTGAGGGCTTGCCTCGGAAGTCTACGGAGGCGCGAGCGCGTTTCCTTCCAGTCCCCATCCATCTGCGTGCGCGACGCTGGCCGTGCCGCGGTTTACGATCGTTGCGCGCGGGGAGCAGGGTGCTACGCACCCGTGGCGTCTCGCATAAATCACGTCGCTCCCTCCCAGACCACGCTCCGCTTGTAATCAAAATTAACCGTCGTTAATAACGGCGCGCGCGTAAATTGACGACCGCGTCGGCAACGGTGCGCCCCCGCCGCTCGGAAGGTAACGCCGCCGCTCCTCTCGCCCTGCGCGGATGCAGCTTCAGGACAACATGATCACGCCCCGGGACACCACCATGACCTTCACCTGCTTCGTCTTCTTCGACATGTTCAACGCCCTGAGCTCGCGGTCGCAGGTTACCCAGCGCGGACTCCCCCCGCACACACACACACGGGGGCTGCGCGTTAACCGCGCTTGCCAAAAAGATAATCGGTGAAATGTTTTTACGCGCGAGCTGGTTTCATTACCGGCTGCTCTTTACTCATCGAGGGTCAGCGGCTCTGCACAAACACTTTTTAAGAGGCAATCAACACGGCCACGCTTGCTGCGTGAGGACGCATCGTCGTGTGTTGGCAGTTTCTCTCGCATTATGTCCGCACAGATGGCCGCACAATCAGCTTAATAAGTCACTTATTTAATCCCTTTCATTTTCCTTCTCAATAAAATCCCACTACTTTCTGGACAGTGAGAATTTGTGGGAAATCTTCTTTGATTTACAGAGGATTGTGAGAATATAGGGGCCAGGTTTTGAATTCCTCGCTGAATATTTTCTCAGTGAGGCAAGATTGGTGTAGGTGGCACGAGAGAGATAGAGAGAGGGGGGGGGGGTATGGTGGGTGCGGCGGCTCTTGACGCGACCGTCCATGCCGCCCGCAGACCAAGTCGGTGTTCGAGAGCGGCTTCTTCAGCAACCGCATGTTCTGCTACGCGGTCGGGGGCAGCATCATGGGGCAGATGGCCGTCATCTACTTCCCGCCCCTGCAGCAGGTGTTCCAGACGGAGAACCTCAGCGCAGTGGGTAAGAGGAGAGCGTGGCGGTGCCACCGCCGTGCCTGCCGCCCCCATCTCCTACCGCCCGCCCTGGTGGCATGTCTGTGTGTGTCATCGTAGCGGGTGTGTGTAGCTATGTGATGGTGTGTGTGGGTGTCAGTGTGTTGGTGTGTGTCATTGTGAGTCTTTGTGTCGGTGTGTTGGTGGCGTGTCTGGTCGCGTGTGTGTGTGCGATGACATGCCTGCGCTGTGCGTATCTGACTGTGTGTACGTGTTGGCAATGTGTCAGCATGGTTGTGTGTGTGCCCGTGTGTCGTTATGTATGTTGGTGGCGTGTCAGGCTGTGTGCGTGCGTGCGTTTGATGATGTGTGCATCTGTGTGAGGATCAGAGGCGCAAAAGGGGCAGTTGCTTTCTGCCCACCCCCTCCACCACGACGTGTCTCAGCAGCAGCCGTCATTTCTTCTGAACCAGTTTTGAAAAGAGAGTTTGGAAAACATATTTCCAACTTAGCCCTCTTGGCAGCAGAACAATTTGCCCCTCCGAAGTGCTTAGCCGAGTGTTCCACCCGCATGTCGCCTGCCATCGTTGTTGAAAGAAAATCTCGGTAATTTTAATAATTTATCTCCGCCGCCCGTGGCGTCCCTGCGGCTTAGCAGAAAGCAGCATAGATGAAACCTCTCCCCTCCGCTTGACTCGCGGGGAGGGGCGCTACGTGGCGTTACGGTTTCAGAGACGTGCGTACTTTTAATCAGCTTGCCATGCTTGCGGTATTTTAACATTTTGATATTTGAGATGACAGCTCATCCTCGCATTGCCGCAAGCAGCGCTATCCCGGGCTGGTAGTGGTGGCAGCAGATCAACGTGCGCTCATCTGGCTGTAAATAAGAGCCACACTGTTCATTACTCCCAGGACCAGTTGTCTATCGCATCCCTTTATACGAAAGAGTGGTGGTCCCATTGGTACCTGCCTGAGTTCGAGAAAAATTAAATCAATAATTCGTTCGTTTATTGTTTGCGCGTGCGTGTGTGTAACTGTGTATGCAGGCATGCACATGCGTATGTGATTGTGTGCATGTGTGTGCATCTGCACATGTGGGGAGCGGTCTTGTAATGGTTAGCGCACTACGAACCCGGTGACCCGAGTTTGATTCCTGCTCACGGCCAACACCGGTGACGATTATCTGAACCGGTCCTGGGCCGACTCAGCCTCAAATGAGTACCTGGTGCGGTGTGTAAACATCACCACTGGGGAGACAAAGGCGGCCGGGCGTGGTGCTGGCCACCCACCGCCTCGTGTGCCGTGCCGACCTTTCCAGGTGCTCGATATTGGCACTTGCCCCAACGGTGCGTTAATGCTACAAGGGAGATCTTTGTCTTTGTGCGCTCGTGTTGACACTCCCTCCAGATCTGCTCTTCCTGCTGGGGCTGACGTCGACCGTGTGGATCGCGTCGGAGGTGATGAAGGCGGTGGAGCGGAGGAGGTTGTTCTCCCGCAAGCACGACGGGGGGGGATCCTTCCTTGAAGTGTGATCCCAGCCGGCGGGGTGGAGGGAGGTGGGAGGAAAGTGGGGGGGGGGGGGCGGTGGTGGGGAGGCCGCGCGCCGGTGCGAAGACAAAAACCTCGCCGCGGACGACGAGGGCCGTGCGGCGACCTTGGCCGGTTTTGAAACAGATTTTACTTTTATAATGCTCTTATTTTTTCTCCTTTCCCCGCAGTTTTCTGAAAGGGACAATGCTATTACGTTTTATTGCCTTTTCAAGTGGTGATGCTTTCGCACGCGCGGCAGTATTTGTTTGGACGGTCCTTGCACTTGGTTTGGCTTGCTGGCATCATCATCGCGTCGTGTGGAACGCTCGTCTCAGACGTGCGCACTCCGTGTTCCTTGCCGTCGTCGGTTTTTGTTGTCGCGTGCGCATGCGTGCGCATGCGTGCGGGGGCCTCTGTTTTGCGGCCTCGCGTTTATTTTTATTTTCAATCCCACCGCGTCGCTCTCAAAATAGCCTCCGCCTCGTCCGCCGCAGTCCGGTCGACGTGGCGGAAGTGTCAACGCTGGCGGTGACCGATCGTCCACCTCCTGTCCACCTCTTTCCCGCACGGCGACCTCGGCCGTCTCGTCATCGAGGGCCCAGCGCTCCGGAGCCGAAGGCCGCGGGGCGGCGAGCGCCGAAAACGGCCGAGGGTCATCGTCGCGCTGCACGCTCGGAACCCTGAGAGCAGCTTCCAAAGCGGGGACAACCACTTCTGTTGTTTATTACGCCGTCGCTGGCCGCGTTCCGTTGACTTCACCGTTGTATTTATTTCACCGCCCCCTCCGGAGGAAACGCACCCTCCTGATCAAGCGTGCGTATTTACGTCGCCAAAGCAATGATGCGAGTCTGTGCCGTTGTCAAACCGATTAAGTGGCGCGGTGTTGTTACATCTCGTGTTCGTTGTTAGTGTGTGTGTGCGTGCGCGTGAGTGGGACTGTGTTGTGGCATGCTCGATGTGCAAGCCGCTGAACCGTGCGGCCCTGCTCCCGTCGTGGAGCGGAGACGTTGGGCCGTGCGTGCGTCGGGCATTGTTTGCCGCGGTCGTGAGCGGACACGCGAAATCAAAAACTGCTCTTTAAGATAATTCAAAATAAATGCAGCTCGCGCCTTGCATCGCTCCGGAGGGTTCTTTCAAGCAATGTCGCTCGCAGTAGGAAGTGCTGCTGTCGTCTGTTTCACCGTATTCCCTGTAGGAGGTCCGCTTTGTAACGCGTAGATGGCGGCGGTATTACCCTGCGGTATTTGACTGTGTTTCGCTCACCCTTATCCATTCACATTTGGCAGTTTTTAATACCTGTAATTATAGTTGTATCATAGTGAGGAATTTCGGGGTAATGTATTTTCTGATAATTAAAATTATTTGATCCAAGAACGTGCCACGTCCTGCGTTTAATTTCACTTGGGGATCTTGTCGCCGTTGCCGGTCATTCTCTCTCCGCTGCCGGATGAAGGCTTGTCCGCTTGCCGGTGTGTGTGTCTTTCCCCCTCTGGTCCTGCGCGCAACCCCATCTCGCTCCTCCGCGCTCGGGGACTTCGTCGCGCCGTCTCGCACTGTAGATTTGGAGCTCGTTTTTAATTGGCCGTTGACTGCTCGGAATTGACATATGGCTAACGCACTTTGCTAGCAGCAATTAAGGAAGCCCTTGCAGCTCCCGGTGGCGCGACTTGGCACGAGCGAAGAGCATTTTTCTGGGCTCTGTGCCGTGCCTGCCGCGGGACGCCACGGAGAGACCCGCGCGGAGTCGCTGCCGAGTTTGCCGGGCAGATGCCGCGCGTTGACGTGCGGTGACTCCATCGGACTTTGCGCAAGCCGGCCGCGTTTGGTTCGTGGGGCCGCAGCAGAGACGGAGAGTGGTTTAAAAAAAAACTCAGAAAAAAAAAGAATGGGATCGATTTGTTTTTTTATTTTCTAACCGCCCGATAGCGACAGATTAAGTGGGAGTCCTTTATCTGGGAAAGCCTCGCCGAGCGACGCTCCTGCGGTAGTGCTGTGCGGCTGTGCGGCTGTGCGGCGTGTAACCCCAGCGCGCCGCCGAGAGCCTCGCCGAGTCGTAGTCGAGGACTCGTCGGGATCCCGTTGACGACGCGCGCGTCAGTGCGCGGTTAGCGTCATCGACGCTTGCGCCCGAGTGGTGCTCGGAGTTCACTGTATTGCCATCGAACGATGCAGCCCCCCGGGGATTCAATGAACCGTCCCCCGAGGGGTCAGATTTCACTTAAACAATTCATTCCCCCTCGTGTCTCCTTCCTTGCGTCTTGTTTGTGCGGTCGTTTCTTCCCCGGTAGTCTCGGTGGCGCATTCTAGAATGTGTGCACGTGGGTGCGTGCGCAGCCCTTAGCCAATCCGCTGCTGGATGACGGCCTCCCCGCACCGTGCCGGCTGTTTCACCGCACGCCACGCCGGTCCGAGTCGGTTGGTGAAGACGGGCATCTTAGACGCGGGCCCATCGAGGTAAGTACAACGACGGGCGTGGTGAAGTATGGTCAAGTAACCCTCGTGACCAAAGTGGCATGAGAGGGAGGTGTCTCATCCAGCAGTAGATCGACATGCGTGCAGCGGCGACATTGCGGTGTTTAGCCAAACCCGTGGACGAGGAACCCAAAGTAGGAAACCCAGGCATAACGACGGGTAACAACGCCCACACGGATAGATTCAGGAATCCATTGCTCTCCCGCCACCTCCTGGCTACCTTGCAGCCCACGACTACAACTCCTGGTAATTCACGGACGTGGTTCTAACACCGGTGCACAGCGCTCATTGACACCGTGGTTCTAACACACCGTGATTCTAACACCGGTGCACAGCGCTCGCTCATTAACACCGTGGTTCTAACACCGGTGCACAGCGCTCATTAACACCGTGGTTCTAACACACCGTGGTTCTAACACACCGTGGTTCTAACACACCCTGGGTTCTAACACACCGTGGTTCTAACACACCGTGGTTCTAACACACCGGTGCACAGCGCTCACTGACACCGTGGTTCTCCCTTCTTCCACGGCCATTGTGAGGTTCCAGCCCCCCCACCCCCGACGTGGCTGCCGGGTTGTTTGTGTTCCTGCACCGCGGAGGTGGCAACCCCAAAGCCACGTAGGCGGCGCGCGGGCGGCAGCGGCACGGACCCAGCGGAGCGAGAGGCGCCGCCGCCGCCGCTCGCGAGGGCAGCCCAGAAAGGTCGCAGACAAATGGACGAGTCGCCATGTCGAGCTGAGTGATGGGCTCGGGCGGCCTCCGCAGGGATGAGCGGCCGCGTTGCGTTGGGAGCGCCGTTGCTAGGACACGGGGACACCTGGCAGGTGAGGGAGCTTGCGGCGGCGGCGGCGGTGGTGGTGGTGGGATCCTGAATCCGCGACTCCTCGAATCCCGGACTCATTGCCTTGATCTCGCTCGTGCTTACGGTCAGGTGGACTCACGTGCGTGTTTGTGGTGAGCTACACGGATGGGTGTTGGTGGTAATTGATGGCTTCCCCGCTTGTGTTGTTGTAAGACCCCGCGGTGTCGTTTCCCACTGCCGCGTGCGCTTTGTGCACGCGCCTCTCCGCTGACAGGCGCCCCGCGGATCGTCCGCTTGGCTCGCGGCTTCTCGAACGCGACGGCTCCGTGAGTTGCAGATATTGAACAATGGGGAGGAGACGCGAGGAGGCTTTACAAATGAAATGTTGACTTCTGCACTAATAGTGGGGGCGTCTGGATTAATCGCACTGTGCGCGTGAACCGGTGGAGGAGCGGCCCCCGGCTGTCGTCAGTGGCGAGCGATGTCCACACCGGCCTTGACTGATCCTCCTCCACCTCTTTGGGTTTTTGTTTTACCCCACGCTGCTTAGCGTGGTGAAGTATGATCAAACAATCCCCCCCCCCCCCCGTGATTGACAGCGTGTGGAGATGCCTTCATCCAGCAGTGGATTGACAAAGGGCTCCGAGTTAGTATCAATGATGACGACGTCGATTGTTTTTTAGACGCGCTGAGTCGCGTTTCGCTGTCCACTGGGCACGGGGCGAGGTGACGACACCGCGAGTCCGAGTCGAGGCGCGGGGCGCGGGCAGCCCCCAGGGCAGCCCCCGCCCCCCCGGGCAGCCCCCCCCCGGGCAGCCCCCCCGGGCAGCCCCCACGGGCAGCGGCTCTGCCGCAGCGTGTGGCGGCCTGTCCGCCTTCACCACCAGGCCACTCTGGCGTGTTCATGCCATCGTGTTCATGTCATCGTGTTCATGTCGTCGTGTTCATGTCATCGTGTTCATGTCGTCGTGTTCATGCCATCGTGTTCATGTCATCGTGTTCATGTCGTCCGCCGTTTGGAGGGGAGGGGGGGCGCTGTCGTTTCTGCGAATGTCGTGAGACGCGTGGGACAGCGGTGTTGGGATCGGGGGGTGGCGTTGGGGGGGGGGTGTTGGGGGGGGCGTTGGGGGGGGGTGTTGTCTGTCGCTGGCTCCAGGGTGACCCTCCGCGGCGCGTGCCACACGTGCCGATTCGCTGACCCCTACCCCGCATCAAACTTGTCACGTGTTAGGTGCTGGGTGGAGGATCCAGGTTGAGGGGGTTACTGTACTCCACTTCGGGGTGAGGATCCAGGATCCAGGTTGAGGGGGTTACTTTACTCCACTCCGGGGTGAGGATCCAGGATCCAGGCTCCAGGTTGAGGGGGTTACTTTACTCCACTTCGGGGTGAGGATCCAGGATCCAGGCTCCAGGTTGAGGGGGTTACTTTACTCCACTCCGGGGTGAGGATCCAGGCTCCAGGCTCCAGGTTGAGGGGGTTACTTTACTCCACTCCGCGGTTTCCAGTGTCCAGTCTTGGGTGGTGAAGACAACGCGTGCAGGTGAATTCAATGATCACGTGGTTGATGATGATGTGTTTTAAATGGCGATGCTAATTAGATGATGGTGATGGTGTTGATGAAGATAACGATGCTGATTAGATGATGCGATGATGAAACAAGATGAAGCACTGCTCCTGGCCTTGATCAGCCGAGTTTCTCGCTAGACTGCAACCTCTCTCCCTTGTGTGTGCGGTAGATGTGCACGCGCGTGTGTCGTGTGTAGGTCTCCCCTCGGTCGACTCAGCCTCAAATCAGTACCTGGTGTGGTGTGTAGACATCATCACTGGGGGAGATAAAGGCGGTGGTTCTATCCACACCACCCCCACTTGTGCCGTACGCGCCTTTAAGTTGTTGCATTTGTCACAGCAACCCCCAGAGGGGAGTGGGAGCTATGCCCCCCCCCCTATGGACAGCTATGAAAAAGCGCTTTATAGCTCGTCGGATTCCTCCAGTATAAAGACATCATCCTGAAAGATTCCGATTCTGTGCGGCCCTGTGCAGGGGTGGGGGCACAGACCGACGGCCTGGAGCTCCCCACCAATAGCCTGGACAGGGAGGAGGCGGGCAGCAGACGCAAAGTGACTTCGCGTTGACGCGAGCCACGATGTTTTATTGACTCCGTGCACTCTCCACCATTAAAGCAACGTCCTAAGTACACGGCACGTCTATTATCCATATATCATAGATTACTAAATCTATGATAGATCACTAACGATGGACAACGGCGTCACTCGCGCAGGATTTTCAAACCGCGCCCTTTGCACGGTACTTTAAAATGTACTCGCAGAGTGCATTTCGAATTTACGTGAGAGAATTCTCTCTCATAATCATCTACAACACGATAACCACACCACGTCATAATCATCTACAACACGATGTCTACAACACGATGTCTACAACACGATAACCACAACACGATGTCTACAACACGATATCTACAACACGATGTCTACAACACGTCATTCATCAAGCGATAGATCCACGAGCTAAGCCCAAAGTATATCAACCGGAACAAAATATACATTTTCAGCAGCACGCTTGGGGACTCCAGGACAGCCTTCCTGGAACCACGGGGACTGTCTAGCTGCATCTTTGGTGACTTTAGTGATCGGTTGCAGATATTACACACTGCATCACTCCTCACCCAGGGGTGGAGTCTGTGCCCTCTGTAGGCGACGTTGTATTGGCCGTGGTGGCTCTGCTGCTGCACGTAGTAGCTGCTGCTGCTGCACGTAGTAGCTGCTGCTGCTGCACGTAGTAGCTGCTGCTGCTGCACGTAGTAGCTGCTGCTGCTGCACGTAGTAGCTGCTGCTGCTGCACGTAGTAGCTGCTGCTGCTGCACGTAGTAGCTGCTGCTGCTGCTGCACGTAGTAGCTGCTGCTGCTGCACGTAGTAGCTGCTGCTGCTGCACGTAGTAGCTGCTGCTGCTGCACGTAGTAGCTGCTGCTGCTGCACGTAGTAGCTGCTGCTGCTGCACGTAGTAGCTGCTGCTGCTGCTGCACGTAGTAGCTGCTGCTGCTGCTGCACGTAGTAGCTGCTGCTGCTGCACGTAGTAGCTGCTGCTGCTGCACGTAGTAGCTGCTGCTGCTGCACGTAGTAGCTGCTGCTGCTGCACGTAGTAGCTGCTGCTGCTGCTGCACGTAGTAGCTGCTGCTGCTGCACGTAGTAGCTGCTGCTGCTGCACGTAGTAGCTGCTGCTGCTGCACGTAGTAGCTGCTGCTGCTGCCTGTAATCCCACAATGTGGAGTCGACACGAGGGTTGGTGGGTCACGCACTGATGTTGCGTGAAACTCCCTTCTACTACCCGTGGGTGAGCGTCGAGGTGGTGCCGGGAGAACGCGGTGCAGCAAAGTGCGGACGAATATACACTGCCTCTCTGTGTGGTGGGATCGAGTGTTGCCCCCTCGCACGCGTAGGATTTCTCCAGGTGCTCCAGTCTCCTCCTACACGTGTAAACACACTCACTGTTTGGATGGAAACTCGTACGTATGTATGTTGGACTTCCTTCGCGCCGTACGTAGCCAGCCGTGATAATCGTAGAGGACCGCAGAACTTGGGCTATTTCTGGCAGTGGGGGGCTCCTCGGACCGCGTGGCTGCGGCGACCTTGACGCTCTGTCCGTGGTTCTGTCGTGAATGTGACGGATGCAATTTGCATGAAGAACAACGATTCCATTATATAATCATCTTCGGCTGTATTCAATCCAACGCTGACATCACTTTAGCTCGCCTGCATTTGTCTTCGGCGACATTCCATTAAGATGAGACTGCATTTAGAACATCGCAGCGGAGTAACATTTAGAATTCCGTTAAATGCCTGGCGGAATATCTGGTGGGGGCGTGGGGAGATCACCAGCATTGTATCGGCGCGTGGGGGCCAAATGTAGTTCATCAAACAGCATCGCTCGAGCGGGGATTGGAATCCATGTCCTTCGCACATTCAGTTAACGGAGCATCTCCGTGCAGGGGTTCGAACCGTGCCGAGCCGCTCGGGGCAGAGGTCGCAAACGGGTTTTGATTCCTTACCCGTACCCGGCCGCACCAGGGTCGCAAACGGGTACCCGTACCCGTACCCGGCCGCACCAGGGTCGCAAACGGGTACCCGTACCCGGCCGCACCAGGGTCGCAAACGGGTACCCGTACCCGGCCGCACCAGGGTCGCAAACGGGTACCCGTACCCGGCCGCGCCAGGGTCGCAAACGGGTACCCGTACCCGGCCGTACCCTCAGGGGCAGCTGTCACCCCCCCCCCCCCGCCCAAGAGTCTAAACAAAAGCTAGTGGCGAGCATTGGAATGACTGAGACGAGACGGAAGACGCAAAGAGGCGTCTAAGTGCCAATAAACGCGAATCCTCCGTGAGCACTCCGCGCCCCCCCCCCCCCCACTCGGCGAGGCGCCCCAACGCTGATTGCGTTTCCGCGCCCCGCACCCGCGGGGTCATTAGGGGCGTTAATTGAATTAGCTTTCCTCCTAATTGCTGCGTGTCCCATCCTCGAGTAAACTTACCCCAATGTAGCCAAAGCCAATGTCCTGCAACGCAAACGAGCATCGATGTATCGGCGCCCCCCCCCCCCCATTTATAGCCCTGCAGAGCCAGCGGTGGGGCATTCCACATTCCTATGACGGGGCGAGTCTATCCACAGCACAACGACTGCTGGCTTCCCCTACATAGCGGTGCTCATTTGCTCGCCCCCCCCCCCCCCTCCGGAGGGATGATGGGCTGAGTCACCCCCCCAAGCGAGATTGGAACTCCCCGCAGGCTTCCGAGCCGCTCGCTCGCAGCGCGACCCCCGCGGGGCCCTTCCCCACACCTCCGACTAGCGCGGGTGGCTCCGTACGGTTGGTGCGAAAGGAGTTCAACATCCGTGCACACACCAGAATCACGACATTTATGAATACATCCCGGCAACTCCCCCTGCCGAGGCTTCTCGTTGTTGCTGTTGTTGTTGTTGTTTATTGTAACTCGCACAGCGGCAGGAGGAGGAGGAGGATGCGGCGGCGCTTGAAGGGGTGCGGCGCTGAGCCGGCGGCCGCGCTCGCAGGAGGCCGCTACGAGCTGCTGGGGCCCCTGGGCCACGGCGCGTTCGGCCGGGTCCACCTGGCGCGCGACACCGAGGCCGCCGCAGAGGACGCCACGTACGTGGGTGCCCGTGGCCACCGCCGCCGCGGGTCGGTTTTGTCGCTGTTAGGACTCCTCAGCAGTCATCGGGGCCCATTGCTGGCCTCGTGCCCGACTCGCGAGACCTGGCAGAGGCAGCGTTACTGTGTGCACAGCGGAGCTAGTGCTCCAGTGGGCGTGGCTATGTACGAGTGGGCGGGGCTATGTACGAGTGGGCGGGGCTTACAGAGGGAGGGGGGGGGGTGGCTGGCAACTGGTCACGTGTGTCCCTGTTGAGCCTCCCAAGTGTGGAGCAAACGTGTCCCTGCGACCCCAGCGTGGTGCTCAAGGAGGTTTCGCTTCGGGGGGCGGCCCCGGGGCACGAGGCGCGGGCCCTGGCCGAGGCGCGGCTGCTGTCCCGGCTCGGCCACCCGGCCGTGCTGCGCTTCCACGGCAGCTTCGTGCAGGACGCCAGCCTCTACATCGTGACGGAGCACTGCGAGGTGAGCCCACGCGGCGCCCCACGTCCCACCCCACGGCCGTGCTCGCCCGCCCGCCCGCCCGCCCGCCCGCCCGCCCCAGGGCGGCGGAGATCCCAGCGAGGACGACGTCGTCGCCGCCACTTCTCCGGGAGGCTCAACCGGGACACGCGGCCAGCTGTGACTCAGCCCCGCCCACTATCACATAGACACGCCCACAGAAGCATTAGCCCCGCCCATTGGTCGGGTAGCCCCGCCCACCGTACAGGTAGCGCCTCCCTCGGCGGCTCCGTGAGTGGCGCTTGAAGACCAACATGCAGATGACAACAACACACCAGGCAGAGACACCGCGACAGGCAGTTACAAGCCAGCATGACTACCCGCGATAGAGCCGGAGATTTGGTAGCTTTATCTTAGGGATCAGGTGTCATGGTTCACACCTGCTTGGGGGCCGTCCATAAATGACGTCACGTACCTAGGGGGGGTCAGACATTTGTGACGATGTGTGACGAGGGGGGGGGATTGAGAAATGTGACGTCACGTAAAAATGCGCAACTTTAAATAAATATAGAATTGTTATAACAACACTCCTACAACATCAGAGTGCAGCGCCACATTAAATACACACTACAATGAAGCATGTTTTATTTCAAAACGGAAATATGGAGCTTTGTGACCGTTCCCCTGTCCCCCCCCCCCCCTGTCCACCGCCCCCCTTGTCCACCGCCCCCCCTGTCCACCCCCCCCCCCCGTGCACCTCGTGCCTCCTGTCCACGCCGCCGCAGGGAGGAGACCTGCACATGGCTGTGGAGAGGCGGCGTCAGGAGGGCTCCCAGTTCGCGCTGCCGCGCGTCGTGGAGTGGTTCGTGCAGCTGCTGCTGGGCCTGCAGCACCTCCACGACAGGTGGGGGGGGGGGGGCCCACCGACCCCGCGTGCCACACTGGCGGCAAGGGCGGGGGGCAGCCGAGGAGGAGCCGAGCAGCGGCCGGCAAGGTGACTTTACCGAAAGAACTAAGAGTAAGAGCGGCTGCGTTGGGGGGGGGTGGCGTGCAGGATGCGAGCGCCGTCCAGGCCCAACGCCGCTTAGCTTCTGAGATGTGCCGCGTGCGGGCGCAGTTGGGGTGAGGGCGCGCTGGAGGATATTGCTGCCCGAGGCTGTGAGGGTGGTGAGGCCAATGGCGAGGTGAACGACGATTCTCCCCCCACCTCTCTCTCTCTCTCCACTTGGTGACGTGAATTCATTCTTGCGACGGTGGCGGTGCACGGAGAGGCAGGGGGAACACTGGGGGGGGGGGGGGGGGGGGCTGTCCCTGGGAAACGCGGTCGCTGGCGATGCAGCTACTTCCTGCTGCTTCTGCTCGTCCCACAGAGAGGGCCACGTGCAGCTCTCCCCTGTGGTTTATGGCCGCGTCGTCGCACGTTGTTCGGTACGATGCCCGACGTTTCGGCTGCGCGTGCTCGAAGCTCGTTCACACGCTGAAGAACCGCTCCCAGTGGGTGGTGCGAAACGTCGGACATCAAAGCCGATCGAACGCGCGGCGCAACCCGAAAGCATCTCTCCACCCCACCGTCTCTCTCCATCTCATGTCTCTCCATCTCTTCATCTCTTCCGATCCCAAGTCTCTCTCCGTGCGTGTCTCTGTCTCTCTGTGTCTCTCTCGCGCAGGCACATTCTCCACAGGGACCTGAAGACGAGAAACATC
The DNA here is from genome assembly GCF_965212315.1 of Lampetra planeri. Taxonomy (NCBI): domain Eukaryota; kingdom Metazoa; phylum Chordata; class Hyperoartia; order Petromyzontiformes; family Petromyzontidae; genus Lampetra; species Lampetra planeri. The sequence continues at coordinate 627,434 of NC_136123.1, read as the reverse complement.
TTCCTGAAGAGCGGCATGGTGAAGATCGGTGGGTGGCTGCATTGTGGGGCATCCGGCGCGTCAGCGAATCGGCGAGCGTCGCGTCCGTCGCCGTGTGGCGTCTGACGTGGACTTCGGCAGAGTTCCGCACGCGCAGACAACGAGCGCACGGCCGCGTGCGTCGCGACGCAGCGGGTAGCGCGCTGCCCTGCCAACAGCGGGGCCCCATCCCAGTTGGAGTCACGGCCACGGGTGACATTGAGCGCCCGCCGGAATGTCCGAGTCGGTCTCGGGGCACGCCCTTACAGCGGCCTCAAGTGGCCGGCTGGCGAAGTCCGGCCAAACATCTGCCATGGCCGATGAGGCGTGGAGGGAGCCCTTCATCCAACAGTGGATTGACAAAAGATTGTAACATGTTCATGTAACATGTTCATGTAACATGTTCATGTAACATGTTCACACGGCATGCATTCACGTGCACTAATGTCCGTTATGATATACTACACGTGACACGAGATTAACGTGTTAAGCATAGCGCTGCGCACGCAGTGAACGTTCAGTTCATGTGAAGTGGCCGGGTGGCTGTACGGGGCCTGTGGATGTGACCTGAGACGTCGTTCTATGACGTCTGGGGCGGGTTGTGGGTGGGGGGGTGAGGACGTGGGGAGCGTGGTGGAGGGGGCCCCTTCCCGTGGTAGCTGTCGGCTGTCCCCCACCATCAGTCCCCCACCATCAGTCCCCCCGCGCCTTGGAACTCCCGGCGACATTACCAAGCCCCCCCCGCCCCCCATCTCGCTAAACTCGCGGCGCGGCATTCGCTGAGGAAGCGGAGCAGCTGCTGCTGCTCGCGAACCCGGCGCCCGCTCGCTCGCTCGCCCGGAACGCAGCGAACGCCGCGCGCCTCCACCCCATAAACGCGCCCATAAATAACCCGTAATGAGCACGATTCGAAAGCCGATGGAGACAAATTCAATTTAAACGCAGATAAAATGAATGAGCTGATGTGTGCAGATGGGGCTGAGACCGGTGGCTCGGTGGGGTGAGTTGAGCGTGGCGGCAGCGGTGGTGGTGGTTGAGGTGGTGGTGGTTTGTGGTGGTAGATGGTGGAAGTTGTGGTGGTGGTTGTGGTGGCACGTATCTCCGGGGGAAGAGTGTCTCACTATAGCGGTGTCGGGAAGCGCTACACGGAGTTGCATCGTATTGAGTGGAATATCATCGCTGTTATTGTATGTGTGTTGAACTTCTTTCGTACCGTACGTAGCCAACCGTACTAATCTGAGGTGCGGGGAATGCAACTGCCAAAAACCGGAGTCTTGAATGTGCTGGGAAGACTTGGAGATTTTCACAGGACGCTCCTGGGAAATCCAGAGCAGGTGGAAACCTTACGCACTGCTGGGATCCAGCGGCGTAGAGGCGAGGGTTGGTGGATCACGGAGAGATATGTGAAACCCCCCGAAGCCCGCTGGGCTGCGATGTGGCCGGGCGTGGCAGCACAGCAAGCGGGACTGTGAAGCCGTCCACGTGAATCATCGCGTCGTGGGCTTCCTCACACGTGGAGCCTCACTCCCTCTCGCGAATGGAATTTGCCAAACTTCCCGATGAAGCAAGGCCCTCCGGGAAACGAGCCATGAGAGGCTTTTCCGGGTACATGAACGGCCTTTCAATCAATGTCCTTCCATCTGCCCGTCTGCGTCGTGACATCTATGCGTCTGGACGTGAATCTGTCACATCTGCTTGTCTGTTTGGCCATTTGTCTGTAGGTAATTAGCCACTCGCGTGGATGTGTGTGTGTGATCCCCCCCGTACCCACCCACGTGACTGTGTGTGTGTGTGTGTGATGCCCCCCACCCACCCACGTGACTGTGTGTGTGTGATGCCCCCCCCACCCACGTGACTGTGTGTGTGATGCCACCCACCCACGTGACTGTTTGTGTGTGTGATGCCCCCCACCCACCCACCCACGTGACTCTGTGTGTGTGCCTGGGCTCCGCAGGGGATTTCGGCGTGTCCCGCGTGCTGGCGGGGCCCGCGGACCTGGCCCTCACCTTCACGGGGACCCTGCACTACATGAGCCCCGAGGCTCTGCAGTGCAGGGGCTACAACTCCAAGTCCGACGTCTGGTAGGGTCCGGCTCGTTGTCACATCACCTGGCTGCCCATCTATAACTCTGTCCGTCTGCCCTGTACATCTGTTCGTCTGCCCATTCATCCGCCTCCCTGTCCGTACGGCTGTGGGTACGCGTGTCTGTCCGTCCGTCCGTCCGTGCATCTGTCTCTGTACATCTGCCTGTCGCATGTTTTTTATTATCTGGATCGTAAGCAAAAGTTGGGAGCTTACAATCCGATAGGTGGGTGCGTGCGAGGCCACATCTCTTGTGAGCTATTGACACGTGGAACAGTCGACGCTTGGGGTGCGTCTCATGATGCGGACAGCACGAACCCGCGTCGCTTTCCTGCGCGGGTGTTCGCCCTCCCCCTCCCCCCCCTCCCCGACAAATCGGCGTCTCGCGCGGAGGCGAGCAGAGCCGTCGATTGACACTCAAAACAAACTGTAAGGAAATATAAAATTAGACATTTAAAACACGACGACGATGAATATTAATCGTATTATTAGACCGCTAGATGGAGGTCACGGGGGGTGCGCAGTCGGTTGGACGCGCAGCGCTAAATCAGAGCCCTTAATTACTCATCACACATTGGCGTTGGCGTCCAATTTGCGAACGAGGAGGAGGTTGGAGGGACGACGCACGCGAGGAGGTTGCTGACGAGGGGCGGTGATGGACGGGAGGGTCTGGCAGTGACTCGAGCTTAATACCACACACACTCACTCACACTCACTCACACACACTCACACTCACTCACACTCACTCACACACACTCACACTCACTCACACCCACTCACTCACTCACACACACTCACTCACACCCACTCACTCACACTCACACACACTCACTCTCACACACTCACTCACACTCACTCACTCACAACAACAACAACAACAACCGCCATTCGCCACTAAGTGGCGGTGACGTCACCACGACGCTTGTGCCAGGCCATGTGCACCCTGAGGCCACGTGAAGTGTCGAACGCCCGCTGGCAGGAGGTCACGGGGCAGACCCAGGTGCCACGGGTCGACTGACCGAGATGACCGAGATGACTGGCTGATCCACCACCTGTGCCCCCTACTGTGCCAACTTGCTGTGCTTTAGCCACCCGGCGCTCCGCTCGTTGTTGTGAGCGTCGCTCCTCCGCCCTCCGTTGTTGTTGGAGGGCGACTGCCTCCAACTGCCCAGTAGCGTCCTTCACGAGCCTCCTCCACTGAGGCCGATCTTGACACCGCTGGTACCAGTCATCGGCAAGTCCACTCAGCTCCACGTCCTCCTGTACCACATCACTCCATCTCTTCTCTAGCCCGTGCCGCGCCCGTTTAGCCCCCTCGATCCGGCCGAACAAAAGCTGTTTAGGCATGCGGTGGCTGGGCATGCGGGCTACATGACCCAGCCAACGCAGCCTTGCCTGCCGGAGGAGCTCACTGATGGGACTTTGCCCAGATCTTTCAAGGACTTGTGAGCTCCTCACACAATCCAGCCTGGTTAAACCCAGGATGGATCGTAGGCAGGCCAGCCTAAATGTTTCCAACCGGCGAAGATGCTCCACTAGGGGGGTCCACGTTTCGCAAGCGTAGAGAAGGGAGGGAATGACCGTGGCCGAGAAGACCTGAAGCTTCGTGCGGAGCGACAGACCAGGTAGCTTCCACACAGCGTTACGCAACCGATGAAAAGATATTGCCGCTCGACTGATTCGGAGTGAGACCTCTGCTGATAAACTGGAGCCGGTCATAAGCACACTGCCCAGGTATGGGAAACTCTCCACTCTCTCCACAACTGCCCCATCACCGATTGGGAGTTGTGGGGGTGGAGTGCCCGATGGTACAAAATACCCAGGCAGGTGCTTAGTTTTGGTGGGGCTGATGGTAAGGCCCCACCTCTTGGTGGCACACTCCAGTCTCAGCAGCAGCGTCTCCAACTCCTCTTCTGAATGAGCAGCTATTACCAAATCATCGGCATACATAACGTGGTTGACCAATAGGGAGCCATCCCTTGATCGCACCCGGGCGTCGATCAGCCTCCCATTATATCTGTACCAAATGGTAATTCCCCCGGTACAGCTTTTGAAGGCTTCACGAACTACGCAGTCGAAATAGATGTTAAATAATGTGGGAGCCAGAGGACATCCCTGTCGCACCCCAAGGTGTACAGGGAAAGGCTCCGACTCCCGGCCACGTAGTTTTACCCGGGCCCGCTCACCATCATGAAGGTCCTTAATGATCGTGAGCAGAAGGTCAGGGACTCCGAAAGCACGAAGAACAACCCAGAGCCCAGTCCTACTGATGGTATCATAGGCCTTGACCAGGTCAATAAAGCAGAGATGTAGGTCTTTTTGAAATTCCCTACACCTCTGCTGGAGCAGACGGACAGAAAATATGGCATCTGTGCAGGACCGCCCTTTCCTGAAACCGCATTGGGGCTCCGCAAGCCTCTCCTCAGCGTGCCTAGCAAGGCGATGTTGAATAATCCTTGCCAGGACCTTACCCGGCACACTGAGGAGTGAGATGCCCCTGTAGTTGTTACAGTCGGTACGGTCCCCCTTCTTAAAGAGGGGGACCACCAGGGCATCCTTCCAGTCCTGCGGAACCCGTCCAGTGGTCCAGACTGTTGTTATGATGTCATATAGGGCAGTCTGTGCACAAACGCCACCCTCCCTCAGCATTTCGCTTGGGAGATCATCTCTGCCCGGTGCCTTCCATGGTCTCAGACTCCGGATCGCCCTCAGTACTTCCTCAACAGCTGGCACCTCAGCCAGCCACTCACAGGGGGTGACCTCTTCCAATATTTGAGGCACCGCAGCCTCAGCAGGGTTATCCCCACTTTGTGCCATGATGTTTTCCTGGCTGAGAGATTTTCCCTCCCCCAGGACCTCGCAGAAATGCTCAGCAAATCTGCAAACCTGTTCCTGGGGGTCGGAGATTGGATCACCGTTTTTTCCTCTAATGATGGTAATAGGTGTGGCGCTGCAGGTTACTTTTTTGATGGAATTAAATAGTGATTTGTGATCGCGGGCCACTGAGGCAGACTCCATCTCCTCAGCAACCCGCGACCACCACCCATCCTTACAGCGCCTTACGGCTCTCCGAACCTCCGAGCGAAGGCTGCGGTAAACCTCCTCATTCTCCGACGTGGGATGCTGTAGGCGATGAGAGTGGGCCTGTCGCTTTTTCTCAATTAACCTGAACACCTCCTCTGTCAGCCAGGGTTTCTGGGGAGGTCTGGACCGCGTACCCAAAGCAGCCATTGCAGCTGCATGAGTCACAGTCTTAAACCTCGCCCATTTACCCTCGACATCAGGTGGAGTGGGGGACGATGCCAACCCCAGCTGCAAGCAATGATGAAATTCTCGCTTGCAACTTTCATCAGCTAGCTGAGACCAGGCCACTTTTGGTTGGAATGGGGTCCTGGGTGTACACCCACCACCGGAGTGGAAGAATGGCAGGCGCATCTTACAGATGACTAGTCGATGGTCAGAGGTCAGATCAGCTCCACGGTAGGTCCTGGTGTCAAGGACATGGGCTCGCATCCGCTGGTCCGTCACTATGTAGTCCAGCAGATGTTCTTGCTTGGACCCGGCATGTATCCATGATGTTGTGTGGATGCGCCGATGCCGGAAGAGCGTGTTGGTAATTACAAGCCCATGGGCTGCACAAAAATCTAGCAGCCTTCTACCGTTATTATTGAGCTGATCTGGCCCATGCCTTCCAATCACTCCAGACCAGGTGCCAGCATCATGACCAACTCGGGCATTGAAGTCACCCAACAAGATGACTCTGTCCCGAGTGGCCACTTTAGCCAGCACCTGTGACAGGAGGTCATAGAAAGCGTCTGACTCATCGGCTTTGCCTGCATCCCTCCACGGATGTTCGTCTTCGGTGGGGGCATAAGTAGCCACGACCACCACTCCTCGCCTCTGGTTGATGGGAAGGCGAGCCCAAAGTATCCTGGGGCTTACAGCTTCCCACACCTCACCGCCACGCTCCCACGCCCCTTCATTCTTTTGTTCAGAAGAAGAGCCACACCCTGTTGTTTGGCATTCTCCTGCCCCGAGTAGAGGACTGTCCACCCCTCATGGTGGCAGGAGCCAGAACCGGTCCACCGGACCTCCTGAATGCCACAGAGATCCAGGCGGTACCGGTCCACTCACACTCACTCACTCACACACACTCACACACACTCACTCACACTCACTCACTCACACCCACTCACTCACTCACACTCACTCACTCACACACACTCACTCACACCCACTCACTCACTCACACTCACTCACACACACACACTCACACACACTCACTCACACACACTCACTCACTCACTCACACACACTCACTCACACTCACTCACTCACACTCACTCACACTCCTCACACACACACACTCACTCACACTCACTCACACCCACTCACACTCACTCACACCCACTCACACCCATATCCACAACCCACACACACTCACACCCACTCACTCACACTCACACCCACTCACACTCACTCACTCACACCCACTCACACCCCAAACCACAACCCACTCACACTCACTCACACCCCACACCCACTCACTCACACCCCAATCCACAACCCACACCCCTGTCCACAACCCACGAGAGAGAGAGAGTTCATCAATGAGTGAATACGTCGAATAATCATTTGTTTAGTCATTAAAATGATTAAATCAGTTAGTCAATCAATAAGTCTATCGGTAAGTCAGTCAATTAGTCGATCAATGTCTTAATTAAGTGAACGAGAGCGTAACTCAGCGAATCGGTCAACTGCAGAAACGAGTCACGCGATCAGCGACGCACTTGACGACTCAACCATTGTCAATGGCAAGATGAGCAGGACAGTCAGCTAACCAATCAGCCACTCGGTCAACGAGTCCGTTAATTAGTCGTCAACCAACCGGCCAATTATCGTGGGGCGCGTCTCTGGCGCGTGAGACGTACACGGAGCGCTCGCGCGGCCCACCGCTCTCTGCACGCGCAGACAAAGACGCCCCCCCCCCCCCCCACGTGCTCCACGCGGCGTCTTTGTCTGCGCCTTCTTCAGCACGAGCCGTGCGCTGTGCGCTGTGCGCTGTGCGCTGTGCGAGGCGGTCGGGTCTGAGACTTAAGCCGCCCCCCCCCCCCACTCTGTACCTCCCCATGGACACCCCCCCCTCCTTCCCCCCCACCCCGAATAACAACACAACGAACCCCCCCCCACTCCCCACCAGCCACACACCCAGCCCACCCGGCGTCAATGTCAACAGCAAGCCTCGTTCTCATCTGCCGTGGTCAATCCACTGCTGGATGAAGGCCTCCTCCTCTTCCGCAAGCCGCCACCGCCGCCTCCCATCACGGACGTGCAGTGTGACGATCCACCCGGCAGCAGCCGATTTGCACGCCAGCTCATTCCATCGCTCCATCTCCTCGGGCGGTCGTCATCTCGCGTGGGATGCGTTCCACCCCTGGTCTGCCACTCCGTTATCATTCTCGACCATGGGCCATAAACAAAGTGAATAACAACAACAACAACAACGTGACCAACACGGGACCCCACGTGCTGGCAATTGTGTCAGTCCACTGCGAGATAAACCCTCCCGTGGACCCCCCCCTTCCAAGCTTTACTCGTCACGAATGCCAACATTCGTGCTGCTGGATGAGGGCCTTCCATACGCACGCCGTGCGGTCGTTGGCCCCATGAAGAAGAGCCATTGCCCGACACGTCACCTATCACATTTCCGTTCAAGACGACTCGCGCGCGGCGTTGTTGACGAGCGTGTTGAGAGATTGTTGTTTGTCACTGTGCGACAAGAATGGCCTAAATATCAACTGCACTTCATCATCATCATCACCAATCTCATCATTCGTGTTCACCCATCCCTGCGCTCTCCAGGCTAGACCTTGCTTTTGCTTGCGTGATTGTGCGTGATGATTGTGCGTAATGATTGTGCAAGATGATTGTGCGTGATGAGTGTGCGAGATGATTTTGCGTGATGATTGCGTAATTGTGCATGATGATTGTGCGTAATTGTGCATGAATATGCGTAATGATTGTGCATAATTGTGTATAATTGTGCATGCTGTTTGTGCGAGATGATTGTGCGAGATGATTGTGCGTAATTGTGCGTGACGATTGTGCGAGGAGGTTGTGCTGCAGGCTGCTCACTCGCAGCAGCTGCAGCAGCAGCAGCAGCAGTAGCTGCAGCAGCAGCAGCAGCAGTAGCTGCAGCAGCAGCAGCAGCAGTAGCAGCAGCAGCAGCAGCAGTAGCAGCAGCAGCAGCAGCAGCAGCAGCTGCAGCAGCAGCAGCAGCAGCAGCAGCTGCAGCAGTAGCAGCAGCAGCAGCAGCAGCTGCAGCAGCAGCAGCTGCAGCAGCAGCAGCGGCTGCAGCAGCAGCAAGCAGCAGCGGCTGCAGCAGCAGCAGCGGCTGCAGCAGCAGCAGCGGCTGCAGCAGCAGCAGCAGCGGCTGCAGCAGCAGCAGCGGCTGCAGCAGCAGCAGCAGCAGCTGCAGCAGCAGCAGCAGCAGCAGCTGCAGCAGCAGCAGCGGCTGCAGCAGCAGCAGCGGCTGCAGCAGCAGCAGCAGCAGCGGCTGCAGCAGCAGCAGCAGCAGCGGCTGCAGCAGCAGCAGCAGCGGCTGCAGCAGCAGCAGCGGCTGCAGCAGCAGCAGCAGCAGCGGCTGCAGCAGCAGCAGCAGCGGCTGCAGCAGCAGCAGCAGCAGCGGCTGCAGCAGCAGCAGCAGCGGCTGCAGCAGCAGCAGCGGCTGCAGCAGTGCAAGGGCTGTCACGGCGCTCGCTGTGCAGCTGCAGAGTCAACTCGGGGATCTTAGTCACCTCTTTGCGCGTGACTCTCTCCCCCCCCTCCTCTGCCTCCTCCTCATCCTCCTCGCTTGTTTGATTTGGCGGGGGGATTGGAGGTCTCGGTGTGGGATCGTCGTGGTTGATTTAGGGATTTGTCACCGCTCGAATGTGCGCGCCTCCTCTTAATGAAACCGGCGGGAAGACTGAGCGGGAGGGAGAAGGCCGCGAGTGGAGTGCGGAGTGGAGACGCCGGGTTTCAGGAATCTCCCCTCTCGCTCGCTCGCTCTGTGTGTCCGTGTCTGGGGGTCGCGGGGAGAGACATCTGTGGGTAGCGAGTGTCAGTGCCGGTAACGGCGTGCGGGGTTACTCGTTGACAGGGCAGAGGAGCGACGCGCGCGTTACAGTAATGGGCGTGGTAGCGCGTCCACCCCCGCATGGCTGGTGGAGCCCGCGAGACGGTGGATGAGTGGGTGGTGGAGTGAGCGGGTGAGTGAGTGGGTGGGTTGGTGGGTGGGTTGGTGAGTGGGTGGTGGAGTGAGTGGGCGGGTGAGTGGGTGGGTTGGTGAGTGGGTGGCGGAGTGAGCGGGTGAGTGAGTGGGTGGGTTGGTGAGTGGGTCAGTGGGCGCACCCGCAGTTCCACTCTCAGACAAAACATCACCGACAGCGGAATCTCTCCACGCGTCGCTCTTCCCCGGCCACGCGAGACAAGAGGAGTGCCCCCGCCCCCCCACCGCTCACGTGACCAGCGCCTGTCCCGGGGGCACGGAGCGAGGCGTCTAATGGGGCCGCCCGCATGCCGCTCACGCGGGCGGCAGCCGGGCGCGCCCGCCGCGGGAATCGCGGCCGCCGCTGTGCGCGGACGGTGTTTACCCCACAGACAGATCCAGCGCGATCGACTGTGATGTCTGGCAATTGATGCGAGTGTCTGTGTCTGTTCACTGCTGCTCGTGCCATGGCGATGCGTGTGCCTGTCCGTGTGTGTGTGCGTGGGGAGCGGTGGTGTCGCGGTTAGCGCGCTGCGCTACGAACCTGACAACCCGAGTTCGATTCCCGCTCAACACCAGTGACGATTATCTGTACCGGTCCTGGGACTCCCCTAGGTCGACTCAGCCTCAAATGAATACCTCGTGCGATGTCTAAACATCGCCCACTGGGGATACAAAGGCGGCCGGGCGTGGTGTTGGCCACCCACCCCCTCGTGTGCCGTACCTGCCTTCCTAGGTGCACGCTAACAGCACTTGCCCCAATATTCTGTTAAGGCTATGAGGGATTGTTATATTTGTGATGATATATGTGTGTGTGTGTGTCACTGTGTGTGTGTCACTGTGCGTGTCACTGTGTGCGTGTGACGATGTGTGTGCGTGTGATGATGTGTGTATGTCACTATGTGTACGTGTGTGACGATGTGTGTGTGTCACTGTGTGCGTGTGTGTGTGTCACTGTGTGCGTGTGTGTGTCACTGTGTGCGTGTTTGTGTCACTGTGTGCGTGTGTGTGTCACTGTGTGTGTGTGTGTGTCACTGCGTGCGTGTGTGTGTCACTGTGTGCGTGTGTGTTTCACTGTGTGCGTGTGTGTGTCACTGTGTGCGTGTGTGTGTCACTGTGTGCGTGTGTGTGTCACTGTGTGCGTGTCACTGTGTGTGTGTGTGTGTCACTGTGTGTGTGTCACTGTGTGTGTGTGTGTGTGTCACTGTGTGCGTGCGTGACGATGTGCAGGTCTCTGGGCTGCGTGCTGTACGAGCTGTGCGTGCTGGAGGCCGCCTTCACGGCGCGCAGCTGCGTGGCCCTGGCCTTGCGGATCACCCAGGGCCCCACGCCGGCCCTCCCCGCCTCGCGCCCAGCCGCCCTCAACGCCATCGTGCAGAGGTCGCTGCCTCTGACCCCGCACGGCCTCACCGCGTGACCTTCCCCCGTCTATCTCGAGGCCTCACCTCGCCCGGTTCGGACTCAATGGCGATTATATTCGCTCCGCTGACCAACCAGAGTTGGCTCTGTCTGTAACGAGGGGGGGTGGAGGGTCAGGGAAACTCCCGTGGAGTTCATCCGATGCGAGTGAAACTTTGTCGTGAAGTTGCGCTGCTTGTGGGCACTCAAGCCCCGGAGAAACCCAGGCAACATCGATCACAGAGTTATTGCCCAGCCACGTGGAGCCTAATCGCCTCCTGCTAAGACGCCAACGCGATTTGTCGTGACGGCTCCCGGCCGGCTCCCCCCCCCCCCCCGCTGACGAATCTCTCGCGAAGACGACGATGGCGCGCCCGGGAAGCCGCGCACGCCATCGTCCCCGATGTCGCTCGGAGGAGGAGCCCTCGCACGCGACACTGAGACGCCGCGTGCGCTCGGCCCGCAGGATGCTGAGCAAGGAGCCCGAGGGGAGGCCGTCGGCCGGCGACCTGCTCCGGGAGACGATCGTCGAGAGCGCCATGCAGGTGCCGAGTCGCGCGAACTCGCGGAGAGCGGCGCGGAGCGGCCTCGCTCGTTACGATACAGACGTTGTTGTTGTTGATGTTGCCCGCTTCGGTGAGAAATGGGAATCTTCACTGCCAGGTTGGTGTTCTGTTGTTGCTGTTGGGTTTCATTGTTCTCTTCCGTAAGCGAGGAAAGGCGTGCAGGTCTCCGCTAAATGATTGCCTGGGTCACCTTGAAACGGACCGGAGTAGACGTTGCGTTCTGCCCGCCACGGCGAGAAGAGGTGTCCTGGGCGCGGCGCGGGGCCCCCCGGGTTGCGAGTGGCCACGTGGAGCGCTCACCGAGTCGCCCTGTCGCCTCCCCAGGGACTCCGGGACAAGCTGAGCGCGCTGACTGCCAGCGAGGGCGCCGAGCGCAGGTGAGTGGGGGGGGGCTTCGCACGCCTCTCTCGGCCCATTACCCGGGGCGGTTGCCACCTCTGAGATCCGGGACGCATCACGAGACAGAGGAGCATCTCGCAACAACCGGGACTTGCGGCAGTAGCAGCACCAGCAGTAGTAGCATCAGTAGTAGCAGCAGTAGTAGCAGCAGCAGTAGTAGCAGCAGTAGCACCAGTAGGAGCCTGTGACGCATGCTCTGCGCGTGACGGCCGCCCGTCCCACGAGTGCAAGGCCAGGCTCAACCCTGCTGAGATTGGATGAGTTCGGACGCCTTCCGGTTGACCTGGTCACGGGCTTTAATGAAATAAATCATCCACACCGCAAACATCGGCACGCACGCGCACAATCTTGCATTCGTGCAGATCCCGTGCAGTCTGACCGCGTCGTCGTGAGCGCGTGTTTATACCACGTGGGAGGATTGACGGCACAGCGGTCTGGGCATCGCCGCTGCGAGCCCAGGAACCTGAGTTCGATTCCTAGCCACGACTAAGCCCCCTCCCCCACGTCACCAGCCCACACTGAAGCAGCGTGGCGAAGTATGGCCGACACGACCTCCGCGGTCTGCGCGGCGTGGGGAGGAGGCCTTCCCTCGGCATTGGCTCGGCTGACCGAGGGCTGTACATGATTGTTGATGTTTATTTATAGAGCAAGGTGGCTATTCGGTTTGAGAATTGGATATGAATTTTTAATTTGTCGCAGACACTCAATTCCTGGGCGCGGGCTACTTAGCGCCGCTGTCTCCGATCGCATCAATTCGCCGAATCCATTTCCGCGAGTTCACGCGGAGACGACAGCCTCCACAGTCGCGGGGGTTATGCCCCACGTGCACACGCGTGTGCCCCGTGGCGGCCACCGAGGAGATGGAGCGACGAGATCGGCTCGTGAGCGGGGTGCTGTGCGGATCGTTACCGATAGCAGGAGCACGAGAGGTGGTGGCGACTGCTCGCAGAAGGCCTTCATCCAGCAGTGGATGGTGATGATGACGATGGTGACGATGGCTGGGGGTGAATGGGCGAGCGGGTGGGAATGTAACCCGGGCCGGTTCACATCGCGACGGCTGAGTACACACGGACGCGTCCTCAGGTCACCCGGGTTCACGCCTCTCCAGGGGTTGGAGCGAGGCGCCCTGCGAACCGATGGCTCGCGCCGCGCTGCGAACCAGGACCACCCGAGTTCGATTCCCGGCGACGGCTAACAGCGGCGGCGAGTCTGCATCTAGACCCTCCCCCCCCCAATGCGTCCCGTCTTCACGAACCCCACGTTGAGCAGCGCGGTGAAGCGAGTTCAAAGAACCCCCCCGTGACCAACAGGCAGGGCGCGGGGAGACCTCCACCCCCCCCCCCCCCACCCCCGCATTCATTCAGCAGCGGATCAACAAACGGGGGGAGGTGGGGGGGGCGCACTCAATAAATCTGCAGCAGAAAAATCTCGCGCTCGTTTCTCCACCGCACCGGCGGTAATTAGCGCGACCTCCACACGCCTCGCGCACATTAGCGGGGGGCGCGCTCACCACCACGCTCACCACCACGCTCATTATCCTGCTCACCACCACGCTCACCACCACGCTCACCACCACGCTCACCACCACGCTCACCACCACGCTCACCACCACGCTCACCACCACGCTCACCACCACGCTCACCACCACGCTCACCACCACGCTCACCACCACGCTCACCACCGCGCTCACCACCACGCTCATTATCCTGATCACCACGCTCACCACCGCGCTCACCACCACGCTCATTATCCTGCTCACCACCACGCTCACCACCACGCTCACCACCACGCTCACCACCACGCTCACCACCACGCTCACCACCACGCTCATTATCCTGTCCACCACCGTGTTCACCACCGCGCCGTCACCCTAATCGGCCCAGTGAGGAGCGAGAGGATACGCGGCTTAGTGACTTGCGGCAATGAGCGCCGCTGCTGGCGCTGCTGCTGCGCGGTGCGTGGGTTGCCTCCCGCCCTGGGCGCGCGCCGCGCCGAGGAGGGGGGGGAGGAGGGGGGGGGAGGAGGGGGGGGGAGGAGGGGGGAAGGAGGGGGAGAGGGGGGGAGGAAAGGTCTCGCGCCGCACCGCACGGGGCCCGACCCCGCGTTTATCGGTGACATTTTCAGATGCAGCCGCGGCCACCCAGGGACGGGAGGGGGGCCTGGCGTGGCGGGAGGCGAGGCCGAGGAGGAGGAGGGTGATGGTGGTGGTGATGGCAGGACGTGGGCGAGTGCCGAGAGCGGGGAGGGCGATCGCGCGCTCCGAACCAAGTGAGACAAATCGCCTCTCTCGCCCCCCCACCACTCAACCCCCAACCCCCCCTGATCCCCCCGCCCACCACCCACTCGCACGCCCCCCCCCCACCCGGATCCCTTCTTCTCCCCCTTCCCCAGGGTGCGTTCTGCACACACGCCCGGCTGTCCTTTAATGTTTGTGAGAAAGGATGCGGGTTGCGCCGCGCCAGGAATCGGAAGCTCCCGCAAATCCCATCCCCACGGCGGTCGCGGCTCCACCGCTTTCAGCACGCCAAGTGCCGCTCCATTAGCCTCCTCCTCCTCCTCGCTGCTGCTGCATCGCCAGAATCACGAAGCCGCAGCTGCAATGGGCTTCTTGCCTGCAGTTTGCAAACAGAAATCATCATCATCATCGCAACAATGCGGCGAGTGGAACATTTCATTCCGAACTCGCCGAGCAGGACGCACGCTCAGCCCGGTTGGTGTGGGTCGACGGCCTGGAAATAAATAAATAAATGTCCACAGCGGCACCCCACATCCAGAATGCATCTCGCTCCGGCCGTGACCGTGGCTACTTGCAGTCACGTGCCACCTACTGGGCCCTACCTGCTCTGTCCCCAGCGGTGCTGGAGTGGACGTCTGGAGCGCGCTGCCGCTACTTCTACTGGTAGCCTGCAGCGGCACGTGGCTAAGCGGCAGCCGCAGGGAGAGGGGAGGGGGGCGCTGGATGTGGTGTGCGGAATGATATATTGTTGTATCTGGGTCGCCCCCCTGGTGACGAAGCCCCTGGGGCCATCGCCAGAGGAGGCCTCCACGGCGCGGAGAGCCGCCCCGGGACACCCGCGGAGCGCCACTCGGCCCCACTGGGCGTCAGCTGCTGCCCCCCCCCACCCCGCGCTCTCCGAGCTACCCCGGTGGGCACGGCCGAGATCCCCTCCAAGATAACGGGGGAACGTAAAGGCGCAGCCCTGCAAGTACTCGCTCGGGCCCCCTTCATGCGGAAGGGGTCTCCACCACGAGGGGAGCTCGAGAGAGCCACGCTCAGTGCGATCTCCGCCATAGCCCGCGGCGGTGGCGGTGCGTGGGGGGGGGCGCTGGGCTCGCTGTTGTTACCACTGCCGCGCCGGGAGATGGACTCGAGCCTGGCGCCCTCTGAGCTGCAAGCACCAGCAGGAGCATCGCCTTTTAAAATTAAGGGGGGCTCGGGAGGGGGGGGGGTAATCCATAAATAGTGAGCGGGGCTCTACACGGCGACGAGTGGACACTTGGCGGGAGCGGCGATGGGAGCCACCACCGGGACCTGAGATTGTGTCTCTTTCTCTTCCTCGAGCCGCGAATCGATCCCCCCACCTCCTCCCCCACCCCCCTCCTCCCCCCCTCCTCCCCCCCCTCCTCCCCCCCTCCTCCACCCCCCTCCTCCCCCCCCCTCCTTTCCCCCCCTCTCCTCCCACCCCTTCCCCCCCCCTTCTCCACCCCCCCTCCTTCCCCCACCCCTCCTGCCCCTCTCCTCCCCCCCCCCTCCTCCCCCCCTCCTCCTCCCAGCGGGGGCCTCTCCCTGCCTCCGCCGCCCCCGTCTCGCAGGCTCGACGAGTCCCCTGTGCGCGTGGGCAGCGGGGGTGGGCGAAGCGAGCGCCGGGAACTCCCCCCCGAGCAGCAGGAGTACTCCACCTCCTCCTCCTCCACCTCCTCCAGCCTCGTGAGCCCGCACGGCACCACTCATCCCAGCCCCCCCCCCCCCTTTGCTTCATCACGAGCCGCGCTCTTGATGACGAGCTGTTCACTGGCGTCGTTAACACAAACGGGGGTGCCCTCGTTAGCGCTGTCATCATCATCAACATCACAATGCAGATATCATCATCACAATGCAGATATCATCATCACCATCACAATGCAGATATCATCATCATCTTCACAATGCAGATATCATCATCACAATGCAGATATCATCATCATCACAATGCAGATATCATCATCACAATGCAGATATCATCATCATCATCACAATGCAGATATCATCATCATCATCACAATGCAGATATCATCATCATCACAATGCAGATATCATCATCATCACAATGCAGATATCATCATCATCATCACAATGCAGATATCATCATCATCACAATGCAGATATCATCATCATCATTACAATGCAGATATCATCATCATCATCATCACAATGCAGATATCATCATCATCACAATGCAGATATCATCATCACAATGCAGATATCATCATCATCATCACAATGCAGATATCATCATCATCACAATGCAGATATCATCATCATCATCACAATGCAGATATCATCATCATCATCACAATGCAGATATCATCACCATCATTACAATGCAGATATCATCATCATCATCACAATGCAGATATCATCATCATCACAATGCAGATATCATCATCACAATGCAGATATCATCATCATCATCACAATGCAGATATCATCATCATCACAATGCAGATATCATCATCATCACAATGCAGATATCATCATCATCACAATGCAGATATCATCATCATCACAATGCAGATATCATCATCATCACAATGCAGATATCATCATCATCATCACATCGTTAACAGTGAATCACTGCAAGTCTCCTAACCGTCATTGCCACGCTAATGTAAATAGCATATATAATCATGCCCACAATTATCACCATCATCACTACCACCATCACACCACCACCATCACTACCATCACTACCACCGCCACCACCAATGCTGTCATCGTCGTCGTAAGAATCGTAAATCGTCATCGACCATCGGGGCGGAGCCTCCCTCGGGCTCCCCCATGCCACGGACTCGGGGACACAAACAGCTGGGCACGGCGGTCGCCCATCCAAGCGCTACCCAGGCCCAGGCCTGCTTAGCTTCTGGGACCTGATTTGTTGTCGTTTCTCAGTCGACGTGTGGCGGTAGCCAATTAGTCCGCGGATATCGCGCGCCGGGAGCGCGGTCACAATCGCGACCTTGGGCCGGCCGAGCCCCGGGTGCCGGAGCGACGCGGCTCTCCATGACTGTCCCGTGCGACACGGCGAGACGCCGGCGAGAGACATCGCGGGCCCCGCGTCTCACTGGCACGGACACACACAGACACACACAGACACACACAGACGACGCGTGGAAACATCGTCACGCAGACGCACAGACACGTGGAGACACGTGGACACAGCTATGCGGAGACACGGACACGTGGACACAGCCACACAGGAACCCAGCCGCTTAGCGGCGCCTGCTCCGACCCGCTACATTACCCGTGATGCTGCACGACAAGGCATCACGAGCTCGCGCACTAAATCACATTTTGCGTTGAACGGGGCCCTCTTTGGTTTCGATGGAGCGCTCGTGCCAAATGACGTCTGGCATTTGCTTAACAAACCCGACTGGTGACGAAGCTCAGACGAATGACACCCGCTCTGAGCTTTTGCTCGCTCGGACAGCTGCTGCCTGCGGCGATGTCTGTCCGGAGAGCCGGCAGCGGTCAACTCGAGCTGTCGTCTTCATTCGTGGAGGCTGCTGCTTGCTGCTTGCTGCTGCTGCTGCTCGAATTCATGAATACATCAAGATTCTGATTCTGATCTCTCATCACCCACGATGCCGCGCACCGACGCGTCGTGAGTTCCGGGCAGAGAGAGAAGGGGGAGAGCGAGCGAGCGAGCGATCGAGCGATCGAGCGAGTGAGGGGTTGGTGATTCTCTTCTCGCCAACCCTTGGTCACCTCCATTGTCTGCGAGCGCCTATCACTGCTCGCCGCCCGTCTGCCTGTCGGCGAACACTCTTAGCATCGCGGCTGTCGGTTCGCGGAGACGACAAGCGCCGCGTGCTGACTTTGCCCTTTTGGGAAATTACCCGGCACGTGCCGACGGAGAAAGCCGCCTGATTAATTATGCGCCAGATGTACGTTTAATTGACAGCTTTAAGCGCGAGAGCGAGCGGGGAGAGAGAGAGCGAGAGAGAGCGCTGCTCGTTTCGCGTCTCCCGCGCCGCGGCTGCCGTGGTGCGGGAGACGACGTGGGAGACGACGCGGCAGGCGTTGGTTAAACGTGCGTGTGGCCGCGGCTGTTCCCGCGGCTTTTGAGGCGGCGCAGCGCCGCTTCGGACGCCGAGCAGCGCCGCTTCGGACGCCGAGCAGCGCGGCACCGATGTGGGGATTCAATGTCCATGCCCCCCCCCCGGCGGCGCGCCTCTCCCCCCGCGCCTCTCTCCCTGCGCCTCTCTCCCCGCGCCTGCAGGAGGGCGGTGTCGGCGCTCTGCTCGACTGCCTGCGAGGAGCGCTGCGCGGGAGCACGAGGGGTGAGCGACCACGAATCGCCGGAATTCACGCGCCGCCCTCACTCGCGTCTCCGGGCGCCGTCGTTCGGGAGGAAGATGCAGCGTTAAAGCCCCCCCCCCCCCCCCCCCCCCCCCCAGCGCGTCTACTGCAAAGTGAGACGAGCAAACCGGGCGCGTGCGAGTCGACTGTACCCACCCGTGCCACCCTGGTCCCAAATCTGAACAACTGTGCCAACCTCGATCCAAAACGCGGCCCCTGCTCTGCCGTGGCCGCCGCGTGCGGCTGCGGCGGAGACTCGGAGCTGGAGCTGCCCGAACGAGAGGCCGCGGGGGTCTCTGGGGCTCGAGTCGCTGCCCCGCCTCATCTCCTCCTGCGACCGTGGAGACGACTTCACGAGTTGTGCCGCTCCCCCCGCCCCCCACGCCAATCCTCCACGGGCATCCCTGAGCTTCTTGACACGGACTCCCCCGTGCCTTCCCCCAAATAGAAAATACCTGCACCCCCTCCCCCCCCCGCTCCCCTCCCATCCCACACAGCGGGGGCGGACGACTGTCACGACACCCCCCTCCTTCATTTACCCTCCTCCCACCATTCTCACCGTTCCAGCCAAAATCTCATTTCCGAAAGCGCCATAGCCTTCCTTGCCACCACGGGGAACGTTTCCCATTGTATTTGATTCGCTGTCACCATCGCCGAGGCCCCAAAGCGCCAAGCGGCCAGCAACAAACGGCACGGAGAGGGATCCCACCAGGTTCCCCGCGCGGCTTGGAGCAA